>NW_020664436.1:28143154-28178867 GCF_002925995.2 Terrapene triunguis
ATAGAAGTGGGTTGTGGCCCACGAAAGCTTATGCTCTAATAAATTTGTTAGTCTTTAAGGTGCCACAAGTACTCCTGTTCTCATCTGTTTGAAGTAACCAAAGTCTGTCAGAGATAGCTCACAGTCTGCCTCTGTCAGGGAGGTCCTGTCAGGGATTAAAAGGAATTAGTTGGCAATATGCTCTGGAATCTTTCCAAAAAGCCTTTGGGTTTTAGAATTTGCTGAAAGGACACATAGAATCCTCCGAGAACTCCTTTTAAAAGGCTGCTTACTTGGATATTATGCAGTGGTTAGGATTTGGCCCTTAATTTGCCTTTTTCCTTTAAAAAAAAAACATGACTGAGATGGCATAGAGTGCAGTTTTCTGTTATGTGTGTATGTGTAGAAAGCAGCTGTGAAAATAACTGCATTATATCAGTATTTGATAAACCATTTTAATATCAAAATATGTATTTTTCATAAAATCTGATCACATCAAAAATAACATTTTAATTCCCTACATTTCCAAGCAACCATTACCTCTTTGTCTTATCAGAGTCAACTTCAGCAGAAGAACAGAACCTATTTTATTCTGCAAATAATATTGTCCTTCCACCTATGCTGTGAAGCAATACCAGACCTCAAAAGTCTTTAACCTATTTCCCCTGTTTCTTCAGACTCAGTTGTCCATTTACAGCATATACTGGCTACCACTGGCTGACAAAGGCAGAAGTGAAATAGTTCACCGGGTATTCTCCCACAATTCAAAACACTGGAAGGACAGCAGAATTTTTGAGACAAGAGAAATGTAATTCAATGTCAGATTATATCTACTTATTTGTTCTCTTTTTGGGATTGCAGCACAATGCTGAACCAAACAAAATGTGAACTGAAAACATACATATTTAGACCAGGATACTGCTACTCTTGCTCATGTTAAGTAGTAATTTACTACATACGTAGTCCCACTGATTTCAGTGAGACTATTTGCAAATAAGTTAACTATTCAGTGTGAATAAGCGCAGCAGAATCAGAGTCTAAAAAACTGAATTCTATAGGAACTAATAAATTATTGCATAAAACATATGACATAAACAATAAAAGGACATAAACATACATGCAAAGATGAACAGCCTGTTTGAAAAGTAAATAGATTTTGCAGAGCTACCATCACATTAGCTACTGAGCAGGAATACAGTAATTTAAATGCAATACTGATAGAGAAGTATTATGTAACTCCATTCCATTAATTGAGATTCTCCATTCCATTTTATCAGCTTTATGCTAGTGCAACTCCATTTCAGGAGTTGTACTAATGTGAAACTGGTGTAACAAACAAGAGAATCAGGCTGTGCACGTCTAAATACAGTAGAAGGATAAATGGTAGAGACATTCAAATACAAAAAGGCAGTTTTAAAAAAATTTCTTATTTTTACTTGGAAAGGGTAAGACTTACCAACAGACAGTACAGATGCCTGGTTAATATAAAGGCGGTTGATACTTTCTAAATCACATATCTTCCCAAATAGAAGAGAACTGAGCAGGCTGCTTATTCCAATTCCTACCATAATGTATGATGCATCATCCAAAGAAATGCCCAAGTCACCTGCAAGTTTCATCTGTAAATAGAATATCAATTCAATGTATCTATCACAAATGATACAGTGCACATTTGTTAGTTTGTGCAAGTTTAGAGTTTGGCCATTATTCCAAACAATTTGAATTAAAACTCTGCTTAGAAGGAGGTTGTCAAAATACTGCATGTATCATAGCTTTTAAAATATTTTTTGTCCTCATTGTTTAAACCTCTTGAAAGCTTGAAATTTAACTGTTCTTTTGCTAGCTGTTTTATTTTTTTATTTCATGAGCATGCAGGAAAGCTTACCCATGACATAATGTTTGATTTCACTCCAGTTCTGAGAGAGGACTGGCATAATATTTTACATTTATCTAGTGCCTTTCATCCCAAATAATCCCTAAATGTTTCCGATGCTGCAATTTATGTTGAGAAGGGTAGCAACCACCTGGTGTACAGCAGTGGGAGGAGAGAGGTCTAGCTAATGACATCAGAGATTAACCCTTCCTCTTATGAAGAATGTGATGCTCTTATTTGCCCCACAATGTCCACCACTTAGATTATTCCTATATAGGGGGAAGTGGAAAATCACAACTGTTCCTTGACAACCTTCTGTCAAGGGGCAGGGTTTCCACCACTGCTCCACCTGGAAGAGTCTAGAAGTTCTACTCCCTAAACCAGCAGATCTCAGGTGATCTGCTTGAGATAAGAGGCTTCCATATGGAGGACCCAAGCCTCTGCAGTGCTCTTTAGCCCACCAAACCAATTACAGGACATGCTGCTCAGTGCTCCCCAGCCATAGATGGATTTTTATGGCACTGAGAGGTAGAAGCTGCACAAGTTACTGTTGTGATCAATGAGGCCTTGATCTCAGTTGAGGCCTGTAGGTGCTACTATAATACAAACAATAATAAATAATAATAATGAGTCTAATATTTTCTTCTGAGGTGGAGAGGAAAGGCCTCTGTAAAAACGCGTTAAGACAAGACTCCAGACAAGGGGAAGCAGACTAGAGAACACAACATTGGGGCCATTTATATGGTGCTCCCTGTCCCTTAAGTCAGTGGTTCTCAAAGCCGGTCCGCCGCTTGTTCAGGGAAAGCCCCTGGCGGGCCGGGCCGGTTTGTTTACCTGCCACATCTGCAGGTTCGGCCGATCGTGGCTCCCACTGGCCGCAGTTCATTGCTCCAGGCCAATGGGGGCAGCAGGAAGCGGCGGCCAGCACATCCCTCGGCCCACGCCACTTCCCGCAGCCCCCATTGGCCTGGAGCGGCAAACCGCAGCCAATGGGAGCCGCGAACCGCAGCCACTGGGAGCCGCGATCAGCCGAACCTGCGGATGCAGCAGGTAAACAAACTGGCCTGGCCCGCCAGGGGCTTTCCCTGAACAAGCGGCAGACCGGCTTTGAGAACCACTGCCTTAAGTGACAAGTGACATATTGCTATTTTAGATGAAAATGCCATTAAACATCAACTACAGAAGAAGTCTGTTTTAATGAAGTTAGCTTGACTGATACACAACTTTACTAATTAGTATTCAGTTTCTATTCTTTTGACAATAACTTGTTGCTTTTCTAAACTACAGGTAAACAGTAGAAATTTCAGAAATTTATTTAAAAAAAAATCACAAATATATATGTCCATTAATCAAAATATAGAAATTAATTCTTACCATATGCACAAAGGGTATGAAGAATCCAAATTTTGCTAATCCAAGAGCACAAACCCATAACTCAAAGATACTATCCTTCCATAAACTCAGATCTACAATGAAACCTCTTAAAGGTGATGTCTGAAAGTTTTCAACAACACTTGGATGTCTTCCTTTAAGAAAAAAATAAATAATTAAAATAAAATTATATTTACCATTTACTTACACACATTTTATATAATATAGATATTTTAAGTAGAGCTCTCACTACTAGGACTCAGAAGCTCTTTCATTTTCTTCTTATATGCAGAGAAAAAGAATGTATATATGCAAGTATGGGACAAGCCCACACAAGCCCAATACAGGATAAGTCTGATTTTATAGTGACCAACATACATTATGTCATGTGTTTTTGCCCTCGTATATGATCCAGACAACTTGAGGAAAGCAAAATTGTTATGAAGAATCCTACAGAATCATAGAAATGAAGGACCTCGAGACATCATCTAGTCCAGTTCCCTGCACTGAGGCAGGACGAAGTACTATCTAGGCCAGTGGTTCTCAATCTATTTATTATTGTGAGCTGCATATGCGGCTCACAATGTGTTACCTGGGCCACAGGTTGAGAACCACAGCAGCCCCCCCCAACTCCTCACAGACCCCTATGCCCAGCACCCCAGCCCCCCGCCCAGAGACCCCTCCACAGAGTGGGGCCAGGAGCAGACCCCACTGCGGGGCTGGGTGGCAGGGCAGCCCTGGTGGCCCCAAATCACGCCACGCCGGGCAGGGCAGCTCGGCAGCCCCGGACCCCGCCGCACGGGGCAGGGCAGCTCGGCAGCCCCGGACCCCCAGACCATGCCAGGCCAGGCAGCAGGGCAGCCAGGACCCTGGACCCAGACCTCGCTGCACCGGCAGCCCGGACCCTACCACACGGGCCTTACAGCCTTTAGCACACAGCTGGGCTGCAGATGTATGCTAATTGGGCCGCATGCGACCTGTGGGTTGAGAACCATTGATCTAGACCATCCCTGACAGTGTTTGTCTAACCTGTTCTTAAAAACCTCCAATGACAAAGATTCCACAACCTCCCTGGGTAATTTGTTCCACTGTTTAACTACCATTACAGTTGGGAAATTTTTCCTAATTATCTCACCTAAATCTCCCTTGCTGCAGTTTAAGCCCATTACTTCTTGTCTTTTCCTCAGTGGTTAAGGAGAAAAATGTATCATTCTCCTCTTGATGTTTTACATACTTGAAGACTATTATCATGTCCCCTCCCTCAGTCTTCTCTTCTCCAAATTAAACAAATCTTTCCTTATAGGTCATGCTTTCTAGATCTTTAATCATTTTTGTTGCTTTCCATCTGGACTGTCCTCAGTTTGTTCACATCTTTCCCAAAGGGTGGTGCCCAGAACTGGACACAATACTTCAGCTGAGGCCTTAACAGTGCTGAGTAGGGTGGAAGAATTACTTCTCATGTCTTGCTTTGCACTCCTGCTAATATATCCCAGAACGATGTTCACTTTTTTTCAACAGTATAACACTGACGACTCATATTTAGTTTCTGGTTCACTATAACTCCCAGATTCTTTTCTGCAGTACTCCTTCCTAGGCAGTCATTTCCCATTTTGCATTTGTGCAGCTGATTATAAACTTAAGCTCTATGTGCAAATCCTGCATTTTCCCCTAGTCGCTAAGTGGCCAAAGAGGATGGGAGTAGAAAACTGAAATGTACTCCTTACATTTTTATTCTAAAAATGGGGAGCATTCCTCTCTACCATCTTCATGTGTTCCCCCAGCCTCCTAACCCACAGTTCCTCCCAGTTCCAAGTTCCTCTCAATTTCCCCACCTGGACTGTTACCCTCCATACCCCTCACTCAGTTCAGCAGGTGCAACAGCACAATCTGGAGTCAGCAGCAAGTCAGTTTATATTTGTAAACATTTTAAATCATTTTAAAAGTTGTTCAACATACATGTGAAAACAGCTTTGAATAAATATGGCCTTGCTAGAGCTGCAAGTAACAAGAGAAGTGAAGAAACAAGAAAAAAAACAACCTATATCCTGGCACTTGAAAGCACAGGTGCCTCTATGTAGACCATTTCTCTAATCTGGCCCAATATACCATCTCATAAGGGCTGTCTTCAACCTTATGCAAAAATAAAGCAAAACAGTACATAAAGGCTGTTTTGCTTAGCTAGGGAAGAAAGCAAATAGTCCTTAATTACAAGTCTCTTGTAAGCAATACAGAAAGATAATCAGTGATCCAGTTCCTTGTTGCTGACTGAGTGAGGACCTGTGCCAGTTTCTTGATTTTGTGTCCTGGCTGGACCGTGCAGAGTTACAGAGAGTGTTCCTGAACTACTAATTGTTATCCCTGCTCTAATGAGCTTCTAGTTAGCACCTTCCCTGCATACAGTATATATCTTTGCAACTGTCCCATTAACCGATCCAAACACACATTTTTCAGAATGTCAAACATAAAAACAAAACAAAGATTATGGCAATATGATGACTCAAATAAAGTTAGGATTTTTTTCAAAAGCTCAATGGCAGGGAAAGTTTTAAAATACCATAATTTCAAAAGTTTTTCTGAGTTTTTCCCAACATCCCAGAAACCTGGCAGATGTGGCATGTGAAATTTCAGGGAAACTGTTTTCTTTTAGAGGAATTTGGACATTGAAAATTGGAATTATAAGGGAAAGATAATTTTAACTATTTTAATAGAGCAGCTACCATCTCTCTATTACAATTAAAGAGCTAATACTGGAAACTCATTAGCTTTCAATTTTGCTTTATATATTTAAAGCTAAACCTGAAAGCATCCCAGCTCTGAATTTTCTTTCTCCCTCTTTTGCTTGCTACAACTATGGATGTTTCTTTCAGACTTAAGTTTCTACTTGAATGTCTAATTTATTTATTTTTTTTAAATTTAGCCTGGTATTTTCAGAGGAGCCTAAGGGGTTTAGATACTCAAATCCTACTGAATTTCAATGGGATTGAGATACTATATTAGGTTGCTTTGAAAAATCTAAGTTTAAACTGTTAAAGAAAACCAACCACAAAAGATATTGTTAAATACAACATGACATTTCGTTTAAAACAGCTTACTACCACAGCAGTCAAAGGAAAGACTGGACAAGGAAACTGGATTCTTTTTATTGGCAAAGAAATCAGGCAGAGTGATAGAAGCAAGTACTGTAGTTTTGACTCTCCAATTTCCCTATCCACCTTATAATGTAGTTTATTCTAAAAGGAAAGTAAGCAAATCACAAAAGTTTACTTTAAAGGTCTTAAGTAAATAAAGGTAAGGGGGCCAGATTCACCAGTATGCACCAGCTACTCTATACCAGCCCATCATCGCAAAACACCTGTAAATCCAGTTTCACTGGTTTATACCTGCTTTATGTTGCTAGTGTACAATAAATCATCCAGAGCCTACTGATGAATCTTATGCAGTATATTTAAATGAAGCCCTTATTTACATTATTTTTTAACATAAAACCTAGTATTAACTTTAAGGCCATTTAATAAATATTAAGTTTATTAACAATTAAATTTAACACTGCTAAAGAATCTGGTATTTCAGACCAGATTAAACTTTCTGAACTGAGAACATATTTTCTCATTTATGAACAAATGATAGACCCAATGTGAAAGGCATTTGCACTTAGGTCACAGAAAATCCAGGTATTTTGCAGACAAATCCAGAAACTCTTTATGAACCACATGTGAGATGGAGAACAAGAGCAACAGACCACAATTTGAAAGCCTCTTTTTTAACCACTTGAATAGTCTGAAGAGTCAGTAACATTCAAATATAATTCAAGTAACATTCAACAATCAAGAAATTAATCATTAAAGTTAAGCAAGTTATAACATTATGGATCCTAGAGTGAAAATACTTGTGTAAAGCAATCCAAACTGAAAGCATAACTGCCCTCATAGACTGCTGATCTGCAAAACATAAGTTGCTGGCCTCCTTTTGTCTGCGAGAGACGGTGGGAACTGCAGCCTATGCTGTAGATGCTTTGCAATGTCTCATGTGACTGAATAGGCCAATCTGAGATTTGCATGATCTTTGGCAGTTTTTGCAAATGTATGTATCTTGGTTGGGAGCTGCTTGCTTGAAGAGAAAACATAAGAGGAATCTCACATTTCCTATGGTATCACAATTAAATGAAGAGAATTTCCATGAAAAAATGTGAAGCCCCAACATATTTTAGTTCTGACTGTTGTATTGTTACTATCCAGTTTTTAAAATCTGAACACCAAAATTATGACTTCTGTTGGAGTCAACCTAAGTAGAGAGTGGGTGAAAAATGAGCAAGGACCTCAAGGTTTGCCCAGTGTTAGTACTTTTTTCTCTTTCACAAGATTATATCCTCTGTTTCATATTTTCCAGAATGACCCTAGTTAGAAAGCATATCAGTTGATGAAGAATTTTGTGTTTTTATAACAGAAACACAGGAATAACAAAAACTAATCTAATTTTTAACAAAATTTCAAAAAGAATGACATACGTTTTTCAAGTGGTCTGTATGCAAACCCAGCAAAAATACATATTGTTAGAATTCCACAATACACACGCAGACTAGTTCTCCATCCAAATGCCTTGATTAGGTATCGATGCACCTGATTCTGTACCAGAGTTCCTGCTGCCCCGCCAGCCATCACAATCCCAGTTGCAAAGGAACGCTTTGTGGTGAAGTAAAGGCTCACCATTATCAAGCCTATCAAAAACAAATAAAAATGTGAAAAGTTGAAAAGGAAAAAATTGTTTTACATTAAAAAAAAATTAAATTCAGCTATTTCCTATCCTTTTCACTCTCATCAAGGGCAATAGAAGCAACAACCCTCTCAGAAGGAGAGGACAGGGAGGGACGGGGCACCTTGGCTGAGACAGTGAGGGGGAACCTCACACAGAATGCTCTATTTCAACCATAAGTTGGGATCAATTCAGGAATTACTGGTTGAAGCCTGTGTTACACAGAGATCAGACTAACTGATTGTATTGGTCCCTTTGGGCTTAAAATATATGAACAGAAGAGGCCCAAGGGCAGTTTGTGGAGAGGGATACAATGACATCTGAAGCAAGGCTCCATATGCCCAGATAAGCATTAAAACTTTAGGATGTTTCTCAGAATCAACACCAAACTCCAAACATCTGGCATTCTCTTACCATTGGTTTTGTACGTACGGTGATTTTGCAATTGTAATAGCGGCTTTGTGCATGCTCCTATGTTTTTGCAATGTAATGTCATTATGATGAAACATCAGTGTGTATTGTTACAACATCACGATACACTATGTATGGTAGACAATGTGGGATTTAGTGGATTTTTTAGTTTAGTCCTCTAGGTCAGTGGTTCTCAACCAGGGGTACATGTACCCCTGGGGGTACGAAGAGGTCTTCCAGGGGGTACATCAACTCATCTAGATATTTGCTAGTTTCACAACAGGCTACATAAAAGGCACGAGCGAAGTCAGTACAAACTAAAATTTCATAAAGATAAAATGAAAAAGTCAGCAATTGTTCAGTAATAGTGTTCTGTGACACTTTTGTATTTTTATGTCTGATTTTGTAAACAAGTAGTTTTTAAGTGAAGTGTAACCTGGGGGTACACAAGACAAATCAGACTCCTGAAACGGGTACAGTAGTCTGGAAAGGTTGAGAACTACTGCTAGCTACAAATTCATCAAAATACACACAAAACACTCTACTGCCTAGAGGGTTGACAACCTCATTTTGTAAAGAGCATCATCCATTACAATGTTTTGCATGCTGGCAACTATATGCAACCTAATTAAGTCTAGAACAGGAAACAATATTGAAAATTCAACAGGAAATATATTTGTTTCCTGAATAGATTTTTTTCCATTTAAAAATACTAATGCTCTTTGTGAAAAGTCCATGACATTTGTAATCTTTTTCACTTGTAAAACAAAATGAGTGCTTATGCTTAATTAACATTACAAAGGAAGTCCTCTATCCACAGAGCTGGTACAGCAGGAATAATATTTTCACCATACTGCCCAATCAATGTGCTTCAACCCTGCCTTTGAAAGACCATCTACATAGGTGAGTGAGGTCATTCAGCCTCTAATCCAATTCCATTATTTGCCTCTCTGCTGAGACTACCAAAAAGCATGCCAATCAGTGTCAGTGTTTGTGAAGTGGACACCTGGGATACATACTGTCAAGGCTAATTACCCACTCTGGCACTTTGAGTGCAGAAGGTGGGGGCCCGCAAGGATTCTAAAAATTAATACTGGCTTGTATTAAACTCCTAAGGTTACAGCTTTTTTCTGACCTTGGATTGGTAGATGCTACCACAATCCAAGTGCAGAACCCCTTTGAGAGCCCAGGAAGGTGCACTTGGGAATTCCTTCCTGTGGGGTACCCTCAAGTCCTATAAATCATCTAGTTCCCAAAGCTTTTCAAAAAAATCTTTGTTTATTATAATTTCTCTTGTACACATATAATGATCATTATTATTTTAGAATGGAAAAAAGGAATATCTTAAGAACTGTACTGCCCATCACAAATGCAAGATGCATGCATCCAATTCATATTTTTGAATGAAGCATGTGTTTTCTTCATTAGATCATACAACTTTAACCTCCACTTTTTATTTAAGCAATGGAAGGAGGAACTTAAAAACAAACAAAACACTGACATTCGTTAATTTTTTTAAATTATTTTGTGTGTAGCTTGCTGCATTTTTGCCTAAGATCCTGGTCTACTGGTAAATAAATAAAAGCAAGTTACCTGGAGTAGAAGCGAAACTTGATCCTACACCTACTAGGATTCCATGGGTTAAAAATAGAACACGTATATCACCAGCATAAGAGGAACAAACAACACCTAACATGACAACTAGAGCTCCAAATATTGCTACTTTGATGGCTCCATATTTCTGCAAAAGTTTTCCAGAAACGGGACCAAAAATCATAATGAAACCATAACTGACTGATCCAATCCAGGCTGAAAAAGAAAAATATACTTTTGCAATTAAATGCATTAAATAAAACAGTAACTATGACATCAGATTAAGTGCCAGATACTCCACCTCTGTCAGTTGTCATAGTCAATGGATGTATGCTGATATTTTTATCAGTTGAGGATGTACATACTTAATACTTCCAAGATATACTTGTACTTCTATAATCAAATACTGGACACTGTGGGTACTAAGTGCCCTCTACTTTCACTGCAGCCTCAGCACTTCACAAGGTTCTGTTTAAAATTTCTAATTATTATACCAGTGCATATTACTAACATTTAAAAGCAATTTCAGAAATAATAGCAGAAGTAGCTCAAGGTGGCTTAAATCACAGCTTTTAAAATCTTTCACAAAGGGAAAATGTATTAAATTACATTGTGTTAAACTAACTTTACAAATATAGCAAATTAATAATTCAGTATTTACTTTGTACTTCTAGTAAAAAATCAGAGACATTACACCAGAGGCATGAAACTCATTCAAGGCAGAGAAACAAATTCTACTTGCAGTTATAGGCAGTAGCGGCCAGGATATAAATATAGACTATATGCTACCCTCAGTCCCAGCACTGTGAAAATATGTTCCCTTTTCAGGTCACCACTACCTCTGCCCTTTGTTTTTCTTCCTTCCCCATTTTCCTTTCTTCCCCTCTCCTCTCTTTCTGCATTTTTCATGTTCTTCCCTCTACATTTCCTTACTTTCAGCAACTCCCAAATACCACGTGGTCTTTTGTGCCTACCTGCACACCTCTTTTGGGTTGAGTGACCCAAGGTGAGAAGTCATAAATTATCAGGCACCCAGAATATTAACAACTACTTAGCACTATGTAAATGTAATAACAAAACCCCCCTGTATTTATAATGCAGTATATTGATCACAAATTTCTCTTTATTTCTGTAATAAGATCAAAATTTAATACCATAATGTGAACGTTATTAAACTTTCAATCATTTAAATTTTAAATTTAAAAGTCACCAAAAAGTTCTAACGAAGTTATATCATTCATTTTTACACGATTCCCACAAGTTAAACATTGGTTGGGGCTATATGGGACACCACTGGATTGGCCCCTCTATAGGTGTTTGATCCTGCCCCAGGGAAGTTAGTGAGCGCTTTATCATTGACTTTCAATGAGAGCAGGATCAAGCCCTACATGCTTTTTTCTAGGAGCCTGCTGAGGTGAGGAGCAGGTAACACCTGCACTAGGTGTACCATTGTGTCTTGCCCCTGCATAGAGGACATAAGGGTGAGGGGGCTGGCCTTCCTTGTGCCCTATTCCTCCCTTGTGCACCTGCCCAGGGCCAGGCACAATCTGGCCCCAGAGAGTAACAGACCCTTGAGCAATAAACAGTATGAGTTTATAACAGCCAGATAAACTTACAAATCTAACTGATTTTAATAAGATAGTAAAACTAGTGGATGAATAGAAAAGAGAATATAGTGTATTTGGATTTTAGGGTCTTATGAAATCCTAATCAAAAATATAATGTATACTGGCTCAGCTATGAGCACTAACACATAGCGACTGGAGCTCTCCCCAAGTTCCAGTCACTTTATGCTACCCTTTATGATCAGAATCTAATCACAGCTGCCCAGCACAGAATTCTCCCTAGGCTACTCTAACTTGCATTGGGGACCATAGAAACTGACACTTGAGAATAAAGAGCTACCATCAGATCCTTAATGACCACACAATCCTGTGATAAAACGATCTAAGCCTAGGACAGAAACTGGTCCATAGGCTGGTAATCGTCTGAAGCACTGTGAACAGATCAAAAAGTAATATAGCAATTTATCCATTTAGGGAGGCAGGTGTGTAGTTGGCTGCTGCCAGGGTTGACATTAGAGTCAGGCTTAATTGATATCTTCATTAATAATATAGAAGTGAGCGTAAATAACACCTTAATGAAATGTGTAGGTGGTACTACATTAGGAGGCGTTCCAAATACCAATGTGGACAGAGAAACGATACAGTGGGGGACCAAAAGTGGTTACCAAAGATTAACAGAAAATTGTAAAATAAAACTCCGCTTGCAAAATGTAACACATTTGGGAAAAATAATTTGAAACATACATATTCAATGGGAAGAAGAAAACTGGAAAGCAGTAATTTCATGGGAGACCTAAAGTGGTATTCAATGAAAAAAAAATCTTCATGTGTCACTATATTTAACTTTCTAGTCGTTCTCATGCCAAGCATAGGAATATATTAAATACCACAAATATCATGGTAAATTCAAACACCACAATATGACAAAAGGTGATTATTATATTTTTAAAGATGATCACTTTAGTGGTAACAGCAGACAGTAAATTAGGTGAGTTTTCAACATGATATGGTATCAAAAAAGACTGATTTAGTTTTGAGCTACCTGCACAGAAACATCAAGCCTTGGTTTCACATTATACATGGATGACCTACCTGTTCGTGACCTACTTGACTGGAAAGTCTCAAGTAATGAAATCATGTACACACCAAAAGCATTGTGGAATCCACTGACAAGCAAAGAGTGAGTACATGCAGCCAGCACCACAACCCAACCCCAACCCCCATCTGGGGGAGGGTAGAAAAATGATGACTCTTTCCGGAGATTATCAGCATTATCATCTTTCTCCAATCTGTGCATGGCATGATGCAGCACAGTACGTATCCTTCTCCCTTTAATCATGACAGGAAATTACGACCTGTATAAAATACATTATTTTAGTCTTAAAAAGTAGTTTGATTAAAAATGTACAACACAAAAGAAAATTAAATAGATTTATAATACTGTACAAAAACAAAATGTCTGTTACTATAGAAATATCTTGTCATGATGACAATGAGAAATAGAAAAAAATCTATGTCTAAAAATCACACACTAAAATCTCTTAATCATAATATGATTATTTCATGACATCATTATAGAGCAGAGTCAAGGTTTGTTAGATGCTCTCGTACATTTCTATACCTTAATGTAAGTTTAACCTTAAGTCTGAATTTCCTGGGTTTATATAATTACAATTGCTGCAACTTCTATAACACCTCCTCCTAAACTACTGGTGCTCTCACTGAGTTAGTATAGGGCTAAGCTCTGCTACTGCTGCATTCATCAAAAGGAACCAATGGCACTTTGAAGCAGGGCAGGGAGTTTTTAGAGGCTAGATCCACAGAGTCTAAGGCATTGCCCAATGCAATTCACAGCCCCAAGTGAGGCATGTAGGCTCTCTATATAATGCATGGGGAAAGTTAGGTGCCTACGTTAGCCAGTGGGAAATGTTGAGGAAAGGAGTGGGGACTAAACCCCCTCCCTTCAAAGGTAGTTAGGTGCTTAACTTTAGGGTTTAGGTAGGTACTTATGCTTGGGATTCAAAGCCATGAATCCTTCCTGGGTGTTAGGCACCGAAGCCAGCTCAATTTTTCCCACACAAATAAAAAGAGAGCACCACCACATTCCAGCCAATTGGTTAAGGCACTCCGCTGGGATAAGAGAGACCTATTTTCAAATCCCCATTCTGCCTGATTTGAAGCAGAGACTTGAACCAAGATTCTCACTCTGTGGAGAGACATTCTCACTCTCGCGGGGCCCAATGCTTAATTTGTTTTACAAAGTGGCATAGCTCCAACAGGAGGGATTGAAAGAGACCCACCCAGGAATGCCCATTAGGCTGGTGATTAAAGCACTCAGTTGGGAGTGGAGACCTCAGTTCAATTCCCTGCTCCAAATCAGGCAGAGTCTCTCACACTCCAGGTGAGTGTGGCTACTACAACACTCATACCTCAGCTAGCCCCAAAAATTCCTGATCTGCTTGCTCCCAGCTGTCTCGTGCAGGTTAGACATGCTCAGAGCATCCCGATCAGTTGGCAGGGGGGAACAGCCTAATCTGAGAATCCTGCCAGAGTTTAGGTCTGAGCTAGGTGCTGAGCAGCTCAGCAGCATCAGGAATTAGGCAGTTTTGCACATTCCCACCAGCAGAAAGTTAGGGAAACCTAGGGAATTTAGGTGACAGTTGAGCCATGGTTCTGAGGAGCTCAGTAGCACCTAAATGCTGGCTTTAAGCATGTACAGTGGGAGTTAAGCACCTAAGTCCTTTTGTGGATTTAGCTCCAGGTGCTTTCTTTATTGCTCCTCTGACTAAACTGAATGCCAACAGGAATACAAAGGAGGCAGAAGAAACTCGCCAAGTGTGGTTCTATCCTGAAAATAACTGTAAAAACTACTCTCTTATGGTCCAATCCTGAATCTCTCAAATCAATGGATGCAGCTTCAGGTCCTTACTTAACAGATCTGATCTTTGTGAATATTCAGTCACATCCATGTCTATTGTTGAAAAAAATAATTTTTTATTACTCTTGCTAATTAGGCTCCATTTTCAAGACTGCTTGTGAAATCCAAATGCCTTCAAATTATGTACTCAGGTTGAACTCCGATTCAGTAGCTCCTAGGCTAGGGGAAGGGCCCATAGACAGGGGCAGGCTTGCGCCCACCCACCACCAGGATTCAATAGGAACACTTGGGCAAACAGGCTGTACAGGTGTAAGTAAGGGCAGCATTTGGCCTGCCAGAATTTGTATTAATAGTGGTGATTCAAAAGGCAGAAGGCATGCAGCTTGATTTTGAGATCATATGCTGCGTTTGCATAGTTGGCAGTTAGAAAAAACTCAAATTGTAAACTGAGAAAATTTAATATGAAAATAGATATAATATATGTGAAACCCCATGATTCCATTTTTACAAAGTCACTTTTAAGAGTACAAACCACTTTTAGAACTGCAGCTGAAGAGATGGAAATTAAAGCAAAGTCTCCAAAGAATTCTCTCTGCATCACTCCAGACTGCGGGAAGCCAAGAGAAGATGCCCCAGCAGTTCCAGGGACTTCAGAGGTAACATTTTTGCTTCTTACCTAGCCTGCAGGAAGTAGCAGTTAAAATGCAAAAAGAACGAGGAGTACTTGTGGCACCTTAGAGACTTAGAGCCACAAGTACTCCTCGTTCTTTTTGCTGATACAGACTAACGCGGCTACCACTCTGAAACCAGTGATTGCAGTAATTGTTTATTAAACACTTGATTCAAAGTCTGCTGAAGTCAATAGGATTCTTTCCATTCACTTCAATATAGTAGCTAATTTTACAAAATATGCAATGCTGCAGTATGACAGTGTTTTTGTATCAAAGCTGGATGGGAAAACAGAAAGGAAAGAAAGAAAAAAAATAAAGAAGGGAAGGAAGGAAAAACAGAATAAGAGGATAAAGTGGGGGCAGAAACAAAGAAAAAGAATCAGGCTGGTAGCTTAAGACCTGTTGAAATGAACCTACCCTTAAAATGTAGATCTTCCCATTTGAAAGGCATTTTGGGGTAGGTGAAAAAGCCTGACTTCCACAGACAGATCTTGAGAACTAAGAAAATTGCAAACGAGTGCTCCTTGTGAAGTCTCTTGCAAGAAGTACCTCCTTTAGATTCCCATACATTTTTACCTTTATTTCCTCTATATCTGATATGCCAATGGCTTAAGTCTCTTCAGTATTTTGCTATCTTTGACTTTTATGAGATAATACTATTCACAAGTCATACTTTCATATTGTAGCTATCAGTTATATTCAAGACAAAAACCGTAAGAACCTGAAACTAACTACAGAAAGCTGCCTATTCAGGAAGCAGATTGAATTAATTTCATAACCCATTTGAGTGGATGTGCCTTAGCAGCTTTTTTTAACCTTTCCCTCACCTTATTCCTTTCAGAGGCAGATAGGTCACCTCTGGGATACTTGGACCTAACTGTACCTCCAAGGGATTTGTTAAGGGATCTTTGCACCAGAACAATCAGTAAATCAAGCCACCTACCTAATCTAATTTGCTCACAGAAAATTCATTTATCTTTGGTTAATTTGAGAACACTCTTCATCAGAAAAATATGGAGAATGTGAGACTCTTACATTCACTTTGTTCTTTTCTCCTGTTTGCTAAATGGTCGATTTATTTCTTTTCCTAGGGGAGGAGTAGGTAGATTTCAGTCTGAATCTGGGGAGGGAAGCTTATTTTATTTCTCCTTATTCTCTTCACTCCAGATGCCCCTTACCTATGTTAATTATTATAATTCATGGGCTCTGCAGTGTAATTATTACTTTGTATTATCTACACTACAGCTGCCTGCACCATGGCCTGGAGCATCCCAAACCATGGGCGAAGAGGCAGCAACTGTGAAAGAAGAGTTACTGTCAGCCTCTCTCTGGACCTGTCTAGCTGACAGTGACGCTCCCTGCATCCTATAATCCCTTACGCCCCCCTCCCCGGCCTTCTCCTCCCCCCAAATCACTCATCACCCCTCCCCATAACTACGACTCACCTATCATCACCCGTCCCACTCCCCAGAGTCCTGCCCCGCTCCCACACATCACCCCTTCCCCAGAGTCCTCCCCTTCGCCACCCATTGCCCCTCCCCACAGCCATGCCGCTCCCCCGCCCCTTACCCACAGCCATGCCCCGCATCACCCCTCCCCCCCACACACCGCTCTACGGCCGCTCCCCTGGAGGAAATGGAGGTGACGCTGCCGCCGCCGTTATTCCCCAGCAGGCCGGGGGCGGGGCCGAGCCAGGCGCGCGGGTGGGGCTGGGGGAGGTGGAACCACCCACCGTGCGGCGCACGCGGCCCCCGCTCCAACTCGGGAGGGGCCAAGTGGGAAACGCGCTGGGGGTGTGGCCGGGACCTGATTCCCTGAGGGGCGGGGCAGAGACAGCTGGGGGGAGGGGCCTGAAGGATGTGGGAGGCAGATCATGGCACTCGGGCGCTGCTACCCTGAGCAGCTGGGTAGGTGCCGCATGCCCATGGGGGTCGCCCTTCCCCGGGTCCCTGCGTATGGCAGCGGTGGCGCACCAGGGGGTCCACCAGGCCTGGAGCTACTCCGCAAAGTAACCGGGGCCAGGCTCGGGAGCTACCCGCGGGGCTGCCAGGCGGCCTCCCGCCCCAATTGAAATACCCAATGGTGCAAGTAGAAATCATTTCTTGCCCGTACTGCACTCACGGGAGGGACACAAGGGGGGCACGTGACTTCCTCACGTGACCCTCCATGTGACTCTTCCCCACCCCAGCCCAGTGCCCCCACACTCTCCCCGTCCCCTCTGATACCCTCCTTTGTATATACAAACATCAACATGCTTAACTACTCACTTTCCCCCAAGTATGTAATATTCAGTCTGTTTATATGGAATATGGAAGTTGGGTGAGGAGTCATTTCAGCCTATGTATGACTTATTAAAAGACAAATTTTAAGTAGAACTATATCCTAAACTGCTTTATGGTATTGTACCCAAACATTGCATTTCAAGAGGGATTCAACTTCCTTTATAGGAACAGACTCCTGAAACTTTTACCAGCCCCCAAAAGTGCTCCATAGTCATGCAAATAGTCCAATTGTCGTCAATGGAATTGATCAAATGATTAAGGGTTTGCAGGATTAGGTTCCAAGTTTGTAAATTGTTCTGGAGGAAACTGACAATGCCTGAACTGTCAGATGAGAAGGCGCTTCATTCGAATAAAGGTGGGCAAATGTGTGATAAATCTTAGCTCCGTTGCTAAGATGAGGAATATATTTTCAGCGAAGTTCTTGGCAGATTCCTGAGGCAGCTGGCTGGTTTAAGGCTGTCAGTGTCTGGCATTATAATCTTCACTTATAGTTCTCTCACCCAAAAAGCTGGAAAATGAGGCATTTGTTTTCTTTGTTTTGCTGCTCCAGTTCCAGTTAACAAAATGCATGTTAGACTAGTTTGGCTGCCAAGAGGAATTTTAGATACACCAGGGACAACACCTGATTCCCATCAGGTTGCAGAACTGGGCTGACATCAGAATCCAAACATGCTCTGGTCAGTTCAAGCAGAGGCATTCCTCTAATGATTTGGACTTGATGTGATGCAGTATGGATGTCATGGATAATTCAGACCAATGGGGAGAAACATAATAAAAAACACTGTTTAAACAACTTCCGTCCCCCCCACCCCTCCTCTCTTGAGGACTCCTGACCAATTTAACAGTACAGTACGTATGCTAACAAGCTTAAACAAAGCCTTTGTTTAAGTTTGTTAGCATACGTATTGTGCTGTTAAAGCCATATAAAGAATAAATGTCCTTCCCAACTGCGTTCTGCTCCTTTAAGAAGCAGAGTGCAGCCCCCCCCCCCCCCCCCGAGGGAGAGGTGGCTAGCCCCAAGTCTTTCCGGTACCCCGTACCCACTAAAAATCTCTTGCCGGTACTGCGTACTGGAGGGTACCGCCCTATTTGCACCCCTGGAAATACCCTTCCTCCCCAATGTACAGACAGCTCCCTGCGGTGCAGGGAGTCTCTGCTTAGTGCCCGCATACCTGGCTGGGTGTTCTCGGATGCCTGGTGCTTGTTAGCGGTAGGGGACGTGGTTACAGACCCTATAAAGGAGCCGATCCTTTTGCATAAAGACACTTTTTTCTATGTACAGTCCTAGGGCAACACTTCCAGGAGACAGAAGATGTTGTCTGCTTTGTCAGCGGCCCTCACGTTTCACTCACTACATATCAGACATCGAGTAAGGTAATGAGGGCAAACCGTGAGTAAGGGTGTAAGGAGGACATGGAAAATGTCATTCTTGAGGTGCTATCAAAAGCCCAATCAAGCGCAGCAGAAGGTGTTTTTTTGCACGGGACTTCTGCTTTAAGTGCAGGTAGTGTAGCAGGCGCTAGCAAGATTGCTAAGAAATCTCCAATTAATCTCACTTTCCATATATTTGAGACAAAGGCCAACATTTTCAAACCTGGGTTCCTAAAGGCACATTTGTAAACTTAAAAGCAGCTTGATTTTCAGTAGTTTGAATCATTCACATCAATGGAAGTTATGACTCCTTTTTTTCCCCTGATGCCTAAATGATAGATTTGGGAGTTTAATTTAAGGCACCCAGATTTGAAAATTTTGGCCAAAGGTTCCACTTCTGTTTTTATTTAAACTCAGATTGGCTTCAAAGAGAGCAGGATTGGGTCCCACAGGAATTTATCAAGTCACTTTGTTGATGGGGAGTGTTTCATTCACTTTTATTTCTTTATTATGGCTGAGTCATAATAAAGACTGGGCCAGCTGACCTGGCCACTGCTAGAGCAGTCTTGGGCCATCGCCCCCTTCGCTTCCCGCCCCCCAGCAGCAGGATTTTGAGAGCATGTGGAAGGGGGCTCAGGGCTGGGGGTTCAGTGCAGGTGGGGATGAGGCGGCCTGTGGGCGGCGCTTACCTTGGGAGGCTCCCTGGAAGCGGTGACATCCCCCTCCCTCAGCTCCTAGCAAACGGCTTTGCGCGCTGCCTCTGCCCGCAGGCACCGCCCCCGCAGCTCCCATTGGCCGTGGTTTCCAGCCAATGGGAACTGTGAAGCCAGTGCTTGGGCAGCGCACGGAGCTAGGAGCTGAGGGAGGGACATGTTGCTGCTTCCTGGGCGCCACGAGGAGCCGGATAGGGAGCCTGCCAGCCCCGCCAACCCCTTCACCCCCCAGCATCAGCGGTGGCCCACCCCCTCCCCCCACACACACTAGTGAGGTCCCGGGCCACCCCTCCCCAAGCACCCATGGCGTCCCCCAGGCTGCCGCCCTGCCCCCTCAAGATTTAGTCAGGGGTATATAGTACAAGTCACAGACAGGTGGTCACGGGTTGTGAATTTTTGCTTATTGCCTGTGACCTGAACATGACTTTTACTAAAAATACCCATAACTAAAACTTAGCTTTAATCATGAGCTAAGAATCATAGAATCATAGAATCATAGAATATCAGGGTTGGAAGGGACCTCAAGAGGTCATCTAGTCCAACCCCCTGCTCAAAGCAGGACCAATTCCCAACTAAATCATCCCAGCCAGGGCTTTGTCAAGCCGGGCCTTAAAAACCTCCAAGGAAGGAGACTCCACCACCTCCCTAGGTAACGCATTCCAGTGCTTCACCACCCTCCTAGTGAAATAGTGTTTCCTAATATCCAACCTGGACCTCCCCCACTGCAACTTGAGACCATTGCTCCTTGTTCTGTCATCTGCCACCACTGAGAACAGCTGAGCTCCATCCTCTTTGGAACCCCCCTTCAGGTAGTTGAAGGCTGCTATCAAATCCCCCCTCATTCTTCTCTTCTGGAGACTAAACAATCCCAGTTCCCTCAGCCTCTCCTCATAAGTCATGTGCTCCAGACCCCTAATCATTTTTGTTGCCCTCCGCTGGACTCTTTCCAATTTTTCCACATCCTTCTTGTAGTGTGGGGCCCAAAACTGGACACAGTATTCCAGATGAGGCCTCACCAATGTCGAATAAAGGGGAACGATCACGTTCCTCGATCTGCTGGCAATGCCCCTACTTATACAGCCCAAAATGCCGTTAGCCTTCTTGGCAACAAGAGCACACTGTTGACTCATATCCAGCTTCTCGTCCACTGTGACCCCTAGGTCTTTTTCTGCAGAACTGCTACCTAGCCATTCGGTCCCTAGTCTGTAGCAGTGCATGGGATTCTTCCGTCCTAAGTGCAGGACTCTGCACTTATCCTTGTTGAACCTCATCAGGTTTTTTTTGGCCCAATCCTCTAATTTGTCTAGGTCCCTCTGTATCCGATCCCTACCCTCTAGTGTATCTACCACGCCTCCTAGTTTAGTGTCATCTGCAAACTTGCTGAGAGTGCAGACCACACCATCCTCCAGATCATTAATAAAGATATTAAACAAAACCGGCCCCAGGACCGACCCTTGGGGCACTCCGCTTGAAACTGGCTGCCAACTAGACATGGAGCCATTGATCACTACCCGTTGAGCTCGACGATCTAGCCAGCTTTCTATCCACCTTACAGTCCATTCATCCAGCCCATACTTCTTTAACTTGGCGGCAAGAATACTGTGGGAGACTGTATCAAAAGCTTTGCTAAAGTCAAGGAATAACACATCCACTGCTTTCCCCTCATCCACAGAGCCAGTTATCTCATCATAGAAGGCAATTAGGTTAGTCAGGCACGACTTCCCCTTGGTGAATCCATGCTGACTGTTCCTGATCACTTTCCTCTCCTCTAAGTGTTTCATAATTGATTCCTTGAGGACCTGTTCCATGATTTTTCCAGGGACTGAGGTGAGGCTGACTGGCCTGTAGTTCCCCGGATCCTCCTTCTTCCCTTTTTTAAAGATGGGCACTACATTAGCCTTTTTCCAGTCATCCGGGACCTCCCCCGATCGCCATGAGTTTTCAAAAATAATGGCTAATGGAGGGAAGGACCTCTCATGCATCAGTATCTGGTTAAAAGGTAGGAAACAAAAGATAGGAATAAATGGTCAGTTTTCAGAATGGAAAGTGGTCAGTAGTGGAGTTCCCCCAGGATATGTACTGGGACCGGTGCTGTTCAATATATTCATAAATGATCTGGAAAAGGGGTAAACAGTGAGGTAATGAAGTTTGCAGATGATACTAAATTACTCAAGATAGTTACGTCCAAAGCTGACTGAAGAGGTACAAAGGCATCTCACAAAACTGGGTGACTGAGCAACAAAATGGCAGATGAAATTCAATGTTGATAAGTGCAAAGTAATGCACCTTGGAAAACATAATCCTAACAATACATACAAAATGATGAGTTCTAAATTAGCTTTTACCATTCAAGAAAGAGACCTTGGAGTCATCATGGATAATTTTCTGAAAACATCTGCTTAATGTGCAGCAGGAGTCAAAAAAGCTAACAGAATGTTAGGAACCATTAAGAAAGGAATAGCTAATAGAACAGAAAATATCATAATGCCACTATATAAATCCATGGTATGGCCACACCTTGAATACTAAGTGCTGTTCTGGTTTCCCCATCTCAGAAATGATGTGTTAGAATTAGAAAAGGTACAGAGAAAGACAACAAATCTGATTAGAGGTGTTGGACTCATGTTCCATACAAGGAGTGATTTAAAAGACTGGGACTGTTCATCTTAGAAAAGAGATAACTAAGGGGGGGGGATAGGATAGAGGTCTATAAAATCATGAATGGTGTGGAAAAAGTGAGTAGGGAAGTGTTATTTACCCCTTTATATAACACAAGAATCAGGGGTTACCTCATGAAATTATTAGGCAGCAGGTTTAAAATAAACATAAGGCAACATTTTTTCACACAACACAGTCTACCTTTGGAACTCATTGCCAGAGGATGTTGTGTAGGCCAAAAGTATAACTGGGTTCAAAAAAGAATTAGATAAGTTCATGGAGGATAGGACCATCAATGGCTGTTAGCCAAGATGGTCAGGGACACAACCCCATGCTCCAGGTGTCCCAAAACCTCTGACTGCCAGAAGCAGGGACTGGAGGAACGATGGATCACTCAACAATTTCCCAGTTCTGTTCACTCCCTCTGAAAGACAGGATACTGGGTTAGATGGACCACTGGTCTGACCCAGTATTGGCATTCTTACATTTTTATAACGATGAAGATACATACGTGATAACGGCACTGTGACTTCTGGGTGGCTTGCAGTTTGTATGCTGCTTATCAAGCACCTAAGTATGTATTTTTGTTACTTCCCCTTGACCACTGTGTAAAAACATCTTTGAAACAAATTATGATCCATTTATTTAGCTGTCTGGCAACGAATATAGCATTGAGTTCTATAGATTTTGTGTACTCTATTTAGTGATGCCTTCAGCTTCTAATACGCTAATCACTAGGCTCCAGATCATTCCCACTGGCAGGAAACCCCAAAAAAGTTTCTTCCAAATTTTTCTGTTGAGGGGGTAGAGTTTAAACACACTCACACAAGATAAGCACACAAACCCTGCAGGATCCCTTGAGATCTGTGCAGATTTTGGTGGTCCTGTGGAGCACAGCTTCATCTGCATGGAGGTTCTGTGTCTCTACACCTGCTCCAGGACCTTCCCCCATTCACTCAGACTCGCTGGCAGCAAAGTTTCTCCTGCCAGCAACTATCCTCAGAATAATTTTAAAAGGGAGAGGCTAGGGAAGGGATAATGTGTGTCTACTCAGTCTTTGCACTCCTACTGCCTTGTTGCTTGCAGATCCCCAGTCCTGTCCTCTGTGGTCAGGGGACAGTGTCAAAGTCTGTCCACCTCTCATTCCCACCCCACCTCACCGCCATACTGACTGGAGCAGATTCGGAGGGTCTCCTCTGCACAGGGGTCACAGAGTAAAACATGGTGCCAGGATTGGAAGTGCTTCCTCAAGTCCTCTATCATTTCAAAATCATCACTCATACGCCACAATTTAATAATATGCAAACCATCGTGGAATTTGTGTGAAGAAAAGCACACAAAATTCAATAAGGAGCTAAGTTCCCTCTAAGCTGCGCGCCTGAACAGCAGGCTATCAAGGGCCGTACAGGCGGGAGAGGCACTTCTCCCCCAGCCCTGGAGCTGCCGCGGCTGACAAGAGGCACCTCTCCCCCGGCCCCGGAGCTGCCGCGGCAAGAGAGTGCTGGGGGGAGTCCTCTCTTCCCGCCGCAGCCCTGAGGCAGCCTGCATCCCAAACCCCTCAACCCCAGCCCCACCCCAGAGCCCACATCCCCAGCCAGAGCCGTCACCCCCTGCACCCAACCCTTTGGCCTTGAGCCCCCTCACACATCCCAAACCCCTCGGCCCCACCCCCCTACTTATCACTTCCATATTGGTGCACATAACAAAATTCATTCCACACATGGATGTAAAAAATTAGAGGGAACATTGATAAGGAGTTTATCTTTTTTAATATACACAGAATATGAACTATAATAAGCATATTTTATTTATCCACGTTTTTCAAACACTGCCTAGGAAATCTGTTACAGTTCCAGGTTCATTTGCAAAAATCATAGAAGTAATATTAAACACATTTTAAATGATATTTTCTACTATAAACAGCAAAATACAGTTCAAAACTTGTGTCTAATGATAGGGGAAGGAGGAAACATTGAATAGGCTTTATAATAGAGCTTTTAAAATGAATAAGGAATTTTCAGTGTAATCAAGTGACCCTGTTTCAGCTATTTAACATTGGGATAATGAAGACGGAACTGTATTATTTTTCTGCCAATCCGTTATCATCTTTTATTTCCTGGAATTTCTACTACACCTCTACCCCGATATAACACAACCCGATATAACACGAATTCAGATATAACGCGGTAAAACAGTGCTCTGGAGGGGCGGGGCTGCGCACTCCAGCGGATCAAAGCAAGTTTGATATAACGCGGTTTCACCTATAACACGGTAAGATTTTTTGGCTCCGAGGACAGCGTTATATTGGGGTAGAGGTGTAGTAAGAATGCTTTGCTATATATGAGTAAATCTATGTATTTATATATATATTTGTAATTTTGTATCATGTTTGTATAATTTACAGTTAATTAACAATAAAAGCCAGATCTAATTTCCAAATTTGAAGAGATAGTCAGAAAAATCAGACTAGTGTCTATAAAATCATGACTGGTGTAGAGAAAGTAGATAAGGAAGTATTGTTTACTACTTCTGATAACACAAGAACTAGGGGTCACCAAATGAAATTAATAGGCAGTGGGTTTAAAACAAATAAAAGAAAGTATTTTTTCACACATCGCACAGTCAACCTGTGGAACTGCTTGCCAGAGGATGTTGTGAAGGCCAAAACCATAACAGGGTTCAAAAAAGAACTAGATAAATTCATGGAGGAGAGGTCCATCAATGGCTATTAGCCAGGATGGGCAGGAATGGTGTCCCTACCCTGTTTGCCAGAAGCTGAGAATTAGCGACAGGGGATGGACCACTTGATTACCTGTTCTGTTCATTCCCTCTGGGGCACCTGGCACTGGCCACTGTCGGAAGACAAGATACTGGGCTTGATGGACCTTTGGTCTGACCCAGTATGGCCACTCTTATGTTCTTAAGAAAAAAATAGACTTAACATTTATATCTGAAAATCTCAAACTACTTTACAAACATCGATGAATTGCTCCAATGAGAACAGTCCCCATGTAACATGTCCCATCTGTGTTCTCCCTCAGTACCCCATCAGCACCAGCAGTACAGCTCTTGGCCCTGTCATGCTGCCACTGGCAGGCACTCTGCTGGCTCCAATCTGCTTCCCCCTTCTGCAGCCAGTTAAAATCATGCAAGGGTAGTTACTCTGCCAAAGCCAAAACTTATACTAATCTGAGAAGGGAACAGTCCAAATGCAGAAACTATTCCCCAAACACCTATGAGGATCTAGCTAGTCACTTCCCCACATTTCAGCTGTTCTGCAAAGGAGCTGTGCTTGTAGAGACTGAAGCAAAGCAGCTGCTTTTGCCCACTACCCTCCATTTCAGACTGAAATTGATTGCCTGCTACACTTCAGAACCAAAATCATTCCCTCAAAGATTCCAAGCTCCTGTCTAAAATATTCTCCTACCAATCCCGTTTATGAAGAGGTGGGACTTCTTCTCTGGTTCTCTTCTGACCTCTGTTACAATTTTATGAGCTCCCATAACAAACAGAACTTTTAATTAACTAAACAGAAGTATTAAAGAAACTCTAACAACCATTTTAAGGTAGCTGTGCTATTTACATATTTTTCTGAGTGTTGTGCATAATTTAAAAAATCAGTTAAGTTCCATCCTGAATCTTTATTGCTGAAATCTTGTGTAAATATAAAATGTGAAAAAAGCTAAATTACATAACAGATGTATCCCAGTTTAATGCTGGATCATGATTAGGTTGTACTGTATGCCTCCAGCACTGACTAATAATTCTTATAGATTATTGTATAAGTATTCAAGCTTTATTCATAACGGGGCAAATACTGAAGTCCTTACTCAGTATTAACTCCGGCAGACTTTACATTGCAGTCAATGAGCCAAATTCTGCTCTCAATCATATCAATTTCTGAAGTCTGTGGAGTTACTCCAGATTTGCATCAGTTTAGCAGGTAGCACAATTGAGCCCAACAGGAATTTTAATGACTAATAAGTTCTGAGAAAAGACTTCGGGATTTTTCTCCATGGCACTGTTTGTTCAATAAAATAAAATATCAGAGTATCAAGCAGGGCCGGCTCCAGGGTTTTGGCCGCCCCAAGCAGCCAAAACAAAACAAAAAACAAAACAAAACAAAAAAAAAGCCGCGATCGCGATCTGCGGCGGCAATTCGGCAGGAGGTCCTTCACTCCCAGGCGGAGTGAGGGACCGTCCGCCGAATTGCCACCGAATACCTGGACCTGCCGCCCCTCTCCAGAGCGGCCGCCCCAAGCACCTGCTTGAGAAGCTGGTGTCTGGAGCCGGCCCTGGTATCAAGTGAGCCAAATACTGCCCTGTTAGTCCATCTTCAATGAAAAACAGAAAGCACTCATGTGAATTTAAAATTTCATTTAATAAAGCAAATAGAAAAATATTCAGAGTGGTGTCTTGGCCTTTCTCAAGGACAAATTTACAAAATGGTCAGTTTCAGAGGAGTCTACAACCTGAAGTTCCACTGCCAAATCAGGAAAATCTCTCTTCTCAAATAAACCTTGTTTTCTGTTCCACAGATGATAAAAACTGAGGAGATGTTACAAAACCTTTCAGTGTGTATTTTAAAAATATATATACTATTCCCTTCAGTAGCCATGCTAGTATTGGCTGTGGACAATTCAAGAAGGCACAACAATATAGGGAGGCAGCAGTCAGTAGTTAGGGCAGTGGACTGCACGGGGTCTCAGGAGACCATTCTACCACAGACTTGTTATGTGACCTTGAGCATGTCCCTTCCCAGTCTCTGTCTGTCTTGGCTATTCAGAATGCAAGCTCGTTGGTGCGGGGACTGTCTCTTACTATGTGTATGTACAATGCTAGCACAAAGGGGTCCCAGTCTTAGGACCTCGAGACACTACTGCAATATAAATAATTAATAATAACATAAGTATAAATGGAGTTGGGCTGGTGGTGAATTTGCCCTTTTGATTCTTTTAAAATTGTTGTTATTCTATTAAAATTGTTGTTATAATATGAGATAGCTGAGTTGAGCCCTGTTTTAAAACCAAAATACTAAGGCAATGTTCAAATCAAACTTGCAATTTTTCATTAGAATCAAGGAAGTTGCTTCATAAATTTATCTCTTTGGAGAATTTTAAGTGCCTGTATTTGAAAACAGCATAAACATTAGCTAGACAGTGATTAATACGAGTTTTCCATAGTCGTGTCATTCTTCTGTTTATGTTAATTGTTTTGATGGAGGGAGCTGTAGATCATAGGAAATATTAATTAGGGTGTTGGAAAGTCAAAATCACTAGCTGTGACATGAATATTGAGATTGGTTTGGATTTTTGGATGAATGATCAAAGCTCCTTCATAATAATGTTGAAGTTATATTAAATAGTAAAGGATGACACATTGTCACTCATAATTTCACTTGTCTGCCTTGAGTGATAGGTATCAGAACTTATCCTTGAACTCTTGGTCTTGTATTTCTTGTATCTCGGGCACCACAGATCCTTCATCATATTCACAAAGTAACTTCTAAATTTCACCCCAATAAAAGCGTAGAGCACTGGGTTCAAACAACAATGGAAGAAGGCCAAGGCTTCTGTAATGTACTTCGCAAAGGCTATTTGCTTCTCACTATCACACGGTTTATTCAATTTACCCATATTTATGGCAGTCACAAGAAGAACCATGTTATATGGTACTTGACAAATCAGGAAAACAATCACAATTAATACAATCAGACATATTGCTTTGTTTCTTTTGGAATTCTGAGCTTTCACCAAGGTTTTGACAATGAATGCATAGCAAAATACCATAAACAGCAGAGGGATAAAAAATCCAAATAGAAGTTGCATACCCAGCAGCAATAATTTCAACGTAGTGCCTTTTGTCTCGGTATTGGATCTGTGTTCACAAATCTCGTTTGTTTCATTGACGGAGTGGCTGTAGCTTTGACTGAATATGAAAGTGGAACTGGAAATTAAAATTGACGATACCCATACAGCCAAACAGATCAGTCTACTGTATGCTAGCGTTCTAGCCCGAAGTTTAAATGACTTTGTTGCCTGTACAATAGCAATGTATCGGTCCATACTGATAAAGGCCAAGAGCAGCATACCACAATTGAAGTTGATTGCATAAATACCTCTGGTAATTTTGCATATGAAGTCACCAAAGATCCATTTTTCAGCAGCATAATTCACTGCCCAGAATGGAAGAGTGAGAACAAACAGTATGTCTGCTATGGCCATGTTAAAGAGGTATATATCTGTCATAGACTTGGGTTTTTTATATAAAGCAAAGGTCATTACTACAAAGATGTTACCCACTAAGCCCAAGACACATATAATTGAGTATGCAATTGGCAAAAATACTTTTGTGAAGTTTCTGACTTCCCTCTTGTCACATGGTGATGTAATTTTGTCATAATCAAATGGATAGTCTGGATAGTCTGTGTAGTTGGGTTCTACCTGCAAAAACAATACAGCCAGTTAGTGTAAACATTAGTGCTTATTTCTGCAAGTTCTCTCTATTGCGTAAACAATGGAGAATTGATGGTATGAGACATAAAGGATCAAATTCTGCTTTTAGATACATCCTGGTGTCTCAATAAAAGTAATGGAAATATTTGGCCCCAACAGTGTTTGAAAGTTAAGCATACAAATACTACTCCCAGTCACTTTTCTTTCAAATCCACCTTTTCCTCATCATCTTGACCAGCAAAATCCTTGTGCACTCCAGTGATATACTGTCAAAACTCTAACAAAGGGCTCCCTCAGAAATGTTCTTCTTCAGTTGGTGATACACACAACGTTCTCTAAATAAAATTCTCTCTCCCCCACTGCATACTTGCACAGAGCACAGCTCAGACAATCCAGATCTTTATTGTCTCCTCCAGCATTAGTTCTTTCCCACAACTGTGAAAATACACTATTTTAACAGAAGAAGAATTTTGTCAAAGTGACAGATGTGTTTGAAGGAGTCTGGAGAACAGCTGAAAAATAACTCAGAGACTTTAAGGTCAGAAGGGACCCTCATGATCATCTAGTCTGACCTCCTGCACATTGCAGGCCACAGAACCTCACCCACCCACTCCTGTGATAGACCCCTAACTGCTGGCTGAGTTACTGAAGTCCTCAAATCATGGTTTAAAGACTTCAAGTTACAAACAATCCACCATTTACATAACACAGTCCCTAACCTTGAATGTTGTTTTACCATATTTACAAGTCTTTCTTCTAGCATAGTGTATTTTTATTGTTTTTCTTGTGCTTTAGCAATGTTACTAGGAGCCAATGAAATATCAGCATTCTTTCTAGCATTCAAATTAGTGCTGTACTACTTGTAGTATTGTTCATTGAGTTCCTGGAAATATGGTGGCCAATGAGCATAATAAAATCGTAAATGAAGTTATTGAACTATAAGTGGGGGAGATAGTCTTCTGGAATAGTCCACAGAACTCCGTATGAAAACTTCAGCAGGATATCCAGTGACAACACAGTCTATGAAACATCACATCATCACAAACAACTCTCATTAGCCAATCACTTCCAAGGTCATGACAATTTGTCCAGCACTTCATAGAACTGCCAATTCCAAATCAACTGTTTCATTGGTATATTAATACACTTCACCAATACACTGCTTACCCCATTCATTTTGGTGATGTGCTTCTTCTGATGAGAAAAGAATTGGTGAGGACAGTTCTGGTATCCTCGGAGTCCCTGTGCAGGAGGGAAGTGGATTGGATCAGGAGAGCAAAACAGGAAATATATTGTTTTCACTGAGATGTTCTGGTTTTGATGAAGGCTTTGTTGAAAAGGTAGGAAGTTTTTTAAGGCAGGGGAAAGTGAGTCTTATACAGTATTCTAGAGCCTGGTGGTTAGGGCATTGGCCTGTGATGTAGGAGACTCAAGTTCAAGTTCCTGCTCTGCCAGATTCAGAATGATCTGGGATTAAAAAACTCTGCTGGGGAGCAGGGACTTGAAACTGGGGTCTCCCCCACCACAGGCCAGTGCCCTACCCATGCACTCTCACTTGATGTTTGTGAAAATGTTTGAAAGGTTTTGCTTTCATACCAATGCAGAACAAAAATTAATTTCAACACCTCAGCAAGTTGCCGCAAAACAGAATTGTTCTCTGATCAACTGAATTTGAAGGTGATAGTAATGTTGAACTGAAATTGAGAGCGTTTGTGTTGGTGAGGAAGAGCGGTAGTGGACTAACTCTTGGAGACTGTGTTAACTTATGATTTCTTTGCTTTTCAGTATTTGCATTGTTATGAGGAAACACATACAGTCAACCTTAACTCTAATTTAACAAACTTTTTTTGTTTAGGAATTATTTGGGTTCAAAAAAATGTGCATATGGAGCTGTGGGGACTGCAGACTCATTTGTGAAGGGGCTGGAGAGAAAGGCTCTCTCTGTGAGTGGGATCAGGAGATGGTCTTTTCTGTTTCAGACCTGGCACGCCCATTAGAGAAAGCTTTAACCAGTGCTCCAACTTCCTTTGCCTGCTTCTCAAAGTTTTAGTTGTGAAGCTGCAGGAGCCGAAGCCTGAAGAAGTTTGAGCACCTGGTGGAGGAAGCTTGAATACTATTTAAAGCTCTTTCTTGAAAGTATAAAGTTTCAAACCAAGCAGATGTGATTGTTTAACAGGCTCCACTGTTTCCCCAGCTCTGCTTCCTGGCCAGCTCCACTCTCAAGACCCTCGGACAGTCTCTATCTGCTCTTGAGTAGGCACTTTCTGTCTCTATCCAGCCATTGTCATTTGTCCACTGTCCAATCTCCATTGTCCCAGCTGATTTTCTTGTTTGCTGTAAGTATCAGCACTCACATGCAGGACAGCTGCTCCTTCCTATGGCTTTACCAAGAAGCAGGAGACAGGCTGTACCTGAGTCCTTGCTTATAGTTCAGCCAATGAAGCCCTGAATTAAATAGCTGTAAGACAGAGCTATCTCTGTCAGTTTCTCCCTAGGTGATTTACCTTGCAATTATATATTAAAAACCACACACTCTGTCACAATTAATCAGTGCGAAATCAATTATTTGCCACAATAGTTGTTGTAAAATGCATCTAACAACAAATAAATTGAAAAATTGCATGCAGTGTAAATAGAAATAGTTATGGCTCAAAGTATTTACAGACCATACACATCAATTAAAAAAAATAACCCATGCCTTTGATTTTGGAATAATCTACAAGTGAGTCTGTTCTCAATTCTCAAACTCCAGGGACCCTAAAGATTAGGTTCAGCTTCTCCCCCCAAGCAAAAAATCAGAAGTGGTGATATAAAAAAGTTCATAACTCAAATGAATTAACAGATTTACTTGAAAAACTCTCATAAATTATACAAAGTAAATTCTGTCAGTTTGATGAGGATATAGAATTTAATCCCCATTTTAAATGGGGTGAATAAGGACTGCAGTATTTAACTCTGAGTCCAAAGACTTGCCACACTTCATGCTGACTGCAATAGGAGCTAATTCAGACCCTATATAAGCAAAAATTTGTTGCCAATAATAATTATTTTTAGAGGCCTCTTAACAGGCATTTGGTTAGTGTGCCTGCTTTTGGCTCTATTTTTCTATAATGTATTAAGTAATTATCAGGGGTATGTTTCATATTGATCCACTAAAAAACATAAGTTCTTTAATAGTGCTGCTATATATATACCCACTCACATATAGTCTATACACTATATGTAATACAAACCCAGCAACATGCTTTGTTGTGCCATTTTTCCAGTGCATGTACCTCAGTATATTTCATTTCACTATCAACCAATACATGAGTTGTCAAAAGTACTAATAAGATGCAAAGATAAACAACTGAATAACCTGGAATTATAACAATATAGACAGAAGAGTCTTATGGGGTGGATAAATGATAAGCCTGGATAAGGAAGATAGATTTCTGAAAGGTAAGAAGATTTCAGATACTTCAATTAAATCAGTAAGTAACCTACAAACATTGCTAAAAATCATCACAGCTCCACTTCTTACACTTTCCAGGTATATGGATTAAACAGATTTGGTCAGACTACTATTCAAATATTTGCATAGCCTTGTTTAATTTCATTACTCACCAATACAGAAAAATGAAGCGTCAGGCAAAGAGGAAGTAGGTATTCTGTTCTGTTGTGTTCACCCTCAACTTCAGTAAAAATGCATTTGAATATTAGGAACTCGAGAAACAAGAAATAGCAGCATTATTATAAGTAATGGTTAAATTCAAATGATCACCACTTCCTCCTAACATGTAACAACAATGATCTGTTTTGCATGTAAGGGCAGAGATTCAACAATAGGTGTATTGTAGATGACAAAACTGGATGTTACTTGTTTAGTCATTAGACACTATTAAAATTTTGATAGTTTTGATTAAATGGTCCTATTAGAATTGGAACCATGGAGAATAGGCTTGTATCTAATTAAATGGTTTCATTTTTAATTAAATAGTTTCATTGTGCTTGGAACATATAATGAATTATGGCCTCTATCCTGCAAACTATTAAGCAAATGGTTAACTTTATGCATAGGAGAGTCCAGTTGAAGCTGGCAGTGTCTATAAAGTTAAACACATCTAAGTGTTTGCAGGATCAGAGCCTACCTTAGTTACTTAACTGAGCAGTAATTATGTTCTGAAGTACACATAAGATCTTACTACATATTGAGTTCTAAATTTTCCAAATGATGTACCTGAATTGTACTCACGCAAAATGTGCACTTGCACAGACAAAACAGGAAAATCTTTGTCGCCTATTTTTGTGCACACTTTTGCTATTTATATATTCATAGCTCAGACACAATGTTAACATTTGTTCTACTTAGCCTTGGAAGGATTTGATTTTATGTTGTATGAATGCTGGATAATATCCATGTTTATTTCCATGCATTTTATTATTCATTTATGTTAATTCAAATGTTTGCAGTAACAGGAAATTAAACACAAAATAAATCACTCAAATGTGAATGATTTACTCAATGTCCTAAGTGTAAAATTGTCATAGTTTGTAATATTATTGGATGTCATCAGATGACGCTGTTTCAGTGGGCCTTACAAATTTTGTTTAAATCAATAGGAGGCTAGATCTTGAGGAAATGCTAGATATTGGGTGTGACACAGTTCTTTTTGGAAGTTGAACATACAGCAATAAAGTTGGTTCCCTACCTGAGTTTCTTTGACTGGAATAATTTTATAGATGCCAGGATGCTGTCTACAGGACATACCCACAGAATCAAACACATTGCATGATGTCAAAACATTAAATAACTGATCACACTATTATGTCAAAAGTCACTAATAATTTACAGTTACTATCCTAGATGTGTTTCTAAGGTCCCCTTCTCCATATGTCAGCCTCAAAGGCCCTGAATAGAATTATGTGATAGAATCCAATCCTTTGCTAACATTACTGACACAAGCAAATATACTCTCTTATTAGCCCTCAAGTAAAATCTAGTTTTTCCCTACATATCCACACACACATTTTCATTATTACTGATAAAAAATAGGGCTGTCAAGCAATTTAAGAAATTAATCATTATTAATCACGCTGTTAAACAACAATAGAATACCATTTATTTTAAATATTTTTGGATGGTTACTACATTTTCAAATATATTAATTTCAATTACAACACAGAATACAAAATATACAGTACTCACTTTACATTTATTTTTTATTATAAATGCACTGTAACAATAAAAAATAGTATTTTTCAGTTCACCTAACAAGTACTGTAGTGCAATCTCTTTATCATGAAAGTTGAACTTAAAAATGTAGAACTATGTACAAAAAATAACTGCATTCAAAAACAAAACAATGTAAAACTTTAGAGTCTACAAGTCCACTCAGTCCTACTCCTTGTTCAGCCAATCACTCAGATAAACAAGTTTGTTTACATTTGCAGGAGATAATGCTGCCCTCTTTTTGTTTACAATGTCACCTGAAAGTGAGAACAAGCATTTGCATGGCACTGTTGTAGCCGGTGTCACAAGATATTTATGTGCCAGATGCGATAAAGTTTCATATGTCCCTTAATGCTTCAGCCACCATTCCAGAGGACATACAAATGTTTAGCATATCTGGCATGTAAATACCTTGCAACGCCGGCTACAAAAGTGCTATGCAAACGCCTGTTTTCACTTTCAGGTAACATTGTAAATAAGAAGAGGCAGCAGTATCTCCCGTAAATGTAAACAAACTTGTTTGTCTTAGCGATTGGCAGAATAAGAAGTAGGACTGAGTGGACTTGTAGGTTCGAAAGTTTTACACAGTTTTGTTTTTGAGTACAGTTATGTAACAAAAAAAAATCTGCATTTGTAAGTTACACTTTCACGATAAAGAGATTGTACTTCAGTACTTGCATGAAGTGAATTGAAAAATACTATTTCTTTTATCATTTTTACAGTGCATATATTTGTAATCAAAATAATAATATAATGTGAGCACTATGCACTTTGCATTCTTTGTTGTAATTGAAATTAATATTGAAAATGTAGAAAAACATCCAAAAATATTTAATAAATTTCAATTGGTATTCTATTGTTATAAGTGCGATTAATCACAATGCATTTTTTTCATCGCGATTAATTTTTTTGAGTTAATCGCGCAAATTAACTGCGATTAATTGACAGCCCTCATAAAAATGTTCTTCAGGTTTTGGTGTGTAAATATGCCTGTTGAACAAAAAAGGGGTGAAATTAATTTATGATTTGACTCGATTGACTTCAATGGAGTCATTTTGGGGATGAATTTAGCCGCTTGTCACTGTATTGCCTAACCCAAAGTTCCATTTGGATAGGCCTGTGGCAGATTATTAAAGTCATAAAACAGTTGAGAGACTGACCCAGTGTCTAGTGGAGACTGAGGCATGGAAGAGAGAAAGATGTCTGGATTGAGGCTCAGCCAAGACAGAGGTGATGTTGGTAGAAACAACAGGAAAAAATGGCAGAAATTATATCTGCCTCTAAATTCAATTACAGTTAGTCACTTGAGTTTATAACATATGGCTTTGCTAGGCCAACAGCTGCATTTAGAAAATTGGGTGGGAGCAGTGGTTCCAAAGGTATTTTACCATCTATGCCTGGCCTGACAGGTGTGACTGTATGGAAGCTTGCTCCCACTATCCATGCCTTTGTCACTTCCAGGTTAGATTACTACAGTGCACTTTATATGAGACTACATCTTAAAACAGAACCTGCTGCAGAAGGTGGCTGCTTGGTTTGTAAGTACAGTGTCCTTTAGAAAGCACATAACGCCTGTGCAATGGTATCTGCACTGATTACTTGTGAGCTTACAGACAGATTTAACGATGCTGGTTTTAATTGATATAGCCCTAAATGATCTAGAGCCAGTCTATCTGAGTGACGGTCTCTCTTCCTATGAAACACTGCCACAGTTGTGGTCAGTAGAGGTACTGATATGAGTTCACCCTTGATATAACAGAGAAGGTGGCTAACAGAATTCAGAATTCAGAGTAGCAGCCGTGTTAGTCTGTATCCGCAAAAAGAACAGGAGTACTTGTGGCACCTTAGAGACTAACAAATTTATTAGAGCATAAGCTTTCGTGGGCTACAACCCACTTCTTCGGATGCATCCGAAGAAGTGGGTTGTAGCCC
>NW_020664436.1:28179267-28219318 GCF_002925995.2 Terrapene triunguis
ACCCACTTCTTCGGATGCATCCGAAGAAGTGGGTTGTAGCCCACGAAAGCTTATGCTCTAATAAATTTGTTAGTCTCTAAGGTGCCACAAATACTCCTGTTCTTTTTGAGAATTCAGAATGGCTCCAGGGCTCTGAAATAGCCTGATTTAGTGACTTTCATGGCATGTGCCAGGACCCATTTGTTTCACCCGGCCTTTGAAGAGGGGTAGATGGAGTGAGATACTGTCCAGTGTCTGACGAGGGATAGTATTTAAGCACATGTTAATGGTGTGTTAAAATGCATGAGCTGAGCATATTGCATTTTTGTTTTGTATGTTTAGATAACTGGCAGGGTGCCCGGAGCTTGTGGATGGGTGGTTTCTACTTATTGCAAACAAAAATAAATTGTAGATACAATAATCTACTCTATATAATGTATTTGTTTTATGATGTATAAAAATGCATTCATCATTAAAATTTCACAATCTTGTAAGTAAATTAGGTCCCCAAAGGCCTGTTTTAACAGCTGTTAAACTTGTTTTATTAAGAACAAATGAAACCTACAGTTATTACAATCAAAAAATTATGCAGCTTGGTTAAAAAAAACTTTTCCTTAAGATCTTATTTGTTAATACTTTTTCTTTAGATTGTTTATTCTGTTTTGCTGTCTAGTGAATACTTGCATTTCCAAAGGGTCTGATCCAAAACTCACTGAAGTCAATAGAAGTCTTCAGTAACTTCACTGGGCTTTGGATCGGGCTCATAATGCGGTTTCTGGACTGTTCTGGAGGTATAAATACTAGTTTTATTTCTAATTCTCTTGCTTCTGAAGTATCAAACTATAGCATATAACCTCCTCAGCCACTAACAGTTTACATGAAAATAGCATGTGCAAATGTTTTCATAATGCTGATAGAAATTATTTTCTTTCTAATAAATTATTATAAAATATTTTAAAAATCCCTAATAGGAAATTCTGTTGCCTGTTACAAGGCATTTGTAAACTGAGGTATAGACAGTATTTATACCACGTCTTTATTATGGGTGATAGCATGTCTTTGAGGAACTTGCTAAAGAGAAAAGCAGTTTCTATTAATATATAAACTGGTTCCCTTGATTCATAACGATCTTGCTTGCCATATTAAAATTTTGGCCCCAGTCCTGCCATGAGCCACACCCAGGCAGACCCCTGGCTCACAGAGTGCATTGCAGAATATGGGCTTTTAACATTTCTTTCTTGCCATTAGAAAACTTTTGACAACTTTGGGAACGAAAAGGTGATTGTAATTCTTTCAGAGCCGACTTCATTACACAAAGCTAACTCCAGCTCACCTCACTGGTGTGAGTAGTCTGATCAGCTTCAGTGGGATTACTCACATGAGTAAAGTAAGCAGGATATGGTAATGATAATGATTTATATTCTTCTAAACTGGATACATAACTCAATAAATGTGCTAGTTTTTAGTCCAGATGCTCACTTCCAAATGAAGAATTCTGCTGCTAGTAATGGGCTTAATTGTCCCTATCAGGTGCTGGCCCACATTCTAAGCATTTACAAAGCAATGGTACAACTACCTTGGGAGGTAATTAAATATTATCATCATCACTGTGCTACAGACAGAAAAACAGTCCCAGAGTAGCTCCATGACTTTCCCAAAGCCAAACAAGGAATCGGTGTCAGTGGTGGAGATGAGAAGTCAGAAGATACAGATATACAATCTGAGCCCTAAGCAAATTTGTTAAAATAAGAGGGATTGTTATTGCCCATTAAGTAGACAGATCAGATGTTCAGCTTGGACACTATACAAAGCATTGCTGATTCTTTTCTGTATTCTAATATTCTCTAATTAAAGTGTAGCTTTTGCTTTTAGTCTGTAATAGATACAATTAGCAGCAATAAAAGCAGACTTTGAAAATGAAAAATTAACTCCATTTTCATTGGCTAAGGTAGCTAGTCTGACTTACCACCACTGCACATCTTCTTTTGACCCATTTATTAAGTCCAGACAGCCGTTCGAGCAGACACCAGACTTCTTCAAAGTGTTGTAAGGAGAGGGGATTTTTTTCTTTTTAAAACAGCTTACTAAAAATCTGCATGTTATGCAAATGAAACCCCCCCACAGTCCTATATTTCAGCTCAAAAGGAAACTTACTCTCATTTTGCTAATATGGTTATTGTGGTTTGTCAAATCTCACCACCTGTGAGCTGTCTGCCACCACTAACTGAATAAAGAAAATATAAAAGGTAAGAAAAATACTGTCTATGCAGATAAAACCCACAGGCTGAATCTGGGCTGATCCTGGGTTTTTTTTTTTTTTTGCTACTCTAGGAAAACTTCACCATGTGTCATCCACTTTGCACCATTCATTTAAATTTAGATTGACATATATTGATTTATAAAATAGATGTACACAAAATGGCATCCAGCACAGGCTCTGGGCTCCCTGTCATTCCTTAAGAGCACAGAATTTAAATAATACACAGACATATTAGTTTATTATATGTACGTTAACACATCATATTGTCACTGTACTTTCTCTCAGATCTATTTTTATCTTTCTCCTCTGCCTATCCCCTTATTGTTTCCCTCGCAAACTTATTTTTCTATAGTGCATAGTTTTTCATCTTTCTCTCTCCCTCTGTCCCACTCCTTCATCTTTCTGTTGTGTTCTTTCAGTTTTTTCCATCCCTTTTCTCCATCAGCCTCGCTCACATTTTTCTCATCACCCAGGATAGCCCTCCCACCACCTACTTGCTGCCTTTTATTCTCAAATTGCTCAAATTCTCCTTTTTACTCTCTCTCTCTTTCTTGCTCTCATACACACACATTCTGCTCTTCCCCTTCCCATATCCATCCCTGGCCCTCACAGACACATACTTCTGGAAGGATTGGGGGTTCTTCCTTCTTCAGGGTAGGATCAGCTAGCAGAGGGTATTTCTAACTCCCATGGAAGTGAGAGGGACAGAGCTAGGTCTCCAATGTTAGGGTTTAGCTCAGATTTTAGCTCAATCTACTTGGTCTAGTCTCAAGCCAGGCAGAGAAAACTGAGCCCTCATCAGCTGATCAGCAGGGTTTTTTTCTGGGGATGGAGGAGAAAGGGAGTTGCAGATCTGGGAGAGAGGAGGAGGATGGGGACATGATTGCACACGGGGCGCAAGTGAGGTGGAGGGACTGCATGGTTGACCCCTGTGCTTAGCTCTTGTTCTTAGCTCATGAGATACTTGACATTTTACTCTGATTGCAAAAATCTCATCACATTGTCAATATTCTGTTACCAATGCATGCACCATTTACCATGGAAGGTAACAAATAAGGCAAGAGCAAACACAGAATGAGTGGGAAAATAGGAAGTGACCTATATGGCAATGATAAAGAATTACAGAAAGTCTCTCTTTCTTCTACATTGAACAAGGAAGTGTCAAAAATGAGGAAAACATTATTATTTCTAAAGCTTTTCTTTCTTAATCTTCTTCACTGTAGAACTTCTGTTTAGAACCTTCTCCAGCTCCCATGCTTCCTGGCTTCCCAAAACAGATTTAAAGAAACAGTACATGTGTCCTCACACTTGTAGTTAACTTTTCAGTAGAGCTGGTGAAAAAATGTTTTATTTTCCCACAAATATTTTTTAGGAAACCAAAATTTTTATCTAACTTGTCGACAGAAAATTTTGATTTTTCACCAGAAATTTGAATACCAAAACATTTCTGCAGAAAAGACAAACAATATGTTATGACAACGAATCAAAATAATTGTTATGGTCAGAACTAATCTGACCAAAGAAAGGAAAATCTGCTGAATTGTCATCTTTAATCTACCTAAGCATGCCTAAATACAGGGGTAGCGGTGTGTCCAGTGAATGAGTCTCCATATCATAAATGCTGCAAACTTCAGGCACTAGAAGGGAGTTACATACGAAATAATAATAATAATAATTTCCATATTTTTGATGGTTTAGTCAGAGCATGAACCTTGTGGCAATTTTTTTTTCTCTGTCTGTGTTTCATGCCTCCTTGAAAAAAGCACCCTAGTAGTTTCTCAAAGGTTCTCTTTATTTATATAAAACCCCAAATGGTGACATTTCTAGCCAAGCACATTGAATACACTGACCTGATTTCTGCTCAGAGTTATGCTTTCTTTGTATTACTCTGTTTCTACAAGAAATCTGGTTCTTGGAATGCCCCAATTGAGCAGAGGCGGCTAACAGGAAAGTTTTGGAGGGACTTTAGACCGGGAGTGTGAGAGGCTTTCCTTCCAGGTACAGCTCCGCATGCAATTTCAATATGGCTAGTAATGGAACAGTTCTGGTTACTTGCAATGGATGTGCCATGCTTCTTTTCCTGCCTGAAGCCAGAAGGGACTTCTTGTGCGTGAAGTGCAAATTGGTGGTTGTGCTGGAGGAAAAGATGCTTGAACTGGAGGGACAAATAGAGATACAATTGAGAAGCAGAGAAGCAGAGGTGTTCTAGACAGCAGGTTCAGGAAATATCATTACTCCAGTTTCAAGGGAAAAAAGAGCTGCCCACCAAGAAGATGGAGAGAGAGGAGGCCTAGAAGTTTGTAACCACCAGAAGCAAAAGTTCACTCTGGCTTTATACATGGCTGGAGACAGATAAGGATGGGCAGACTGTGGCCACCAGAGAGAAGAGGACCAGGAGGAATTCCACACAGCTACAAGTTTCAACACCAGGGCCTCAGTGCGGAAACTGTGGAAGATGCCTCTCAAGATCCGGCTAGACCAAGGGAACAAAGAGATGTATGGACACACATGTGAATGGCAGCTTGGCCCAACTGGTAAAAAAAAATAATCAAGTTTGTCCACAAAGAGTTCTCCAATTGTCCAAGGAAGATAGATGATCCTTGTTAGGGATTCAATATGCAGAAGAAACAAAAGAACTGTCTGCAATGGGTAGGCAGACAACAGGACAGTGTGGTGACTTCCAGGAGCCAAGACATGCGTTGTCTCTCTGAGATTGGATAGGCTTCTGAAGTCGATGGGCAAGGATCCATTGGGTGATGGTTCATATCAGCACTGATTATACTGCATCACGGGATATCTCTTAGATAACAGATGACTCAGGGAACTCAGAATCATGCTGAAGGAGAATACCTAATAAATCTTCTCTGAGATCCTTCCTGTCCCACAAGCAAAGAGAAAGCAGATGATCCTGGAAGTGAACAGCTGGCTAGGTAAATGGTGTGGAGGGGTTGGTTTTGTGGAACATTGGTTCACCTTCAGTGGGAATAGGGGGCTGTATAGTTTGGATGGGTTCCACCTCAGTAGAAGGGGAACCAATCTCTGTGGGGACGGGCTGGCTAGAATAGTCAGGACGGGGTTAAACTAACAACAAAAGAGGGAAGATGTGAGCACTCATTTAACACAAAATTGAGATGTTGACAACAAAATTAATCAAGGAACCAAAGGATATGATGAGAAGAAGATCTTGAATTACCTACATACCAATGGTAGGAGTCTGGTGACAAACAAGAGGAATTGCTCATTCATGAGCATAAATTTTATCTTGTTGGTATTACTGAAACCTGGTGGGATTATTCACATTATTGGAGTGTTACAGTCAATGGTTGTAATCTATTCAGGAAGGATGGAGTGGGCAAAAGGGGAAGAAGAGTGGCACTGTATATCAAAAATGGTATTACCTGTTTTCAAATCAATGATAACTCAGTAGATGATGATCTAGAATGCTTATGGATCAACGTCCTAACAGATAAGGCACAAAATGGAGTACAGGATATTAGTCTGTGTTTGCTATTAATGTATTTCAACACCAATGGCTTTAATGGGCAGATTTGCCTGAGGAAGAACCAAGGAATTTAGGGCCAGTCCTCAACTAACACATTTATCTGAACTCAGATGTTGGCAGTTAAAATGCCTTTCATGTCACTTCTAAGAGTAGGCTGCTGCTGATTTTGTTTGTTATCTTTTGATCTCTAGTGTTTAATGCATGTAGTTTGTTACTGGGGATTAGCAGTTAAATTAATAACTGCTGTTTCCAGAGTTGGTTATAGTAACTCCAAAAAGATATATGAAAATAATGATTCAAAAAAGTAACAAGTTGCACATCACTCATCACTTTGTCTCAGGAGGAGTAGGTAGTGATTGCTTTATATTAATTCTACATTGTACATGAAGTTAAGGGGCCCACTATAATTTAAGATGATCGCTACTCCTGAGATGTACTTGCTTTGTTTCTTTCAGAATTGCTGGGACTTAACCTCGCCATAATGCTAACTCAGATGTCGTCAGGCACACACGAAGATGTGGGTGTGTGGGGAAGAGCTGTACAGCGAGACCGTGGCCACCATGACGTCACTGAAGGGAATCAGGACAAGGGACAGGATTGCCAAGAAAAATAGACAAACATAGTCCAAGTGTTCAAGTAAAGAGATTGCTTTTTAATATCAGGTTTCTAAAAAAGGATCCTTTACTGAAGCCAGTTACTTAAAGTGGTATGATTACATGAAGTTACTGTAATTGGTTCCTTTACTTTATTTCTCTGTTTCAATATAAATAAAGACTTGGCTATTTAGCAAATTCTCTGGTGCAATTTTTACTGAATGATTTTTTAAAATGTTTATTATTTTGGTAGTGCCCAAAGGGCTGAGTCAGGATCATTGTGCTAGCTGTACTGACACATAGGACAGCAAAGTCGCTGGCCTGGTGAGCTTACAATTGAAAGTGACAAAGACAGGAAAAGATTGGGCTAAAGAGGAGCAGCAAAGGAGGGAAACATGCTAGACGACAGCTCACACAAGTACGTGACTCAGTGTAATGGGTTAGACTAGAGAGAAGTGAAACAAAGGTTACCTCATGTTCAGAGCAGCAGCTCAGCACTATCATCAGAGGTAATCAACATGCTGAAGATTCACATTTTTTGCAGAGATCTGAGGCAACTGTCTATTAGTCTGGGTAATTATGTGGCTCCCATCACCGTGGCATTTGAGCACCTCACAAGTATTTAAAAATAGAAATAATAGGAACAATCTTTCCTTTTCTCTTTCTCAGCCTGGGGGATAAATCTTTCCCCCTCCCCACATTATTTGTGTGTGTCTGTACCTGTATGTCTGTACATGGAGAAAAGCCAAATAGAAGAGATGAGCTTTGCATTTTATTGTGAATGGTTGAATTTCTTGTGGGAGGGAATTCCATAGTCTAGGTCCAACTCCTGTGAAAGTTCTGTCTCCTCCTCCTACAAGCCTTCCTCTTGGTTAGCATTGCTCCAGTGGAACATAGCTCTCATGGGAGATCCTGGAGGGAGAGGCACTCTCTCAGATAGCTGGGTCCAATCCCATATATCAGGACAGAAACCATGAATTGGTTTTTGTTTGCAATGGAGATCCAGTGCAGAGAGTAGAGCACCAGGTAAAGCGTTCATGACAATCTGTGTTGCTAAGCAGAGGGACTTCTGTTTTTTGTACCCATGGGAGCTCATTCAAAGTACATGGTTTTGTTTCTAGATATAAGTTGCAGTAATCAAGCCTGGATGTCACACATTTGTGAATCACTGTGGGCCAGTCTGAGCCTCAGATATTCCTGTACAGAGTGATTCTGATTCGGGGACTCATCACATACTTGATGCAAATTACTGCGCTTTTATTTCATGCTAACTCAAGTCATCACTCTACATTCTATTCTGAATCACATATCACACAACTTGAACCATATATATCACAAACTAGACTGGATACACAATAGATTGGTTAAATTAAGCAACTAGTTAAATCTAAGCAACTGGCTACTGATTCAGATATATTGGTGATCATTCTACAGTGCATCAGGCTGTGAAGGGATGGAGAAGTCTAAGAAAGATATAGGACTGGGGTTCAATGGAGAGATGCAACCCAAAATTCCGATGCCTATCCAAAATGTATCTGAATCGCTTGGGTTTGCAGAACTGACTTAAAATATCATGAGAATAGGATTTCTCATGCATTTCAGAGCTGATGGATCCTGTTCTGGCTCAAACATGCAGCCATAGAACAAAAAACTAACAATAAAGAATGAAAAATATTTTAATATAAACTTTATTGCACCTCTAATATATAGTTTGGTTTGAATTTTGGGCAGAAGTTTGGGGAGACTGGAGAGTGTTTGTCCTTATTGTATCTAAATCAAATAATTAATCATTAATACCAATCCAGCCCTTTAATGCTAAACCTTAAGTAATATATTAAAGCGCATAACAAATAACATTTATTGAATATACAAGAACTGAACTCATTATACTAGGTACTATATCTGATATATCAGCTGTTAACCCAGAGAGATCTGTTTAGAGAACACCATTCATGTAAACAGAACAATATATCATTTGGGAGCCCTCAGAAAGGGAAGAGGATTCAAGGGAGATAAAACCAATTATGTCTTGATGGAAAGCAGTATTCTGTACAAACATTGTATTAGCAAAGGGACAGCTTCCTCTAGCACTTCTCCTTATTCTAAACCACATTTGGCTCAAAGAAAATAGCAGTTTTATTACTTCACTATAATCCACAGTGGAATGCTAAATCCCATTTTGTATTTTAAAATTCTGTAGTGAATTTAATCAAGGCACTACACACTCTGGCCCTGATCCAGTAAAACACTTAACATAAGCATGTGCTTAAAGCTAAGATAAGCCTGTGAATATTAGCCTCACTGACTCCACTGGGACTACTCACATGTTTAAAGTTAAGCAGATGCTTAAGTGCTTTGCTAGATCAGGGTTTTGATGCTTGTTAAAAGCTGGACTGACAGTCCTGAAGACTAAAATTCCCTATATATTAGCTTCTAGATTATGCAACACTTGCTTCCATCAGTGAACACGTTTTCACACAAGCAGTCCCTTTGAAGCCAATGGGGCTGCTCAGGGGAGTACATTCTCACTAATGAGAAGAAAGATGGCACAGATAAAGCACGGGCAGGATTCCCCAGGCTGCTCCCATCAGTGTATCTCAGTCTTGATCTGGAGGAATAAATTCTCTCTGTAAGGTCTGGTCTACACTAGGAGGTTATGTCGAATTTAGCAGCGTTAACTCGAATTAACCCTGCACCCGTCCACACAACGAAGCTATTTAGTTCGACATAGAGGTCTCTTTAAATCGATTTCTGTACTCCTCCCCGACGAGGGGAGTAGTGCTAAATTCGACATGTCCATGTCGAATTAGGGTTAGTGTGGACGGAATTCGACGCTAATAGCTCCGGGAACTATCCCACAGTGCACCACTCTGTTGACGCTCTGGACAGCAGTCCGAGCTCGGATGCTCTGACCAGCCACACAGGAAAAGCCCCGGGAAAATTTGAATTCCTTTTCCTGTCTGGCCAGTTTGAATCTCATTTCCTGTTTGGACATTGTGGCAAGCTCAGCAGCAATGGCAACGATGCAGAGCTCTCCAGCAGAGGTGACCATGCAATCGCAGAATAGAAAGAGGGCCCCAGCATGGACTGATTGGGAAGTCTTGGATCTGATCGCTGTGTGGGGTGATGAGTCCGTGCTTTTGGAGCTGCGATCGAAAAGATGGAATGCAAAGATCTACGAGAAGATCTCAAAAGCCATGATGGAGAGAGGATACAGCCGGGATGCAATGCAGTGCCGCATGAAAATCAAGGATCTGAGACAAGCATACCAGAAGACCAAAGAGTCAAACGGACGCTCCGGATCCCAGCCCCAGACACGCCGTTTCTACGAGGCACTGCATTCCATTCTAGGTGCGGCCGCCACCACTACCCCACCACTGTCCGTGGACTCTGACGATGGGGTATTGTCGATGGCCGCTTTCTCGGAGATGTTCGCGGACGGGGAAGATGAGGAGGACGAGGCAGTCGACAGCGCTTTCAACGCTGATTTCCCTGACAGCCAGGATCTCTTCATCACCCTCATGGAGATCCCCTCCCAAGGCGGTAACCCGGACCGTGAATCAGGGGAAGGATCAGTAGGTAAGTGTTTTAAACATTTATTTTGAATAGAATAGGCATGGTATGTTAGCAATGGGTTTTTAATGATTAGTTTGCCCTAGGCACTTTACTTTTTAGTCGTTGCCAGTGCAGCTACTGGAAAAGTCTGTTAACATGTCTGGGGATAGAGCAGAAATCCTCCTGGGACATCTCCACGAAGCTCTCCTGGAAGTAACGTGAAAACCTTTGCATCAGGTTCCTGGGGAGAGCGGCCTTATTGCCTCCTCCATGGTAGGAAACTTTTCCGCGCCAGGCTAGCAGCAGGTACTCCGGTATCATTGGCTGGCAAAGCATGGCGGCATACGGCCCTGGTGTTTGCTGGCATTCACGCAGCATGCGGTCTTTCTCTGTCTCCGTAATCCTCATCAGAGTGATATCACTCATGGTGACCTGGTTTGAATTAGGGGAATTTTAGTATGGGGACTGATTGCCTGTTCCTTTAAATAACTGTAACCGGCGGTTTACAGCCACGCGGTGGAGGCGGGGAGGCGAACCGTTCATGCTGAGCGGTTCGCCGGCAGCGTGCAGGGATCTTTCCCGAGCCCATCCACGCGGTGGGGGCGGGGAGGCGAACCGTTCATGCTGAGCGATTCGCCGGCAGCATGCAGGGATCTTTCCCGGGGACAGCTGCGACGGGGGTGGGACAGGGGCAGAGTTCATGCTGGCCGGATCGCTGGCAGCAGGAACTGGCCAACGCTAGGAGCATTGCTTGGAACGTGAAAGGAGGGCACTGCTGTAAATTAAGCTTTAAGCAGCCAAAAGTCTACGGCTTACCATGGCCGCCTGCTAGCCAAATTCCGTTGTCCGGCCCCGCTTGTGTGATCTGTACAGCAAGACCCCAGGCACTCAATGTGAAGACAGAAAATTCGACCTTGTACTGAGTGCACGTGATAGGTACTGTGCATGGTCTTGTTCACAGAGAAAGACTATACTCATTGTTCGCAAAAATGTATCTTTGTGAGGAATTCACTCCCTTTTTCCCATCCCACAGCGGTGAGTGTCTCCCGAGCTACCCCGGCATCCCCCTCCCAGAGGCTGGCACAGATCAGGCGGCGAAAGAAAAGGACACGGGACGAGATGTTCTCAGAACTTATGGTCTGTTCCTGAGCCAAGGCGGCACAGCAGACCCAGTGGAGGGAGAACATGTCGCAATACCAGCGATCACACAGCGAACGGGAGGACAGGTGGCGGCAGGAAGACCAGCAGGCAACTCAAACGCTGCTTGGACTAATGAGGGAGCAAACGGACACGCTCCAGCGCCTTGTAGATGTTCTGCAGGACCGGAGGCAGGAGGACAGAGCCCCGCTGCATTCTATCTCTAACCGCCCTCCCCCGCCACAAAGTCCCATCCCCCCCTCACCCAAAGTCCCAAGAAGGAGGGGCGGCAGGGGCCGTGAAAACAGTCACTCCACCCCTGCAGACTGCTCAAGTAGCAGAAGGCTCTCATTCCCAAAGATTTAATATGTCCTTTCCTTCCCTCCAAATGCACCTCACCCAAGCCCCCGTCCCAGTTTCATCCCCTAACTGTGTAGTTCTCAATAAAAAATATGTTTCTGTTAATTACTGTTTCCGTCATGTTCTTTTAGAGGAGAGTGTGTTTGAAGGGGGGGGGGAAGGGGGTTGGTAATTGGAGAGGACAGTCACCTTTACCAGGGTACAGACATGGGGGCAGGTTCAGCAGAAGTTCACACACACATTGCAGTCACTAGGCACCCTGGTCAGTCTGGGAGGTGGTTTTCATGTTCTATGTCGGGGGGCTATGTGAGTTTGTGGCGGGGGAGGGCGGTTACAGATCTTAGGCAGCGGTCCTTAGCCTGGATGACAGAGCCACGCAGCAGGGGATCTGTAACCGCCCTCCCCCGCCACAAAGTCACATAGCCCCCACACACAGAGTCCCGAAAAGGATGGGTGGCAGGCTCCGTTGAAACAACCAGTCCACCACTGCGGACCGCTCTAGGAGCAGGAGCCTGTCATTCCTCAAGTTTAGAAGCGTCCTTTCCATCACTACACCCGCTCCCCACCACAGTCTGCGTCCCAGTTTCAACCCTTTACCGCAAAATCCTTAATAAAGAAAACGGTGTTAATGAACAAAGTTTCATTTATTTTATTTTTAAAGGTGTGTTGGAAGGGAGGGAAGGGGGTTGGTAACTGGAGAGGATAGTCAACATTAACTGGGTAAAGAAATGGGGGCAGGTTCAGCTTCTGTTTAAACAAACGTAATAGTCACAGGTTACCCTGGTCACTCTGGAACCTAGCTTTCAAAGCTTCCCGGATGCACAGCACGTCCCGCTGGGCTCTTCTAATCGCCCGGGTGTCTGGTTGGGCGTAATCAGCAGCCAGGCGATTTGCCTCAACCTCCCACCCCGCCATAAAGGTCTCCCCCTTGCTCTCTCAAAGCGATTGTGGAGCACACAGCAAGCTGCAATAACAATGGGGATATTGGTTTCGCTGAGATCACAGCGAGTCAGTAAGCTTCTCCATCTCCTCTTGAGACGTCCAAAAGCACACTCCACCACCATTCTGCACTTGCTCAGACGGTAGTTGAAGAGTTCTTTTTCAGTGTCCAGGGCGCCTGTATAGGGCTTCATGAGCCAAGGCATTAGCGGGTAGGCTGGGTCCCCGGGGATCACTATAGTCATCTCCACATCCCCAACAGTTATTTTGTGGTCCGGGAAGTAAATACCTTCCTGCAGCCGTCTAAACAGACCAGAGTTCCTGAAAACACGAGCGTCATGAACCTTGCCCGGCCATCCGACGTTGATGTTGGTAAAACGTCCCCTATGGTCCACCAGTGCTTGCAGCACCATTGAAAAGTAGCCCTTTCGGTTAATGTACTGGCTGGCCTGGTGGTCCAGTCCCAGGATAGGGATGTGAGTTCCATCTATAGCCCCACCGCAGTTTGGGAATCCCATCGCGGCGAAGCCATCTATGATGGCCTGCACGTTTCCAAGGGTCACTACCTTTGACAGCAGTAGCTCAACGATTGCGTTGGCTACTTGCATCACAGCAACCCCCACGGTAGATTTGCCCACGCCAAAGTGGTTCGCGACTGACCGGTAGCTGTCTGGCGTTGCAAGCTTCCAGAGGGCTATGGCCACTCACTTCTGGACAGTCAGGTGTCCTTGCGCTTCAGGGCAGGGGACAGCAACTCACAAAGTTCCAGGAAAGTTCCCTTACGCATCCGAAAGTTTCGCAGCCACTGTGATTCATCCCAGACCTGCAGCACTATGCGGACCCACCAGTCCGTGCTTGTTTCCCGGGCCCAGAATCGCCATTCCACAGCATCAACATGACCCATTGCCACCATGATGTCCACGGCGCGGGGTCCCGTGCTTTGTGAGAGGTCTGTGCCCCTCTCAGACTTAATGTCCTCACCGCGCTGCCATAGCCTCCTCGCCCGATTTCTCAGCATCTGCCTCTGAAAAAGGTGGATGATAAGGTGCGAGGTGTTGACAACGGCCATAACTGCAGCGATGATTGCAGCGGGCTCCATGCTCGCGGTGCTGTGGCGTCTGCGCTGTCAATCACCAGAAAAGTGCACGAACTGATTGCCCGCCAGCGCTTTCACAGAGGGAGGGCGGGAGGGAGGGTTAAATGACGACAGTTACCCAAAACCACCCTCGACACATTTTTTGCCCCAGCAGGCATTGGGGGCTCGACCCAGAATTCCAATGGGCAGCGGGGACTGCGGGAACTGTGGGATAGCTACCCACAGTGCACCGCTTCCAATGTCGACGCTTGCCCTGTTAGTGTGGACTCACAAAGTCGAATTACTGTCCTTAGTGTAGATACACACGTTCGACTTTGTAATATCGGTTCCACAAATTCGCTTTAAGTAAAATTGAACTACTCTCGTAGTGTAGACATACCCTAAGAGAGTAATGCATTCTCTATGCATATTCACTCCTGCTCCTTTCTGCTGAGACAGGTGCCTGGATAACTGGGAAAGCTCATTCATCAAGAATGAATTTCTTCCTACACTCAGCTGAACGAATGTTCTGTTCCTTTAAACATAAAGATTGATATTCATGGAGTCATTTTGTTTGGACAATTCTTGACCTCACTGGCCTATTAATCCAATTAAAGGTGGATTGTCATGAAGGTCCATTTGTCATGAAGGTCACAAATGGTGCATTGCTTCTGCTCTCTGTCTGGATTACACAATGGTAACCAGGAAGCATCCAGTAATTTATTATTTATTTTCATTCTACTCTATCTGGGTACTTGAATGGCCCTCCTCATTTGACTCTGTTTTAAAGTTTTGATATTTTTAAAATGTGCAGTTTCTACAAATGAAACATGAAACTTAACTGAATTGCAGAGGCATGTGGTGATAAAATGTTGGATAAACTTAATCTAAATGTCAAATGTGACAAACTGGCATTCACCACGGTGTCCCAGTTAACTGTGTTGCAGAATTACTGTTACGGGAGTTCAGTTTCGTCTTTACTGTGACCCAAGTGCTGCACTCAGTTACCCAGCTGCAAAGCCTGATAAACAGCACTGAAATCAAAGGAATGACCCTGGACTGAGAGCCATGTAACTATAGAATTTGCAGAATTTGTCTGAGTAATTAATCCAAACTACTGTATATTACAGTATACTATAATATCAGTAAGTAACATGTCATTTCAGTACTCTTATACCCTTTTCTGGATCAGCTGGATCATTTGTTTACCCAGATAAAATCTCTGATGCACCAGATTGTCCAAGTTCTCAGAATAAGTGAATGAGAGAGTCTAGCTCCCCATTCTAATAATAATCATCTTGTGAGGAATCCATCTACAATACACCATGCAGACAACTGAGGGACAACCCTCTTCGCCCTCCCCCCCAAAATTAAATAAATAAAAATTGAAGATTCGGGGTCAGTTTGGATAAACACCAAAAAGTTTATGGACCAAATCCTCAGCAAGTATAAATTGACATAGCTCCATTAATTTTAATATTAACCAAAACTTCTCCTTACCTCTTGTGTCTGCAAAACTGCACTGGAAATCCCGTGGGACCAGATTCCTCCGTGTCATTTTGGTGCTTCCTATTCCTATACAAGCATGAATACGGAGGGTCAGGAGGGCTCTATAAAAATGAAACGTTGGTGGAAAACAGGGTAAGTCTGGCACTACAAGCTTCACAAAGCAGGTGTGGGGAAAAACTTGTTTCTCCTTCGTGTTTGTGCAGGTTTTCTTATGACTTTTAAAAAATCTGTACTTTCATGTTAATATTCTGCCTGGGTTTTTTCAGTCTTTGTCATTCTCAGAAGTGATGGGAAAAAAAGAATTAGTGTGCAGAAAGGTTATTTAAAAGTGTCAGGAGGCTTGTGGTTGAAAATTTTTTTATTTAAGATACTATGAGCTACTGGTGTGAAAAGTGTCACGCTGCTGAAAACAGCTCAAGGTTTTATTCTCAAATGAGAAAACAGCTCTGAATGAGTTCTGTTCTATTTTCTGTAAGTAACATGGTTTAGGTTCTTTGTTTTGTCTTTTTAAACAAGTTATAATGTTTATTCATCTACCAACCTTCAGTCTTGTATCTAATCAATAGGAAATGCTAGAATGTATTATACATAAATCCATGGCTGTATAGATAGCTCAGTCTTACCACAACCAAGCTTTGTGTCTGAAGTGGGCCTGCAGAGTAGAGGGAGGATGAGAAGAGACAATGAAGGACAGCAGACAGGAGGTAACAGTCAGGGCCGGCTCCAGGCACCAGCGAAGGAAGCAGGTGCCTGGGGCGGCCAGTAGAATATTGGGGCGGCACGTCTGAGTCTTCGGCGGCAATTCGGCGGCGGGTCCTTCACTCCCTCTCTTCCTCTTCGGCGGCACTTTGGTGGCAGCTCAGTCAGGTTTTCCTTTTTTTTTTTTTTTTTTTGCTGCTTGGGACGGCGAAAAAGCTGGAGCCGGCCCTGGTAACAGTGGCTGGAATCAGGTGCAGTGGGAGACAAAAAGAGGAAGAAGAGGCAACAAAGGAGAGGAAGGAACAGAAAAGGACATGGAAGAAGCAGCAGACCGGATGCAAAGGGAAAGGGTAAGGAACAACCAACCAAGGGATCTTTTAAGCCGCCAAATAGTAGCTACCAAATGGACATTTGAGCCCCCTTACAAAGGACCTCAAGGGCTAGTGGCAAGAGGCATTCCTAAGAATACCACTGTCTACTCTGACCCTACCATCAAATGAATGGTCAGGAGGACGACAACCCCAAATCCCTTTCTAAATTCTCTGTACAATCCTGAATCCAAATAAGGCTCCAGTCTACTCTCTATAACCTCAAATCTTTGTTGGCCTCTCACCACTTCTCTGCTGGGAGGGATTACAGCACTAGTTAGTGACGGTTTATGCACCAAATATACAGGCAAGGATCTTCCACCCCTCTTGTCTCCCACTCCTTTTTTCCATTCTGCATCTCAGCCCTGATCTACGTTCATAGCTGCACCATTTAACATAAGGCATGCTATTTATTTAGAGGTGCTTTTTGTTACCGGTTTAAGCTAAACTGTTATCAGCAAGATTTAAACTGATGTCAGTATCCACATACAAAGTTCCACCCATTCAGCTAAATCAGTTTAACATCATGCCTTTAATTAACATGGGACAATTGTGTATAGCTCAGGCATCAGGTGTTTTGTAGGCAATGGGTGACATGCTCACTTTTAGGACTTTTCAAAGGCTGAGGATGCTTCAACTCTAAACTCCCTGGATTTTCATAAAGTCTGGGAGAATTTTCGATTGCTTTATTTTATTTATTTTTTTAAAGACTTAATTTTCAAGAACTGCTCAGGTTTGTAATGCAGCATTAAATACTGCAAGGCAGTGCCTCATCCCAACTCTGTAGGTACATGGCGTACGCTCATCTCAACTTGACAACTGAGCAACTCTCACTATGTCATATCATTGGCGGGGGGAGAAGGGGTGGTGGGCGGCAGGGCAGTGAAGGAGAAGTTCAAATAAGTTTGAAACAATCGGGGCTGGTCTGCTCTACATAGTTAGGTCTACACAAGGCAGCTGAAGTTGACCTAGTTGTGCACGTGTCTACACTTAAATTTGTCTCCCACCCCTGTAAGCTCCCAGTTACACCAACATTGTAACACCACCTCCCTGAGTGGCATAGAGCTAGGCATGGTCTATGTACTTAGGTTGACGCAGTGCATGTGTAGACTGTCCTCCAGCAGCTGTCCCAGAATGCACCACACTGATTGCTCTGGTCACCAGGGTGAACTCCATAACCCAGGGGTCAGGGAGACCAGAAGCCCATTCATCCTTTAAAGCTCCACAAATTTTTGAAATTCTTTTTCCTGATTCCCTGACTTGCCAAACACACTTAGCAGCTCTCCATTGTTGTGTGCAACTGCTCAGGTGACCATGCTGGCTACACGCTCCACACCCTGCTCCTGCCTGGAGTACACAGGAGATATTGGATCTCCTTGGCCTGTGGGAAGAAGAGGCGGTTCAAGCACAGCTCCGATCCAGCCATAGAAATGTCACCATCTATGAGCAGATTGTTCAGCGGATGCAGGAGAAGGGGTATGACAGGGACCAGCAGCAGTGCCATTTGAAAACCAAGGAACTGCAGCAGGTGTACCAAAAAGCCAGGGAGGCCAACAATCAACCCGGTGTCGAGCCGCAGACCTGCCTCTTTCACAAAGAGCTGCATGCCATACTTGACGGAGACCCCACCACGACCCTGGACAAACCAGAGGTAGCATTGCTATCTGCTTTTCATTCTTGTCTAGAGTTTGGTGGGGGGAGGAGTGGATGCAGAGCAGTTTGTTTAGGTACAAAGGGATTCGCCTTGAATCTTCCTGAGAGATCTTGAGGAAACTTCCATGGAGGTATCTGCAATCCTCTCCCAAAGGTTTCTAGGGAGGGCTGCCTTTTTTCTGCCGCGGCAGTAAGATACTTACCCATGCCACTCAGCAATAACTCCTGCAGACACCACTGCAGTGCACAGGCTAGCAGCATTCAGTCCTGGGTGGCTTCTGGACACCACCAGCAGCTGTGCTCTCTCTGCCTTTGTTAGCCTGAGGAGTGAGATATCAGCTACAATCACCACCGCCTGTGGAAAATGGTGCCAGTATTCCATGCCATTGCCCTACAATACTAGAATCATGCAACCCCAACCCCCAGCGGGCCATACTCACCATGGCTGATTCTGTGACTGGCACCGCCCACAAGCAATCCCAAGCAGAAGTGACAATGTAGTGCTTAAAACTTTAGGGGAGCAAGGAGAATGAGTTTGGCATCTTAAGTTTTGCTTTCTGTAGTGAATACGCTGACAATGAAACTTCTGTGTGTTTTATCTTCAGCTGCTGCTATTGCAGCCTTCAGGGTCTCCCCTTCTCCACCCACAGAATGCCTGAGCCAGATAGTGAGGCCAAAGAAGAGGATTTGGGATGACATGTTGAGTGAGATGCTGCAAGTCAGTGCGGCATCGGATCGTGAGCACAGGGCCTGGGAGGAAGAACATCGTGGATTGCCTGGAGAAGGAAAGAGTGCAGAGGAGAAAGGCCCAGGAGTCCCAGCGGGAAAAGGAGAGGGCGACACACCAAGACATAATTGGGCTTGTCAGGCAGCAAACACAGATGCTGCGGACTCTGGTGGACCTGCAGGTTCAACAATCCTGGGCTCGCCTCCCTCTGCAGCCCATTGAGCATTCAATATTGGGACCTCCCTACCCCACCCTCAACATTCCAAGTGGCATCAGGAGTCACAGCACTACCCCTTCCACTCCACCCAGAGGGGACATTTAAGAAAGTCACAGCTTCACATATAGTGACCTGTGAAAGCTATCACTGGTGTATGTGTAGCTTAAAAGGACATGAATGTTCTTTCCTCTTCATAAGTTCTGTTATCTTAATTTATTACATTTTTAATGTATTTGTTATAAAATTGCACCTTTTTTGCACTGATTTTGGTATAGAATAAAATTCTATTATTTGGAACATAATTCATCTTGATTAGTTCACAACATATGCTGCTGAATGCTCAGCAGTCCTGAAAGCAACCCATTATCTGTTACTGCACAGTGTCATACAACTCATAGGATCATCACAGACAATATTAGTAGGTGCATTGATAATGTTATATTTCTACATGTAAAGCAATCACCACAAATCCTACCAGGCCACAAAAAAGCAGGTCCAGGTGGAGCACAATACAACATCAAATGCTACTCTGGCTCACTGTTAAAATAGACTTTCCAAGCCCCACTGAGTGGCATAGCCCTGTGTTGAGCTCTTCTAATAGCCCTTGTGTCTGGCTGTTCAAATTCAGCAGACAGCTGCTCCACCTCTGCCCTCCATCCTGGCAGAAACTTTTCCCACTTTGTTTCACAGATATTATGTAGGACACAGAAGGCAGCTATCAGAAAGCCAGTGGGATATTCTTTTCACGGAGGTCCAATCTTGTGAGTAAACAACTCCAGCGTTCCTTCCAATGACCAAAAGCGCTTTCGATTGTCATTCTGCACCTTCTGAGCTGGTAGTTGAATCTTTCCTTGGTGCTGTCAAGGGGGCAGTGTATGGCTTCATGAGCCAGGGGTAGGCTAGGCCCCGCCAGGATCAGTATTGACATTTCAACATTCCCAATGGTAATTCGTTGGTCAAGAAAGAAAGTACCTGCCTGCATCTGTCTGAAAAGTTCTATGTCCTTAAAGATGTGTGCATCATGCACCTTTCCTGACCAGCCGACATTGATGTTGGTGAAGAGTCCAATAGTGACCATAACATAATAAAATTTAACGTCCCAGTGGGGGAGACAGGGAGAAAAACCACAGCAGGCCACCATGGTAGCATTTCATTTCAGAAAGGGGTACTACACAAAAATGAAGTTAGTTAAACAGTAATTAAAAGGTACCGTGACAGAAGTGAAATCCCTGCAAGCTGCATGGAAACTTTTTAAAGACAGCATAATAGAGACTCAATTTAAATGTTTACCCAAAATTAAAAAACCTAGGAAGAGGACAAAAAAAGTGCCACTGTAGCTAAACAATAAAAGAAGAAGTGAGAGACAAAAAGGCATCCTTGAAAAAGTGGAAGTTAAATCCTATTGAGGAAAATACAAAGGCGCATAAACTCTGGCAAGTGAAGTGTAAAAATATACTTTGGAAGGCAAATGAAAAATGTGAAGAACAGCTAGCCAAGGACTCAAAAAGTAACAGCAAAAATGTGTTAAGTACATCAGAAGCAGGAAGCCTGCTAAACAACCAGTGAGGCCACTGGACGATCGAGATGTTAAAGGAGCACTCAAGGAATATAAGGCCATTGCAGAGAAACTAAAAGAATTCTTTGCATTGGTCTTCATGGCTGAGGATGTGAGGCAGATTCCCAAACCTGAGCCATTCTTTTTAGGTGACAAATCTGAGGAACTGTCCCAGATTGAGGTGTCATTAGAGGAGGTTTTGAAACAAATGGATAAACAGCAGTAAGTCATCAGGATCAGATGGTATTCACCCAAGAGTTTTGAAGCAACTCAAATGTGAAATTGCAGAAGTACTAACTGTGGTTTGTAACTTATCATTTAAATCAGCTTCTGTACAGAATGACTGGAGGATAGCTAATGTGACGCCAATTTTTAGAAAAAGGCTCCAGAGGTGATCCCAGCAATTACATCCCAGTAAGCCTAACTTTAGTACCAGGCAAATTAGTTGAAACTATAGTAAAGAACAGAATTATCAGACACATAGATGAACACAGTTTGTTGGGGAAGAATCAACATGGTTTTTGTAAAGGGAAATCATGCCTCACCAATCTACTAGAATTATTTCAGGGAGGTCAACAAGCAAGGGTGTTCCAGTGGATATAGTGTACTTAAATTTTCAGAAAGCCTTTGATAAGGTGCCTCACCAAAGACTCTTAATCAAAGACTCATGGGATAGGATAAGTCATGGGATAAGATAAGTCATGTCATGGGATAAGAGGGAAGGTCCTCTCATGGATTGGTAAGTGGTTAAAGATAGGAAACAAAGAATAGGAATAAATGGTCCGTTTTCAGAATGGGGAGAGGTAAATAGTGGTGTCCTTCAGGGGGTTTTACTGGGACCAGTACTGTTCAACATATTCATAAATGGTCTGGAAAAGGTGTAAACGGTGAGGTGGCAAAATTTGCAGATGATACAAAACTACTCAAGATAGTTAAGTCCAAAGCATACTGCAAAGTGTTACAAGGGATCTGTGATGGGTTGGATCACAGAAACCCCCACAGAAACCCCCTTGGGAGCTGCCACCTGCTGTGCAAAGACTACCCCTGTTCCTGTTTTCCCTGCCAGCTCAGGACTCCAGCACCCTGTCTTGCTGAGCGAGACACTCCAGTCTGGCTCCAGACACAGACTCAGGGTCTGAATCACTTGTCCCGAAGCTGCAAGTTTACCTAAAAACAGCTCACAGGAGTGTGCTTGTCTTTAGCACTCAGATGCCCAACTCCCAATGGGGTCTAAACCCAGATAAATCCGTTTTGCCCTGCATAAAGCTTATGCAGGGCAAACTCATAAATTGTTCGCCCTCTATAACACTGATAGAGAGATATGCACAGTTGTTTGCTCCCCCAGGTATTAATACATACTCTGAGTAAATTACTAAATAAAAAGTGATTTTATTAAATACAGACAGTAGGATTTAAGTGGTTCAAAGTAGTAACAGACAGAACAAAGTAAGTCACAAGCAAAATAAAATAAAATGCGCAAATCTATGCCTAATCAAACTAAATACAGATAATCTCACCCTCAGAGATGCTTCAGTAAGTTTTTCTCAGACTGGACACCTTCCAGGCCTGGGCACAATTCTTTCCCCTGGTACAGCTCTTGTTCCAGCTTAAGTGTTAGCTAGGGGATTCTCCATGATGGCTCCTCTCCCCCTCTCTTCTGTTCCACCTCTTTATATATCTTTTGCATAAGGCAGGAACCCTTTGTCCTTCTGGGTTTCCACCCCTCCCTTATTGGAAAAGCACCAGGTTAAAGATGGATTCCAGTTCAGGTGACATGATCACATGTCACTGCAAGACTTCATTACTCACTTGCCAGCACACACATATACAGGGAGACTCACAGGTAAACAGCCATCTGCAGACAATGGGAGTCATCAAGATTCCAAACCATCATTAATGGCCCCCACTTTACATAATTACAATAGGCCCTCAGAGTTACATTTTATATTTCTAGTTTTAGATACAAGAGTGGTACATTTATACAAATCAGATGATCATACTCGGTAGATTATAAGCTTTGTAATGATACCTTACAAGAGACCTTTTGCATGAAGCATATTCCAGTTACGTTACATTCACTTATTACCGTTATTTTCTCTAAAACTATCCCAGTTACATTATATTGACTTCTTATCAAGTTTTTATAAAACCATATAGACTGCACAACGTCACAGGATCTCACAAAACAGGGTGATTTGGCAACAAAATGGCAGATGAAATTCAATGTTGATAAATGCAAAGTAACGCACATTGGAAAACATAATCCCAACTATACATATAAAATGATGGGGTCTAAAGTAGCTGTTACCACTCAATAAAGCGATCTTGGAGTCATTGTGGATAGTTTTCTGAAAACATCCACTCAATGTGCAGCAGCAGTCAAAAAAAGCGAACAGCATGTTGGGAATCATTAAGAAAGGGATAGATAATAAGACAGGAAATATCATATTGCCTCTATCTAGATCCATGGTACGCCCACATCTTGAATACTGCACACAGATGTGGTCGCCTCATCTCAAAAAAGATATACTTTAGTGGGACGAGGTAGGTGAAGTAATATCTTTTATTGGACTAACTTCTGGTATTAATAAAATAAAACACCAGTAAAAGGTATTACCTCACCCACCTTGTCTCTCTAATATCTTGAGGCCGACACAACTACAACAACACTGCATACAACAGCTTTAGCGAGTCAGTTACAGTAACTCTTAACACAGCCACAGATAGCTGAGGAGACAGAAGTGAGGGAGAGGGTAGGGGGAAAATTCTTGGGAGGCTGGAAAGAAGGTATGGAAGGTCAAGGGCAGCTCTGAAATCCAGAGACATCAAAGGTCAATATCCAAACTGAAACGGGGAAAGACTTGGGAAGCTGAATAAAAGGTTGTGGCAGCCCTAGATAGAAGTGATGTGAAAAGAGTGCTACGCAGAGGAAAGCTTACAGAGGATGTGGGTCAATTTATACACAGCTCACCCATCTTTTCTTAGTTTCTTTATCAATGGTCTTATGTGTGGGTCAATTTATATGTCAGTGTGTGTGTATGTGGTAGTCACTCACAGTGCATGATGCTGCACTTAAAAATGTTTTAGCTGTTATGTGGCTGTGTGATGTGGCTCATTACATACAGCAGTCCTCAAACACTGACACATATCGGATTTATTAGAAGGGTGAACAAGGTAATAGGTAACATATTTTCTATGGTTAAAGCACTTTGCTCACATTCAGTGACCAACCCTGCCTTATACACCTTGACTTTTCGGTGACTGTGTTGTCTGTGTAGCCTATAGGAGGGTCAGGAAACCAAACGTTCAGGTAACTTGTTAGCTACTAAAACAAAACTGTTTTACAAATGTGACTAGTGGTGAGAGTGGTGAACCAGGAGACCGAACCCAGAATGCCTAGTCCTAGCTCTGTGAGGCAGGTCACCTAACCTCTCCGTGACTCAGCTTCTCCAATTGTTAGATGTGGCTGTTTGAGGACTAATCAGCTAATCTTTTTAAATGTTTTGAGATCTTTGGATAAGTACAGGGTATTATTATTAATTATTAGTGTGCTATTTAATAATAGAAAGAATAGATAAAAGGTATTGGTAGTGAAACTGTTGAAATTACAGATGACCTGCACTTTAGAACAACATTTGAAGCCTACTGAGCAGGTTTGTGATACCAGCCTTATCATTTTTCATGTCTTTCCTTAGGTCCATTCCACTGCATTTAATGGACTTTCAAAACACAACAGAATTGCCCTTAAAATTCCTGTACATCTGTCCAATCGAGTGTCTCTAGGATCAGATTAAATGCAAAGATAAAAAAGTGTCCATGTACCACTCTGTCTTTGGAATGACATGTAGAGAATCTGGGCAGCTGCAGTACTGCGGCTATGCCTCTGTAGTGTTAAAGTGTTCACATAGCCTGAGTTATAGAGAAGTTGTTCTCTGCCAGAGAGCTCTCGCATTGATGTAATTAATCCACCCCAATGAGCGGTGGTAGCTGTCAGTGGAAATAGCTCTCCCACCGACATAGCGCTGTCCACACTGGCGCTTAGGTTGGTGTAACTTATCTTGCTCAGGGGGTGGCTAATTCACACCAACATATACCAACGTAAGTGGCAGTGTGACAATAGAATGTCTGCTGGCTGTTTAGTGTATGGGAGGGTGTGACAAACTAGGAAATAGCTGTATTTATTATTATTATTTTTAAAAAATATGGCGCATGCCTCTGTGTATTTGTTTATGGTGCATTGCTGGCTATGGAGTTAGATCAAAATGGATTGTTCAAGGAACCAAACCAGAAAGGCAACATCAAATGCCTTTCCTAGATAAGGACCTCCCAACAAGTGCTCCAATGTGATGGCCAAGTTAACAGCCACGAAGAGACGTCTCCTCGGGCCCCAACCCGGCTGACAGAACTGTTTTGCCAACGCTGAGAAGAAAGAGACCAAAGGAAACACTGAAACATTAGAGGACCCTGGGCTTAGAAAAGGGTGGGGATTGAGTGAGTGACCAGAGACTGCCCAGGAAGTGACAGCAAGAGCTGACAGGCTGGCATGGGGACATGCAGAGCATGCTGCGAGCAGGACAGTCTGTTTCGCCCAGCGAGAGATGCGGGTTAGCTGGGTTGAGCAGAACCTATAAAACTGGCAAAGAAAGAGTAAGGTATAGGTAAGACCCAGGCACACAGGCCTGTTATTGTTTTGTCTTTTGCTCCCCATGCTTTGCATCTTTGGTGAATGAATAATGCTTTGTTCCAAAGAAGCTGCTTTTGAGTTGCTTTAACCACCTTGCTGGTCACAGTCTCCAGAGTGAAAGGATTTACAAAGGCCAAACAGTTGCATTAATATGGTTGCAAAATAGGGGGGCTGGGCACACTCGGAGAAGCAATTCCAGGTGGTTGCGCCACCGGGCTCCACTCAGAGGTTCCGGAAGCCAGGCCTGGCACCTGCTGCGTGCACTAAGAAGGGACTAAAGGAGTCCAAAGTGCAGTTCGCCCTATACCAGGGACAGAGGGACTGTAGGACTGGGGATTCTCTAGTTTGCATAGAACCAGCTCAGCTCCCATAGTCATCTCCAGCTCTGGGCTAGCTACAAGTAACCATGTTATTACACAACTATATGAGTCAGGCTGCATCCTTTTTTTTTATTCAAAGACCACATGTAACAAACCACAATGGGAGAGGAGCAGAGTGAAAGAAAAGCGTTCTGCAAGATTTCCTGTTCCATGATGCATGTGCACTTGGCCTATATTTGTGACCCCATTTTGCTTTCAGGGTTGTTACTTACCATCCAAAGCTATGTTCCTTTGGCTCAAATACTCATCGTATCTTGCTCCTTGAGGAGAAGTGGGGAATGATCTGTGCTGGATAAAGAGCCAACATTCTGTTGGGTGACAAGAAAGGGTCGGGTGTGATACCTCCTCTCCTTATTCCCCCAAATGTAGCTTGCCTTATAAATATCACGCAGCCCTGAATCTGAATCAAGCACCATTCTAATCTTAATAATCACAGCACAACCAAGCACAGTGAGGGGAGGGAGAGGAGACAAAGGGGCCATTCCCTCTCCAGTGCACTTAAGAAAGAGGCAACTGTAATTTAGCAGCTTGTGCAGCCAAAGTCCAAAGGTAGCGGGAGCTGGTTAGTGCTGCCTCTGATGTCAAACAGTCTGAGGGGGCATCTCCATGGTTCTACCCCTACTAACCAAATGCTAGCCTTAGAAGGCAGGGCTGGGGTTGGGTTGGAGAACAAGCTACACCTGTACAGTAATTGCTGCAGGAAACCATGTGACCCTTGAACCCTAGGCAACTGTGCCTTAGGCTATGTCTACACTGGTAACGGGAGGTGTGAAGCTAGCATACTAAAAATAGTGTAGCTGCAGCGGCCAAGGCTAGCTACCAGGGTCCAAGCTTGCTTGGGACTATGGGTATGTACTCAGGTGATGAGCCTGGGCTGCAGCAGCTTCACCTCTGCCTTCAGCACACTAGCTCGTGAGAGCCTAAACGTAGCAGCGTAGAGATACTCATAGACACACTAGCTATCTGCACTGCTGGAACATGCTGTGTCCCTTTGTGCCCCATTAGCCCTCACAGCCACAACTGGATTACAGCATTTATAGCAACCAACCGACAAGAGGTGGAAAAGGCCTAAACAGATATTGTGTGGCGCTGCCAGTGCAGGATTGTTCTTTATGTTTAGTGCTTTGTCCAGGCAATGGTTACATTTCCCAAATGTGGCTTTCAGCACTTCCCTTGCAAGCCTATTCCACAGCCAAATATAAACCCCACTTCCTGGGCATTTTTCAGCCTACATTTGTGCTTCTAAAAATTAAGTCTCATTATTCCTAGTTATTCCTACTGCCTTAAGTAATTATCCATCCCTGCTGCTAACAGTGGGTTCAGGCTGTTGTTTCCCCCTTAGTCTCACTTCACTCATAAATCAATCCCTTCCTCCATCCTCCTGCTCATATTTGTAGTTTTTCTCTAAATTCCCTGTGATTTGTCACTAACTGATTTTCCATTAATAATATCACACATAGAAGTGAACACAGTATTTATGTGCCCTTGTACAAGAGCAGCATAAATGGGTTTTCTGCCCTGATATGCCTCTGTGTATACTAGACTTTGTTATGTTGTTGTATTAAAGTTCTGTGTAACTTGCTGGCTCATATCACCCATAGCTTTGTCAGTTTCACTAGTTTCCAAATGTCTCCCTCATGAATGTGTAGTTTGGATTTTTCCCAGTTGTACAGTATTAATTTGCATTTTTCCAAGGTATATTTGCATGTTAGTTTCTGACCATGTTTCTAATTTCTCTATGTTCCATTGTATTTATTTCTGTGATCTCAGGGGTGTTTGTAACTCCTCCGAATTTCATACCACCTGTAAATTTTATCTGTCATTTAATTTCTTTTAGATCATTAAAAATTAAATAAGACTGGAGCTGGCATATCTGCAGTGCCTTAGACTCCCTCAACTTGATACTTTGGCCTTTAACACAACTTTTGGTTACTGATTTTCAGTTCAGGTGCTTATTTTAATGGAGTGTAGGATTCTGAGACACTATCTGATGTCTTACTAAAACACTAAATATATTTGATAAACTAATTATACAATCAGACGTTTCTGGCAAGATCTGTTCTTTATAAACTCATGTGATTTATTCCTTGTAGAAATAATTGTCATTATCCTCTAGAAGTTTCATGCTTTTTTCCTCTTTTCATATTTGTCCTATTTTACAAAAGGGACAAAATTTCAATTTATGAAATAGTAGGTGCAAGAATCACTTTCTGTTTTGAAGATCAGTACTTTGATTCTGACATTGTACCAATTTACCCGAGACTTTTCTAACTCACTGCCATTCGGATCATACCACTTCCCTTCTTATCTTTAACTGCACACTCTCTGGTGCGGCTTGTTTGCATAGATATACATTTTCCCAAATATTTCCTCACTTGTTCTTTACCACAGTGTTTTTGAAAGTCCTTGTCTTTGGCTCATTAAGCAAAATATAGGCAGTTTTGTCTCAGGACTGTAGCCAGAAAGTAATTTTATATCATTTAAGTTGTGACCTGTCCCTAAAGAACTGATCCTGCAGTCCTTAGGCAAACAAACTCACATGGATTTCAGGGAATTTTGCCTGAAACAGAGAGACTCCAAACCTATTCTCAGCTATTTCTAGGATTAATTTCAAATATTACTTTAACATTACTGATATTTAGCTATAAACAGACCTCAGACAACACTCACCCATGACAAAATCCATCTACAGACCAACATGCTATCCCACCTCCCACTCTACACCACCCCAGACACCCCCGCCCCCAAAACAAGCCGCCTTCGTTGAGTGCTTGTCCATATGTCTAGTGAACTTGAGGTTAGACGTGCACCTGGAATCGGAGAATTCTTCCTAGCAGAGGCTGGCTGGGCTGCGCATGGTCCCCTGCTCTCTTCATGATCCACATTGAGGGTATAAAAGGAGCTGCCAGATCACCACCATTTCAGTTCCTTCCTACCCAGTGTGGGCTGAGAAGGAGCCTGAGATGTTCACTGTGCCTCCACAGCCTTACCTGTAAATAGTGAGAAATAGTTTATAGTGTAACTTGGTATATTTTGCGGTGCAGTGCTCTCCTTGGGACCCCACTCAACCCCTTCCCCCAATGCTATTCTCTGGGGGTATGGAGCATATACCCAAAAGAGCCCCAGCTTCAAGAGCTGAGTGGACTGCGAGAAGCCCTTCCTGGTAACCAACGCCGGTTTGCACTGCCTTGGGGAAGCCCATATTCCTTCCAGGTGCAGTAAGTTGTTTCATTGGAGAACGAGGCAGCCGACAGAGTTCCACCTCAACATGTTTCTCATGGATAAGCCCTTGAGGGTGGATCCAGACTCTGGCCAGGGAGACTCCCCTGTACATCCACCTGAAAAAGATAAGAGTGTCCCCTTGGAACACAGCTTTGGCTGGTTCCATGGCCTTCCTGTTTCCCCCATTGTTCTCGGGTGAGCAGAGCCAGGTTAGAGCAGAGGAAGGGAGACACAGGAACTCCACAAGGACAAGAAGGAAAGTTCCCCATCTATGTTTTCCAAGAAGAAGCAGAATTCCCTATCCCATCCCAAGTCAGGTGAGACATCGCACTCTGGCGCTGCAAAGGATCGGCCCAGGGCATCAACTATGGCCAAAGCCCTGATGCCCACCAGTACAGAGAGAACCATTTCAGCACCTCAAGCAGTGCCTTCATAGGCAGGATAGTCCTGAATTCAATAGTGGTTCAGGGCTCTGGGCAACCACCATCTTGGAGAAAACACTGCTTCTGAATCACCTAAAGTGCACTATGCATAGAAACAAGCACTCATGGGAGGAATTGTTACTCACCTTGTAGTGCTTTGAGATGTGTTGTCCCTATGTCAGTGCACTGTGTCCCCTACCTCCCCCCATACCGCACTGCATCATATCACATCTGAAATAGTGGTGGTCTGGCAGCCCTCTGTATACCTTGGTGCAGAGCATGAGGAGAGCAGGGGCAGATGCATAGGCCAAATGGACACGGCGAGGAAGAATTCTCTGGTTCTGGATATGTGGAGCGCATGCGCAATCTGAAGTGCATTAGACCGAAGGATAACACATTCCTCAAAGCACTCCAGGTACTATAAAGTGAGTAATCTTTCCTTGCAGAATACCCTGAAGCTCAATTGTATTAATGCACTTGCCCACTAAAAGGTACAATATTGAAATGTCAAATTGCGGTGGCGGTGTTTTTCTACTTACAAGAGTGAAGGCTCTGAGGCAATTCTTACATGTGCTGCTCTTACAGGGGAGCTGTGCAGATGACCTGATTTTACTACCAATATCCGTTGTGGTTATCTGATTGTTTTTCAGCTGTTCAGTAGTTTCATTGCTTTGCTTGAATTTTTCTACTAATACAATTAAAAAAACCCTTTGATGGTAAATGGTTATTTTTAAATATACAGACATATGATTAGATGCCGAACAGCCAGCACCCACCAATGGTCTAATGTCAAGATTGTCAAAGATCAGAGGCTAGTTAGGTTTCTAAATGTGTACTTAAGACACCTGCCTGATTTTTATCAGTGCTGAGCATCTAACAGTTCCCTCTAAGGTCAAATCAGGCTGCTATTTTGAAAATGGCCCTAATCTGCAGGTAAAATTACAGCTACTGCATGCACATATCATGTACGTAAACGATTAATTGAACCACAACTGGCCATTTCTGCATGCAATCAAGGTAACTAAATGAAGCATGCATGCACACACAACTAGGTACACAGATCAGTTCTAGTCTTTTTGGTAACTATCCTGCATAGAGTGTTTTCTTTCCATGTTTCTCTTCACAGGTTGTATAATGTATGTTCCTTTAATAAAAAGTTAAAAAATAGGGACCAACTTTCAATAGTTTTTAATAAAACAGCTCCTCCCCCATCACAGCATCCTCTTATTCACCTACTTATGTCTACTGTGACCTATATGGCATTTCAAAATGAGACAGTGTAGTCTTTCAGAAGTAAAAAGAGAACTCCTCTCCTCTTTCCATACTTAAAAGCTTTGTGTCATTTTTCTGGCCACCTTTCCAATGTGAGGATCCATATCCAACTCAATGCCCAGACACTGGGCAAAACAGCTTGAAATGAAATTATTTATAAAGATTGTGAGAACAAAGGCTGCATTCATGCCACTTTTTTGTTCACTTAGTTGTACAATTTATTTGCCTGTACCTCTCTTTTCATCTCTTTGAAATGTATTTAAAATAAAATATTTGAAAAAAGCTCTAAGTGCAGGAAGCTTAAAGTTGTGGCTGGTTTTAATATATTGTAAATATCAAAGAAAGTGATATAAAATATTGCACATATTCATAAGACTTACAGATTTAAAATTCCTCACTTTCATTTAAAATCTCAGCTGTTCCATGGCTATTAGTATCTCAGTGCTTAAGACAATAGCGATAATAAAATATCAGAGAGCGGTTTTAAAAATATATGGAGAATTCAATGCTTTCCTTGGAATTCATTTGTTGAATTGAGAAACTGGCACTTTAAATGTTCACCAAATAGTGCCATACTCTGTTGGGTTATGCATTGAGCCTCAATGGGCAGGTCCCTTTTTTTGGAGAGGTAGTCATGGTGGTGATTCCCAACATTTTACATGTTGGACTTTTGCCTTATAGTGAATTTTGCCCCTGGATGTATGTGACTGAGCTCGAGCCGAAGTCAAGTGAAGCTGCATCTTAAGAAACAAACAGTTTTGCTTTCAGCTTCAAACTGACTACAAAGGAAACCAAAAAGGCACATGAAGACACTTACATAATCTATGGCTGGGACGTCTGACTCAGGTAGCTACTGAAATTAATGGGGAATGCTTACAGATGATGCAGAAAGCTGACATTTAAGCCAGCTTCCACCTTTTGCTGAACAGAAATGCTTTTAATAAAATAACCAGAGATACTTCCTAAAATACTCATTCCATTCCCCAAGGTGAAAAGTATTTAGTCAGTGCCAGTTAAGTATTTTAAACTATCTTTTGCCTATTTACCCCAAAAACAGTTTTAAACTGGATTTAAAGGTTCTCTTTAGTACTCAGTATCACTATTTAAGTGCATTTATGTTTACTGAGGTTTCACAGGATAAATCTTCAAAAGCACAAAGCTGAGAGTGGGTTTAGTATAGCTAGAAAAAAGTCACTTTGGGGAAAGGGCTCAGTCAGTTTCTACATGTATGGCTGTGCTATAGTTTCCCACTTTTCATTTAAACAATTTAGAGACACAAAACATGAGTTGATTTTGGGAAGCAGGGACAGTCGTGTTGAAACAGAATTACAACTGTTTGGCAAATCTCTCTACATGCTAGTTTTTGTTCATTAATTCTCAACTTTGACAAGTCATACTATGATTAATAGCATTCTGTCTGGAAATGCAGAATTCAGTGGGCTTTTTTTGTTTTGTTCTTAAGAATCATATATTCAACTATATTCCCCAGCACACAATTTGGGCTGATGTTTGTAAATTATGTTTTAATAAAAGCAAGCAAACCCTGGTGACCTCCTTCCATTCCCAAACTTTTTAAGTTTTGCAGATGAAGAAATCTCAAAACATACAATCCAGCCCGCGCTGTAGCTTTATTTTGCAGCTCAAACTATTACTGTATATGCAATTCAGTAAGGGCATGTCTACACTACGAAATTAGGTCGATTTGATAGAAGTCGATCTTTAGCAATCAATTTTATACAGTTGATCATGCGTGTCCCCACTAAGCGCATTAGGTCGGCGGAGTGCGTCCTCAATACCGTGGCTAGCATTGACTCGGAATGGTGCACTGTGGGTAGCTATCCCACACTCCCCGCTGCCCATTGGAATTCTGGGTTAAGCTCCCAATGCCTGATGGGGCAAAAACATTGTCGCGGGTGCTTTTGGGTACATGTCGTCCATCTACCCTCCCTCCCTCCTTAAAAGCAATGGCAAACAATCGTTTTGCGCTTTTCCTGGGTTATCCATGCAGACGCCATAGCACGGCAAGCATGGAACCCATTCAGCTCAGCGCTGCTTTTGTGAGCATTGTAAACACCTCACGCATTATCCTCCAGTATGTGCAGAGCCTAGATGGGCGCTGCCAGCACGAGGAAGATTGTGAGGACATGGACACAGACATTCCTGAAAGCACGGGATGTGACAATTGGGACATCATGGTGGCATTGGGGAATGTTGATATAGTGGAACGCCGATTCTGGGCCCGGCAAACAAGCACAGAGTGGTGGGACTGCATAGTGGTGTGGGTATGGGATGATTCCCAGTGGCTGTGAAACTTTCGCATGCATAAGGCTACTTTCATGGAACTTTGTGAGTTGCTTTCCCCCACCCTGAAGCACAGGAATACCAAGATGAGACCTGCCCTGACAGTTAAGAAGCAAGTAGCAATAGCCCTGTGGAAGCTTGCAACCCCTGACTGCTGCCTGTCAGTCGAGAATCAATTCGGAGTGTGCAAATCTACCGGGGGGGGGGGGGGGAGGAACTGCTGTGATCCAAGTAGCCCAGGCAATCAATAACATTCTGCTAACAAGGGTAGTGACTCTGGGAAATGTGCAGGTCATATTGGATAGCTTTGCTGCAATAGGGTTCCCTAACTGTGGGGCGATAGAGGGAACGAATATACTGATCTTGGCACCGGACCACCTTGCCAACCAGTACATAAACTGCAAGGGTACTTCTCAATGGTGCTGCAAGCACTGGTGATCACAAGGACCATTTCACCAACATCAACGTGGGATGGTTGGGAAAGGTGCATGACACTCGCATCTTTCAGAACTCTGGGCTGTTCAAAAAGCTGCAAGAAGGGACTTTCTTCCCAGACAAGAAAATTATCATTGGGGATGTTGAAATGCCGATAGTTATCCTTGGGGACCCAATCTACCCCTTGCTCCCATGGCTCATGAAGCCGTACCCAGGCAGCCTGGACAGCAGTAAGGAGCAGTTCAACTATAGCCTGAGCAAATGCAGAATAGTGGTAGAATGTGCCTTTGAACGTTTAGATTAGACCTCAGCAAAAGCAATAGTCCCATTGTTATTGCTGCTTGCTGTGTGCTCCATAATATTTGTGAGAGTAAGGGGGAGATAATTTATGGCGGGGTGGGAGGTTGAGGAAAATCGCCTGGTGTGGAGAAAGTAAATAAGGAAGTGTTATTTACTCCTTCTCATAACACAAGAACTAGGGGTTACCAAATAAAATTACAGTAAAAACTGTTACAAAACATGTTGATTAAAATTCCGGTTAACTAAGAGTTATACTTACCAATGACAATTTTCAAAGAATTAGAATACAATAAAATGAATAAATATTCCTATTCTCGCCCTTTTCAAGACATGTACAAATAGATATTTTCTGTTTTAATGTCAACACAATTCTCTTATGCTTCTCTCCTTTGCTTTTTGCTAGTATTTTGGATGCCATAATGGTAGGGTTGCGTTGATATTTTACGATAAAAACTGGACAATGTACCGAGTAATAAACCAACCGATCACAATGGCAGATTCAAACAAAAAGAACAGCATTTGGCTCTTCTCGGCTAACTCGATGGTAGTCTGACTGCTCTCAGAAATACTCAGGTCCTGAATAGCTTCAGCATCGGTCCCGGTTACTAGATTGAAGATTTGTATTGGGAGATATTAGAAATGACTGTTTCTAGAGCTTTCCAGTTGGTAAAGTGCCAGATAATACAGCTTTTACTGTAATAGGCAGCAGGTTTAAAACAAAACAAAAGGAAGCATTTTTTTCCACACAATGCAGAGTCAACCTGTAGAACTCTTTGGCCTTCACAACAGCCTCTGGCAAGACTATAACAGGGTTCAAAAAAGAACTAGGTAAGTTCACAGAGGACAGGTCCATCAATAGCTATTAGCCAGGAGGGATAGAGATTGTGTCCCTAGCCTCTGTTTGCCAGAAGCTGGGAATGGGCGACAGGGGATGGATCACTTGATGATTACCTGTTCTGTTCATTCCCTCTGGGGCACCAGGCATTGGCCACTGTTGGAAGATAGGATGCTGGGCTAGATGGACCTTTGGTCTGATGCAGTATGGCCATTCTTATGTTCTAAGTGCCTCCGGTGGAAGTTTTAGTGGAAGAATACACCCTCAGATGTGCTGCTGCTTTATTTTTCCCATGTCCTCCTTTACAGGTAGTAATTCTAGGCACAAGATCTCCCATATCTTAATTCTTCTCAACCTCAATAGTGAATGCTACAAGGTCTTTGCTACTTCAAGACTGTGGCACGTAGATTCTGGGATGGTCTGAGCCTGGTGAAATCTCTCTTCTGTGCTCAAGACCGCTACATTATGGAACAAGGTAAGATGCTGAAGATGCTCATGTTCTGTTGCTTTATGCTGGCTATTTGGGGGATGCACATAAATAAAAGTCATTTTTCCCCTCTGCCCTCAAATAATCTACCTACTGTGCAAGTATAACCTTCCAATACAGCCCCACATCTGCTAGCTCAGTGTGTAAGAGCCTAAGTCAGACTCAAATCAAAGTAAAGCAGCTCTATAAGCTGTACCAGTGGATATGGTCTCGAATGCTACTGTTATTGAAATGGCTAGTAGTTTACCAGAAATAAAATTACAAAGCCTACAAAAAGGTGATTATCTTTATATTCACTGACATGCATCTTTTCCAATGTATTTTTTTTTTAACAATGCTCAAAAAATACACATTTTGAAGGCTTGTTTCAGTATTACAAATGTCCATGACCTATATACTACAGCAGCGCTATGCATGACAGTATGGTTAAGAAACTGTCAATGTTTCCATTACTGACTCTGTTTTTCAAGAGTTGATAATGGAAATACAAAAATGTGCTCCTGGCTATAAAACTTAGTGTGTTCAATATCTTAGGCCCAGTATTATTTTTAAATATTTGGGTTTAAAACTGTTCATTAGTCATTAGATTCTGATACAGAGAGAAGTTTAATTGTTTCATACTTTTTTGGTGCTCTTTTTTAAAACAAATACGGATTTTAAACAATAAAAGTGAGTCAATACAAATTAAGATCCCGCCCAGTAACATGAATTCCACAAACCATTAAACAGCTCTTCTCAGAAATTTTGCTATTCTGTATTATGATCTGTGGATCATAAGGGAATCTCACATTTTTATTGGGATTTTAACAGCTGTTAACATTAATGAAATTATCACACAAAAAAAGTAGTTTAGAGTAACGTTAATGGTCTGACAAATACATTAAAACAAGAAAGTTCAGAGTTGACAGATACTTCAGCCAAGATTTTCAAAAGTGCCTACTGATTTTAGGTGCCTCAGTTTGTGCTGTTCAACTGGAGACACCTTAAAGGGGCCTGATTTTCAGAAAATGCTAAAAACCAGGCCCCTTACAGATCTCTAAAGTTGGGCTCCCAAAAATCACTAGTCACTTCTGAAAAATCTTGACCCCTTAAAGTAGGCATGGAGTGACTAGGAACTGAGGCAGATTTATTAGATATTATCTAAATTTCATACAGACTGCTGAAGTTTTTAGTAAGTTGAAGCAGTAACTCTTAAGTTTTCTTGCTTATCTTAGCTAAAAATCAGACTGTTACCATAACAGTGTAAATTCATTATAAAGCCATACATCTGTGTAGAAGTTCTTCAGTTATGTTCTCCTATAGACCGATGGTTTTGTGTATCCATCGCCAGCAATGGACATCCAGCTGGAAAAGTTCAACTCCTTGTGTGAAAGGTTTCGCTGAACCAGACAAAGAACAACAATTCCAATATTAGACTCAAGCTGGAACGAACTATTTCATTCAGTTCTTGCTATGATTTTATAAAAGCTCTCTACACCTCCAGTCGTTCTGAAACACAAGGCACAAATAGGGAACAGACATTCCAGCAAAGAATGATTGTCTGAAAATAGCAGTCCACAAGAGTCCTCAATCCAGCACTTGAAACATCTCTACTGTCCAATTCTATGCCACATCCTCTAGATAATCTGCAACATCAACATCACTTAACTGAGAAATGGTAAGATCTTGTGTGAGGTCTTCAAGCTAGAAAACAAAATCAACCGGACAAGATATATATATATATTTATTTACATTTCAAAATCTATTAAACTATACAGTCCTGCAAAAAGCATCTTGCTAGTTTATGGCCCTGTCCTGAGGGATAGCTCCGTGGTTTGAGCATTGGCCTGCTAAACCCAGGGTTGTGAGTTCAATCCTTGAGGGGCCATTTAGGGATCTGGGGCAAAAATCTGTCTGGGGATTGGTCCTGCTTTGAGCAGGGGGTTGGACTAGATGACCTCCTGAGGTCCCTTCCAACCCTGATATTCTATGATTCTGTATCAATTCCAACATATGAGATACTGTGTGCATTCAACTGCCCATTAAGTTAATGAGAAGTACCTTATAGAACTGGGCTCCTAATGCCACTACTTTATTTTTCCAACCAAATAAAGAACAATTGGTTTAAATGAGAAAAAAAAATATTTTAAATCAAGTAGATTTGGAGTCACTTGCCCTGTTTACAATTTTAAAAATGCACTGAAAATTTTTGGAAGGTGATGTAGGCAATAGGCTGTTAGCATGCTGTCACCAAAGAACAATTCAGCTGGTAGCAGTACCTATTAATTCTAATATCTCAGAGTTCAACAGAATCCCAGCAAAAATACTTCAAAGTGTTCTGATTTAGAAAGGGCATATACTCTAACAATGCAGACAGAGGTATGGAAATTTGATAGCCAGCGCTGAATAATGAAAATATGAGCACAACTGAGGCAGTTAATAAAAACTCTAGCATATGCAAAAAGATTACAAGAAAATCTCTCAACTGTTAGTTACTGCACAGTTAGACCAAATGACCTTTAAAAAAAAAAAAAAAAAAAAAAAAGAGTCAGTATAGAATCTAACCCTAACAATAAGTGAATGGTTATAAATAGAAGGCAGTTTTAATGAATGGCATGACTATTTCTACCTGTGCCTAAAGTGTTTATTACGTGATGACAGTTGTCCAGAAAGGACAGCCAAACATCTAACCACAATATCTAATAAAAGATTAAAAGCACGTCCACACAATAAAAGTCATACTTTATCACTGGCATTCAAGTCTTCTATTTCCACAGAAATTTCTTCTATTTCTTCACCAATGCTGATGTCACTTTTTTCTGAGCGATGACTGGTACTAATGACAGAAAAAAGAATAAAGGTGAAAATAATTAGATTTTCTTTTTCTGCTGTACAAGAATTCCCACCACACTCTCACACCTCTATAGGGAAGAGTCTTTAGGTTAGATAGCCCAATTTTTACAGAAAGGAAATTTAAATGATAAAAATATTTGAGAACACAACAGTACCTAAATTAAGCTGTGCCATGTAAATTGTAGGATCAGGACCTTAAATATTATTGCTCAATTGTCTTCCCTTCATGCTGCTGAGTTTTCTAGATGCAAGATTCAATTTGGACTCGTATACAGACAGTTAGCTAAAAATACTAATTAAAATGTATAAAAAAGTAAATGATAAAACTGCATTGTTGAGAAGAGCATATTTTTCTTTGATAAAAAACCCCTAAAGCTTGTCAGCATCCTATAGGACACTCCTGCCTACAGAAAGTATAAAGAAGATTTATATTCACAGATGTATAGCAGACAGATGGCAGCATTGTCAAACTGATCATGATAAGATTGAACCTACTTCGAGTTCAATATAACTAGAAAACTGAATGATGTTTACTATACATTAAATATCACACTGTAGCAATATAAGTATTTTTCCCTCTTACCTGTTGAAATCATCAACATACTCCTCTTCATCTCCAGTTCCTAAATAATGAAAAAAAGTATTTTACTGAACAAAACAGATTCCCTCTGTAGGAAATACAAAGAGATCAAAATTATATTTCTGTGTCAGAACAGAGTATGTAAATCCAGCTATAGGGAGCAGGAAGAGTAGATCCTCTCAAAATTTGTATAGATTAGAAAGAGAAATCAAGTCTGATGTTAGCTAATCGCAACCTAATCTCTTTTCCTAATTTAGACAAACCCTAAATCAAGCGCAGCATTTCAGTTAATTGGACATGGTTTTCAGCTCTGTAGCCAAACAATTAGTAGTTCTATTTTGTTGTATAACTTGATACTTCAGAAATTAGTATATCATCATCATCATCATGATGCAAAGGAAAAATAGGAAGAATAGTAAGAGACCAATATGGTTCCATCAGGGCTCTTTAATTACTTGAAAATCAAAAAGGAATCCTAGAAAAAGTGGAAAAAGTGGACAAATTGCTATAGAGGAGTATAAAAGAATAGCACAAGCATGAAGGGACAAAAATCAGAAAGGCTAAGGCACAAAATGAGTTGCAATTTGCAGGGGACATCAAAAGCATTAAGAAGTTCTTTAATAATACATTAAGAAAAAAAAAAAAAAAAAGACGAAGGGAAGTATAAGTCCTCTGTCTAGTAGGGAAGGAGAACTAATAACTGCTGACATCAAGAAGGCTGGAGGTATTCCATGCACATTCTGCTTCAGTCTTCACCAAAAAGGTTAATGGTGACAAGATACTCAACACAATTAATATTAATAACTAGGGCTGTTGATAAATCGCAGTTAACTCATGCGATTAACTAAAAAAAATTAATCGCGAATAATCGTAGTTTTAATTGCACTGTTAAACAACAGAATCCCAATTGAAATGTATTAAATTTTTTTGGATGTTTTTCTACATTTTCAAATATATTGATTTAAATTACAGCACAGAACACAAAGTGTACAGTGCTCACTTTATATTATTTTTGATTACGAATGAAATAGTATTTTTCAAATCACCTCATACAAGTACTGTAGTGCAATCTCTTTATCGTGAAAGTGCAACTTACAAATGTAATTTTTTTTTTGTAATATAACTCCACTCAAAAACAAAACAGTTTAAAACTTTAGAGCCTACAAGTCCACTCAGTCCTACTTCCTGTTCAGCCAACCGCTAAGACGAACAAGTTCATTTACATTTATGGGAGATAATGCTGCCCGCTTATTTACAATGTCACCTGAAAGTGAGAACAGATGGTCGCATGGCACTTTTGTAGCCGGCATTGGTATCTACGTGGCAGAAATGCTAAACATTCATATGCCCCTTCATGTTTCGGCCACCATTCCAGAGGACATGCTTCGATGCTGATGACGCTCGTTAAAAAAGTAATGTGTTAATTAAATTTATGACTGAACTCCTTGGGTGAGAATTGTATATCTCCTCTTTTGTTTTACCCACATTCTGCCATATATTTTATGTTATAGCAGTCTTGGATGATGACCCAGCACGTTGTTCATTTTAAGAACACTTTCACCGCAGATTTGACAAAACGCAAATAAGGTATGAATGTGAGATTTCTACGGATAGATTCGGCACTCGATCCACAGTTTAAGAATCTGAAGTGCCTTCCAAAATCGTTCCAAAAGGGACGAGGTGTGGAGCATGCTTTCAGAAGTCTTGAGAGCAACACTCCGATGTGGAAACTACAGAACCCGAACCACCAAAAAAGAAAAATCAATCTTCTGTTGGTGGCATCTGACTCAAGTGGTGAAAATGGACAAGTATTGGTCCCCACTGTTTTGAATCGCTATCAAGCAGAACCCGTCATCAGCATGGACACGTCCTCTGGAACAGTGGTTGAAGAATGAAGGGACATATGAATCTTTAGTGCATCGGGCACATAAATATCTTCCGACACCAGCTATGACAGTGCCATGTGAATGCCTGTTCTCACTTTCAGGTGACATTGTAAACAAGAAGCAGGCAGCATCATCTCCTGCAAATGTAAACAAATGTGTTTGAACGATTGGCTGAACAAGAAGTAGAACTGAGTGGACTTGTAGGCTCTAAAGTTTTACATTGTTTTATTTTTGAATGCAGTTTTTTTTTTTTTTTTTTTTTTTTTTTTTTTTTTTTTTTTTTTTTT
>NW_020664436.1:28219418-28232683 GCF_002925995.2 Terrapene triunguis
ACATTGTTTTATTTTTGAATGCAGTTTTTTTTTTTTTTTTTTTTATACATAATTTTACTTTTGTAAGTTCAACTTTCATGATAAAGAAACTGCTCTACACTACTTGCAATGGGGGAATTGAAAAATACTTTTTTGTTTGTTTTTTTTACAGTACATGTATTTTGTAATCAAAAATAAATATAAAGTGAGCACTGTACATTTTGTATTCTGTGTCATAATTAAAATCAATATATTTGAAAATGTGGAAAACACCCAAAAATATTTAAATAAATGGTATTCTATTATTGTTTAACTGCATGATTAATCACACGATTAATCAGAATCAATTTTTTTAACTCGCTTGACAGCCCTATTAATAATAAGGGGAAGGAATGTATGACAAAATAGGGATAAAAAGATTAAAGAAGATTTAGATGAGTTAAATGTATTCAAGTTGGCAGGGACTGATGAAATTCATCTTTAGGATACTTAAAGAACTAAGTAAAGGAACCTCAGAACCACTAGCTAATTATCTTTGCGCACTCATGGAAGATGGGTGAGGTCCCAGAGGAGTGGAAAAGGGCAAACATAGAACCTATTTTTAAAAAGGGGAACAAAGATGACCCAGGGAATTATAGACCTGTCAGCCTAACTTTGATACCTGGAAAGATACTGAAACAAATTAAACTATCAATTTATAAGCATGTAGGAAATATTTTAGGGAAGTTGTATGGCTTGTGTTATACAGGAGAGCAAATTAGGTAATCACAATGGTCCCTTCTGGCCTTGGAATCTAGGGTTATAAGGAATAGCCAGCATGCATTTGTCAAGAACAAATCATGCCAAACCAATGTAATTTCCTTCTTTGACAAGGTTACCGGCCTACTTGATAGGGGGGAAGCAGTAGATATTTATCTTGATTTTGACAAGTCCCACCTGACATTCTCATAAGCAAAGTAGGGAAATGTGATCTAGATTAAATTACTATAAGGTGCATGCACAACTGGCTGAAAGACCATACTCAAAAAGTAGTTATCAATGGTTCGCTGTCAAAGTGGGAGGGTGCATCTAGTGGGGCTGCAGGGATCAGCTCTGGAGTTGGTACTATTCAACATTTTCATTAATGACTTGGATAACAGAGTGAAATGCATGCACATAACATTTCCACAAGACACCAAGCTGGGAGGGGTAGAAAGCACTTTGCGGGGAGGATTACAATTCAAAATGACCTTGACAAACAGAACTGGTCTGAATTAAACAAGAAGAAATTCAATAAAGACAAGTGTAAAGTACTATACTTAGGAAGGAAAATCAAATGCACAGCTACAAAATGGGAAATAACTATTTAGGTGGCAGTACTGCTGAAAAGGATAGGGGGTGGGTAGAGTGGATCACAAATTGAGTATGAGTCAACATTGGGATGCAGTTGAAAAATGGCTAATATTTTTGGGTGTATTAACAGGAATGTTATATGTAAGATACAGGCAGTAACTGTCCTGCTCTACTGAGCACTGGTGAGGTCTCAGCTGGAGTACTGTATCCAATTATGGGTGCTACATTTTAAGAAAGATGTGGAAAAATTAGAGAGTCTAGAGGCGAGCAAATAAAATAATAAAATGTTTAGAAAACTTAACTTATGAGGAAAGGCTACAAAAACTCGGCATATTTAGTCTTGAGAAAAAAAAAGACTGAGGGGACAGCTGATAACAGTCTTCAAATAACTTAAGGGCTGTTATAAAGCAAACAGCGATCAATTGTTCTCCATGTCCACTGAAGGTAAGATAAGAAGTAATGGGCTTATTCTACAGCAAGGGAGGTTTAGGTTAGATATTAGGAAAAACTTTCTAACCATAACAGTAGCATAACGGTATGCTCAGGAACAGGCTTCTAGGGAGGCTCTGGAATCTGTGTCATTGAAGGTTTTGAAGAACAGGTTGGACAAACATCTGTCAGGGATAGTCTAGGTTTACCTCAGTGCAGGGGGATGGACATTTCTATGATTCTATGTTGATACTATAATTGGGAGAATTTCAAAGACACAAAAGGCAATTAGAGGTGCCTAAATCCCACTGAAAGCCAATGAGAGTTGCATGCCTAACTTCCACTTGTGCCTTTAAAAAAAAAAAATCTGCCTTAAAAACCTATGCTACCATTCTAAATAAAGATCTTAAGTGAACAGTAATTCTGAGGTGCATTTCCATGCTGGATAAATTTACTCATCTTATATATTTTGCCATAGAATTGAGAACAATGGTAACTGGACACTGATGTCATCAAGCATACATCCAGGAATATATTACAATTCCTGAAAAAGTAACTAACTATGTAACACTAATAGCAATATGGGGAAATGCTTCATAAAAGCTAGTATCATATGATCTTAAGCTGCTTTACAAGACATTTTATTTTTTTCTTACAGTAGGTTTCCCTCTGGTGTTCTAGTCAACAATACCTTACCGACAAGCAGACCAACTACAAAATTGTCACCAAAATGTACGCATGAGGTGGCTTGAATTTCTGTTGTATGTGTAAAATAATTCTGGTGGAAACATACAAATAATTCCTGCCAGTTAGGAATTTTGTATAAAGAATATCTTGCTTCTCTTACTCAAGCAAGACTCCTGCTGACTCCAATGGAACTTTTACCAAAGTAAGACAGCAGGTTTTGGCCCAGTATCAGTATATTTCAGTGTCTCAGTTTCCTCGAGGAGCTGAAATGGAACTCAAATATAGGTATACCAAAACTAGGATGTTTAAGTTCCCTCATGCTCAACAACTACTTGCCTAATTCAAGCGATCCAAATTTTGCATTCACCAAGCGTAGATCTTTCAAAACAGAGTTTCTATTTGCATCTGTAAAAAAAAAAAATATTTAAAATCAGAAATATGTTTGGTTATTGTTTGAAAAAAAGAGCATACTTAAATACATCCACCAACCAATTAAGTCTAGTATATTTTTCTATAGGCGAATATTATATTCCAATTTTAAGAACCAACCCTGCAAACACTTACAGACATATAATAATATAAACGTAGGACTGGAAGGGATCTCGAGATCAACTAAGTCCATCTCCCTTCTCTTCTGCCCTACTCAAGATACAAAAGGATTTCAATATTATACTTACTGTCAGGCTCTTGTAGTGAAGGTGCTCCAGCAAGGGAGCTTAGCCCACTCCTTAGGGGGGGGTGCATCAGAAAGAGATGCAAGGCTTCCTCCTTGTTTGTTGGACTCTGTTTTCCTAAAAAGGGAAACAATTTGTAACTAGATATGTGACTCTCTCGTCTACCATCCATTAAATATGTATGCACCTAGAAACAATACTGTATGCAGCAAAAGATCAGGTGAAGGAACTATTTACTCTACAATCCAAAAAAGGCCAAAAACTTTCTACTGGAAATTGGTGGTAAAAGTGTCAAGCAAGACATGCAATAAGAAAGTTATTTTCTCACCTATTCATGGACTTCTGCCTGCCTTCTGTCACAAACAGATCTCCTGCATCTTCTTCAGTATCACTATTTTTATCAGGGGGCCTTTAGTTATCCCCACAAATACCATGTAGCCAAGAGGAAAAGATTGAGGCATAAATAAATATATCAACCAGTTTCTGCTTTTGAATTATGATCAGTTTTGTTCAACAAAACTAGGAACAGTCATGTTGTAGAAAGCATGCCCCTTGAGATTGCAGCAAAATGGATTTCTTTCATCGCCACATGATAAATTGGTTTAGCTACCATTACATTTAGGAATGGAATATAGATTAACACATTATTTACAAATAAAAGATGCAACAAGCACATTGAAAGTCTAAGTTTAATCTTCACCATTCCCAGAAAATATTTTCAGTGACCAAGTTGTGACTGGTTTCATGTAATGTATTTTACACTCATCTAATGAGATGATGTCTGAGCAGAATCTGATTTTGAATTAACTTTCTATGGTTCTGGTGAGTTTAATGTATATTTAAACAAGTTATATAAATTTATGACGACTCCATGTTACATGTACATACACATGAAATATGATACACTGTGGCGGAAGATTACAAACTATTATTTTACTACATGTATAATAAGTCCTAAAATCTGTAGAGCCTTGCTAATTAGCATTTTGCTAATTCATTTACCACAATTTGCACGCACAAAGATGCCTTACTATGGAATTGCTATCAATATCTGCATGCTACATAAATCAAATTAAGATACACAAGTCTAAAAATGTATGTAATATTGATATGGAAAGAGATCATTAGCATAATCCATGTAATTTGACAAACCTTGTTTCTTTTCTGCCATGGAGATTTGTTCCATACAAGGCAATTTAGTTTTGCTGCATAACAAAGTCTTCTTTTCTTGAACTCTTATCTTTCAAGCATTTTCAGGTAGCAATTATAAATAAGTATTACCATTCAAGTCATTGGCCTTTGATGCTTTTAACAACTGATGACCACTTGAGTATTCATGTAATACTGTAGTAGTAAAATTCCTGAACATTGTTTTTATTGCATTTCCTTACATTTATAAATATAGGTTAATTGTATTGTTTGCTAATTATTGCACAAACCTATTAGGTTCTTCTAACGTTATTTTGTCTTTTGTTTTGAATTATTAGATTACAAACACGGGTCTAAACTGTAGAATTTGCACTCATGATTGTTATATTTAGTTTTCAAGGACCGTAATTAACACAGATGCACTGGGCGTGTTATTCTAACTTATGAATAAGGCTGCGATTTGGTCACAGAATCCATGACTTCCAAAGACTTCTGTGACTTTAGGAGCAGCAGGTGGCAGGGGGGATCCCCGGCAGATCCTCAGAGCTCTTGCCTTACTTATGAACCATGATGTCAGTTAAAAGCCAAGGTAATCCGGCAAGATAAAAATGTAGGAAATTGCAACAATCCTGGGAATCTACCTGCTTTGAAAGACACTATCATCATCTCAGATTCAATGACTGGAGGAACAAATTCCTTTTAAAGTTTCATTTTAATATTTTAAAGCTGCCAGTTTAAAGATCATGCACAATTATTAGATCTCTCTGACACTGGTATTCCCACCTATTGTTTTATCCCAGTTTATGACCTCACAATCAGTTGGCTGTAGAAATTAACATGATGTTACAATCAATTAGTACTTAAGCTCCTAAATAAGCAGGAGCAAATCAAAGATGCTATTTTAATCCTGATATGGCTACTGATAAAAATGAAAAAATAATCAAAAAACAATAGAGTTCTTTCTAATGCATTTGTTCAATATTTTTCATGAGAAGTCAGCTGCTCTTTAAATATATTATAAGAGCATATCTTGTAATTTTTATTTCCCACTAGATAACAGTCATAAATAATCCCTTTCTGAAAGGAGAAATGAGTTTGCCAGTTTATTAGAAATAGAGGGGAGAATGATCTTGTGTGATTACTTTGTGCCACACCAGGATCCTCCTAGCATAAGAGTGAGCATCTGATACTGCAGGGCCAACATAAGAGGGCTTAAACCAGTGGTTCTCAACTAGGGGTATGTGTAGCCCTGGGGGTATGCAGAGGTCTTTCAAGGAGTACATCAAATCACCTAGACATTTGCCTAGTTTTATAACAGGCTACATAAAAAGGACTAGTGAAGTCAGGACAAACTAAAATTTCTTAAAATGACATGTTTATACTACTCCATATACACTGAAATGTAAGTACAATATTTATATTCCAATTGATTAAATTTTATTATATGGGTAAAAATAAGAAAATAAGCAATTTTTCAGTAATCACAGTGATGTGACACTTTTATATTTTTATATCTGATTTGTAAGCAAGCAGTTTTTAAGTGAGGTGAAACTTGGGGGGTACGCAAGACAAATCAAACTCCTGAAAGGGGTACAGTAATCTAGAAAGGTTGAGAGCCACTGGATTAGACCACCTTGCTGTCTGTTGCCAATGTGAAAGGGAAAGAGTGGGCATGGATGGGGCAACCTCCTGCTACATCAATCTTCAGGTGCATTTTTGGCCCACCCAAAGTTAGTACAACTTTAAAGTTGCTCTAACACAGCACAGTGGAAATGGCTCTGCTCAGAGCTGCAGCAAGATCAAGGGAATGAGAATGTGGGCTTTGACACCTTTGCACCTTTCAGTCAGACTTGCACTTCAAAATATCATTTCACTCATCATCAGACACTACAAAACCACAAAGTGCCCTAAAATGTTTGGGCCTGCAAAGCTGACATGTTCCGGAAGAACAATTACTCTACTGAAAACAAGTCCGCTTGGACACACTGGGTAATAAATGTGAACACTGATTTATATAAGGGAACTTTTTCCATGAGCAAAAGTGTCTTTCCTAATACTTGTATTGTATGAAGCTGGTACGTCTGTGTCTGAGAGAGAGAGAGAGAGAGAGAGAGAGAGAGCTAACAATATTTTCTTAACTACTCCAATACTCTGGGTTAGATTCTGCCAGTCCTTCCGAAGTTATGCAGAGAAATAAAGATTCTCCCCTCCCACTTGTGCAGCTACTTTAAGGTTGGCCACAGCTGCATCTCCAGGGCTCAAGGAGCATAGGGTTTGTACCTCAGATACTCACTCCTGGCATCAAATGGGTTGGAAAGAGCAGGTTTTAGCAGAGCCAAGGCTCCACCTGCCCTTCTCCAACCCCACCAACCAGATCAGTTGGCTTGATATCAGAAGGAACTATGCAACATCCCCAAAAGGGTGAAAATTACTCACCAGTGCAAGCAGGGTGTTTTACAGTGCACCCACACACCACCTTTTACTACAGGCTATGTGCAAATAACACATCTAACCCAAACCTACTAAGCATAAAATAAATGTGTTAACTAGGGAGCATGGTTTACTTACCAGCCATAGTTTCTCTCCGGTTTGGGTATGGGATCATCAAAAAAAGAATCTCCCTCTATGTCATCCTCATCTACAGCTGGATCACTTTTTTCTTTGGTATTTAAGTCTCTGTTGTGTGGTTGAGAAACTAGCTTTGTCTCATTGGGAAGAAAGTGAATGCTGCTTTTGCTCTTTGTTTCTCCTGATGAAATACTTGTATCACTTTGACTGGTTTCAGCAACCTTAAAAACAAATAAATAAATCAAATTTACAGGAGGGAAAATGCCTTTCCTTGAGTGAAGTCATGGAAATAGTTTCTCATGACTGAACTGCAGTCCAACTGTTAATAAAGGACCATCAGGGAACATACACTATGCAAGTCATCCATGTAATCAATTTTTCAAATTATATTATTTACATGACATTCCACTCTCAGGGCACCAGGGAACCTGGCATACCCAGCAGAGGCTGCTACGGAGCTTTTACTGGCCTGGGGTCTTTGTTACTGTCCGACAGTACTGCCAATCCTGTGACCCCTATCAGAGGGGGAGGAAGGCCCGGGACAAGGGGAAAACAGCTTTAGGACCCTTGCCCAGCATAGAGGAGCCTTTCCAGAGGGTGGCCAAGGTTAAAAGGGGGGCTCTGAACCAAGAGAGCCCGAATCACAGACCTCCAGACTGGAACGCTGGGAGAAGACCCCAGCCCAGTTGGAACCCCAGGGGTATTGGGATGGGAAAAGGGCACAGGCCGCATAAACCTTCCCACATGTGAACTACGAGTGCCATCGAGCACACCCGACCTAAGGGAGGGCGTGAAACTGGAAGGGCCTGGTGTAATTCTCACCAAGGAATGGGAGGGATACTGGGGCATCCACGGGAATGGGGGTAGGTTCGAACTTCCCCGGGTCACTGGCTAAAGTGACCCCGCTCAGTTTGGTCTCGAAGGGGGGAAGAGATGTGACGAACTGGGACTGTTCTTAATGTGGTCTTTGAATGCTGACTGGGGAGTGTTGGCTGGGAAGGCAGGGGAGGTTGGCTAGGACAGTCTGCATTGGGGGATGGGAGACTGGCCTTGAGGGAAGATACCTGAGCATTTAACATGAGAACCCAGGAAGGGGTTAGAGGCCAGGTGACACCTCTGCCCAGGAAACTGAACAAAGGCTGTGGGAGGGGTTGCTGAAGGGAGAGTTTCAGGAGCTGGCTGGTGGAATGGCTGGGAGGCAGACAGGGCTCTGACCTCCCAAGGGGGCTGTGGGGCCCTGGGAGCCCCAAGATGGACCTAACTGGGGGGGGATCCTGTTGTCTGTGCCTGCAAGACCTGTCTTGGACTGTGTTCCTGTCGTCTAAATAAACCTTCTGCTTTACTGGCTGGCTGAGAGTCATAGTGAATCGCAGGAAGCCGGGGGTGCAGGGCCCTGAGCCCCCCCCCCACACTCCGTGACAACTGGTGGAAGCGGTGGGATTTTTCTATTTTTGTACCCATACAACTGTATCAACTAAGAAAAAAAATCCTATTTCAAAGCCATCTAAAGAGCTCTTTAAAAAAAGAAAAAAAAAAAAAAAAAGAAAGAAAATTTCTATCCCATCCCCTCTGTAGGACTTTACAATATAGGTTGTATCTAGAAGCAAAGTCAAATGAACCAAAAATACTGTAATGCAGAAAAATGTACTATAAATTAGTAAAATTTACTTTTTGTGTAGGCAATTTAGTTGCTAACTAGGCATGTTTCAGTCTTCCACTTCTGCCTGAGCAACCTTAATTCTGGTTTTTCCTAATATTTGAGTACTTGATTTTTTTAACCTTGCGAACATAGTTAACAGATGGTGTCGGAATAGAGAGATTAAGTATGGGGGCTCTACAGCTGGATTATTTATGGGACAAAGCTAATGACTTGTGTTCTAAACTTGGTTCCAAGACTAACTTGCACCACCGTAATCAAGGTACTTAACCTTTATCTCTCTATTTGCCAATCAACAGTATAAAAAAAAGAGGTTATCAATATTTACCTACCATAGGGGTGTTGCAAAATAAATGTTTACGAAGATACTATATAAATGTAAGATAGACAAGGTGCATAAGGTAATATCTTTTATTATACCAATTTCTATTGGTGAAAGAGAAGCTTTTGAGTTCAACAGACCTGAAGAAGAGCTCTGTGGAGCTTGAAAGCTTGTCCCTTTCACCAACAGAAATTGGTCCAACAAAAGATATTACCTCACCCACCTTGTCTCTCTCATATTCTGGGACCCGCACAGCTACAACACCACTGCAAACAAAATATCAGTGCAAAGTATTCGTGTGCAGAACTATGTAAAGTCACTATGCTAACATGGCACTCCATGTTTCCATGACCATATGTGCTCATTTTTCCAAGTAAAATGCTGTTTATTCTAATAATTATGGCACAAAGTCAATATAAACTGAGAATTAAGCTATGGTTCCCTCCTTCTTATGCCACACCACAAGTAGTAAAGCCAAACTGTGCTGTTAATGACAACTGTACAAACCCACTGGCATCAAAGGGGTTTTGAAAGATTTAGATGATTGGAACTTAAACAATTAGCTTGATGATGGCACAAGAAAGGATGGAATACTGTTTACTCAGTCTTAGTCGCATTGGCTCTTACAAGTTGAACAGGAATAAAATACAATCAAAACTTACTAGTTTATATTCAGCAGATATGACTCTGAATGCATACAAGCAACAAATCCATTGAGTAAGAAAGTGCTATTTTTAGACAGTCACTTTTCAGAGTAGAATCACACTTTAAAGGTAGTCAGTGAAGGTGGGAACAGAACTCAGAAGTAGAGCTTGGTGGAGAAAGATAATTCCATTTTGTGGAAGTCCCGCCTGCCTTTGGAACAAAACCTCAAAATGTATACTTTCTCTGCGAAAGAGACTGGAGCCCCATCTCCAAGGCAAGTTTACATGATGGGCTGCCCCAGAGGCACGGACCTCAGGAACCAAAGAGCTGGGTGAGCAAGTTAGCAGAAAGCCAGGCATGTTTCTTGCCTAGGTTTCAAAGGAATTTAATCAAAGTGGAACCATCTCCATGAAACTTTTCAATTTCAATGAATCAGCAAATTCTGATGAAAAAGTGTTACACTGGAATTTTTCCAACCAGCTCTATTCAGAAGTATTTTGTTCTCAAATGACATTCCGCAGAATACCAGTGATATTTTTCCAGGAGGTGTGCAGAATGAAATAATTTGAAACAGTTACTGGATGACTGGCTATTTAGAGGGTGAGGTTATTCATGAGAAACTCTGTTAGTTAGAAAAACACTGAACTACATTCATATGGCTTGTGGAGGGGCACTCGATCCATTATATTTAAAAAAACAAACCACTCAGCATTTTGACTATCTTTACAACAGCCCGCAGACCCTATGTAAGCATTACATGGTCTGACAGACCTAAGAAGCAGCCTCACAGGGAATTCTGACAATTCTAACACAGAAGAGAACGATTTCTGCAAGATCTTCTGAATAAGGCTCATCATTTTGGAAGTTAAACATAGCAAACAGCATTATAGTAATTTCCCCACATCTGAATTATACCTAGTTTTCCAACTTCCTTTTCTCAGAAATAGTTTGGCCAATTCACCTCAAATTGGCCAGAAGAGTTACTGTTTGTCCATAGACAAGTCTGCATCAGGTCTGAGGAGGAAACATCTCTGAAGGAACTTAGAGCAGTAGTTCTCAACCTTTCCAGACTACTGTACCCCTGAAGCCAGAGCCGTGCCATCCGGCACTGTATCCTAAGCTCTGCCACCCGGGACTGAAGTTTGTAACCTAGCTTTGTGTGGCCCCCTGTGGTGTGGGGTCTCAGGCAACTGCCCTGCTTGCCACCCTCTAATGCTGGCCCCGCACTTGCACCCCCCTCAAACCCATCCTGTGACACCCTCGTTCCCCCCGAGGGTCACAACTCCCAGGTTGAGAAACACTGATCTAGATGAGTTGACATACCTCTGTGTGCCCCCCAAAGGGTACATGTACCCCTGGATGTGAACCACTGACTTAGAGGAATGTTGAAAATCCATCTTATAATTCAAATATTGTTGTAACCTTAACTATGGAGAGAGCTATTGCCATTCCATAATACCTTTAATGACAAATTTTAATACAGAATTGAAAAAACTCATTCATTTTACAAGTACTTGAGAGGGAAGTCAACTAATAGACATGGGGTTTTAGCATTTATATCATTCTCTCCCACACACTCTTTTTCAAATTAAACATCCTAAAAAGTTAGACATTTTAAATGTGAAGAGGTCAAGAGTGGTATGTGCCGGGGAAGTTGGATCATTTGTGATTTACAAGTTATCTTCCAAAAGTGTTTATTAGTTAATCTCAAACCACATTACAAGGGAAAAGAGTCAGTTTTAAAAATTATTCTTTCAAGAAATATACTACAGTGGGAGAGCAAAACACCTCATGTTATATAGCAATACTACTAAAACTGAAGTTATATCAATATTTCCACTTAAGTTTCTTTTTTAAAGGGATTGTAAATATTAGTGGAAATCAGATGCAGACAAGGTTGCAAACCAAGAGCAATTTTTTCTAAATTTAAAACTCAAATGGCTAATATTTTTTATAAAAAGCTGATTCTTAAAGTTTAGTTGTTTAAGATCCTATTCGCAAGCCTAGTAACTAATAAAGTACATTAAAATAAAATAAAATTTGGCAATTAAACTATTCATATACTCTAATCACTTGTGATGCAAAACACACAGAAAAGAGCAAAGATAGTAAACTCTGAAAGGTGGCTGTGAAATTTTTTTCAGAAAGGTCAAATACACAATAGTAACTATTTGTTATAGTCCTGATTTATACCATCCTTATACAGTAAAATCCCACTTCCCTTATCAAGACTGAGTGGTACTTTAACCTACAATCACTCCCAGTTTTAATGGGAGAATGCAAAGTAAAGTACTAAACATAAATAAGGGTAGCAGAATCCGGTTATCATTTAAAGACAAGAAACAAATGCAATACGCAACAAGAGGAAAGGGAGATGATGAGTAAGCATGACAGAAGTAAAAGCACGTACATAATGGTTCCAAATAATTTTTTTAAGGATTTATTTTACAATTAAATATAATTTATCCCCACAAACTTTCTATCTACCCATTATCATCTGGTGATGTCTTGTAGACAACAAGGTAAAAATGGATCTTAAGGAGGGTTGTGAAGGAGAAGGTTAATGGCTTCACAGAGTAGTTTTGGGAGGGTATGCCAAATTAATGCAACATTATGAAAAAAGCCCCTAGAAATTCAAACTTGAAGACATTCTACACTTAAACTCATGCGGTTGTCGTTCCCTCCACCCTTCAACAGCATTAGTTAACAATGAAGTGCCCAACAGAAAGCTTAATTTTTCATCATTTGTTAATATGATTTATGTAGTAAGCTTTTTATGTGTACAATATTCTAAGTATGGTGCCTTAGAGTGCCATTTCTATACCTTTACATTATATTAATAGCTAAATTACAATAAACTTTAGTGTTTGCATTGTCAGTTTATTTTATTTTTTAGTATAATCTGTTTTTTCCTAAAGGAAGACTAAAAGCACCTGCCAGCATCTTCTCCTCTCATGCATTTTACCTGCTCACCAGCCTTGTCCAAGCACTTTTTCAGTTTACGATGTCCTTTAAACCTTGGTATCTAAGCATAAAATAATAATAGCACAAAGAAATGAAAAAAAAAAAAAAAACCATGAGTAGTTTAAACCACTCTAATCTGCATTTATATATAGCAAGTTTTTTTAAGCAGTAAATCATTGCAACTAAATTTTCCCATCTTCAGAGATGTTCTCTCTGTGGCCATATGGAAATTTTCATGAGCACATTAACAACCTATCCTCATCTGGAAGAGGTAACTGTCTGGCAATTAAAATAATGGACACTGACTAACATCTGTTTCTATATGAACAAATTTCATGAGGAACTCCCCAGAGAAGCCTGTAATAGAAGCGTTTTTAAACTAAGGATTGAGGGAAAGCCAACAGATATGGAGGAGCACATGGTTTGGACAGATACATCCCTTAGGGAAGGATTTATTAAAGAGGATACTCTAAAAGCAGCACTCACGGAAGATAAGGCTGTTGTGGAGAAGCTAAATGAGTTTTTGCATCCATCTTCACTGCAGAGGATGTGGGGGAAGATTCCCACACCACAGCCATTCTTTTTAGGTGACAAATATGAGGATCCGTCCCAGATTGAAGTGTCAATAGAGGAGATTTTGGAACAAATTAATACGATTCAATTTATTAAGTCACCAGGATCAAATGGTATTCACCCAAGAGTTCTGAAGGAACTCAAATATGAAATTGCAGAACTACTAATTCTGATATGTAACCTATCACTTACATCAGCTTCCATACCAGATGTCTGGCAAATAGCTAATATAATACCGAATTGTAAAAAAAAAAAAAAAAAAAAAAAAAAAAAAAAAAAAAAAAAA
>NW_020664436.1:28232783-28289418 GCF_002925995.2 Terrapene triunguis
AAAAAAAAAAAAAAAAAAAAAAAAAAAAAAAAAAAAAAAAAAAAAAGGGCTCCTGAGACGATCCTGGCAATTACAGGCCAGTCAGTCTAACTTCAGACAAACTGGTTGAAACTATAGTAACAAACAGATTTATCAGACACATAGCCTACGTCTCTACTTGCAGATCTAGAACACCGGGTGTAAAACCAGCCCTCAGAGACAGCAGCAGGGAAAGCACTGCTGTGTGTTCACACTGTGCTCCTTGTGACTGTGGAGCATGTCCACATTAACAGCTCTTGCAATGCCAGAGAGCAGTGCATTGTGGTAGCTATCCCAGTGTGCAAGTGTCTGCAGCGTGCTTTGGAAAGGGTTTGCAATGCCTAATGGGGCAGGCACAGTGTCACATGATGCAGGTTTCCCAATCCCATTGTTCCATGGGCATCCTACTAGATTGCCAGCTGTTTTTCAAATGAGGGGGTGGAGAGTGTGACAGGGAGTGTGTTGTGTGTGTATGGAGGGACAGACTGTGTTTTGGGGGGTAGAGTGTGTTAGCATGCTATCTTGTAAGTTCAGACAGCGGCAGGGGGAAACCCAACATCAGCCCCCACCCCCGTCTCTCTCTCACACACAGACACACAGACACTCTGCAGCAGGAGCTTTCCACAGTAATGGTTTGCTTTGTGTCCCAGAGCAGATAAGCATGCGGGCTGTCAGAAACGGAGCTCTGAAAGGGGATATACGCATGCCTGCAGTTGAGTTCAAAACAATGACCAGAGTTGTCACTTGACTTCAGGGGATTATGGGATGTTTCCACAGGCCAATCACAGTGCAGTAATGCAACACGTCGTCCACACTGACATCCCGGCGCTCCAGCCCAGGCACAGCAAGCTCTATGCTTCTCGTGGAGGTGGATTACCAGGAACGCTCAGCTGTAGAGTCCAGGCGCTCTAAGTGCCTTGCCAGTGTGGACACCTCAGGAGTTATGGTGCCTGGGGCTGATTTAATGTGCTCTAACTTGCAAGTCTAGACAAGGCCATAGATTAACACAATATGCTGCGGAAGAGTCAACGTGGCTTTTGTAAAGGGAAATCATGCCTTGCCCATCTATTAGAATTCTTTGAGGGGGTCAAAAAGCATGTGGATAAGGGTGATCTAGTGGATAAGGCATATCCAAACTTTCAAAAAGCCTTTCACAAGGTCCCACACCAAAAGTTCTTAAACAAAATAGGCAATAATGGGATAAGAGAAAAGGTCCTCCCATGGATCAGTAACTGCTTAAAAGACAGGATACAAAGGGTAGGAATTAATGGTCAGTATTCACAATGGAGAGAGATAAATAGCAGTGTCCCCCAGGGATCTGTACTGGGACCAGTACTGTTCAACATATTCATAAATGATCTGGAAAAGGGGTAAACAGTGAGGTGGCAAAGTTTGCAGAAGAAACTAAATTACTCAAGATAGTTATATCCAAAGCTGACTGAAAAGTTACAAAGGGATCTAATAAAACTGGTGATTGGGCAACAAAATGGCAGATGAAATTCAATGGGGATTAATGCAAAGTTATGTACATTGGAAGACACAATCCCAACTATACATACAGAATTTTAGGGACTAAATTAGCTGTTACCACTCAAGAAAGATATTGACGTCACTGTGGATAGTTTTCTGAAAACATCTGCTCAAAAGAGCAATGGCAGTCAAAAAAAGCTAACAATGTTAGGAACTATGGTCATTAGGATATTATCTATTCCTTTCCCACTATAAAAATCCATGGTATGGCCACACCTTGAATACTGCATGCCCCATCTCAAAAATATAAATAAATATTAGAATTGGAAAAAGTACAGAGAAGGGAAACAAAAACAATTGGGAGTATGGAACAGCTTTAATATGAGGAGAGATTAAAGAGACTGGGACTGTTCATTTTAGAAAAGAAACGACTGGGGGGGGGTGAAATGATAGAGGTCTGTAAAAACATGAATGGTATGAAGAAAGTGAATTGTTATTTACCCCTTCACATAACACATTACCAAGGGCCACCCAATGAAATTAATCGATAGCATATTTAAAACAAACAAAAGAAAGTACTACTTTACACAACACACAGTCAACCTGTGGAACTCATTGCCAGGGGATGTTGTGAAGGCCAAAAGTATAACTGGATTCAAAAACAAATTAGATAAGTTGATGGAGGATAGGTATCAATGGCTATTAGTCAAGATAGTCAGGGATGCAACCCCATGCTCTGGGTGTTCCTAAACCTCTGACTGACAGAAGCTGGGACTGGATGACAAGGGATGGTTCACTTGATAAATTGCCCTGTTCTGTTCACTCCCTCTGAAGCATCTGGCATCAGCCACTGTCAGAAGATAGGCTAGATGGACCAATGGTCCGACCAGTATGGTTATTCTGATGTTTCTTATGTAAAGATTGCTATCAAAGCAATCACTTTATGTGTACAAAACAAAATTTTCCACAGAAGACATACAGCATTTCTCTATCTATTACATTTCTGATAATGCAGAATGATTCCCTACTGTCAGTTTACTATAGCTTTGTTCCGTTTCCTTTTAAGTGTTCCAAGAGAGGGCATTTCTACCATTTCCCTTTGGAAATTATTTCACATTGTAATAGACCTAACTGTAGAAAGTTTCTCAGAATGCTTACTTTTTCTTATCCTCATTGCAGTATACTTTCCTAAAAATTCTTATCCTTGATGCTTACAATTTTCAAATATTTGTGTACTATCCTGTCCCTCTCTTAGCTGTCATTTCCCCCTCATATGTACATTAATAAGCAAATTAAGTTCAATAAATACATCTATATTGCCCTCTCACCTAACTTGATTAGGTACCTTTGAAGTTCCTCAGAGTCGTCTCTGGACTTTACTAACCTAAATAAGAAATGGTTACTAACCTCTTCTGAAACTGTTTTTCTTCAAGATGTGTTGCACACAGGGTGGATAAAAATCAATGATTTTTTTTAAATAAAAAAATAATCTGATTTTTTTAATTTAAATTGGATTTTCTTGATAAAATGCTTTTTCAGGAAAAAACCTATCTAAAGATAGTTTTAATTAAGATACATTATAGCTCAAAGATATCTCATCATGGAATAGGGATTATAAATTCTATAGTATAAGACAATATATTCATGTAATGTTTAAGAAAAGTTTTGTAAATGAGTTCCAATAGTTCATGGATTAGGGACTGTAATCAGGCGTGGACTCACCCCTGCGGTGCCTCCTGCTGGTTGTCTCAGGAATTAGCTCACCCAGCATCCGGAGCGCCCTCTGCAGGCCAGGTGTCCCGCCTGTCGTTGGCCCCGTGTCCCTCCCGGACCCCGGTGCCCTTGGCTTGGGTGCTGCCCCCCTGGCAGTACCCCACTCTCTCTCTGGGTCTCCCCACCCAGGGGAACCCCCACCCCTTATCCCAATGTCGCCTCAGTCGTGGCTACTGCCAGTCACCATCTAGCCCCCGCGCCCTGGGGCAGACTGCAGTCTATCAGCCAATCATCATCGGCAACAAGGGGTTTGGACTGGCTGCTTTTACCCACCCTCAGGCTGCCCCTGTGCAACCCCAGTACCTATTTGGGCCTAGGACCAGGCCCTGCAGCCTGGGGAGTTGCTCGCCTAGGGCTTCCCAGCCCACAAGGCCTTTCCCCAGCCCTGCCTTACTCTAGGTCCCCGGGTGAGCTCCCTGCAGCCAGGCCTGTCTCTCTCTCTCCTGTCAGAGGGAGACTCCTCAGCTTCTGGCTACCCTGGTCTTCTTATAAGGCTGAGTTCCTCAGTTTGGGGCGTGGCCCCAGCTGCAGCCACTTCCCCAATCAGCCGGGGTTTTGCCCCTTTACACAGCCCCAGCCCTCTGCAGGGCTTTTCCAACCCCTTCAGGGCTGGAGCGGGCATTCACCCGCTACAGGAACCCAATCTTATGGGGTTCCAGAGGCTTCTGTATAGATTATTTAGGTTAATCTTTCTATTTACCCAATGGGGCTCAGTGTAGAAGATACCATCAGAGATGCTTAGTTTTGCAGTTCTCAAACTGTGGATTTGTCTCTCCAGAGATAACAGCAAAAATGTTTTTAAATAAATAAAATAAATAAATAAATAATATATATAGGTGAAAAATAACAATCCTCAACCCTATTGTCACTCTGCAAATGTGTGTACACAGAGTCAATCCCTTACCTCTCTCTAAAAGTGCAAAGTTTCAAAAAGTTCAATGAATAGAACTCCAGAGGGGGAATAATGGAAACCATTGTGACCATGAAAATTCTCATATGGGTCTGAGAACTCCCTTTGCTTTCAGGATCAGGAAATAGTGTGAATAATAAAAAAAAACCCTTCCTTCTGTATAACTGAGGAATTTCCTCTATGGCCCCCACTAAGGAAGAGATTGCACCTCCCGAAGGAGGACCTCCTCATGGGAGTGGTCCCTGAAAAGGGATGGGGAAGGGGAGATAGAAAGAAGATGAAGGGTGTATCCCAAGTCCACTTTGCTTAAGACCTACTGGTCTCTAGTGGGACTAAGACTTAGGAAGTGGGATAGCTGGTTGGCAAATGGTGGGATAGGAGAGGCTGGCACTCTGGAAACTGGTAGGCTGTCCTTGACAAACATCAAAATGTTTGCTTACAACTCCTACTTTGTCTGGATGAACCAGGAGCCGTTGCTGAAGAAGGAGGGAAGGGTCTTCTCCTATAACTTCAGCCTTTTTTTCTGGCTCGGTCTTGGTGACAAGATGTGAAAGCAGGAAAACAGTGAGGCTGCTGATAGAAGAATTGCTTCCTCTTTGGTGAAGGTGTATGCCCAAAGATTTGTCCATCTCCCGTGAGTTCTTTAGGCTATGCAGCTTGTCATCTCTCTGCTCAGAGAAGAGCAAAGGGCAGGTTCCCTATGGTCTGTCAGACATCTTGAGGAAGACCGGATGACTAAAGCCACGAGCAGCTGTGATTTGTAATGGCCAATGCCATGGCTCTAGTTGCAGAGTCCAAACACATCTGAAGGGAAGTTTTGGCCATTAATTAAACCGTATCCAACATGACGAGAAATCCCCGCCTTGCATCCTCTAGCAATTTGTCTTTAAATTTTAATATATTGTCTCAGACGCTAAAGTCATAATATCCCTGCAAAGTCTGCTGGTTAGCAATCTTAAACTGTAGGCCCACTGTCTAATAAAGTTTTCTGCCAAAGAGATCCTGCTTCTGTGCATCCTTTCCTACTGGGGTAAATGCCTGCTGACCCTGGCGTTCTCTCTCATTGGCAGCTGAGACCACCAATGACCCCAGAGGGGGGTGGGTGTAAAAATACTCAACCCCCTGAAAAGGGACAAAATATTTGCACTTGGCCCTTTTTGCTGGGGGTAAGGGGGGGAGAGAGAGAGAGAGAGAATCTGACACAGTACCTTGCTGTGCTTCAAGTTCACTTCATTAATTGGGACCACCAGTCCAGATCAGTGGCTCGCAACTTTTCCAGACTACTATACCCTTTCAGGAGTCTGATTGGTGTTGTGTACCCCCAAGTTTAACCTCATTTAAAAGCTACTTGCTTACAAAACCAGACAAAAAAATAAAAAAAAAAGTATCACAGCACAATATTACTGAAAAATTGCTTACTTTCTCATTTTTACCATATAATTATAAAATAAATCAATTGGATATAAATATTGTACTTACATTTCAGTATTTAATATATAGAGTGGTATAAACAAGTCATTGTATGACATTTTAGTTTGTACTGACTTTGCAAGTGCTTTTTATATGTAGCCTGTTGTAAAACTAGGAAAATATCTAGATGAGTTGATGTACCCTCTGGAAGACCTCTGCATACACCCGGTTGAGAACCACTGCTTTAGATAGTCTCACATAAGCTAAGATGTCAACCAGCCTGTGAGACCTTTCTTCAACCTCTTCCACCTGGATATACAGGGCAGCAGCCACCCTCTTACACAGGTCCTGATGAGCCTTGTAATCCTCAGTGGGAGTTGAGGAACCTTCCAACACAACTGCTTCATTGGGTGATGAAGAGGAGGAAGCCAAAGGTGGCTTCACTGGGGCCTCCACTGACTGCTTTAAAGCAAGATCTACTGGAGCAACTTCCTCCCTCTTGGCACTGAGCCCAGTAACAGGAGTGGTCTCCCGCTGCAATTGGTATGGTAAATCTTGGTGCCCACTCAATGAAAAAAAGAGCAGGAAGGGCATGAAACAATCCTCCCAACAAGGCCACTGATAAGGCTCTGAAGCCCAATTTCCTCCTGGCCATGGGTCTTCTCTTGAAGGCCAAGATAGATCCTCCAGGGGATGCCAAGGATGGTAGGTGGTGGAAGAGGAACGGAGTTGTTCCTGGTGTGGCTGCGACAAAGAGACAACCTCAGAGTCCGAAGATAAATCAGCCTCTTAGAAAGGGGCTATTCCCATTGGTGCTGGGGATTAATGTTGGGAGCCCGGAGACAGCAGTAATGGTAAGATCATGGCCAGCTTCCCTTTGGACAGTAGAAGCACGCAAAGAGGCAGGCGGAAGACTGGAGGCATGGACGGTACCATCTGCTGGGACAATACAGTTACAGTAGGTGCTGGTACTGGGCAAGAAGACTCCTGGATTGTTAGCAAAGCTGACCCTGAGACACTCAGTAGGTCCCATGCTGCCGCATAAGCTTCCGGAGTAGACAGTACTGGGATAGTCTCCTGTACCATTGAACCAGACGAAGCCACCTCAGAGGTGCCGATGCTGATAGTCCCTGCTGAGCAGATGGACTGTCTCGGAGTGCACTTTGGCCTCAAGTGCACTCTGTTGTCCTTGTACCTAGCTCTCCCAGATACTGAGCCCTTACATACCATCTTCTGGTCGCTCTTCCTCAGTACTTGGGAGGCAGAGCACTCCTGATTGACACGGATGCACTCGGTACCCACCCTGAGTGGGAACACTCTGAGGGTGGACACAAAGCCGTCTCCGTGAGAAGAAACTTAAGCCAGGCTCCCTGTCTGTCTTGGTTCTTGGATTAAAGTCCCTGCAAATTTGAAAACAGTCCCTGATGTGAGATTCCCCAAGACGCTTCAGGCAATTGGATTGCAAGTCACTCACTGGCATCAGTTTCTTGAAGGAAAGCAGGGCTTGAAACCCAGTAACCAAGGCATAACCCAACAATGGAACCAAAATATTTACAAACACTTCAAAAGAAAACTCATTTCCGTAAACAGTTTAAACTACTGAAATTACTAAAACAAGTAACAACCATATAAACATCGGAAAAAACCTGCAATAGCAAAACCACACTTTCCAACAACCGTCAAAGGCCGTAAGAAGGAACTGAGGGGGGTAGGCAGCAGCTCTATCCTTTATATCTTTGCAAGGTGGCACATGCAGCAAAGGGCGCACGTGCCATCCAAACAGGTACCACTGACGGAAAAATCTCTGACAACTGCACACACACACACACACACCCCTCTCTGAAGTGGAATTGACGTGCAATCACTCAAAGAACTGTGTCTTATCTAAATTTAGATATCTCCCTGCTCACCCCTATTCCAGATTATAAATGTATTAAACACTGGATATGACATGTAACCTTGAGGCATCCTCCTGTCAACCTTTTGCTATGAGTAAATTTTTCCTTTTATTTTTGCTCTTAGCCAGGTTATGATCCAATACTTTGCCTCTCATCCCATGATTTCATTTCTCATCTTGTCATAGGACCTTTGAAAGTCTAAATAAATTATGTCAACTTTATCCACTACTTTGACATGTTGCAGAATTCTAGTAGATCAGTGAGATACTATTTTCCTATGCAGACACCATGCTAGTTAGATCCTAACATAATATGATCTTCCAGGTGTTTTATTATTCTATTTTTTAATTATAATTTTACCCTATTTAGCAGGTACAGATATATGGTTTACTGCTCTGTAATTCCACAAATCATCCATTGAGTCTTTTAACATAGGCACGTTTGCTATCCTCCAATCCTCCGGTACAGTAGCTGTTTTTAATGAGAGATCGCACAGTTTTGCTAGTGGTTCAACACTTTATACTTAAGCTCCTCAGAACCCTTGGAAGTATACCAAGTGGGCCTGGTATCATAAAAAGCACAGTGGGTAATTAGACACAAAAGATAATTTCTAAATCAAGAACCAGCAGAAGCATCCACTGCACACAAACTGCACAAAAGCTCTGTAAGAATGACTGATTTTCTGGATAATTTTGTCATTTATATGCCTATTTTCAGGGAACAACTCAATACTATATGTTCAGTATGTCAAAGTATTGCACATATTTACTAAAATGGAGTTTGTAGACATTCAGGAAACAGGAAAGCCAATTATACTGTCAAGGCAATGCCAGCACCAAAAGTAACTGATTATTTGCTTGTTTGCTCTCTAAGAAGCAGTTACCCTGGACTGGCATACAGCTTGATTTCAGGGTGTCCTGGCCATCAGTATGAGATTAAGGATCTTGTATGAACAACTGTACTCCCCTGAATTCCCTTTTAGAATGACCAAAATGGATATATTTGATCAATAAATGCTTGGTAATGTCTTAAGTAGATTCTAAAACTTCTGAGCAAGAATAACCGGAGACAAGATTCTGGCATCAGTAGGGTCTCATATCTGGTAAAAACTCCAACCTTATATAAATTGCATGTAGATAATTTATAAAATGGGGCTCGCCTATGCCACGAGATTGTTGTTAGGATTAGTATTTGCTCAGTCCTTTGAATGTGAAGCTCTATACAAGTGCTCAATATCAACCATCTCCCCTGGCTCTTTTTATTTTTTTCCCCACTTTCTAACTATAACCTGTTTAAGTAAATGTAATCTGGAAGCGACTGAGGCACATACACTGATGTGTCAGAATGAAATCCTCCCTGTCTTAAGGGATTTTAACACTTTTTCTTGTCCGTTTTAATAAGTTTTTTTTAAAATATATGTTTAAAGGGTATTATACTTTACTGTATGAAAACACTTGGTACATTTTATTTGTAATGATCACTGTACTACTTCTCAAGTCTATTAAAAATGCCAATCTTTAATACGTATGTTAGCTTTCAGAGTTAAAACTGTTATTTGCAATTATGAATATTTCTTCTACTTTCCTTTTCTGGGGGTTTGAACACCAAACGTTGAACAAAGGTTACCTAACTGACACGCACAAGTGCACAAAATACTTAAAGAACAGGATTAAGAAACTGTATTTGATAGCTGGTTAAAAAGCAATGATAAGCTGAGATGGCATCAATCAGACTTATTTTTGTTTACTAGGCTACAAAGCATTACAAGACAAACTGGCACTTCCAATAAGCAAAGACTTTCCTAATGCTCTTCTATAATTTCCACTCTCTTAAACAAAAGAAATGAATGAAAAATTCCAAAGCAGCCACTCATTACTAGTTTTCTTGATTATTTTCTTGCTATGCACTCTGACATTTCAAACTTTTTAAAAAATGTTGTAACATGCCTTCAGTTGTAATGTGCTTTATTCAGATATACTTGTTTTTTTTAAATTTGAGTGGCAGCTGAAGCCATTTATATAAGATGTGAATAATTACTTTAGTGGAATGAGTTCTGAAAACAAGTTTTCCCTATTAAACTGAATAAGTATGTTGTTGCTTTAAAAGAAGTGTACTTGCTCAAAGGTACTTTGCTGGGATGACTTCTGGCCTAATACAGATACAGGTGTTAATGAAAGTTAAAATTCATCAGTACACTTTTGCTCTGTTCAACATAGTGACAGCCAGTGATGTATAGTTTCAGTGATGTATAGTTTGTGCCAATTTTAATGTTTTGATAATTGAAATAAATTACCAATTTTAAAGTACGATCTATGCAGTAAAAATATAGCTAGTATATAACCAAGCATCAGTTAAGTGATTCAAGTTGCAGAAACATATGGTGATGATCTTAAGTAATGTTTGGGGAAACTATTTAAATGAAACAGCTGTTAAATCAAGATGATGGGAATTCACCAAGGTGTTCCAATTAAGCAGCTTCTACCATGTGAGTTTTTCTGTCCCCTCCTCCATAAGCTGTACTAGTCTATCCTATTTTATATATAATTTCAGCAATTGGACTCCCCTTCCTTTATCACAAGAATTTTCTTTTTAAAATTTAGTTTTTATTTTTACATACAAAAAAATGAATCAAGTTTTTGTTGTTCTCTATTCTAAAGTATTTTTGGGAAGCAAGAGGATGGTTAGAGACTAAGCTGTATGTGATGTGTCATTCAGAACTGCTGATACATATATCAGAGGGAAAAAGGAAACAGTATGACTTTGAAACTACTGCTGGAATACACCACTTCATGTACTCCACATCCACATTCCAATTCCCCAAAACTGGAGTAAAATGGGAAGCAAGAAAACTAGTTTCAGTTTTTACGCATCTAAAATAAAAATTAAAAAAGGAAACCTTGTTATTGAGCAGAAAGTGAAGTGGACTAACCCTGGATGAGCACAAGTGTCCAGAATAGTCTTTTTTTGTTTTGAATAGAAATTGCACAGGGTCACTTCGTTAACACAGTTGAACACATCAGTGTTTATCTCATGATGTGATATCATCACTTGTTGTGACAATTAGCCCCTCACCTTGTGCTGAACAATCCCACAAGCTGGCTATAATTTGCCACGACACCAAATTTTTTGTACTGCTTATCTAACAGCATGCTGCAACATGTCCTATGACAACCGTCAACATTTTACATTAAAACAATATGCAGAAAGTCATTTAGACATTGCAACTAACTAAATACTTTCAGACTGAGCACCTTCAATTTAAGCATACAGTTTCATGTCTGAAAAATGGATGATTAGCACCAAGCAAAGACCATTTATTTAAGAGCTTGGTTATTCATCTCCCATTTAAGGCACTATTGATAAATTAAAGCCAATGACCAATATTTCAACTTCCACTGTCACTACACAAGGATTTACACAGCTCTTCTATATTTCAAAAATGTTTGGAAAAGGAAGACCAGAGCCTCAACCAGCTGAGTATGATGGCCAAAAGATTCCTGCTAAATGAATCAGTCAGCATTTCTGCAATAATAGTCTTTTACATTAAAAAACCCTCTTTTTAATGCACTTTAACAAAAAATGTTACATTATTTAGCGTTTCCTTTTATGTAGCTAACTTACCTTACTTGATATTGGATGTGTAATTGATCTTCCATCAGGTGATTTTGGTGAAGAACGCATGTCAGACAGAACTGGAGCTACCTAAACCAAAGTTGCACAAAGAAATAACATACTTAAGATTCTATAAGACTGTGTCAGAATGCCAAATGACGACAACGAAGGGTGCAAAACTCTTTGCCGTTCACTACATACAAATTGTGACATTGTGCAGCCACTTTAGCAATTCTAAGCCAGAACTATTTTCAAATTAAGTTTTCTTCTGGCTAATTTATTAGTGCGTATTTAAACACATTCTTGGTGTAAGTGAAAGAGCTGAATGCACTACTTCTGAAAGTCTGGTAAACATTCTTTTGTTTAAATGACTATCCTGACCAGGAATGATAATAAATGCTATCACCTGGATTTCATTCTCTCTGCTTACAGCGCAGACCCCATTAAATTTGGAGATCCCCTCTAAGTTCACTATATTCATCTCAGTGAATATTTTGTCATACAAATGCTTCAGTTTTCTTTTAAAAATACTTCTGATGAAAAATACAACCGGTTTAAACAGAACAGCAATATTTCAGATTAACAGATAGTACGGATTTTCATTACAACTAGGAATGTGCCAATAGTTAACTAAACACTAACCAGAGAGACAAGGTGGGTGAGGTAATATCTTTTATACTGCACATAGTACACTGCATAAACACTAACCAGTCACAAGTGTTTGACTGAAGGAAGCTAAATTAGAAACCAAGTAGTAAATTAATCTACATCTCACACTGAATGTTTGTTTGTTGATTGCATCAGGATCAAAAAATCAGAATTCATCATTGCATCCTCTTAACACATGTTAAATATTTTTCTTATTATATTAAATTGCTGTTATCATAACACTTTATGATGAAGTACAGCAGATAGAGAACATTTTTGATTAAGCAGTTGTACAGAATCTCATTCCATTCCTAATTATAATGGAAAGCTGTTCTCATTTTCTATAAAGACATTCTAGTAATTAGATCTATTTTGAAAAAAAAATTGTAAAAAGAACTAAGGCTATGTCTACACTGTGTACTTTACAGTAGCACAGCGGTGCCGCTATACTGGTGCGGCTATAAGTTACGCAGTGTAGCCACTCCTTGTTGGCAAGAGAGCTCTCCTTCCAACAAAATAAAACCACCCCCCAAAAGCTTTGTTGGCAGGAGAGCATCTCCCACCGACAAAGCACTGTCCACATTGGTGCTTTTCATTGGTAAAACTTCTGTCTGTTAAGGGGGTGTTTTTTCACACCTTTGACCAAAATATCTTTAGTTTATGCTAGTGACAGGGTTAAGTTTACATATTCGGATTTTCCTATTTTAACAAAAACCAGCTTGTATGCGTTTCTTGACTTTAAAAATAAAGGCTGCAAGAGATGAATTAAACAAGGAGTCTCTCCAGACAACAAAAACATAGAAACCCACAGCTTGTGGGATTGCTGAATTAGTTTCTAATTGAGCGATGACACTAGGAAGGCAGTTGTGACGCTGAAGTGTTTCACATGAACCAACTGTAAGAAAGGAAGCAGCAACTGATGCCACAGGGAGCCTAGAGAAAGGAGCAGAGATTCCTATACAACTTCCCTATAACTTACACTTGGCTACCATCAGATCTAGCCCCGAAGGAGGAGGGAGAAGTTAGAACTGGCAATGCTGTAGCTGTTTTGGAAAGGAAGCAGTATTTCTTAAATATATATTCAAATATAAATGCTTAATGAGTTATCTCAAAAGCAGAACATAATTTAGACCAAATGTAACTCAATTAAGATAGACCTAAAGTTGAAGTTTGGTAAGATAGAGGATTTTGTTCTCTTGGTTGGAGGCCATGCAAAAGTTGCACTTCATAAGAATTTACCATATAGAAGGCAGGTTTTTAAAAATATTTAGTGTTTTATTTTGTTCTTTTGGGCTACTGTTTACAGTAAAATGGACATCTGTAGTTACATATAATCCAATACACCAGTGAGCATAGTATTTAAGTGCCATGTATAGTAGGTGTATATACCATAAAAAGCATTGAGAATTTTAAGTTTGCACAGTTAAAAACTTCAAAGATCAGGAAATGAAAGAGCTATAACTGCATATGCTACTGACACAGCCTGCTTCAGATGCGTCTCCACTCCAGACATCTGTAAAGCAACAACACGATCTTCACCACATATTTACAAAGCACTGTTCCTTTGATACAGCTTCCAGAATGGAATCCTGTTTCAGACTCTCTGTTCTCCATTTCTTTGGAAAAGATTTCTCAAGCAAACTCTTGTAGCCCTTTTATTTCCACTCCCCTAAAAACATTAGTTTCTTTTGGAATGGTTCCTTATTCTCAGTTCACTGATTTTTTTTGTACAAAGTTTCTCACTAATTGCTGACACCTCTTATAAACTAAAATATCGTTTATGTATTGGATGATTAAAAAGCCTCTTCATAGGTCTGATCCTGCTCCTATTGAAGACAATGGCAAAACTCACACCGGGTTCAATGGAGCAGGATCAAGCCATATATTCATAGATTAGTAAAAGAAAAATCCACACTGCTGGCATTGGCCTTGCTGTTACTCATTGCAGCTTTATCCATTTTTCTTCTTCTTTTGGGACATCTCTCAAGCTACTTACTCCCCAAGAGTGAGAACTCTGCACAGATGGTATCTTGCTAAATAAAGATAAAAATACTTACATGTAATTTGTCTTCTCTGAAGATACAGCCTCGTAGGGCTCTCACTCACTTCCACTCAGAAGTGAAGATGTTTATGGATGTGTCTCAATTTTTATAATTTGTTTTCTTTTTTAATTTGAGGTATATTCTTGCTTGTGTGTTCATTTTGTACTGGTTTATCATGGAAACTGCAACCAAAGGAACTGTCTGGAACATTTAGATGGTGATATTTATAGGTGTCAAGAAATGGCAAATGATGACCAATAGGGGGCCTGCCCATTCTATCTACTCAAGGGTCAAAATACCCTAAGAGCTAAGACCCAGGAATGAAAATCCTGAAGATGGAAACTCTCTCTTAAGATACTATTTCCATACAAAGTATTCCAACAGTTCATCCCTAAGACAAGACAAGCAGTTTATAAACTACATAAAAATGTAAATTGTAAAAAAGGTGTAATGCATTTTAACAATACTTACTTCTCCACTACTGGAACCTTTTTTCTGCTGACATCTTCTGACCACTTCCAACAATAAGGGGCCACCTACAGTACCTTCTGCTTCTATAATTCCTAAATCTCGGGCTAAATTCTCTCGCCCTTCAAGCCCATTTAGCTGGAAAAAAGTTAACATATAACCTTAAACTCAAATGAAAGTGGTAAACTTTTAGAAGTTAGCACAGCAACAATTTGACCAACCAATCAAGATTTCCCAATTTTAATCATGTACATATCAGGACTAGCTGACACTAAACAGCAACTTTATAGAACTTACAAACCAAAACAAATAATATTCCACGTCACTTAACACATAATTAAGATTAAAATAATTTTATATTCAAGTTATTTTAGTCTATTACCTTTTAAAACTGGGTCATACCATACTTCAACCAATGATTCTGCAACAAGCTCAGCACAAATGGACCACGGCCTCCACGCAGGGTTTCAGTGACTTCAATGGAACTGTGCAAGCACATGGCTTCACCTATGTGGAGCAGTATGCAGAATCAAAGCCTTAATTTCCAGCCTCTATGGGTCCAAAAAAATCCGATTTTAACTAACGACCCAGATGAAAATTTGTCCTAATCTTTTTTCCAAATTCCTTTGTTCTCAACATCAGCAAAAAGATTATAGAATAGCTTGTACATCAGTTCAATAAAAAATGAACAAAGGTAGCTCTAAATTCAACTTTTACACATGTAACAGACACAAAAATGTGATAGTATGGTTTGTCCAAGTTTCACTAACATGAATACAGAATGACTACAAATAGCATCCTTCCTCTTTTAAATTCTTAAGGTGACTTAATGGGCGCTGTAGCCCTCTCTTCAAAAATACAGGGAAATCAAACACTAAATTTTACTTGTGATGTAGACATCTCATTCAAAACAGATTAAAATCGCCAACATATTTCACATAGGCAACTTGATGAGCCATCACAACTATATAATCATTTAGTCCATAAAGGCCTGGCTTTACTCAAATCAAAAACCTTGATCTGAAAACATGTATACAACCCTCTAATCCCCTGAATTACTCAATCCCATTAAATGAGGGGTCTACTAATACAGAAATAACTGCACACAATGTATTACTTTACTCTACGATCGTATTAGAGAGTGTGCTGTGAGGAAACAAAATCAATAGCAAATACAGTAAATAAATTATGGGAAGTTACTAAAAGAGAAACAGATTTCAAAAGAGATTATAATCTGAAAAATGACTGTAAATGTGCCATTGTGGAATTCTATATTTATTTTATTTCAATACAGCTTCTTATCAAATATGCTCATTTTACAAACAAAGATTCCCACCTTTCCCACACCCCAAAAATGCCAGTCCCCCAATCTCAACTTGGATTTTGAGAGTCAAGCTGGGTCTTTTTCTTTTCATTAATCAATATCAAACTATGCTCTTCCTTAAGTTTGCAGAGGTATAACTGATTGCATCTTAGTAAAAAAAAACAAAAAAAACGGTTGATAACACACAACAAAGAGAACTCAGCCTGCATTCTCAGCTATGTTGGTTCTGTAGGGCTAACAGAAGCAGTATAGTAACAGCATTTTTGGCTACTGAACTCAGCAGATGTGACTCTAAAGACATCGAGGGAGAAATCTGTTAGTAGGAAGTGCCATTTCTCTAGAATACAAGCTCCTCTTAATCGGAGCTGATTCTGAAGACACATGGAGCTGAGGACATTTGGCACAGCATGGGAATCTAGGTGGTTTTAGGATTAAGTCAGTTGCAGAAGATTTTTCTGAATTTTCTTCTGTGAAACAGGGCAAAAGTCCTTCCACTAAGATTTAATATGAATCACCAGTTTTTATCTGTAAAAAGCAACAGAGGGTCCTGTGGCACCTTTAAGACTAACAGAAGTATTGGAGCATAAGCTTTCGTGGGTGAATGCCCACTTCATCAGATGCAAGACATTCACATGAAAAAAAATTCATTCTTGCTCAAATTCAAGCTTAAATAACTAGTTTAGCAACGATTCTAGAAAACGAAACTGAAAAGTGATCAATAAGAATAAAAACTTTGTGAAGGAATAAACGTTTGTTTTAAAAGAGATGAAAAATATTTTCAATTAGAAATAATCCATGTCATATATAAGTATTTTATAATTGAAAAAGTGTTTAGAAGACATAATTAAATATAGTACTACTTTAACAAACAAACAAACAAAAAGAGCCATTTTTAGTCTCCTCCTCTTGTAACAGAATTGTAGGCCAACACCCCAAGCAGGTAACCTTGTTGCTTATTGTGTTGTTTGGCTCATTTGCATACAATCACTTGTTTTTCCTCCAGTTTCTCTTACAGCACAACCACTTTCTGGCATTATACAGTGAGTTATTTTACTCTCAATTCAGTATTGCTGCATTGATAGAGACTTAAAATTTGGCACACAGGCCAAAGGAATGTCACTATTCGATTAATAGAATCCCTGACTGTTATGAGCACAGATAGCTCCACAGACAAAACTAATTTATTTTAAAATGACCGAGGTAGAAAAGAATTGATGAAGCACATATGCTTTTAGCAGAGTCAACTTTGGGGGGGAAAAAAAAAACAACAACAACCTATGAATAATCAATTACATAAGCATCCTTTTTCTGTACTTGTGACAGTCTATGGCTTGGGTTAGTGTAGGGATGCATGTACAGCTGATATTTAGCATATAAATTTGAGTAACAGGTATAGACCAAAACCAAATCCAATAAAGCTTCTGCATTTGTTCATTTCAGAGTCTAACAGTCAAGTTAGCATATGATTAAAAACAATATCTTCCTTACTGTGCTTGATTCAGGCTGAAAAACAGCCAATGTAAAGTCAAGATTGAAAAACTGAAGAAATTCTGCAACAAGACCAGCAACCAAGCGACCTAAAAAGAAAAAGGAAAAAAAAATTTGGTACATCAAACAGAATTAAATGCTCTTATATTAAGGACCTGATTTTTAAGAGATCCTCAATCTGGTCTCCTCTGTCCCACCCATAATTCTGCAGGTCTGGTTTAGGTATTTAACTACCTAATTCTCAGTCCAAATAAGGAAGACATTTAAATTAAACCAAAACTGCTGGAGCAAAACTCAAAGCTCCTTCTAAAATTCATGCCCCATTTAATCTTTTAAAAAAATAAAATAAAAAAAAATAAAATAAAAATCTAGCTCAAAGACATCTTAATCTTGGTGTCTGTCCCACACACACTTTTAATGCTGTAGCTCTACAATCTATTTTCGTATTACAGCTTCAGGTTGCTGTTTCTGCTGTGCTAAAAAGGCTCGATTGAATTATTGTAAATCAACAAATGACAAAACAATGGGAAAAAATTTCCTCGACAATTAATTCAAATACCTACAGAAATCAGTCCTCTCAACTGAGACTATGGCAATAACAGAATACACTTCTACCTCGATAGAACGCTGTCCTCGGGAGCCAAAAAATCTTACCGCGTTATAGGTGAAACCGCATTATATTGAACTTGCTTTGATCCACCGGAGTGCGCAGCCCCGCCCCCCCGAAGCACTGCTTTACCGCGTTATATCCAAATTCGTGTTATATCGGGTGGCGTTATATCGAGGTAGGGGTGTATTAGTTTTAAAAACTCTGGACTCAATCTTGACTTCAGCATGTGCAATGGTAGTTTTGATATTTATCTAATAGGAGCAGGACTGGCTTCTATCTTTACTGCAAATCCGTTTATGACTAACATCAGGATCATATTGCAAAAACAAGAGCAAATGGATTTACCTTCATTTTCTTCAAAATATTTGTCAATATCTGAGGAGTGTATAAGTTAATGAACAGGGAAGCTTACCATCTTTTGTACTTAGAAACTTTTTCAAGCTTTCATTTACCAGGGGTGTTTTGTTCTGTTGAAAGATGAAAAATCAAGGACAATTAATAAGGATTTCCCTGTACTGCAAAGAAATTTAACACCTCATCAAGAGTTTTGGGCATACAGGCCTCACTAGTATAATAAACAGCTTAAATAATCTATTTTACCAAATAAAATGTACTTTTAGACTAAGTGTACTAGTAGTAATTAGTAAAGCAGCACATTTAGATGGCCATAATTAAGGCTGTCTTGATATTTCTGTTATAATCCCCCAGAGGATTATAGTTTGGCTACAGAAACATTATTATAGGTAGGAATAGTCTCAGCAGGTTACAGATTGTTATGTTTTTCCATACAGTTAAATAAATTACAAGTTTAGCAGTTTGAGCAAAACAAGTACTGAAAAATAGAAGTTTGCCAATTTTATTTTGTAGGGCTGTCGCTTAATCGCAGTTAACTGACCCCATTAACTCAAAAAAAAGTTAATCGTGATTAATCAGTTTTAATCGCACTGTTAAACAATAGAATACCAATTGAAATTTATTAAATATTTTTGAATTTTTTCCTACATTTTCAAATATATTGATTTCAATTACAACACAGAATACAAAGTGTACACTGATCACTTTATATTATTTTTATTACAAATATTTGCACTGTAAAAGTGACAAAAGAAACAGTATTTTTCAATTCACCTCATACAAGTACTGTAGTGCAATCTCTATCATGAAAGTTGAACTTACAAATGTAGAATTATGTACAAAAAATAAAACAATGTAAAACTTTAGAGCCTACAAGTGCACTCAGCCCAATTTCTTATTCAGCCAGTCACTAAGACAAACAAGTTTGTTTACATTTACAGGAGAGAATGCTGCCCTCTTCCTATTTACAATGTCAACAGAAAGTGAGACCAGGCATTCGCATGGGACTTTTGTAACCAGCATTGCAAGGTATCGCCGTGCCAGATATCATGAAGGGGCATACGAACGTCTATTGTTGTTTAACAGTATGATTAATCACACGATTAGTTTTTTAAATTGCTTGACAGCCCAACTATTTTGCACTCGCTCTGTTTTTTAAAATAGAATTTGCAGATTCTTCCGGCAAAATATGGACTAAACTATTAGTTAACATGGGATTACTAAACAATAATTTTATTTTCTATTTTTTGCAATACCTTCCTGCAAGGGTCTAAGTGCTAATTTCCCCTACTAGATCTGTTCTATTTAACTTACATTTTAAAATCAAGAAGAAATTGACATGCAGTTTTTGGTTTGAAAAATCACTATACAATTTAGATAATGACAAATTCTAAACCAAGATCACCAGCATACCAAAATATCACTGTTCATGAATCAGTCTAATAATGATGTCTGTACATCTCCAGGGACAGCCTTTGTCTGTGTTAACTATTGCTGCAGAGTCACCAGAAGCACAAAAAGCACAGAAATTTGCAAATGAGAAATACGTTTTCTTAAAACTTTATATTTAGAATTCAGAGGCTCTAATTTTAAATGTAAGCTTATACATGAGTAAACTGATAAAGTTCCTTCAGAATGTTTTTTAAAAAATGCAGAAGTACTCTTGGCAACTGCATGCATTAATTAATTTTTGATAATGTGCTTTTTGAAAGTATTTCCATCTTTTACATTTCAGAAGTCTATTATGATCAGATATGATATTGATTGGGTAAATAAGAAGCATTTTAAAAGAATTTATGAACACACTTGATGGACTGGAGTATCTTTTTTAGATGTTTGTAGTGTTGTTGCAGCCGTGTTGGTCCCAGGATGACACAGAGATAAGGTGGGTGAGCTAATATCTTTTATTGAACTAACTTCCGCTGGTGGAAGAGACAAGAGCTCTTCTTCAGGGACCTGTGAAGCTCAAAAGCTTGTCTCTTCCAGCAACAAAATCTGGTCCAATAAAACATATTACCTCATTCACCTTGTCTCTTTCCTATCCTCTTTAGAGTCATTCTGGACAACTGGATAACATGCTATTTGAAAACTAGCCAAGATCAATATTTACCCAAGAGAGCTAACCAATTGTAAATGAGATGTTATGAATCTAACCAGATCTTATAAAAAGTAAAAAATAGAAAAGAGACAGTTTATATTTTTCTGTGAATGGAGTTTTTAAGAAAAACTCCAAACACTTTGTGTCACTGTTGTGACCCAAACATCTAAAAAACTAGAAAATTTTGAGTAAAATCTTGGTATTTCTGTTGTCATATTTAAAGCCTGATCCTGTTACCACTGAAATCAGTAAGAATTTAAGATTATCAACATACTTTTGGCAACGTGACAAAAAACGAACTTTTTATTTGTATTTTTGTACTTTTTATTGCATTAAGCATTTACTGAAAGCTGAAGTAGAAATTACATTATTTTATCTCCTTACCTCTACTTTTTCTTGCTCTTCAAGTGCCAAAAATACAGCTGCTCGTAGTTCTGCCTATCAAATTAAAAAAGAAACCATATTTTTGCAGTCACTATTTTCTCCCCACAATTTGAATATAATATTCAATGATACTGTGCTCTGATTGGAAAATGAGAGTATGACAGCATGTGAAGTGTATGCCATAATTAATACTCTGAGAATTAAACTTCAGCAATGGAAAAATTACAAATTCTTTGGCTCCAAAGTTGAAAATGCATTAACTGAGATGCTGCCTGTCACTGCTACATGTCTCCAGAAAGACTTCATGAAATTTTACGATGTGTCGATCCTATATTTGGAGAAATGGTTTGATTTTTCAACAACTGGCTACTTGTTCAATACCCAGTGTTTGAACATCAAAGTTAATAGGATATTCGAATACAAGGATCTGTCTGCGGCCGTGACAGCTGTAAACCTTCAGAAAACAGTGGATCTTGATCAGCTCTATGATGAATACTGTATCATCAAAGACATCAACTCCAAGTTGGAACCTGGAAACTATTCAGTTGGGGAACTCTGGTCTCAAGTGCTGAGAAACAAGGACAGTAACACTGAATTCCTGAACATGGCAAAGCTGGTGTCGTACGTGCTCAGTATACCCGTAAGCAACGCATACTCAGAGTGTGTATTTTCAATCATGAAAGGTGCATGGACTGATGTCCAGAATCGAAGCAGCATAGATTTGGTGCGAGTGAAACCCTTGTCAAAATGAATTTCCGGATGAGTTGCAAGTACTTCTACAGCTTTGTGATTGCCCAGAAGCAAGTCATGACTATGGGCAAAGTCATCCAAGAAGTACTAGACTTCTGGCATATCTGAGAGGTATGCAAATTGGGAAGTTGATTTATTGACTGAATAAAAAACCTGGCCCTTTACCCCTGTGGTTTGTTTAGTGTACAAATAAATCTGTATGTTTAAATATGTATTACGACTAAGTCTATAATTTAGACTCACTGATTCCAGACCTCTGTGACGTAGTTTGCTTCACCTGTCAGTGGCTGAAGGCAGGACTGGAGGCCTCACCTCTGTGACTGCGGCTAGAGCCAGAGCTAGAACTGGGACCCTTCGCTTCCCTGCCCTGCAACTGGATCTGACTTTGCAACTAGGATCCTGTGCCCCGGTCCTGCAGCTTCAGCCGGGGGCTGGAGCCGGAGCCCTGTGCCCCTGGCCCCGTGGTTTCTACTGGGGGCTGGAGCTGGGTGTCCTGCCCTGTGGCTTGTGGTGCAGGCTGCAGCAGGTGCCGTACAACTCCTCTTGCAGCTTCCTAGGACTGTGTGCCCCCCTCTCATGGCTCTGGTTGGGGCTGTGCACCTGTGTCTACCGTCGTCTCCCCCACCCCGCTTGCCCAATGTGTCCTGATATTTCACTCTTGCGATCTGGTCACCCTAGCCTCTGGTGACATCTCCTCCTGAGCCACATACGAAGTGATCCCCCAGTCCTATTAGAAATCTACATTACATCAATGCAAATAAGTATCCCTGCTAAGATCCTATCATAGTGATTTAGTTCATGTGCCACAAGCAGATCTGGCTCTCATGTCATTAACAAAGTAGGGGATCCCTTCTTTTTATTTGTAGAGTGGGTAACACTTGAAATCAGCTCAAGCACAAGTTTTAAATTTAAAATATGAACAATTATTTCTTAAAAATACTCATTTACTTCGAAGAAGCTAAAAAATGCTAAAAGTATAGTTAACATTATTTATAATGGTACCTATACAGTCATTCCAGTTTAATGAATAAGCTGTCCTCCTGAAGTGAAGTGCTTCTGTAACAATACGTGTAAGAGGGATGGGAAGACTGGAGATTACACCCTGTGAGACCAAATAGTACAAAATGTGCTGAGTATGACAGGCAATTAGTAATTAATAGACATTTTAAAATGTGCTTTATAATAAATGGATGGTATGACAGATATGATCTTTTCTGCAATATCCTTGGGAGACCTTATTAAGTTTAAGTATATTTGGAGTCCACGGTTTTAAATGGTCTGGGCCAGGACTGTACATAACCACTCTCCTAGAGGGGAGACAGGATGTGAACCTTGTGAAGGGTTATGAACTTCAAAGGGTTATGAACTACATTGAACAATGTGCCAGACAAGAATGGACTTCTGGGACAAACGTTGTCAAGTGGTTTGCCTGGTGAAATCTCCAGGGGGAAGTGAATGCAAATTCCCCACCTCCAGTTATGCAAAAACTCAGCCTTCTGAAACTACTCCATGAGGAGACAACCACTGTCTGCTGATTATCTGTTCCTGGAGTCTCAAGATCAAAAGTTCAAGCTGTATAAAGAAAAGACCAACTTATTCATGGGTGTGCTAGCTTAAGCTATTACTAAACTGTAACCACAGAAAAACCCCTTGGTTGAGTTTGAAGGACTGACTCCTACCAGAGTCCTTTTTGTGTTTGGTGGGGAGTGATCTTTGATAAGCTTGGTTGCATGGGTGTAGATTCTTTTATTGTTTTTAATATATTTTCTCTGTAATGCTTCTGCCTTAAGAATAAGTGTGCTTCTTAGAAAGAGCTGTGTGGTAACTTGTGACTACTGGCAATCACAGCTATTTATAGCCTTCAAAGAGAAATACAGGCGCAGATGCTGGCCTGTTTGGGCAGTCTGGCTTGCTAGTGATACCACAGGAAACTATGGCAGGAAACCATGCAGCCCTGGAAAAACCCTGGTCAAGAGGGAGAGACGCACAGGTCTCTACCCAAGAGAGGTCATGACTGATTAGCCTGGGTCCTCGAGTGGGTGCTCTTCATGGACCATGGAGGGGAATATAGGTGCAGTTGCCCTGAACCGTGACAGGAGAAGCTGTGGAAACTAATAAGTTCTTTAAAATAAAGAATCAACTTCATACCATCTTAACAATTAATATCATTTTATTCTTTTTTTAACCCTTTGTTGTGGCAATCCTGATAACTGCCCAACAGAAATAGTTTTTAGGCTGAACTAATAAAACTGACTTATCAAGGCTGCTGTTAGCTTTATGCTGTCAAAAGAGTCTTGCTCTTCTATTGCTATGACCAAGAGGTGTTGCGAGTGCTGCAAACCCCATGTCACTAGTGACATTTCACCCAACTAAAGGAGCATAAAATGATTTTGAACAAGTCACATCCAGTCAGAAAATAGTGGTTGTAAAGCAGGATATGGGGGTGGGGGAAGGGAAAGAGTAGAGGCCTTCCTTTTTCATATGAAGACTATCTCCCTGAAAGAAGAAAAGAAACGAAAAGAAAAAGCACAAGCTCTTCGGAACAGGGCCCAAGTCTTCTTTTGTGTTTGTACAGCACACACCACATAGTCCGTTTTAGTGCAAACAAGTAATAAGAGTACGAATGTGAAGAACAGGCTTTTGTAGAAACATGTCACAAGAATACATGAAGTAACAGGAAGAAAAACACACCTGGGTAGTTTTTGAATATTAACTAATTTCATGCTCATGGATTATGAACACTAATATTATATATTTCAATTTCAGAAGTGTGTATCAGCAAAATGTGTATCAGCAAAAGAAGAAATGTGTATCAATTGCAAGTGGCCAATATATCAATTATTCATGTTGAAGTATCGGCCAGTGTACAAATTAAGGTTTTACTCATTCTCTTGTGCTCAAAGACTAGTAAATAAAATATAACACTTCTAAAATAACTGCCCAGCATTACTCTAAACTGTTTTAAAAGGTAACAGACATTTTGCATTGTCAAGTTAAATAACTTACACAAATGCCAATGTGCACAAGATATTAATATAAAGAAAAGCCAAAACCGAGCAAACTACATTTATTATTATTACAACCGCATACAAACTACTGCAGGACAAGTTCCTTCACAAATCTCTGTAGAAAGCCTAAAACTAACCAAATAGGTCTTGTATATTTTCCCCAGTTTTATCGTTGGTCACCTTTACAATACGTCTTCTATTGAATATATTCTATTTTAACTAGAGTCCTTCCACATTTGTCTCTTATGACAAGTTCACATTCTCTCTACTTCATCTGCATCAGACTCACATACATACCCTTCTTATAGTTTGCTCTCATGTAGGTCTTACTGATCTCCACATGATATTGAACACATCCTTCTATGCCTTACTTTCTAGCTTTTACCCTCACCCATCCTTGGAAAGTAGACTGTTTAATTTTGAGGTATAAATATGAAATATCAGAGCATAGCTTGTTTTCCAAAAAAAAAATAAAAAAAAAAAAAAAAAAAAAAAAAAGTACTAACAGGTACACAATACTCAAGCAAGCAATATGTTGAGCATCATTACATTTAATGTGCTGTAAGAAAAATTCCTTATGCATGATATAAACCAACTTGAAGTGGAAATGCCTATCAAAATCGGTCAATAGAAGTAGCCTAACTCCCATAAATTACCACAACTACCTATCAAAAGTCTGTGCTTACCCCCATCCAGATGGCTGCTACTACATGGCCATTTAGAATACTGTGTTTAAGATATGAAAACTGCCAATTTCAGGGAAGGGCTTTGGAGCAGAGCAGCAGGTTTTTGCCTGGAGCTGGAGCAGAGCCGGAGCACAGCTCCAAAGCCCTGGCTGAAGCATGGCATCAGGGGGAGCCACTGGCAAAAAAAAGCTATCAGCAGAAGCTACAGGAACCATTGACATTTGGCACAGGGGCCATGTGAGGAGTAGGATGTAATGTAACTTCTAAGAGTCTCTCGCTACTTTTATCTTAACCAAGGCCAGCTTCATTTAACCTTATCAGTTACTGTGAGTTTCTGTATTATAAATAGACTTGGCAGAGTCCAATTTTTTCAAATGCTTTTGAACCATAAATCCAACGTGTATTTTTAAACTTTATTTTTCAGTGTTTTTATCTATTTAATTTTCACAGTTGCAGGAAGTTATGGGTGATTAGAGAACGACAGTAAACATCAAGATATAAAAAAGATTACCATTAAAACACAAATTGTCAACGTCACGTGTCAAAACATATAAAGTAAACATCCTAAAATTAAACTCTAAGAAGTTCTCAAGCAGCATTTTTCTTACTTTGCCTAATTGTTAATTTCAAATATTGATAAAATATTTCTTTGTTTGTTTATGTTGGCGAAATCAATGTTTACCAACATTTATTGATAAAAATCAAAACTTTCCAAGCCTAATTACAATTTGCAGGACATTAGAACGGAAGGATTTATGCAAGGATACACACACACACACGGAGAGAGAGAGAGAAAGGAAGGTTTTACATAAGAAATTAAATTGAACTAGCAACTACTAGTAGTAACTATACTATAATCAACTATATTTACATATGATCTTATAGATGAAAAGTGCTCACTATATATGAATGAAATTTAAGAAAGGAAGCAAAAAATAGCATAATTATTTCAAACTACATGGGACAGTAATGTTTCAATTGCAGTTTTGCTTGAAGTGTGACACACACCTCACCAAACCAAGTTGATCTTTAAAGTTAGTGACTTCCCTCTGCCATTATATACTTTTCAACTTCAGGTTTTTCTAATCCCCTTACATTTGCCCAAATAAATTCCTTGGTGCTAATTTTACACTCCAACTGGGAGAGTGACTGGATGATCCAATAGGTTTACTATGCTGGTCCCAATTGAGGTGTATTGGTCTAAGCTTCTTGTCTGGACAGGAATCCCTAGAACCACAGCTTCGTATCCTGGCGAACACAGACCCAGTCTATGAGCCATTCAAAGGGCTCAGTTACAACGAGGCCAATCCCAAACCCAGTTACACATGGCTCTCCCTTGTAGCATGCACAAGCCTTAACCATATTTGAGTCAGGCCCAAACAGTGAGGCTGTCCTCAGGATTTGCAAGACTCCAGCTCAATTCAGACACACAGGTGCAGCCAAGAATAAAAGATACCCAGAAACAAACAAGGAATTCATCCTTTTGGCATTCTGTGAAGCCTCACAGGTCTATTTTGAATGGGAATGTCAATTTGCAACCTGGGGATGTCAAAAGAATTAAAAGAAATTATGTGACCCAAGAAGAAACCAACAAGGTGGTTAACCTCATATAAAGGAAATCCAAGGGTTAGCAACCAAAGAAAGGCTCACAGTTTATAACATGCAGTCACTAACCCTTATGCATATGAATGAGCCTTAGTGGGTGCAAGCATGACTCCGAATAAGAGGGGTTGGCCGGCCTGTGTGCGGAAGGAAGAAATGCATGGGAAGACACCAGGATGACAACCATGGGTGATGATAAGGATGAGGCAAATAATGACTGACACGCCAGGGACTCCCACTGGGAGATGTGAGAGATGCTGGTCACACAGCTGAACCCTTTGCACTATCTTTTTATCTGCTACTGTATTTTAGTATTTGTGGGATTGTTTATCTGTTTAGTGTTTCTTGCGTGCACCTAGCTCTCTTAATACTAAGGCTAGGTCTACACTACGGGGGGAGAGGGGTCGACCTAAGATATGCAACTTCAGTTACGTGAATAGTGTAGCTGAAGTGGTGTATTTTAGGTCGACTTACCTGGCTGTGAGGACGGCAGCGAGTCGACCGCTGCCGCGCCGCCGTCGACTCCGCTTCCGCCCCTTGCCGTGGTGGATTTCCGGAGTCGACGGAAGAGCCATCGGGGATCAATTTTATCGCGTCTTCACTAGACGCGATAAGTCGATCCCCAATAGATCGATTGCTACCCGCCGATTCGGCGGGTAGTGAAGACGTGCCCTAATACTATTCCTGCAGCTGTAACCCTCAGGAGATCGATTCTTTTTTAACCAATACAATCGAAAAGATCAATCGGTAATCAATACACGCATCCATCAATAAGGCAACACGGGTCAGGCCCACGGACATTTAGAAGGGGCCCTATTTGAAGCGGGACGTTGGACGGCCTCTGCTTGCAGCATCGAAGGGCTCGGAGCGGGCAGACCCGCTCCAGCTGCTGCTTGGCTTGGGCTTTGCCAGGCGCGCCCTGGGCCCGGAGCTGCCACGCGAGCGTGGGGAGCAAACTCGCCCCCAACGCAGCGAGCGCAGCGCCGGGTCAGCGCGATCCCGGACCGGCCGATCCCCCGCGCCCCCAGGAACGTTTGTTTCACGAGCCCTTCGCTCCGGGTGGGTCAGGGGCGAGGCCTGCGGCGCTGCCCGGGCGCGCAAGATCCCCTAGCGCCATCCCGCAGGGCAGAGGCTCGCCACGGCTCCTGCCTAACCCACGGGCCCCGTAGGCCAGGCAGGTGCGGCGATCGCGTCCCGGACTCCCGGGGGCGGCGTTGGGCCTAGCAGCTCCCAGCTGGGGTAGGGGCGGCGCAGGAGGAAGCGAACCGAGTCCCCGGCCCCGCCTCCCCCTCATGGCGCGGGGCGGGCGGAGTGGCGGTTAGTACCGTTAGTGCAATTGGCTCCGCCCGCTCCCCCCCTCCCCCAACACACGCATGTGTCTCGCGCCCCAGGGGACAAACCCCTCCCCCGCCAATACCTTGATTTTATTGAGTACCCCGCTGCTCTCCAGCGTCTGCACCAGCAGGTCCCGCAGCTCCGTGTCCTCCTCCGCCGCCGCCATCTTGTTTCTCCCTGACAACCGCCCAAACTATGTTAGCGGCGGGACGGGTCGCGCAGATTCGCCGCGGGGAAGAGAAGCGGCGCTAACGTCAGGGCAGGCGGGAGGGGAGTGGGCAAGCGGCCGTGCCGACTTACTGGCCACCCAAGAGGCGACGGGCTGGGACTGGAGCTGCTCAGTGCCTGTCTCGGGCCCGGCGCGTGGAATGTGCGGGTGCTAACAGGCAGCGCCGCGATTGGCTGGCGGGCGCGGGAGGTTTAAAGGGAAGGGCGGGGCCAGGCCGCGGCCTGACTTGGGGAGCGGCGGCCAGCCCGGGAAGGCGGGAGTCGCGGGGTCTCTAGAGCTGCTCAGGGCAGGGGCAGGGGCGGGCCTGGATTGGCGGCTGCCTGGTGTCATGGGCTCAACATCGTCCCTGCTGTGCTGGGGTATTGGGGTAACCGTGGGTGGAGAGCGCGGGGCCGGGGTGCAGCTGGAAAACCAGCGAATAACGGAGGAGGTAAGACAAAGGGCCAGGACCCGGTCGTTCCTGGCCAGGCTATTCACGCTTAACGCTCCCCCAGAGAATTTTTTCCCCTGGCTGGCACCTATCCAATGCCCCGCCCCGGCCCCAGTGAACCTGCGGCCTCACTTGGCTCACGTGAGTAATCCCCTCCCTCTTCAGCAGAGCGCTCAAGGAGGCACAGTCCCCATGGACCTCAAGGAAATCAGTGGGGCTTAAGCGTCCCTGGAAATTCGGGGAAATTGTGCACGTGCCCGAAATTAACCAGGTGTTTAAGTGCTTTGCCAAATAGGGTTGAATTTTGTGCTTAAAGTACCTTGTTGAAATGGAGCTTAGATGCTAAATGCATGCGAAGAGTGCTTCTTGATCACTTCACACTTTTTTGCTGATCAATTTACACCAGCTGCATAGTTTAAATCACCATCTGAGTTTGACTCATAACAGTAAAATGGTGTAGAACTGTGGTTCTCAAACTTTTTTTTCTGTGGACCACTTGAAAATTGCTGAGGGTCTCCGTGGACCACTTAATGATCTTTCCAAATGTTCTTTGTACCGTTAACTAACTATTGTAAAGCACTTTGGATAAAATGCTATATTAAAAAAACCCTTAACTTTTAAAGCACATAACTCATATTTTAATATCAGTAGTCTTACCTTTCTAATGCAATGGATGTGCCCTCTTTCCCCTGTTGCGGCAGCCCCCAAGCTGGGGCAGGGAGGGGGTTTCTCTCCCCCGCCACAGAGCTGAAGCTGGAAAGGAGGGCCATCTCTCCCTGGTAGCCACAGCCCTGGAACTGGGGAAAGTCACCTCTTTCTCTGGCCGCCACAGCCTTGCATATCCCAAATTCCCCTCACCCCACTTCCCCTTCCTACCTACCTCCTATTCCCCCCAAGGCTGCCAGCTCACCTTACATGTGTGTCTTCTCCAGGGTCCAGGCACCTAATTAGGTGGGTGGTTCCACTAATTAGGTGGGTGGTCCTTCATTCTCTTGTGTGCAGCCACCCAGAGAACTATCCACAGACCACCTGGACCACAGTTTGAGAACCTCTGGTATAGAATAATTAGGATAATTGGTGGTTCTGCTGTGTGAAAACTGAAAGCATAAATTCAGATAATTAAAATTGCTTTTATCTTAATTTGATACTTTCACATCTTAATTACAGCTGGTTGAAAACAGATAAGTATATTTCATGAAATATTTAAAAATGAATTTTTCATTTTCAAAAACTTCCTATGAATATTTTTGGGGTTTTCAATACTTTCCCCCCTACATTTCAGTTTTGTGTAAGTGGAAACAATACTTTTTTTTTCCTGCTGGGGGGAAAAAGGAAGGAGTGAAAGAAAAGTGAGAGTGTGTGGTTTTTTCCAGTTGGGGGGAGAATTTAAAAGTTTCAAAAACATTTAGTTTTGAAAAATTTTGAAAAATCACTAAAATGTAATCAGGTATTTTTCATTAAAAAGTTTGTGAAAACGTTTCTGATCCGCTCTATTGTTAATATAACTGAGTAGTTCTCCCAGTTGTTTACACTTCACTAAGTAACATTCATTTCAGTAGAATGTTTCATAGCAAAAGCAGCAGAACTTTAGGAAAGGCACATGCAGTTCAATGAACAGCACATTACCCACAGCAAAAATTGAGAATCACTTTAAAAATGCTCTTGGGACCAAATCCTGCTCTGCTTAATTACTCAATTTATGGGACTATTTGTGTGAGTAAGCCAAACAGGAGTTGGCCTGATCCAACACCTGTTGATAAGCAAACATGCAACTAAGGGAGGGGGATGCAAATTAAATTCTATATGCAGAGTTACCACAGATTTAAAACAAAAAAGAGACTGAGGATTCTCTAAATGTTTTAACATTTGCTAATACTATTGAAAAAATACTGTTCAACAAAAGAAAATGAGGGAGCAAGTGGTTTTGATTAAATTATGTTTGGAATATGGTTAAGATAAGTATTTTATAGATTTCTATTTATTTACCTCAAAGAGATTTTGTGACCATTAATTAATTAATGGTTGTGCAGTGCCTTGAACATGTAAAGCATTACTAATGCTATATATTAAGACATGCAAATACTTTACAGTATGTGATTCTTCTCTGCAGTATGTTTGTAAAGAAATGCTTGTATCTATTTGTAGTAAATTATAGAAATGAGGGGAAAGTTGTAGGAAGTTCAGGAGATGAAGCAATCCCAAATGAAATATGTAATTAGAAATTTTAAAAGATGAGTTAAGAAACTTCAAAGTGGTTAACCATAAGATGCAGATATTGTACACTAGTATACGTGTATTGTTGATTGGTATCTTGTTTCCAGAAACATGCAATAGGTGGCACTAATGAGCTACATACTATTTTCCCTTGACACAATTCAAGGTTAAGATTATTTTTAAAAGAAATCTGAGAAGTCAGATTTTAGCAACGCCATGGCCTGTTTCACCATGTTAATATTTCTCTGTCCTTCCTGCTGCATGTATTGCTGAATGATTGAGCTCATACCTAAAGTGATGCAAAGAATGTAATATTGCAGTCTAAAGGCCTGATCCTGAAAGCTGCTCTGCGTGGGCAAACCCATAATGTGAAACCCCATTAAAATCAATGCTTAAACTTTTTTTTTCAAAATTATAAAAAATGTGTTTTAATCTAGTTTTTCAAAATATCGTAATAAGCAAAACACATAATCCAAAAATGTAGAGCTGGAAGGGCCCTTGAGGTCTAGTCCATCCTCCTACATTGAGGCAGAATTAGATCTATCTAGATCATCCCTGACAGATGTTTGTCTAACCTGTTCTTAAAAACCTCTAAAGATGGGGGCTCCACCTCCTTCCTAGGTAACTTGTTGCGTGTATAATTATACTTATAGTTAGAAAGGTCATGTTTTCTAAACTTATTATTTTTGTTGCTTTCCTCTTGAGTCTCTCCAATTTGTTTACATCTGCCTTGAAGTGTGGTGCCCAAAAGTAGACACAGTACACCTGATGCCTCACCAGTCTCCCATGTCTTACATATTACGTGTCTTTTTCACAACAGCATCACACTGTTGACTCGTATTCAATCTGTGATCCCCTATTATCCCCAGATCCTTTTTTTCAGTTCTATTGCCTAGTCCATTATTCTCCATTTTGTATTTGTGCATTTGATTTTTCCTTCCTAAGTGTAGTACTTTGCACATCTTTATTGAATTTCATCTAATTGATTTCAGAACAATTCTCCAATTCATCAAGATCATTTTGAATTCTAATCCTGTCCTCCAAAGTGCTTGCAACCTCTCTCAGCTTGAAGTCATCTGCAAATTTTATAAGCATACTATCCCCTCTGCCCTCCAAGTCCTTAATGAAAATATTCAATAATACCAAACCCAGGGACAGACCTTCGCGGAAGCCCACTAGATACATCCTTCTAGTTTGGCAGTTAATCATTAATAACTACTTTTTGAGAATGGTCTTTCAGCCAGTTATGCATTTACTTTTCTTTTTCCTTTATGCCTTTTTCCTGGTGAGGGTCGCGGCAGCAGCATGGAGAGTGGGGAGGACCAGTCTTCCCTTTCTTCCGCAACAGTTTCCAGCGCCTCCTGGAAGGGATGGCGGGAGGATGTTCTCCAGCATTCCCAGGCCAGCCAGGAGATATAACCCCTTCAGCATCTACTGGGTTGGCCTTGGGGCCTCCTCCCAGTGGGACATGCCCGTTAGAGTTCCAAAGGAAGCTTTCCAGGGGGCATCGTTATCAGGTGCCCGAACCACCTCAGCTGGCTCCTCTGGATCCGGAGGTGTAGCAACTCTAATCCGAGGCTCTCCCAAATAGCTGAGCCCCTCATCCTGTCTCAGAGAGTAAGCCCAGCCACCCTGTGGAGAAACCTCATTTCCACCTCATGTCCACCCCAGTTGCCTTACCACTTCGAAGGCACTTTACTGCTGTAGTGACCTCTACAATAGAAATAGATCCGATCTCACCGGGGGAGTTCCAGCACCGCCTCCTGAAAGGAGGGCGTGTCCACTGGGTTGAGGAGTTCCTCAAAGTGCTTTCAACAATCTCCTCAGTTGAGGCCAGCGTTTAACCACCCTTGCTGGGAACAGCCTAAGCAATGTCCCGCTGACCTCTCCTAAGGTGACAAATGGTTTGCCAGAACACCTTTGAGACCATCTGGTAGTCGTTCTCCATGGTCTTTCCAAATTCCTCCCAAGCCCAGGCTTTCACTTAAAAAACCACCACAGCCGCAGCTCTCTTAGGCAGCAGGTACCTCTGTTGTATCGGAAGTCCAGTTCACAAGCATTTACCTTCTAGTAATTTTATTTAGATCATATTTCCCTAGTTTGCTTATGAGACTCATATGGGACTGTATCAAAAGCCTTACTAAAGTCCAGCTGTATCACATCTACTGCTTCCTCCTATCCACTAGACCAGTTACCCTGTGTAAGATAAATATGAAATTAAAGAATTAGAGTTAGCTCAAGGAGCTATATATGTGTTGTAAAGAAAGGACCTGACTTGCAAGTAGAAGGAATGCCTTGAAAATAATAATTTAAAAGGTCAGAAGGAATGAAGTAGGAAGGATGTCTGGTTCAAAGAATAACTAATGAAATAAGGGCAAGCTTCTAAAAAGAAGGCCTCTGACCAATAAAGGTGACTGCAGATGGTTTTAAATAAAACAAAATAAATCTGTCTTTAAATGATCCAGCATGGTCGTTCCCACCACACATACCAGTGTTATCTCAAAATTTAGGGCCTGTGTGAACCCAGGTGCAAAAGAAAAACTGTTGGTCATCAAGAAGGAGAGGAGGAGAGACCTGGTGAGAAAGGAGATTGTAAAATCTTATCTGTGTTAAGACTGGAAATAAGGGTGAATGGTCTCAAATTGGTTTTTAGCTGGAGTCCATAATGGGAAGTGACAGCATGTGTTTGTTAAAGGGTATAAAAAGTAACCTCTGAAAGCAGTGCTTCTTAACCTAGGGTGCATGCACCCCCTGGGGGTGCGAGACATGCCAGATTTTTTTTAGAAGGTAAATCATCGAAAACACAAATTAAGCACAGGCACATAAGTACAACTACTTTGTTTAATCAAACCTATGTATTTATTAACATTGTACATTTTTAATGATTACTGCATTAAATTTTAACTGCAAAATTAAATATATAATTCTCTCTTTCATTCTATAGTTATGATATATCTAGGTTTAAAGAACTGACCTACTTCAATGACTTTTGATAATTGATTGGTTTATAATTTTGTACATCCTCCTCTTTCCCCTTTTTGAAGATAGACAAGGCCACATTGTTCTCATTAGCAGAAAACATTTGATATATTAGCATTAGTATATTAACTCTTGCTGCTATATTTGCTCTCCTTACTCACCCTGCTGAAGTCAGTACTTCCGTTTGTTAGAAAGGCAAGCAGGATTTGGCTCTTCGTGAATTATCACGACAAAGGAGCTGAAGTTGAAAAAATAATTTGACTTCACTGCACTCTGTGGTGATAAGAGTGAACTTCAAAGCAAAAGATTGTGTTTCTTTCTCATTCTTCATGATGTGTAAAGACTACCTCAAAAGTTTGGTGGTTTTTTTTTTTAATACTTTCCCTTTTCTGACTGCTGTGGTGATCAGCAGACACCCTAAAACTGTAAACATGGGATTTGATCATTTCTATCTTAGCATAAAAACTATAGATGATGCTGTCAGAAAAATAATTCTACCACACCACAGTCCTTCTGTCACTGCTCCAGACAGCCTTCATTCCTGACACCATCTACCAACCCTAATATTTTTTCTAATAATAGAGAGGAAACAAGGATTCATCAGTAACATTAAGAATATCAGATATTACTACACTGTTGTAATTTGTCCTCCTATATACACTTGGCACCGTCCCTTGGTTTATAGACATTTGTTGCTGTGTTTATATGGCACACTCCTTGGAGCAAAGATTCTGCAATCCCTTCCAGTTCTTGAAAAGACAAAAGTAACACAGATGTTTTAGAAACAATAGCCAGGAAAGGCCTGATTACAAATATGGGAACTCAAAAGGAGTTGCTCTTTGAGCTGCTCAGGAGATAATGAGGTACGGAGAAAAATGTTCAATTACAGCTTTAATGCAAAAAAGCATTGTGGTAGGCTTGAGACAAGGTGCTATATCATCATGTTTCAGTCTTGGCTGTCGTATACAATTTTAATAAGTACGTGTATATAGGACATAGTTACTTCCTCTATTTCATATAATTATATGATCCTTCTTCTTTTTATCATGAATAGAAGAACCAGAATATAACTCTTTACTGCATGGTAACAAGTGCCTGCTGAGAGGTATAACGAGTGCCCTCATTCTCATTGGCTAAGTGGAAACTGAAAGTACTTAGCATTACATAAGAGGCACTCACACCTCCAATGATTGCCTTTAATGTATAATATAAACTGGTAAACAATGTGCTGGGTGAAAAAAATGAAGAGAAAGCTAAAACAAGTCTAGCAAAACAAGCTAGCACAGTAAAATACCTGTTTCTGGAGCAGTTACTCTTGGCTAAGTGGCAATATACAGTTAAATTGTGGCTTTGCCACAAGCCCTGACAAAGGGCCAGCATGTAGTTGCACTGATGCAGGAGCAGATCACAGACCATGATATGATTCTTGCTGGCCCCTACTCTTCAGCTATTTCTGTGGAAGATGGTGCAATGGCGCCACAGAGGCTGCTCTCCCTCCCTTACTGTTACTAGTAATATGAGTAGCTCCTGTGTGGGAATGAGGGAGGCCTAGATCCATAATGGGCCTTACGTGCCTCAGTGCATGATTTAGGCCCCTAAGTACCAATCTCAGGAGCCACTGAGATCCACAAGACTCCTGCTTGGTTGCCACCTAACCCCGTATGTGTCTAAACTCACCCAGTACCTAGATTTCCAGGATAAAAATTCCTTAAGTACCTACATTTCTGTCCTGTTGCCTGGCTCCTGCCTAAATCCCAGTGCAATTCAAAAACTGGGGAAAGAAAGGTGGGCAAATATGTATTTTACCTGTGGGGCCCATTCCCAAATTGGGCCACATTCAGAATCTGGCCAGAGGAGGAGATGGCAGTGCCTCCCTTATCATTCTTAACACAGTGCTTAGAGCACTCACCTAGGATGTGGGAGACCCAGATTCAGTTCAGTCCTCTGCCTGAAGGGGGAAAAGGATCAAACATATCTCAGGAGAGTGCTCTAACCACTGAGCTATAGGACAGGGGAGGGCAAACTTTTTGGCCCGAGGGCCACATCTGGGTGGGGCAATTGTATGCAGGCCCATGAATGTAGGGTTGGGGTGTGGGAGGGAGTGCGGGGTGTGGGAGGGGTTGCGGTGTGCAGGAATGGGCTCAGGGTGAGGGGTGCTGGGTGTGGAAGGGGGCTCAGGGCTGGGGTGCAGGAGGGGTGAGGAGTGCGGGAGGGGGCTCAGGGCATGGGGTTGGGGTGTGGGGTGCAGGAGGGGTTTGGGGTGTGGGCTCCAGCCAGGCACCACTTACTTCGAGTGTCTTTGCAAAAATCATAGAAGTAATATTAAACACATTTTAAATTATATTTTCTACTATAAACAGCAAAATACAGTTCAAAATCTTGTATCTAATGATAGGGGAAGGAGGAAACATTGAATAGGCTTTATAATAGAGCTTTTAAAATGAATGAGGAATTTTCAATGTAATCAAGTGACCCTGTTTCAGCTATTTAACATTAGGATAATGAAGACGGAACTGTATTATTTTTCTGCCAATCTGTTATCAAACTTTTATTTGCTGGAATTTCTACTAGTAAGAATGCTTTGCTATTTATAGGTATATCTATCTATCTATATATAATATTCTCCTACCAATCCCGTTATATATATATATATATATATAATATTTGTATTTTTGTATCATGTTTGTATAATTTACAGTTAATTAACAATAAAAGCCGGATCTAATTTCCAAATTTGAAGAGAGAGTCAGAAAAATCAGACTGGTGTCTATAAAATTATGACTGGTGTAGAGAAAGTAGATAAGGAAGTGTTGTTTACTACTTCTGATAACACAAGAACTAGGGGTCACCAAATGAAATTAATAGGCAGCGGGTTTAAAACAAAAGGAATTTTTTTCCCCACACAACGCACAGTCAACCTCTGGAACTCCTTGCCAGAGGATGTTGTGAAGGCCAAGACCATAACAGAGTTCACAAAAGAACTAGATAAATTCATGGAGGAGAGGTCCATCAATGGCTATTAGCCAGGATGGGCAGGAATGGTGTCCCTACCCTGTTTGCCAGAAGCTGGGAATTAGCGACAGGGGATGGATCACTTGATTACCTGTTCTGTTCATTCCCTCTGGGGCACCTGGCACTGGCCACTGTTGGAAGACAAGATACTGGGCTAGATGGAGCTTGGTCTGACCCAGTATGGCCACTCTTATGTTCTTAAGAAAAAAATAGACTTAATATTTATATCTGAAAATCTCAAACTACTTTACAAACATCGATGAATTGCTCCAATGAGAACAGTCCCCATGTAGCATGTCCCATCTGTGTTCTCCCTCAGTACCCCATCAGCACCAGCAGTACAGCTCTTGGCCCTGTCATGCTGCCACTGCCAGGCACTCTGCTGGCTCCAATCTGCTTCCCCCTTCTGCAGCCAGTTAAAATCATGCAAGGGTAGTTACTCTGCCAAAGCCAAAACTTATACTAATCTGAGAAGGGAACAGTCCAAATGCAGAAACTATTCCCCAGACACCTATGAGGATCTAGCTAGTCACTTCCTCACATTTCAGCTGTTCTGCAAAGGAGCTGTGCTTGTAGAGATTGAAGCAAAGCAGCTGCTTTTGCCCACTACCCTCCATTTCAGACTGAAATTGATTGCCTGCTACACTTCAGAACCAAAATCATTCCCTCAAAGATTCCAAGCTCCTGTCTAAAATATTCTCCTACCAATCCCGTTTATGAAGGGGTGGGACTTCTTCTCTGGTTCTCTTCTGACCTCTGTTACAATTTTATGAGCTCCCATAACAAACAGAACTTTTAATTAACTAAACAGAAGTATTAAAGAAACTCTAACAACCATTTTAAGGTAGCTGTGCTATTTACATATTTTTCTGAGTGTTGTGCATAATTTAAAAGATCAGTTAAGTTCCATCCTGAATCTTTATTGCTGAAATCTTGTGTAAATATAAAATGTGAAAAAAGCTAAATTACATAACAGATATATCCCAGTTTAATGCTGGATCATGATTAGGTTGTACTGTATGCCTCCAGCACTGACTAATAATTCTTACAGTTTATTGTATAAGTATTCAAGCTTTATTCATAACGGGTCAAATACTGAAGTCCTTACTCAGTATTAACTCCGGCAGACTTTACATTGCAGTCAATGAGCCAAATTCTGCTCTCAATCGTATCAATTTCTGAAGACTGTGGAGTTACTCCAGATTTGCATCAGTTTAGCAGGTAGCACAATTGAGCCCAACAGGAATTTTAATGACTAATAAATACTGAGAGAAGACTTCAGGATTTTTCTCCATGTCACTGTTTGTCCAATAAAATAAAATATCAGAGTATCAAGTGAGCCAAATACTGCCCTGTTAGTCCATCTTCAATGAAAAACAGAAAGCACTCATGTGAATTTAAAATTTCATTTAATAAAGCAGATAGGCTAAAACACCATTCTGAATATTTCTCTTTCTCAAGGACAAATTTACAAAATGGTCAGTTTCAGAGGAGTCTGAAGTTCCATGGACAAATCAGGAAAATATCTCTTCTCAAATAAACCTTATTTTCTGTTCCACAGATGATAAAAACTGAGGAGATGTTACAAAACCTTTCAGTGTGTATTTTAAAAATGACAGGTTTCAGAGTAGCAGCCGTGTTAGTCTGTATCCGCAAAAATAACAGGAGTACTTGTGGCACCGGAGAAGTGGGTTGTAGCCCACGAAAGCTTATGCTCTAATAAATTTGTTAGTCTCTAAGGTGCCACAAGTACTCCTGTTATTTTAAAAATATATATATACTATTCCCTTCAGTAGCCATGCTAGTATTGGCTGTGGACAATTCAAGAAGGCACAACTATATAGGGAGGCAGCAGTCAGTAGTTAGGGCACTGGACTGCACAGGGACTCAGGAGACCATTCTACCACAGACTTGTTATGTGACCTTGAGCATGTCCCTTCCCAGTCTCTGTGTGTCTTGGCTATTCAGAATGCAAGCTCGTTGGTGCGGGGACTCTCTCTTACTATGTGTATGTACAATGCTAGCACAAAGGGGTCCCAGTCTTAGTCAGGACCTCAAGATACTACTGCAATATAAATAATTAATAATAACATAAGTATAAATGGAGTTGGGCTGGTGGTGAATTTGCCCTTTTGATTCTTTTAAAATTGTTTTGTTGTTATAATATGAGATAGCTGAAATGAGCCCTGTTTTAAAACCAAAATACTAAGGCAATGTTCAAATCAAACTTGCAATTTTTCATTAGAATCAAGGAAGTTGCTTGATAAATTTAGCTCTCTGGAGAATTTTAAGTGCCTGTATTTGAAAACAGCATAAACATTAGCTAGACAGTGATTAATACGAGTTTTCCATAGTCGTGTCATTCTTCTGTTTATGTTAATTGTTTTGATGGACGGAGCTGTAGATCATAGGAAATATTAATTAGGGTGTTGGAAAGTCAAAATCACTAGCTGTGACATGAATAATGAGATTGATTTGGATTGGTGGATGAATATAAACAAAGCTCCTTCATAATAATGTTGACATCATATTACATAGTAAAGGATGACACATTGTCACTCATAATTTCACTTGTCTGCCTTGAGTGATAGGTATCAGAACTTATCCTTGAACTCTTGGTCTTGTATTTCTTGTATCTCGGGCACCACAGATCCTTCGTCATATTCACAAAGTAACTTCTAAATTTCACCCCAAAAGCGTGGAGCACTGGGTTCAAACAACAATGGAAGAAGGCCAGGGCTTCTGTAATGTACTTCGCAAAGGCTATTTGCTTTTCACTATCACACGGTTTATTCAATTTACCCATATTTGTGGCAGTCACAAGAAGAACCATGTTATATGGTACTTGACAAACCAGGAAAACAATCACAATTAATACAATCAGACATATCGCTTTGTTTCTTTTGGAATTCTGAGCTTTCACCAAGGTTTTGACAATGAATGCATAGCAAAATACCATAAACAGCAGAGGGATAAAAAATCCAAATAGAAGTTGCATACCCAGCAGCAATAATTTCAACGTAGTGCCTTTTGTCTCGGTATTGGATCTGTGTTCACAAATCTCTTTTGCTTCATTGACGGAGTGGCTGTAGCTTTGACTGAATATGAAAGTGGAACTGGAAATTAAAATTGACGATACCCATACAACCAAACAGATCAGTCTACTGTATGCTAGCGTTCTAGCCCGAAGTTTAAATGACTTTGTTGCCTGTACAATAGCAATGTATCGGTCCATACTGATAAAGGCCAAGAGCAGCATACCACAATTGAAGTTGATTGCATAAATACCTCTGGTAATTTTGCATATGAAGTCACCAAAGATCCATTTTTCAGCAGCATAATTCACTGCCCAGAATGGAAGAGTGAGAACAAACAATATGTCTGCTATGGCCATGTTGAAGAGAGATATATCTGTCATAGACTTGGTTTTTTTATATAAAGCAAAGGTCATTACTACAAAGATGTTACCCACTAAGCCAAAGACACACATAATTGAGTAGGCAATTGGCAAAAATACTTTTGTGAAGTTTCTGACTTCCCCCGTGTCACATGGTGATGTAATTTTGTCATAATCAAATGGATAGTCTGGATAGTCTGTGTAGTTAGATTCTACCTGCAAAAACAATACAGCCAGTTAGTGTAAACATTAGTGCTTATTTCTGCAAGTTCTCTCTATTGCGTAAACAATGGAGAATTGATGGTATGAGACATAAAGGATCAAATTCTGCTTTTAGATACATCCTGGTGTCTCAATAAAAGTAATGGAAATATTTGGCCCCAACAGTGTTTGAAAGTTAAGCATACAAATACTACTCCCAGGTACTTTTCTTTCAAATCCACCTTTTCCTCATCAGCCTGACCAGCAAAATCCTTGCGCGTGCCAGTGATCTGCTGTCAAAACTCAAACAAAGGGCTCCCTCAGAAATATTCTTCTTCAGTTGGTGATACACACAACGTTCTCTAAATAAAATTCGCTCTCCCCCACTGCATACTTGCTCAGAGCACAGCTCAGACAATCCAGATCTTTATTGTCTCCTCCAGCATTAGTTCTTTCCCACAACTGTGAAAATACTCTATTTTAACAGAAGAAGAATTTTCTCAAAATGACAGATGTGTTTGAAGGAGTCTGGAGAACAGCTGAAAAATAACTCAGAGACTTTAAGGTCAGGAGGGACCCTCATGATCATCTAGTCTGACCTCCTGCACATTGCAGGCCACAGAACCTCACCCACCCACTCCTGTGATAGACCCCCTAACTGCTGGCTGAGTTACTGAAGTCCTCAAATCATGGTTTAAAGACTTCAAGTTACAAAGAATCCACTATTTACATAACATGGTCCCTAATCTTGAACGTTGTTTTCGCATATTTACAAGTCTTTCTTCTAGCATAGTGTATTTGTTGTTTTTCTTGCGCTTTAGCAATGTTACTAAGAGCCAATGAAAGATCAGCATTCTTTCTAGCATTCAAATTAGTGCTGTACTCCTTGTAGTATTGTTCATTGAGTTCCTGGAAATATAGTCACTAATGAGCATAATAAAATCGTAACTGAACTATAAGTGGGGGAGATAGTCTTCTGGAATAGTCCACAGAACTCCGTACGAAAACGTCAGCAGGATATCCAGTGACAACACAGTCTATGAAACATCACATCATCACAAACAACTCTCATTAGCCAATCACTCCCAAGGTCATGACAATTTGTCCAGCACTTTATAGAACTGCCACTTCCAAATCAGCTGTTTCATTGGTCTGTTAATACACTTCACCAATACACTGCTTACCCCATCCATTTTGGTGATGTGCTTCTTCTGATGAGAAAAGAATTGGTGAGGACAGTTCTGGTATCCTCGGAGCCCCTGTGCAGGAGGCAAGTGGATTGGATCAGGAGAGCAAAACAGGAAGTATCAAGAGATCAAAACAAGAAATATGCAGCATCAGAGAAAACTAAGACTAACAAAATTCATCAAAATATATTGTTTTCACGGAGATGTTCTGGTTTTGATGAAGGCTTCGTTGAAAAGGTAGGACATTTTTTAAGGCAGGGGAAAGTGAGTCTTATACAGTATTGTAGAGCCTGGTGGTTAGGGCATTGGCCTATGATGTAGGAGACTCAGGGTCAAGTTCCTGCTCTGCCAGATTCAGAGTGATCTGGGATAAAAAACTCTGCTGGGGAGCAGGGACTTGAAACTGGGGTCTCCCCCACCACAGGCCAGTGCCCTACCCATGCACTCTCCCTTGATGTTTGTGAAAATGTTTGAAAGGTTTTGCTTTCATGCCAATGCAGAACAAAACTAATTTCAACATCTCAGCAAGTTGCAGCGAAACAGAATTGTTCTCTGGTCAACTGTAGTTGAAGGTGATAGTACTATTGAACTGAAATTGAGTGTGTTTGTGTTGGTGAGGCAGAGCAGTAGTGGACTAACACTTGGAGACTCGTATTAGTTGTGTGAATTCTGCCTTAACTTATGATTTCTTTGCTTTTCAGTATTTGCATTGTTGTGAGGAAACACACAGTCAACCTTAACTCTAATTTAACAAACTTTTTTGTTTAGGAATTATTTGGATTTAAAAAAATGCATGTGGAGCTGTGGAGACTGCAGACTCATTTGTGAAGTGGCTGGAGAGAGAGGCTCTCTGTGAGTGGGACTGAGGAGATGGTCTTCTCTGTTTCAGACGTGGCACGCCCATTAGAGAAAGCTTTAACCAGTGCTCCAACTTCCTTTGCCTGCTTCTCAAAGTTTTAGTTGTGAAGCTGCAGGAGCCTGGAAGCCTGAAGAGGTTTGAGCACCTGGTGGAGGAAGCTTGAATATTATTTAAAGCTCTTTCTTGGAAATATAAAGTTTCAAACCAAGCAGATGTGATTGTTTAACAGGCTCCATTGTTTCCCCAGCTCTGCTTCCTGGCCAGCTCCACTCTCAAGACCCTCGGACCGTCTCTATCTGCTTCTTTAAGTCTTGAGTAGGCACTTTCTGTCTCCATCCAGCCATTGTCATTTGTCCACTGTCCAATCTCCATTGCCCCAGCTGATTTTCTTGTTTGCTGTAAGTATCAGCACTCACATGCAGGATAGCTGCTCCTTCCTATGGCTTTACCAAGATGCAGGAGACAGGCTGTACCTGAGTCCTTGCTTATAGTTCAGCCAATGAAGCCCTGAATTAAATAGCTGTAAGACAGAGCTATCTCTGTCAGTTTCTCCCTAGGTGATTTACCTTGCAATTATATATTAAAAAACACACACGCTGTCACAATTAATCAGTGTGAAATCAATTATTTGCCACAATAGTTGTTGTAAAATGCATTTAACAACAAATAAATTGAAAAAATGCATGCAGTGTAAATAGAAATAGTTATGGCTCAAAGTATTTACAGACCATACACATCAATTAAAAAAAATAACCCATGCCTTAGATTTTGGAATAATCTACAAGTGAGTCTGTTCTCAATTCTCAAACTCCAGGGACCCTAAAATTAGGTTCAGCCTCCCACCCCCCAAGCAAAAAATCAGAAGTGGCGATTGTCACGGAGTCACCGGGTGATGCTCTGGAACTACTCCATATGAAGCCAGTCAGGACTCTGGGGGAGCATGCCTCCTCTCTCTGAGCATACTGTCTCCAGGGCAAGAAGCTTACACAGCTTCGACCTTCCTGGGTCTGACCTCAGAGCATTCAGCACTCCCTTTTCACACCATGCGCCTCCCGCAGTTAGGGTGACCAGATGTCCTGATTTTATAGGGACAGTCCCGATTTTTGGGTCTTTTTCTTATATAGGCTCCTATTACCCCCCACCCCCATCCAGATTTTTCATATTTGCTGTCTGGTCACCTTACCCACAGTGAGTCTGCACAGGCGGGGCTCCTGGGGAAGCCGGAGGGCCCTGCAGCCCAACGCCGCAGTCAGACGTGACTCTCAAACAGCTTGTAAAACAGAAGGTTTATTAGTCGACAGGAACACAGATTAGAACAGAGCTTGCTATTACAGACATCAGTGACTTTCAGCCAAGTCCATCTTGGGAATCCTGGGCCAGAAGCCCTGGATTCCCCCTCTTCCAGTCCCCCTCAAGCAGACTCCCCGCTTCCAGCTACTCGACCTCCAACACCCTCCTTGATGCTCCTCCTCCTTCTCTTTGTCTTGCTTCCCCTTCCTGGGAAAAAGGTGTCACCTGGTCGTTCCTGCATCTCAGGTTACATAGGTGCAAACAGCAGGGCAGCCTCACCTGCCCTGAGGACCTCAGCAAAAATCACACACCCAATTCCTACCACCTAAGTATTGGTGCAGTACACAGGGAAACTAAGGTACACACAGTATTAGTATAGGAAAGTAAGACTCACATGCAACATAACAAGATGAATAAATCCCCACTTTTTCACAGTGATATAAAAAAGTTTATAACTCAAATGAATTAACAGATTTACTTGAAAAACTCTCACAAATTATAAAAAGTAAATTCTGTCAGTTTGATGAGGATACAGAATTTAAGCCCCATTTTAAATGGGGTGAATAAGGACTGCAGTATTTAACCCTGAGTCCAAAGATTTGCCACACTTCATGCTGACTGCATTAGGACTGCACCCAGCCCTGTGTTCTGACGTGTCGGTGAACACCATAAAGGACTTGTCAAAGTCCGGGTTTACCAGCACCAGGCCCTTGACCAGGGTATTGTCGGAGAAAAACTGAGTTCTCACTCTTTTGTTTGGGTACAGCAAGTCAGAAGCTTTATTAACTCTCACAATTGTGCAGAGGGAGAGAGCTAAGCAGGTCTCTCTCCCAGGTAACTAATTACAGCAAGCATTTATACCTTTCACTACAGATAATAATGAGGACAGCTGCATTTTGTTTATACATAGGCCATCTTGATATCTTATTTTTCTCACTTGTTTTGACTCCAGCCTACATACAATATTTTCTATACCTTATCTACACAAGGTCGCAACAACTTCTCACACAGTTCTTTCTCACCCGCCTCACACAATCCTCGCTTCTACAAATCTCGTGTTATTAGGGTTACAGTTAGCCTGACTCATGCTAACAAACTGTCATGCATTGCAGTTCCTTTCTGTCAGTTCTTTCTCTGCTTCCACAGTATCCTTCAGAGCACAGAGAGCCCTCTGGCACTGTTCAGTCCAGACCACCTTATCTGGCTTACCCTTCTTACATAGCTCAATGATGGGGGCGGCTATGGAGCTAAAGTGGGGCACGAACCTCTGATAGTAGCCCACCATCCCAATGAAAGCCTGGACCTGCTTCTTAGTCTGGGGAGCGGGCCAATCTCTGATCATGTCCACCTTGGCTGGCGCTGGCTTTAGGCAGCCGACCCCCACTTTCTGGCCCAGGTATGACACTTCTGACATCCCCACTTTGCACTTGCCAGCTTTTATTAGACCTGCATCCCAGAGCTGGTCCAGCACTTGTTTAACCTGGGACACATGGTCCTCCCAGGTCTGGCTAAAAACACAGATAATATCAATATACACCAGGGCAAAATTCCCCTTGAGTAACTGGTCCACCAGGCGCTGGAAGGTGGCAGGTGCCCCTTTTAGGCCAAAAGGTAGGACCCAGGAACTCGTATAACCCCAGGAGGGGGATAAAAGCAGACTTCAGCCAGATCCAAAGGTACTTGCCAGTAGCCCTTCGTGAGATCCATGGTAGTGAGATAACAAGCCTTCCCCCCCCCCCCCCCCCCCCAGCTTGTCTAGAAGCTTGTCAGGCCTAGGCATGGGGTAGGCATCGAACTTGGTGATGGCATTAAGCCTCTGGTAATCCACACAAAACCAGATTGACCCATCCTTCTCGGGGACCAACACCACGGGAGAGGCCCCAGGGCTGGAGGACGGCTGGATCACTCCAAAGGCCAGCATGTCCTTGACCTCTCTCTCCAAGTTCTGGGCTGTTTTCCCAGTGACCCAGAATGGGGAGCATCTTACAGGAGGGTGGGCTCTTGTCTCCACCTGGTGGACAGCCAGGTTAGTGAGCCCAGGCCAGTTGGAGAACAGCTGCTGGTAGGAACTCAGCACCTCTCGGATCTCTGCCTGCTTGGCAGGGGTTAGCTGGTCAGAGAGGGGAATTGATTCCAACGAAGGGCCAGCCCCATCTTAGGGAATAGATCCACCGGGGATCATCTCCCTGCTCCTCCCACTGGCCACACACAGTCAGTACCAAATTCTCCCTGTCAAAGTACGGCAGGGAGAATGTCATAATGTTGACATGGTACACCCGGTGGCTGTGAGCCCGGTTAGATAGTTCCACTAAATAGTTTTCCTCATTCAGCTACTTGATGACCTTAAAGGGCCCGTCCCAGGCAGCTTGTAGTTTGTTCTTTCTCACGGGAATGAGAACCATCACCAGGTCCCCAGTGGCATAGGAGTGGGCACACGCCGAACAGTCGTACTAGACCTTCTGCTTCCCTTGGGCCCTGGCTAGATTCTCCCCGACCAAGTCCATGAACTCAGCGAGCTTTTTCCAGAAAGTCAGTACATACTCCACCACTGATTCTCCATCGGGGGAGGCCTTCCCCTCCCATTTGTCCCTCATCAAGTCCAGGGGTCCCCTCACTCTCCTCCCATACAGCAAATCGAAAGGAGAGAACCTGGTTGATTCCTGGGGCACTTCCCAGTATGAGAACAGCAGGTGGGGTAAATACTTGTCCCAGTCCTGTGGATGCTGGTTCTTGCTTGTTTTCAGCATCATCTTTAGGGTCTCACTGAACTTCTCCACCAGCCCGTTGGACTGAGGGTGATACACTAAGGCCCAGGTGTGTCGGACCCCACACTTCTCCCACAACCACCGGAGCAGAGTTGACATGAAATTGGAGCCCTGGTCTGTAAGGACCTCGATGGGGAACCCCACTCTGCTGAAAATGCTCAGCAGTGCATCTGCCACAGTTTTGTCTGCCTCAATAGAGGACAAGGCCACTGCCTCGGGATAACGAGTAGCAAAATCTACCACCACCAGAATGTATTTTTTCCCTGTCTGAGTTGCCTTGCTGAGGGGTCCCACAATGTCCACAGCCACCTTCTGGAAAGGCTCCTCTATGACAGGCAGGGGCCTCAGAGCTGCTTTTCCCTTGTCCTGGGCCTTCCCCACCCTCTGGCAGAAGTCGCAGGACCTGCAGTATTGCTGGATGGCATCAAAGACCTCGGGCCAATAAAAGTTCCCTAGCAGCCTCTGCCTGGTGCGCTGGATTCCCTGGTGTCCCGAGAGAGGGACATCGTGGGCCAGGTACAGTAGCCTGTGGCAGTACTTCTGGTGGACCAGTAGCTGCCTCCTGATCCCCCACAGTTCCACTTCCTTTTGGGGATCCCATTCCCAGTACAGGAATCCCTTCTCTCATAGGAATCTTTCCCGGCAGCCTTCCCCCAGGTGTTTCGCCGTGCTGTGGCCAGCAAGTTCCCTCAGCTTCTCTAAGGAGGGATCCTTCTGCAGCTTGGCCTGGAATTCAGCATCTGGGGAAGAGATGGGGACCTGCTCCCTCTCAGTGGTTGGGTCCAATGCCGCAGCCCCGCCAAGACCTGTCCCCAGTGGCTCCTTTCCCGCTGGGGTAGGAACCTGCATTCCCGGCAGGGCACCGCCCCTGGTGTCAGGACAGAGTGCCCTTCGCTGTCTCTGGCTATGGGTGATGATTAGGGTGACGATCCGCCAGGTCACCCCCATCAGCACCTCGGTTGGCAACTGATGGTGCACCCCCACATCTTTGGGCCCCTTCTTGGTCCCCCATTTCAGATGTACGCTCGCTACGGGTACCTTAAACAGGGGCCCGCACACACCCGTCAGGGTCAGGTAGGTGTTGAGCACCACCTCGGGCCGGGCCAGCGTCACCTTAGCGCCCGGGTCCCAGTACCCAGTGACCAGCTTCCCATCGACCTCCAGGGAATGAGGCACTCGCTCCTCAGGGGCTGCCCCACAGCCACCCTGCAGACTGAGAACTTTGAATCCAGAGCATCAAGCCTCCCTGAGGAGCTGACCTGGGAGACTCCTCCCTCTTGGGCCATTGCTAAACTGCCAGTCCCTCCTGCCTGGGGAGCCAGCTCCTTCTCCAGCTGGGCTCCCACCCAGTTAACCCTTTGAGGGCTTGGTTTGCTCATCCTGTCCCTGAGCTTTTGGCTCCAGGCCCATCTGTGGCCCCTCTGCCCACAGTAATTACACCTCAGGTCCCATTGGTCCTCTGGGGCCGGTCGGTCACCTTGGGTACTGGCTGTGCCCCGGTACTGGGAGGGATTTATCAGAGACTCCCTTCAGGGAAGCCCCTGGGTGACCCCCCCCTTCTGCATTGATGAGGGCCTGTTCCCCTGGGATTCCATTCTATATCCCGACCTGCTATCTACAAACTCATCAGCCTGCAGCCCTGCATAGTGCAGGTCCTTTGGTCTCTTGTCCACCAGCCACATCCTCCGGTCAGGGGGACAGAGTTCATATAGTTGCTCCAGCCCCATCAGTTCAATCACGTCCTCCTTGGTCTGGGCCCCGGCCCCATTCACCCACTTTCGGGTGTATTCCCCCATCAGCATGACCAGTTCCAGATAGGTCATCCCCTGGGTCTTCTGCACACCCCGGAACCTTTTCCTCTACGCCTCAGGGATCAGCTCAAACTTGCACAGCAGGGCTTGTTTGAACAGTCCATAGTCCCCTGCTTCCACCTTATCCATCTGGCTGAACATCTCTATGGTTTTGGGACCTAGTAGGGAGGTGAGATGCCGAAGCCTGTCTGCAGGGACAACCTGGTGCACATTGCAGGCCTTCTCAAAGGCAGTGAGGAAGGCATCTATATCATCCCCTTCCTTAAACTGAGGCAGCACTTTTTTATCGGAGTTCCCTGCGAGCTTAGCCACCCTGGGCCCATTCCCACTCACCACATTAGGGGTCTCTCTGCTTCTCGGCTCCGCCATCACCAGTTCATGCTGCCTCTGTCTCTCATGGTCCTGCCGTTCCTTCTCACAGCCGTCCAGCTCTTTCAGTTTCAGTTCCATTTCCAACTCCAACCGTCTCAGCTCCACCAATGGGGAACTTGGCCGTGAAGATCCCGTGCGGTCAGGTAGGTGGATCCTGGGGCTGCTTGGCTGCTTTCAGCCCTCCCGTGTTCCTGGTTGGGTCAGTGGCTGGGATGACCCCTGGAGCTGCCTGGCTGCTTTCAGCCTCTCTCGCAGCCCCAGCTGGGTCAGGAACTGGCTCCGACGCCACGGTAAGGAACATCGCGGCGAACGCCCTGCGTGATGCGACAGAGAAGCGGATCAGCAGAGCCCCCTCCAACCAAGACATCGCCACCTTCCTGAGCGGCTCCCTGGATGGGGAATTCGGACGGGACGGGCGCAACATTGCTTCACTGTGGTCCCGCACTCGCAACGCCACGCGTCGCCTAGGGAAGTGCATCAGTTGCCGCTGGGAGTGGTGCGAGGAGCGCCAGGAGCTGGGAGTCTGGGTGCCGCACATCAGGTCCGACGACAATACCATCGTCACCCCGAGCGCCAGGGGCTTGCTGGAGAGGACTCTGAAGGCCGCCATCCACTCACTGTACGTGGAAACCCTGAAGCATAAACCAGACCAGGGTAAAGCCTTTGAGTTGACCAGCAAGTGGGAGGCCAGCAACCACTTCCTCGCCGGGGGCGGCTTCACCCGTTTCGCCAACTGGCGGTTCATCCACCGTGCCCGGCTCAACTGCATCCCGCTCAACGGAGCTGTCCGCCACGGGAACCGAGACAAGCGTTGCAGGAAGTGCGGCTACTCCAACGAGACCCTCCCCCACGTCCTGTGCAGCTGCAAACCCCACTCCAGAGCCTGGCAGCTGTGCCACAACACCATCCAGAACTGCCTGGTGAAAGCCATCGCGCCACGCCTGGGGGAGATCTCTGTGAACTGCACCATCCCCGGTACCGACAGCCAGCTACGACCTGACGTGGTCGTCACCGACAAGGCCCAGAAAAAGATCATCCTTGTCGACGTCACAGTCTCCTTTGAGAACAGGACCCCAGCATTTCGCGAAGCCCGAGCTCGTAAGCTGGAAAAGTACGCCCCCCTGGCTGACACCCTGAGAACGAAGGGCTATGAGGTGCAGATGGACGCCCTGATTGTCGGAGCCCTGGGCGCCTGGGACCCTTGCAACGAGCGTGTGCTGCGGACCTGCGGGATCGGTTGACGCTATGCACGGCTCATGCGGCGCCTCATGGTCTCAGACGCCATCCGATGGTCCAGGGACATCTACATCGAGCACATCACCGGCCACCGACAGTACCAGGAGGCGTGAGCCAGAGTGACATCATTCTCCCACTATGAGAAAGGGACCAAGTGACCTTCTCCGTTGGATCATATGAACTGGAACCATAAACTCCCTGAACATTAAATCTCACCAAATGAGGGTCAATCCATCCTCATCATCATATCCACTCATTATACTCCACACCTGAACATAGCCACTCTATGAACTTCATACCCTCATATCTCAATGCCTGTACTTTGACCCATCAACCTTTTACCCCCAATCGGGGATATTGCAGATTATGTATTCCTTATGCCACTGGATCTTAAACCAAACTTTGCACCCTTGATAATCTGTACATTATTCCCTGATAACCAGAAACTTCTATGCTCAAACTCGGTTCACTTTTTTTTTTAACATCATCTTAATAAAATTTTTAAATATGTACATACTCCACGAACTGAGCATTTGAGCTTGTTCCAGAATCTGGGATGAGCCTATGTTGTGAAAACTGAAATGCTCAAAATAGCACATGCATGTGAATGGACACAGGGTGCTAAAATTAAATTAACCCAGGGGTTCTCAAACTGGGGGTTGGGACCCCTCAGGGGGTCACGAGGTTATTACTGGGGGTCGCGAGCTGTCAGCCTCTACCTCAAACCCTGCTTTGCCTCCAGCATTTATAATAGTGTTAAATATATTAAAAAGTGTTTTTAATTTATAAGGTGGGGTGGCAGTCAGAGGTTTGCTATGTGAAAGGGGTCACCAGTACAAAAGTTTGAGAACCACTGAATAAACCCCTCTGGAGCCTGGGGGAATGCAGGGGAGGGGGGTCTCCTTGGTAGGGTTGGGAAGGAGGTAGGTGGTGTAGGATATTGCTCTTCTCATGTGATCCCTCCCCCATGGCTCTCCTGGCTCTATCACTGTTAATCTAAAGTGGCTAATTTTAAATGAAGCTACCCTCCCCTGACATGAATCTCTCTATGGCACTGCTCCTTGTCCTCTCACCACCCCCTCCCAAAACCTCCCCAACCACCACCTTGGGACCCCACCCCCCATCAACCCACCCTGCTCCCTGTCCCCTGACTGCCCCAACCCCTATCCACCCCCGCCCCCCACCGAGTCCTGACAGACCCCCGGAATGCCCATGATCCAACCCCCTGTTCCCGTCCCCTGACCGCCCCCGCCAGAACCTCTGCCCCCTCCCTGTCCCCTGACTGTCCCCGGGACTCCCTGCCCCTTATCCAACCCTCCCGGCCCCCTGCCATGCTGCTTACCCCCGCCTCCCCCCTCTCCTGGAGCCTCAGTGCGCCACGTCCAGGAGCGGCCCTGGACAGCGCTGCAGCTGCCTGGCTCCAGCGGGACCTGAGCTCCCGCCACTCGGCCTGGAGCTCGCAGCCCCGCTCCCTTACCACGCGGCTCTGAGCGGGAGGAGCTCAGGCCCCGCTGGAGCCACGCCACTGCAGCACTGTCCAGGGCTGCTCCTGGGTTACCCCCGCCTCTCCCCTCTCTCGGAGCCTCAGCACGCCGCGTACAGGAGCTGCCCTGGCCCCTGGACAGCGCTGCAGTGGCATGGCTCCGGCGGGACCGGAGCTCGCTGCCCCACCCCCTTACCACGCGGCTCTGACTCAGCGGGAGGAGCTCAGGTCCCCCTGGAGCCAGGCCGCTGCAGCGCTGTCCAGGGCCGCTCCTGACGCGGCATGCTGAGGCGCCGGGGGCTGGAGAAGGAGGGGTTGGGGGGTAGCCTCCAACACTGTCGTGGGGGTCCCTGCGGGGCCTGGGGCAAATTGCCCCACTTGCCCCCCCCCCCTGTGTGGGTGGCCTTGGGCACTGGTGTACCTGGGTCCCTCCTATTCTCTGTCTGTGACACATAACAATTAATCTCCTGTGGGCTGTAATACTTTGGTCTCATTCCAGTTGTTGGGTTTAGCATGTGGGTGCTGGGTGGGTGTAGGTGGCCTGTGCTGTACAGAGGGTCACACTAGATGATCTAGTGGTACCTGCTGGCCTTAAACTCTATAACTCTATGTCTAGCCACCAGCTCAGGCTTAACATGGCTGAAACAGGCCTCAATCTTCTGCCACAAGTCTTCTGCACTACCTCCTTTCTCAATCACTATGGACACCACCAATAACTTGCCTGTCACTCAGGTCCACAACTTGGTCATAATCTTCGACTCAGTCTGGGTATGAGAACCTAGAGAGAGGTCCATGTCTAAATCTTGCAGATCTTTTCTATGCAATATCTCTAAGATATGGCCATTTCTGTTCATCTATGTAGCTAAAACTCTTATCTCATCATCTCGCACCCTAGTTACTGTAACATCCTTTTCTCTGGCCTTGACACATTCAACCTTGCCCCCACTGATATCCATTCAGAATGCTGCTGCAAAAATCATTTTCCTAGCCCACTGCTTTGATCATGTTGCTCTCTCTGTTTGCATTTCTCCACTGGCTCTTCCTTCTCTATTGCATCAAATGTAAGCTACTTGTGTTCACTTTCAAGGCACTTCACAGCCTATCCCCACAGCCACCTTACTTAACATCTTTTGTACTGTTGACATATTGACGCTCACCTTTGATCAGTCCATGATGCCAACCTCCATTGCTCAATTAAATGCTCAGACAAGCACTTCATGCTTTCCCCTGTGCCGCTCCTTATTCTTGGGAGTATCTCTTCGTAAATATCCAGAAAGCTACCTCATTATCTTCTAAACCTCCCATAAAACTCTACTTCTCTATGATGCCTCCAAAAATCTTGATAATCGATAGCCACTGCTGTGCTGAGACCACTGCTAATTATACTGTCCGGTATTGTCTCATTGTTTTCTTGTACTTCCCCACCTGTCTGCACTGCATCATCTGTTGCCTCTGGTCTCCTGCTTAGACTCTAAGTTCTCTGGGCCAGGGACTGTCTTTTTGTTCTGTGTTTGTACAATGGGGCTAGGGACCAGAGGCACTACAGTAATACAAATAATAAAAATCAGCCTCACTTGAACAAGTGTGGAATTTCCCCTCAAACTACACTGCCTTGAGGTGGTGTAGTGGGGTGGTCAGCTGCTCCGGCCTAAAAGGGCTTGCAACAGCCCAGGAGAGGGCTGTGGTTGGAGCAAGTAGCTCCCAGGCCAGGAGGGAGACACTCTCACTCTCTCTCTAGCCTTTGGAGAGGGAGGGACCAGGCTGCCTGGGGAGCTGAGGAAGGTACTGAGCGTACTGGGGAAGGGGCGGGGAGCTCCAGCCTAGCAGAGGTCCCAGGCCAGCTGCAGGCCGAAGTAAGGGCCCACTAGAGGGTACTAGGGCTGCTACCCTACCTCCGTTATAGGTAGAGGCAGCAGGTCCAAACCCAACCTTGTCTGTGATGAGTGGCTGATACTGCAGTCCGCCTCAGTGAGCAGGGGCTAGTTGGTGACTGGCAGTAGCCTACGACTGAGGTGAGGCGGAGATAGTGGGTGGGGGGTTCCCCTGGGTGGGGAGACCCACAGAAACTGTGGTGGTACTGCCTGGTGGCAGCACCCAGAGAAAGGGTCATCCGGGGTCTGGGAGGGACATGGGGGCCAACGCAAGGCGAGACACCGGCCGACAGAGGGCGCTCCGGAGGCTGGAGAGCTAATTCCCTGAGAGACCAGCAGGAGGCGCCGCCGGGTGAGCCTGCACCCCATTACAGGTGAACAAGATTAAATCTCAGGCCAGTGATAGCTTTTCTATAGATAAAAATGTCACAGTTTCAAAGTCAAATATATCATGTGTTGCAGGACTAGAGAAGGGAAATTTATACTTGGGGGGGAAGGAGATTCCTAGCTTCACTGTTCACTGCCAGCCCTGAAATTGCTTGCACTACTGGACTTCAATAACTTTTTCAGGAATAAAAAAACTCTTTTAGGTTATTTTTAAAGGCTTTTATGATTCCTTCTGAGACCAGCACAGTTGGACTCATGGTAAATAAGGCACTTGGGATTACAGGCAGAGACATAAATTAAAAGACTAAATACATTTTTTATAATTTCTCTCTCTCAAATATTTCTGCAATAGTTTTTTTGTAACGTATATAACATATACAGAATACATTATGGTGGTGTGGTGTAAAGGTTTTATTGGAACCTTTTTAGAATAGCCCTGAATCTGCATAACTTACTCACTTCACCATTTCTTAGTAGAGTGCCCAACCCAAATTCATGGGGCTAAAACCCTTTTACTGCCCCAATTATTAAATATATAAAATAGAGAGCTAGAGTGCTTTCTTGGGTATAATTAATCACCGTAGTTTTCTCATAAAGATTGGATCCTAAAGACTCAGACAACAAAATAAAATGACGGAGAATCACAATAGAAAAGCAGAAATGAGAGAACTATTTTATCAATAAATGTGTGTATAATAGAACCTGTTTTATAACAACCTCTACCATGTAGTCTATGGAAAAAATGCAAATATGAAGGAAATCAATATCATCAGGGTAATATTCCCCCAAAAAATTAAGTTTAAGATATTTAATGGGAAAAATCTTGAAGTCTGCATTCTTATAAGCTATTTCTACAAATATGTATGGCTCAAAGTTAGAGGACATGAGAAGAGAAAAAAGAAGTGAAACATTAATAACAAATAAGGAAAATTGGAGAAATGAAAGATCTTCTAAAATATTTTTTTAGCCAGTGTACCATACTGCATAGTCCGGCATTAATTCTGTATCATCTTGTACATATCTTTCAATCATAAAACTCTCTGTAAATAAGTGATACTGAACACACAGGTATCCAATAATATGGAGCTAACTTGGGTTCTGAATCTGCACTTGGTACTCTGACAAAGCTTTAATTGACTTTCAATGGGTGTTTTACAAGATTAAGGAGAGCAAACCAGTGTTCCCTTCATTCTGAGACAAAAGTAATGAAAGTAACTTCAGCAGATTTAGAATATAATTGAGTCAACTAAAAATGTTTACATGTCTGTGATGCTCATTTCTGTATGATGGCACCCTGCTCCCAAGTGCATCTATGACATTTGTACATCCAGTGCACATAGAACCTTCTGTCTCCTACAAAATGCCATAAATTTATGTAGCTAGACACCCCACATCTAGAGCATTCTAATAGTCTGACTCTCTCACTGAGGCCTTGGCTACACTTGCAGCTGTACAGCGCTGTGAGGTAAACCTGTCTTCGTACAGCTGAGTAGGGAAAAGCGCTGCAGTCTGTCCACACTGACAGCTGCCAGCGCAGTGGTGTGGCCACACTTGCAACATTTGCAGCTGTGTTGGGAGCGGTGCATTATGGGTAGCTATCCCAGCATTCATGTGGCTGCAACATGCTTTTCAAAACGGGGGTGGGGTGGGGTGGGGTGGATTGTGACAGGGAGTGTGGGGGGAGAGAGAGTGCTTTTTGGAGCATGTCAGCTCTCTATTTTGCAAGTTCCGAACTCCCGGCCCCCTGGTCATTCATTTACTCACTCAAAGCAAGCTGTAAACTGTTTGCTTTTCTCTGTCATAGGAGCTTTGAAACCAGCACTTCCGCATTCCTGCAGCCGGTCACAACAATGGAGAGGATTGGCCACTTGACAAGGTGATTAGTACAGCGCTGCAAGCGTTTACACTCACACCCGTGAGTCCTAGCCACTCCGCTGCAGCTGTTATTCCTCTAGGAGATGTGGAGTACCTGCAGCGGTGTACCCAGGGAGATACAGCGCTGTAAGTGCCCTGCCAGTGTGGATGGGGAGTGAGTTACAGCGCTGGGGAAGGCTTTACAGCGCTGTAACTTGCAAGTGTAGCCAAGGCCTGAGTCTGGCAGCCAACATATTGGTTCAAGTTGTCTATGGCCTTGGCTACACTCGCGGATTCACAGCGCTGCCGCGGCAGCGCTGTGAAGCGCGAGTGTAGTCGCGCCGCCAGCGTGCAGCGCTGCAGGCGCTGATTACACTTTAAAGCCGCCAGCTTTACAGCGCTGCACTCGCTGCGCTCAGGGGGGGTGTTTTTTCAAATTTGTGAATTGCCAGTGTAGCCAAGGCCTAAGATGTGCAAAATTTGAGGGTATTTTAATTTGAAATACACTAAAGACCCACATCTATCTTTACTGAAATCATGTTACAGCATCAAAGGAGATACAATAAATATTACATGGACCAAAATTATTTTTATACATTTATGCAGTGACAAACATGCACGACACTTTACAGTAATAAGTAGAAAGAGTCCTTGCCCCCAGAAACTTAAGTGTGGCTCTGCTCTGAAAAGTGACTGCAAAAATGGCACCTTATTATTCAATAGATCTGCTCACTAGGTAAAATTCACCCATGTGGAAAGTGTGGGCACAAACTCTGTGCACCAATTTGAGTCCAATTTAAGCCTTCAAAACAGTGCAATTATGCAATCCCATTGTCTTCCAATTTGACCCTTAGTGACATCTATGCATCCCCATTGCTTTTAATGTGTAGCTTACTGGACATTTGTAAACAATTCCCTTAATGATTCATAAGAAGGAATAGAATCTGGCTAGCTGTGTTGGCTCTGCAGGCTTAACAGGAGTAAAAAAGCAATAAAGTTTTTTTTTTGGCGATGACGCAAAAGAAGGAAACAACAAGGAGTCTGGTGGGAAACCCTGGACGCCCCATCATCTCAGGCATTGGCACTCTTACAGCAGGATTATCTGGCTATTTGGACTCTCTCCTCAGACCCTACGCTACCAGCACTCCCAGCTATCTTCGAGACACCACC
>NW_020664436.1:28299418-28353009 GCF_002925995.2 Terrapene triunguis
TCCTGTTCTTTTTGCGGATACAGACTAACACGGCTGCTACTCTGAAAGCTGTAAGGAGACTCTCAAAACATCAGGCGGAGAAGGAAGAGAAAATCAGCAGAGGAAAAGGGAAACTGTGAACACAGCCTCACTCTATAAAAATATGATAAACATTGCAGAAGGAATAGGCGATGATATATTAGTATTGAAAAAAGAAAGGTTTATTGCATTTATTATTGAAGTGATAAATTGCACATCACAAACAAAGAACAATCAGAAAAAAATGAGCATTGCAAGGGCAGTAGAAAAATATGTGTATGTTAGCAATCTGTCAATAGACAATAGTTATATGATTTTGGATTAGACTAATGGTGAAATGACTAGTACAGGAATCACAACCTTTTTGGAATGCACATAGTTTGATAGTTCATGGTCAAGAACTAAAAGAAAATATCCTTGTCATAGGTTTCACCCCCACTCTGAACTTTAGGGTACAGATGTGGGGACCTGCATGAGAACCCCTAAGCTGATTTACCAGCTTAAGTCAGTATGCTGCCACCACCAAATAGTTTAAACAAACGTTTATGGGAAACTCATTTGGAAACTTTTCCTTCCCCCTCCCCACCAATTCCCTGGTGAACACAATCCAAAATCCTTGGATCTTAAAACAAGGAAAAATTACTCATCCCCCCTTTCCTGGCAGGATTTGAGTCTAATTTCCCTTTCCCCCACCAATTCCTGGTGAGTCCAGATCCAACCTCCTTGGATCTTGAAACAAGGAAAAATCAATCAGGTTCTTTAAAAAAAGACTTTTAATTAAAGAAAAAGAAACCGCTGTGAGATTAACATGCAAGGAAATCTCACAGACAACAGATTCAAAACACAGAGGGGTTCCCTCTGGGCAAAAACCTTAAAGTTACACAAAAGAAAAACCCAATTTAATTCTCCCCCTTATGCAAAAGAAGTCACAAAAGACAATAACATAATCTAATAAATTCCTTCTCTAATACTCACTACCCTGTTTGATTCCTGGATCTTTTCACTCTGGCACACACTTACAGAACAAAGGACAAAGACTTCCCTCCTTCCTCTTTGAAAACATCTTGTCCCCCCCATTGGTTCCTCTGGTCAGGTGTCAGCTAGGCTATGTGAACTTCTTAACCCTTTACAGATAAAAGAGGAATTAACCCTTAACTGTCTGTTTATGACAATCCTAGAAATGAAAATTAAACCAGATGTCATACGTATCAGGAAACATGGTTGGTTAAAAAGCTTGCTTCTAAAATTCCATTGTATTTTGCCTTTAAGCAAGACTGAAAACTGGGAAGAGGAGCCGGTGCTTGTACTTTCATGAGGGAAAGATTAAACTACATAGCAGTAGAGAACAAAGAAATAAGTTTTGAATATAATGCTGTTGAAATCTGAATGCAGAGGAGAAATCTTTCTTTAAGGAATTATAATATAGCCCACATAGGAAATTAGAAACTCAGAAGTTACAGGAAATAGTGAAGAGTGCTAAAAGACCATACAGTGACCTAAATAATCATCATAAATTGTGGGGCAGTAAGACAACTGATAACAATGGCACATTCTTAGAAAAGTTAATTGATGAAAACCATCTAGTGGTTTTAAACTGTGGCACCCCAACTAGATTTAATGCAGCAGATGATAGTTTTTCTTGCTTAGACCTTGGAATTATAACAGCAGACGTTGCAAGTAGATGCAGTTGAGAAATATATAAGGAAAAAGAAATCCCTATCCTTACTACTTTTCAAGGCCAAGGTAAGGTTGAAGGTAATAGAAAATTACCCACCTGGAATTTTAAGAAAGCTAACTAGACACTATTTACAAGTAAGTGTACTGAATTTATGAATGTTCATTGTGTGTGATGACACAGAGAATTTCAATGGCAACATAATAAAGAGATTAATAGCAGCAGTTTCAGTAGCCATACCTAAGATATTGAAGTACCCCAAAACTAAAAACTCACTTCCATGGTGGAAAGAGGAATGCAAACTGGCAATTAAAGAAAGGAACAAAGCCTATAAAAAGCAAAAGTACAATGAATAGTAAAGATCTAACAAAGTATAAAAGAAGTAAGGCAGTCGCACAAAGAATTATTAAAAAAACAAAAACAAAGAGAGTTGGAGGAAATACTGTGGGTGGATAAATAAAGATACCAAGACATCAGAAATGTACAGGCAAAATAGAAGAATGAATGAAGTGCAAACTAAGTGTAGTCACATCTGAGGTCTTATTTGGACTGATAAAATAAGTTCTGATAATGAGAAAGCAGAAGTTTTAGCACAAATTTTCCAAGGGGTAAATAATGATGAAAATCAAAGTGCAGTTTTTCATCAAATTAAAAGACAATTCATTGAACAGAATCATAAACTATTATGTAGGTGGGGTAAATATGAAGATACTGTACTGAATGAATGGTTTTGTATGCAGGAACTTGAGAAAGTTATTGATATCAGCAAGAATACATTTCCAGGTAAACATAATATATGCAACATAATATTTAAATCTCTCTCTCAAACCAATTTGAGAATTCTCTTGGAATTATATAATATTATATGGGGAAAAGGAGCGATACCAGTAGGGTGGTAACATGCAGTAGTAATTCCCATACAAAAACCAGGCAGACTATCCACAAAAGTAGATGCTTATAGACCTATTGCTCTTATGTCCTGTTTGGGTAAAATTATGGAGAGAATGGTGAATGGAAAGTTTGGTTGCCTATTTGGAAAACAAGGGCATTATGAGTAAGGTGCAGCGTGGTTTTAGGAGAGGAAGATGTGCTATTAGTCACATTGTTCCTCATTTTTTATTTTTTCCTACTTCTGTTTCTGATTTAACAAAGTTTTCATGATAGCTGACTTTCTAAATATTGCACGGGCATATGGCATGCTATGGAGGGAAGGATTGTTGTACAACATAGGTGCACCAGGGATAAGGAGAAGAATATATGGATGGATTAGAGACTTTCTGAGTAAAAGGACCATGAAGGTCAGAGTTGGGAAAGTTATGTCAACTATATATAGTATTAAAAATGGTACATTACAGGGAAGTGTTATCAGCCTGACCTTATTTAATATTATGATAAATGATTTCCCAGAACAAGTAAATGTTAAGGTAGGTGTCACTCTGTCCACAGATGATTGTGCTCTGTGGGTTAGGAGCAGAAATACTGGGGTGACAGAAAAGAGAATCAATAAAACGTTAGGCAAGACCTCTGACTGGGGAAATGCATGGAGTTTCAAGTTTTCCATTGCCAAAATCAAAGGACTAATCTGTACAAAAAGGAAAATTAGAAAGGAATGTAAACTGTATCTGTATGGAGGACAAATAGATATAGTTAAAAGGTTTACATTCTTAGAGGTAATATTTGATACTAAATTACTTTGGAAAGATCATATAGAGTATGTTAAAGATAAGCATACAGGAAGGATTAACCTTCTTAAAAGTCTTGCTGGTACTAATTGTGGGGCAGATAAGAAAATACTGCTGATGGTATAGAGAGTCTGAATCAGACTGGTTATTGACTATGGTTGCCCAGCTTTTGGGTCAGCATCAAAACCAGAACTTGAAAAATTAGATTTAATATAAGCCTCAGCATTAAAAATTGTGTGCAGGGCATTTATTACAACATTACATGGATGCTACAGATAGCATCTTGTGAAATGCCAACATGAATGAAACAATTGGACCAAACTTTCTGGGCCAAAGTTAATGGGTATTGTAATGAGGAAAGTACCTAACAAATATATGAAGATTGTTGGGAATTTGATGGGCAAACTATAGCACATAATGTTAGAACTCCACATGCAAGTCAAGTTAAAGTGTGAATGCAGAAGTTGGAAGATAAGGAAAAACTAATTGGCATCAAAACTTTTAGTCATGGGAAAAATAGTTATGGATGGAAAGTCAGATGATCAAACATGGATTTAGATTTATTTTATAAATTTAAGGATAAAAAAGAGACAGTAGGTATTTAAAATGAAGTATACCCATATATAGATGAAAAGTGGAGTCAGTTTTGTCAAATAGATACAGATGGATCCCCCCAAAAAAGGCAGAAAGAATAGGAGCAGCATATTGTATACCAAAATTTCAAATTAATATATCTAAAAGAGTGTCTGATTTTGTAGCTGTCATGACTCCCTAACTGGTAGGAATAACGCTAGCACTAAATTGGATTTGGGATGTACTACCAACAGTAGTATTCTGTCTCAGGTCTCATGGTGATTAAAAAAGCGTGTCTCAGTATGTAGAAGTGATTTAATCAATGCAATTATATTTCTAATAACAGAGTTAGTACAGATGGGGATACATGTAGCATTAGCTTGGATCCCAGCGCATATTGCGATAACTTGGAATGAAATGGTGGACAAAGAGGCTAAAAACACGGTAAGGAATGGGACGATTGATATAGAATATCTTTGAATAAACACAAATTTCAAAGCCTAGACAGAAAAATGTAAAAGAGGAAGGGTAAACAATTTGGATTAATGAAAAAAGAGGAAGAAGGTTTTTTGACCTGTGCTCTTGAGTTGAGGATAACGACATATGTCAGGGCCTGGCTGGGAAAAATGAAGTGATTTTGTTTTGACACGAATTGGTCATTGTGGCTTAAACAAAAACTGTTTTCAAATAAATAGACACAGAGATGGACTATGAGTGCTCTGCAAAATGCAAGAAAAACTTGATCACCCTTTGTGGGTATGTAAGGGCTTTGATAAAGAAAGGGAAAAGTCTTAAGATAACAAAAATTACATTATGTTGTTTAGTAAAAATACCAGGGAAATGGGGTAGTATTAGGTGGTCTTATATTCCCTGAAGGACACAGGGCAGAGTGAGAGAATATAAGTATTCCTAAGTATCTAGGAATTATAATTGGTGGCTATAGACTATTCAGTCAAGCCTGCTTTGCCATTAAAGAAAGAAAAGAAAAATAATTAGGAGCCCCCATTGGCCTGGGATGGTGAAACGTGGCCAGTGGGAGCCGCGATCGGCCGAACCTGTGGAAGCAGCAGGTAAACAGACCGGGCTGCATGGCAAAGGTTGCCGATCCCTGGTCCATACCATAAATAAACATTAACTTGGGCTGGGATTTCAATACTTTGCTGTCAAACTACTGACCGATACTCTGGCCAAAAGATGGAAGGGAGTGGGGGAAAGTGACTATTATTTGTATTACGGTAGCGCCTAGGAATCCCACTTATGGACTAGGATCCCATTGTTCTAGGCACTGTAAAAACAGAGAACAAAAAGACAGTCCCTAACCCAAAGAGTTTGCAGTCTAAGGCTAGGCTATAAAATTAATAATTTGAGTTTCTTGAAAAGCCTGTAATGTGGGGATTGTGTGTTTGCAGGCACTGAATTTCAATTTGGCCTGGCAGTTAAAAAAATAAAAATAAAGCCAGGTCTCAGACTAGGGGGGAAATTCATTTTGAGAGGACCATGCCATGAAAAAGGTTAGAGGTGACAATGGATTCTAAAGGAAAACACCTTGTTATGAATCCGTAACTAATATTTCTATAAGATTCCTAAGAGTTTGCATAATCTCTCCATAGATATTTTTGTCATGTAGTTACTGTTTAAAACTTTTTAATTTCTTGTCATTCCAGTATGACTTTCGCTGTAATTACAAGCCTCATTTTATATGTGTAGGACCAGATTCTACCACTCTTACTTGTGTTGAGTAGCACCTTTTTCTGCAAGTAATTGTGTTGAAGTCAATGGGGCTATTCATGGAGTAAGGTCCTACTCAAGCTGAATAAGGGTGGCATAATCTGACCCCTAGTGAACCTAAGTATCATACACTATTATAACTGAGAATTAATTAGCTATCATTCTGCCTGGCATCTATGAGGTAAGCAAAATCAAGCGGAAGTGACAACCTGTATATTGATTTTGATTAACTGGTACAGAAAATACCATTCCATGGGTGACCAACTGGAAATTTGCCAACGTAGACTATTTGCATTGGAATAATGATCACAAAGTACAAGGGTCATATCACACCAAGTCATAAAGTTTTGTTAGTGTTAATTAGCTAATATTTGTAAATCACTTAAAAATTATAAGTGACATTCCTACATTGTACAAATACATGGCTTTCAGTTGTCTTACACCAAGGATGAATTTGTCCCAACAAACATTATATAAATGCTAAGAAATTTTTATTCTGGAGCCAGAGAAACAAATGAATAAAAATCCTTCACACTGTTAATACAGCTGTGGGAGTCCAAGGGGAAAAACAAACCAGTAATCAAAGTACAATAGCATTTCATGCTAAAGAAAAGAAAAAGCATGCTAAATTCAAGAGCCTCTGAAAAGCATAGTGGGTTTAAAAACTAGAGTAGTAATAAATAATTTTAAATTAGGAAGAACCTTTCATTTCAGGCAGCAAATTAAAAGGTTTTAATGCTAAACTGAAGTTATACCAATTTACATCAGAGATTGTTTTCCTGGGTTTTCAGATATGCTTGTCTGTAAGCTTACTCACCATTAATAAAAGGACAAACTCTTCATTTCAGAAATGATTACTTGATCAAACCCAATCTTGTTGTATTTAGCTTTTTATGTTTTAAGTTGGCTTCTACCCCAGAAGCTGACATAATTGAATTAATGGACTTTAATAGCTGTATTGTTTCCTGCCTTAGTACATCAGTTATAAATATTAAATGGAAAGTTTTAAGAAGATAGTCCTTCAAAATAAGTCTTTGCGGTTCTCTTCCTACTTTTCTCGTCCTCACCAAAAACTAGATATCATATATACACACTCTCCATAACCAGAATACGTAAAATTTCCTACTGAGATCATGGCACAACAATATAACTTTTCGGTATTAATAGTTCCATAGGTTTGTGTCGTTTTATGGTAGCTTGACAGAGGGCAATTTACTGAAATAGACTGGAGAAAACATATTGAATTAAGTTTAATACTTTTGGGGTCCATTGTATTAAAAATTATTTGTTATTGTAGGATTGTATGTGACTTTTCTAGGAGACTGACTAATGTAAACCTTGGGGAAATGTTAGAAACTTCAGATAACTGTTTGAGACAATATGTACGAAGTTGGTTTCCTAAGAGGTACTTTGGCAGGCATTTTGAAGCTTCCCTGGGAAGAAAAACCCATTATCTACTTATTACCTACTTCTGGAAACTCCAGATCAAAGACCCCTGAACTATATAAAAGAGTTACTAAACTTTTCATAAGTGTGCTAATTCTGAGCTGAGGCTGTTACGAACCTGTGACTATAGAAGAGACCCCCTTGTGCGATTTGAATAATCACCCATGTCGGAGTTGGGGTAATCACTGGTAAGCTGATTAGCAGGCATGTAGGTTATTTTATTGCTTTTAATATGTTTTCTCTGTAATGCCTTTACCCTGAGAATATATGCTTGTCTAGAGCTGTGTGATAGCTTAACCATGGGCAGACTATTATTAGTCTCTGAAGAGAAAGCAAGCAGGTATGCTTAGGCAGTCTGTCTTTTGCTGGGAATAACACAGTGAAGGCAGAGAACTGTTCAGCCTGGAGATACCCTGGTCAAAAGCGAGAGAGATACGGATCTACACGCCAGAGAGGCAACGACCCAAGAAGCCCGAGAATGGGTGCCTGTGCTCTACCACTGAGGGGAAACACAGGTGCAGTTGCCCTGAACTGTGGCAAACTGCACTATCTATTACTAGCTTAGTGGGGAAATAGCTTTGGGTTTGTTTTTCTTAAAGTGAACTAAAAGTGCCAATTTGAGAGCATGGAAGTTTAATTCTCTAATTTCCCACAGAACAGGTATGGCATGAACAGCAGCAACAAAATCTTGCAACCTTCACCATCAATGCAATACAACCCACTTCATCTCATCAATGTGCCTTAACGTTGACCTGGAGACATTATCCATGTCCATTCAGTCCTTCTGGGACAGTTGACAAGGATTTCAGTTCTTTGGAGGTTGCGTGATTTTTTTATGTGGATACTTGGTGATGCACTAGTGGGATTTAAAGGACTTCCAGAGACTTCTGTTTTTACCACTGTTAAACTCTTTGAAATTTCCCATACTGGCCACTGGCAGGGGCAGAATACTAAACTAGATAGACCACTGTTTGTATGCAGTATGACAATTCCTGTGTTCCTATACAAGGATGAGGAGAAAACTACTTTTGCCTCCTCCCCTCTCCCATGGTGCAAATGCATAAACAGTAGCATAACATCACCAGAAAATCTCACCCGGACAATGAGAATGTAACCTTGAACAAGAGCCTAAATAGCAAGTTTATTGAAAACAAGTCTGCCCACAATTTTGCACTTATATTAACAGAGGATATTTGAAACTTGACCAAGTGTATTCATAACCATATAATAATAATTAATCATGCTTAGTACTCAGGATGCATGTATCAAAGGGGAAACACATAACTGATTGTTGGATATTTTTCTGATTTATTACATCATATAAAAAGCTCCTAACCAAAGTGATGTGTGAGAAACTTTGTGGTTCATTCCATTGGGTTCTTTCCTGCTGGTTTCTCAGAACGTGAATGTGATCTTTTGCAACTTCCCTCATGACACTGTAGAAGAAAGAAGTACAGCTCAAGCCATACATAAACTCATGTCTCAGCACTCATTTGTTCCTCTACTATGCTTACTGTACTCCATAGCACATTATTTGCTGTTTGAGTACTGTGTGTAGTGAATAAAATAATTTTTAAAGCACCCCCACTGTCTCACCAAAAGGCTCATTGTATTTCACAAATTATTACTATGTAGTCAAAATAATAAACAATAATTAAAATATAGAACACCCTAAATACTAAAAGAACAGACAAAGCTGTATTACAAAAATGGAGTATGTGGGAGTGTCTTATGCTTGGATATTAAAAGAGGGGAGCAGTAGACCTGAAAGCAGGAGCAGGTTACATATACCCTACAGCAGGGGTTCTCAACCTCTTTCTGAAGCCACCCAACATACTATAAAAACTCCATGGCCTGCCTATGCCACAACAACTGCTCTTTTTTCTCCATATCCAGTAGATTAAAAGCCAGTGATGGTGTTTGGGTTCCCCCCCCCCCACACTCTGGACTCTGGGGTACAGATATGGGACACACATGAAAGACCCCCTAAGCTTATATTCTACCATCTTAGATTAAAAACTTCCCCAAGGCACAAATTCCTTTCCTTGTCCTTGGACAGTATTGCTGCCACCACCAAGTGATTTACACAAAAATTCAGGAGAGGGTCACTTGGAATCCCTATCCCCCCAAGCCCTTTCACCCCTTTCCTGGGGAGGCTTGAGAATATACCAATTAATTGCCTTAGCAATGTGAGTACAGACCAGACCCTTTATCTTTAGGACAATAAAAATCAATCACATTCTTCAAAGAATAACTTTATTTATAAAGAAAAAAATAAAAGAACCTGCAAAATCAGGATGGAAGGTAACTTTACAGGGTAATAAAAAGATTTAAAACAGAGAGGATTTCCCTCTGGGCTCAGCTTTACAATTACAAAACAGGAATGAAACTACCTCTTTAGCATAGGGAAATTCACAAGCCAAAACAAAAGATAAACTAATGGATTTCCTTGCCTTACTTAAAATTTTTCTAATGTTAGATGGATCGTTCCAGGTATGTTTTCAGGAGATGTTGTACCTGCTTGGTCTCTCCCTCTGTCTGGAGAGGAAACAAACAAACAGAGGCACAAACAAATCCCCCCATTTGAAAGTATCTTTTTTCTGTATTGGTCCTTCTGGTCAGGTGCCAACTAAGTGATTTGAGCTACTTACAGGTAAAGTGATTCAGTACAGCTGCCAAGGAGGGATTTTATGCTATCCTTTTCTTTATATTTACGACAGCTGGCATTAGGGGGTAGCAAGCCCTGGGGCTCCATGTCACAGGGGACCCCGTGAAGCTAAGTTGCCCAGGCTTTTGCTTCAGCCCCGGGCCCCAGTGAGTGTAATGCCAGCCCTGTTCTCTAGTTTATTTTGATGGACCCCCCCTGAAACCTACTCGTGGCCCCCCAGGGGTCCTGGACCTCTGGTTAAGAATCACTGCCCTCGAGATCACAGCTACAATTAGGGCAACTGACCTAAATGGTGGAACCCCAAAAAGTTGGGAGGTGAATAATGGAGATAGCCTTGGGGCTCCAGGGGGAAACACGGGCAAATAGATCATTTTGCATCATGGCCTGAGTCTGGAGAAGAGACCCTTAAGATTTGGATAGGAAGAGGTCATCAGTAACTTTTGTGAAGGTAGTTTTAAGAGGAGTGGATTTTGTTGTGTGTTTCAGTGCTCAACCCTCTGCACCTCTTTACACTTTATTTTCATGCTTTATAACATAGACATATTGGATCCCTCTGTTGTTTGGTGCATGGGCACAAGCAGATATGTACATATATACACCCAGGGCTGTCAAGCTGTGTCATCTTGAATGAGGGAGTTAATATTGATATATGAATGCAGTCTTCAAATGTCTCATCTAAACCACACCGCAAAATCCTTCTCAGGAGACCTTTTGAAAAGAACGGCAGCTTAGTGCACAAAGAAGGTGTCTCCCTCAACACTAGTGAGCCTCAGCTGGTGGGTGCTAGTGGAAAGGTGGGGTGTGTGAAGTCAGGGAATGGTGCATTAGGGTAATACAAACACATTGTGAAGCTCTAGCCGGAGCAGACTGTACGTACTTCTGCGAGATACAGGAAGGTTCAGGCTGAGATTTGCCAAGGAAGAAGTTGGACACCCAAACCACACTGAATTTCAGTGGGAGCTGCTGGGTGCCTAACTCTCTTTGAGGACCCCAGCCTCTTTCTAACACATTGGTTAACGCTCCCAGAGATAGCCCCGGCAATGGGAGCCCACTGCACTGAGTGGTGCCTCGCGTGTCTGCGGCTCACCTGCCCTGGCTGAAAGGGGGAAAGGGCAGAGCAGGGGCCGGGATACAGCCCTGTCGGGCGGTGGGGGGCGGGGTTTAATGCCGGCTGCTCGGAGTTGTTGACGGAAGTGGCCTCCTGCGCTGTAGCAAGGCGGCTGCTGCCTGAACAAGACCGTGTGTCCGGCGTTGCGTTAGCAAAGGCCAGGTAAGGGGTGCGCGTGGCTGGGTTCGCGCCGCGCCGCGCCTCTCCTCTCTGGGTGGCGGGGGGAGGGAGTGAGGCTGGATCCCTGGTGCCTGCTTTTCCTAGGAGCTGCTCAGATAGACAAGCACCGGCCAGCGTCACCCCGTCGCTCCCAAAATCAAAGCTTTGTTGGTGTGACTAGCCACACAATTGCTTCCCCGGGTGTCTGTTACAGCTGGCTGCAGTGTATTGAGCAGCTGCCTAGTTTGTTGTCTGGGATCTAATCCCAGGTGTCAATTTGCCAGTGTTGTCCCTCTCTGATTGGGTAGCAAGTTCTTGCCCAGCACGATGCAAAATGTCCCATCCCTTTCCTTTCTCCTGGGATTATGCAGTTTTTATTCAGATTTCAATGTGCCCCACCAAATTTAGCACACACAAAAAATATGGCTAATGGGCCAACGACCAAAAAATATCTCCTAATTCTTAATCCACACACAGAGTCCCTCATTCAATCTTTCCCCTCAGAGGAACCCTTGAAGAACAGGTGTGATTTCTGGTTACAAGGTTATTTAGTTAGTTAATAAAACCTGCAAAGGGAGGGTGGGGAGAGGGATTGTGTTCTCCTGAGTGTTATCATAGCAACTAGCACAGAGCAGGACAGTACTCTCTTGACATTGTTGCAAATTAATTAAGTGTCCCTGAAGGTCAACAGATCCAGACTTGATATATATGTGTGTGTGTGTGTGTGTGTGTGTGTGTGTGTGAAGTGTGGGGGACTAGGGCTGTCGATTAATCGCAGTTAACTCACACGAGTAACTCAAAATATTAATTGTGATAAAAAATTAATCACAACTAATCACACTGTTAAACAGTAGAATATCAATTGAAATGTATGAAATATTTTGGATATTTTTCTACATTTTCATATATATCGTATTCTGTGTTGTAATTGAAATCGAAGTGTATATTATTTTTTATTACAAATACACCTCTACCCTGATATAACGCTGTCCTCGGGAGCCAAAAAATCTTACTGCGTTCTAGATGAAACCACGTTATATCGAACTTGCTTTGATCCGCCGGAGTGCGCAGCCCCCCCCCCCCCCCCCGGAGCGCTGCTTTACCGCATTATATCCGAATTCATGTTATATCAGGTCGCATTATATCAGGGTAGAGGTGTATTTGCACTGTAAAAATGATAAACAAAAGAAATAGTATTTTTCAATTCACCTCATACAAGTACTGTAGTGCAATCTCTTTGTTGTGAAAGTGCAATTTAGAAAGGTAGATTTTTTTGTTACATAACTGTACTCAAAAACAAAACAATGTAAAACTTCAGAGCCTACAAGTCCACTCAGTCCTACTTCTTGTTCAGCCAATCGCTAAGACAAACAAGTTTGTTTACATTTACAGGAGGTAATGCTGCCCTCTTCTTATTTACAGTGTCACCAGAAAGTGAGAACAGGCTTTTGCATGGCACTTTTGTAGCTGGCATTGGAAGGTATTTACGTGCCAGATATGCTAACCATTCGTATGCCCCTTCATGCTTCGGCCACCATTCCAGAGGACATGCTTCCATGCTGATGACGCTAGTTAAAAAAATTATGAATTAATTAAATTTGTGACTAAACTTCTTGGAGGAGAATTGTATGTCCCCTGCTCTGTTTTACCCGCATTCTGCCATATATTTCATATTATAGCAGTCTCGGATGATAACCCAGCACGTTGTTCATTTTAAGAACACTTTCACTGCAGATTTTACAAAATGCAAAGAAGGTACCAATATGAGATTTCTAAAGATAACTACAGCACTCGACCCAAGGTTTAAGAATCTGAAGTACCTTTCAAAATTTTAGAGGGACGAGATGTGGAGCAATGCTTTCAGAAGTCTTAAAAGAGCAATGCTCCGATGCAGAAACTACAGAATCCGAACCACCAAAAAAGAAAATCAACCTTCTGCTGGTGGCATCTGACTCAGATAAGGAAAATGAACATGTGTCGGTCCGCACTGCTTTGGATTATTAGCTAGCAGAACCCATCATCAGCATGGATGCATGTCCCCTGGAATGGTAGTTGAAGCATAAAGGGACATATGAATCTTTAGCACATCTGGCACGTAAATACCTTGTGACGCTGGCTCCAACAGTGCCATTAAAACATCTGTTCTCACTTTCAGGTGACGTAAACTAGAAGCCGGCAGCATTATCTCCTGCAAATGTAAACAAACTTGTTTGTCTGAGCGATTTGCTGAACAAGAAGTAGGACTGAGTGGACTTGCAGGCTCTAAAGTTTTATTTTTATTTTTAATGCAGGTTTTTTTACATAATTCTACATTTGTAAGTTCAACTTTCATGATAAAGAGATTGTACTACAGTTCTTGTATTAGGTGAATTGAAAAATACAATTTCTTTTGTTTTTTTACAGTGCAAATACTTGTAATCAAAAATAAATATAAAGTGAGCACTGTACACTTTCTCTTCTGTGTTGTAATTGAAATCAATATATTTGAAAATGTAGAAAACATCCAAAAATCTTTAAATAAATGGTATTCTATTATTGTTTAACAGTGCGATTAATCATTTGATTAATTTTTTTAATCACAGGATTAATCGTGGTTAATTTTTTTAATCACTTGACAGCCCTACTAAGGACCATTACATTGAGAGTATCTCGCACCAAGTTTCCTCATATTTGAAACAGGAACTCATATGCAATTGTACTGTAATCTCTATGACCCGGATCCTGCAAACAGTTATATATGGGCTTAACTTTACACATGTGAGTTGTCCCATTGGCTTCAGTAGGATAATTCACATGCATAAAGTTAGGTTTACCATGTGTAGTTTTGCAGGACTGGGGTGGCAGGTAACTAGGACTCCATAAAGTTCCTTTGTAGGTTAACACCTACACTATGGATTGGCAACCTTTGGCACGCGGCCCGGCCAGGCCGGTTTGTCTACCTGCCGTGTCTGCAGGTTCGGCCGATCGCAGCTCCCACTGGCCGCGGTTTGCCATCCCAGGCCAATGGGGGCTGCGGGAAGTGGCGTGGGCCAAGGGATATGCTGGCCGCCACTTCCCGCCACCCCCATTGGCCTGGAACGGCGAACTGCTGTAAGTGGGAGCCGCGATCGGCTGAACCTGCGGACGCGGCAGGTAGACAAACCGGCCCGGCCCGCCAGGGTGCTTACCTGGCAGGCCGCATGCCAAAGGTTGCTGATCCCTGACGTATACCTTATACTCCCCCTGAAAACAAATCAGAGGGCAAGGCAAGGTTAGAGAGCCCCAGTATAATATGCTGTCTACCAGAAGTGCTGCATAATTCTTTTCTTCCTCTCTTTTTGATGAAAAGTGTTTATTTCTGGTAGTTTGAAGGAGTATCTTTCAACAACTCCTTGGTAAATTAGACAAGGGAGTATAAAATATCTTTCAATTTCTATCTCCCTTCTGTCACATTACATTCACAGTCATACCTGTTGTGACTCCATGGTGCTGTGTACTTTGCAATTTCAGTGTTATTTAATAAGATATTTATACATTGTCGCCATGGTATGAACACCTCACAAATACCAGTGAATTAAAGTTTGCAACACTCCTGGAGGAGTGGAGTATTATTATCCCTAGGTGGGGAAATGGAGGCACAGATCAGCCCAAGATCCCATTGGAAGTGAATGGTACAGATGGAAACAGAATGTAGATTGCCTCATTGAGTGGCTTGTGCCCTAACTATAAAACCACACTTCCTCCTTTCATGCTGTCTGTATGGGGTGATAGTCTGTCTGCCTTTTTGTTGTTTGTTTTACTGTGGTACAGTTGTCTGCTAGTGAGCAGCTTCTATTTAGGCACCTGTAAGCGGTCTAGCCCATTGTAATGATCTATTCTGCCCAATGAGTTATATCATTTTTTTTCTAGTTATTTAAGTACTATTCAGACTTGGAAAGGGTTGTTTGCTCCAATGTTGTGGAGATTTAATGTTGCTGAAGCTAAAAAGCATTGTTGTATCAGAATTTAATGTGTGTTGATCGGGTTTTTGGATGAGGCCCCCTACTGCTTTGCATTGGAGAAAGTGTGTGCTGTCTTGCTTGAGATGGCACCTGAAGCTTAGAGTCCATTTTTGCATGTTCATATGTAAGGGAGACTGCCATAGTTTTCCCCTTTGGCCATCATTGCAGGAGTTCGTTTGCATGTGTAGTACGTTGTGATAAAAGTTATAAAACACACATTAGTTAATTAAATTATTTAAGCAGTTACTCTACTAGGTTTCTCAGCATTCTTTGGATCTGTGTTCCTTAACTGAAGTACAAACTGGAGAATTATTAGAAATTTGAGTTTTATAAGCCAGCCTCTCTTTTAAAGCAAATAAGAAATCACAGAAAGCAAACTAAACGTGGTTAAATGATAGTGTTTACAGCATCAAAATTGAACTCCACGTGGAATGTTATGCTTTTCAAGAGATAATAAAGCAGATCAATTAATTCACAGTTTTAACATAATCTAAGGCAAACTTCCCTAGTTTATACTAGTCTGGGCAGGTGATTTTTGATATCAACATGGAACTATGGTTCTTTAAGCTTGATTTGAGATAAGGATCTATATTTATCTGCCAATGGAGTTACGGGACTACTGATGTCATTTCAACTAAACAATTCTAAGTGGAATTTTAAAAATGTAGAGAAGCTTCTTAATTACCAAAGAATTGTTTTATCCAGGTGACACTCATAGACAAGCTTTACCACTAACACACACACAAGATTATCAAATATTAAAACCAAATATAATATGCAGTTAATTATCTGGAAGCTTTTGTAACTTCTCTGGAATTTCACCAGCACTGAAAGCTCTTGCCTTAGTTTAAACAACGGTTGAAATAGTGGTAAAACCTTCATCTTGCAAGCCAATTCAAAGCTTTTTCCTCTTTTAAGAAGCTGTCAATTCTCTTGATCACAAAATCTGTATGATTTTTAGACTGAGCTCTCAGAACCACTCTGGGTTTCTCACAGCTAATTTTTGCTGTAGGGAAGCACAGTTTCCTGTTGTAAATAGTACAAAGCTTAGTTAGTGTAATGAGTTTCTCCAGCATCAATGCTTTCCATTGAGTTAGTGATTCAGTATAACTAAACTAAACTAAACGTGTTAGTGAAATACAAGTGCACATTATACATTTTAGTCATCCAGAGGGTTTTAACTCAGGTTTATGCTTTCTGAGAAGCACTTAGTCTAGCCATAACCAAGTCATCGTTGAGTAAACAATACATTGTTTTTATAAAAGTCATTTTGCTGATTTTTAGTTAGAACTGCAGTGAAGCTTGGTTCTCTAGCTCAGCTCCTCAGTTGCGTTTCTCTGGACTGATAAAGTTCATTCAGGTGATTCACTGTCGGGATTATGACAGTTATGGTCTTATTCTTTTTCCAGCCTTCACAGTGATCTTCCTAGATAGGACTTTAAAAGTCAGAGTTAATAGACAAGATTTTAGCTTTCTATCATAAGCAGATACAAAGCAAGGGGGCACTCTAGCTAGCCAATGACAGTCCAGCTTAAAGTCTCTCTCAGACAGGTGTTTTGGCTTTGGGAAGCAGACCAGCAGGTTGAACAAAATGGCATTTCCCGCCCCACACTTTCTGCTGGGCAATGCTGCCTGGTTCTCTTCTTGGCAAAGACTTGAAATTTCCACCCAGGATATGAGTTGTGTCCCTTCTGTTCATCCAATGAGAGAAAGAGGCGTCACCTTTATGGCTTCTTGCAACTTTGTCTAGAAAACTCCAGTTTCGTTGTTCAAACCACCTTGTACTATACCGATTTGTATAATAGGAATTTGATAATAGGGAGGTACATGGAACTAATTAGGTCATTATGTTTTGCCCCCAATTTCTTTTCGTAATGATTCTGACGCTGCTCATCTCCAGGGAGGCTCATTTCTCTTGAATCACCTTTTCTTGCTCTCACTGGGTTGATCTGCAGCTGATGCAAGCAGTTTCCCCAAAACAGAACAGATTTTGCTGGTCAGGAATTTAGTTGTAGGGGAAGAAGCTGTAACCACTGGAGTTGCAGATTGGCCTCTGTCATGTGACATGATATTAAGCTTTGTGTCACTGGTCCAAGTCATATGACTGAGACTAGGAAATGAAATTTGAGTCTCTCACCAGCACTCCTGCATGTTATAGTGCTGATGGGAAAATGGTGGGGAAACTACATCAAAATTATCTTATTTTTTCAATTCAGAATTTTAATTGAAAACTTGTAGAACGGTTGAAATCTGAAAAAAAAAATTATTAGCAATAGGGTCACACTCTTTTCCAAGAAATCATGAAATAGCTCTCTGTTTTCTAGCTCCAAACTTTCAGGACCAGATTTTCAAACTAGGTCTCCATTTTGGCAGGCACAATTTTCCACTTGCAATTAATTGTTCCCACACAGCTTTCCTGGCAATGCATTGTGGATGCAAAAGAGAAAGTCTGCGTTAAAAATCAGGCCCTCCCTATGCCTTTGATCCTACCTGAACTGTGTGCGGAAGGCTTTAAGTTCTAGTTATCTTGGGTGTTACTTTTTACAATCTCACTTTCAGATAGATGTGAGTTCTAACTTGGTGGTGTCCCCTTAATAAGCACTCAAGGTGAAACTCCACACTGTGCAAAGGGCCAGCACAAAGATTACAAACCACTTAAATGCCACTTCAACCTTATTGTGAGGGCTAAAGTGTAACTATTATTAAGTAGAACATAGGCCTTCCGCTGGCCTTCTGCATAGGTGGGAATTTCAACTGTAGAAAATAAATGATACTTTAGGCTCAATGAGCTTTCATGAAGGTCCAGCTTGGATGGGCCAAACAGAATATTAGGTTTCCTAAATTAATCACTTTGTGCATTTGAACTCAACAGTAATGTAAGTTTATGCAACATAAAGCTTATTTACATATAAATATTATGGTTCAGTTCTCAAGATATGTCAGGGGCCAGCTTTCCAATGGTATAATGTGCTGTACAAGTAAGACAAAAGACAGTGCTTTCAGCCCTGATTCTAGTGAAATATGAAATTTAACACTTCAAACAAAAAAATCATGTACAGCTTTCAATATTCATGTGTTAAAATAAGTTGTGTTGTTTGTTTTAAATTTCACATAGCATTGATAACTTCTGTTGTTTCTGTAGTGTCTGCAGGTTGTTTATTTCTAACACCGAAAACCTAGTAAACATCTGACTCGTAATTTTTACAGTTTTCTTTTTCTCTTTATAGATATATATTAAATAAAATGAAGCCGGCTACAGGACATTATTTGATTCTGGGTTGTTTTTGTCTGGCTTTCTGTTCTGGGTGTACTTCATATAAATTCCTGGAAAGGTAAGTTATCAGTTGGAAAAGTTTCTAATATCTTACCAAGTTTGTTTATTTGTTTTTAAAGCAGAACTTAAACTTCTGGAATATGGTCAGGTTTTTATCAATGTGAAATTTTTGTTTCATCTTGTGCTATTTTTGATGCACTATATTTTTGTCTCCTTCTGCATAGTTAGCATAATGATACTGTATGAATGAAGTTGCTTTTTTATGCCTAAGAAAAATTTGTTAATATGGTTTACATTTGTTAATATGGCAGAAAGAAGAAGGGAGGAAACTTGTTTCAGTTAAAAACATTAGTTATACTTCATAATTAATTTTAATCTAGTATTTGTTTTAGGCAGTGCCTATAAATAATAAATGGAAAACCTGCTCAATGTTGTGTTAATTTAGATAGCTAATGAAACTGACAAGTTTTTAAGCATGACCACTGTGACAAAGTGAAGTGTGTAATGAAAATGTTTATTAGGCCTGAGACAGACCCATTTTTTGCTGTGTTAGAGGTTGTGGTGGTAGATGTTCTTTAAAAGATATGTCATAATTTCAGTTAGTAAAGGTCCTAGGTGCTTTTGACTCACTAGCTAAGGGTATATCTACACTTAAAATATTACAGCAACGCAGGGTACACCATTGTATCACTTCTGTGAAGACACTACCTACACTGATGGGAGGGATTCTCCCGTCAGCATAGGTAATCCATCTTCCCGAGAGATAGTAGCTAGGTCCATGGACCTAGTGCTGGCTATACTGGGGAATAGGTCAGTAAAACTACATCTCTCAGTTGCAAATTTTTCACACCCCTGAATTACTTAGCTTACCAATATCCATTCCTAGTGCAGACCAGGCCTAAGAGATGCATAGCTCAGGGGTCGGCAACGTTCGGCACGCGGCCCGCCAGGGTGCCGAATGTTGACGACCCCTGGCATAGCTCAAAGTGGCAGGTAATGGCTCAGTTTTTCTGCAGTTATTCTAGTATTATCTGTTATGTGAATGGGTCACATTCAGAGAGGGAAGCTATTGTGTTATCAAGCCTAAATCCATTGTATGGTTTCTGATATTCTGGGAGAGACACTCAAATTCATGACATTTTCTCTGAGAAATAGGTTGATAGTTCTCCACAATGGGAGCCATGTAGGTGCCAAATGAGTTTAGTTGTCACAGGATTAGGCGGCAGGTGGGGTGTGTGTGTTGTGGTGCCTGGGCTTTAAGCACCTAAATCCGTTTGTGGATCTGGCCCTAAGTTAATACAGTTTTTGAGTCTGTGTATAGGGAGTAATGTTTAGTTTTGGAATGATTAGTATAGTAGTGGAACTTCTACAATTTCAAGTCCAAAAAAAGAGAGTTTTGTTGTGTGGGGGGTTATTTTTTATTTAGAACTCACATAGCACAAGGACATCTTTCACTGTTGCAAAATATTAGAAGATCCAACAATAACTGTGTAATATAGGGCCAGTTAGTGATCTGATCTCAGTAGGAAAAATGTTGATGGTTATTATTGTGGCTATGCCTGATTTGTTCCACAGCTGTTGAGTATAATGAATTAAAAACCACACATAAATCTGTCTGTCTGTTTAGTTGGCTACATTTTAGCTCTTAAGAGTGCAAAACCACAGATGGACAGATTCAGAATTGAGGATAACTTCATGACAACTTAAAAGCATAAATATATTTTTCTGCTTCCCCCTGCTTGGGGAAAATTAATCTTCTCAAATAATTGCTTTATTTCCTTATTCTCTTTCACATTCGTTCTAACGAAGGGCATATGACAAATTGGCAGTTCACAAGAGGTTAACAGCCATTTACTCTGTCAGTTCTGCGGGTCATTCTGTTGGCTTGAGCAAATTGAGGCTTTGTAAGGTTTTAACATATGCTTTATTTAATAACTACTATTATACATGACAACCCTTTCCCCTCATTATTTCCACCCCCTGTTTCTGAATGCATCTGCATCTATCCAGTCTCCTTATTCCACTCTTTTCCTATCCCACCCCAAATTGTTAACCTGGCTTTACTCCTCAATATGAATCTGTTGTGTAAGTGCATTGCCCTTACAGTCATGTCATTTTCACCACTTCTGTGTGATCATAGTGATTGTTTTAGAAGAACACTTACCATTTCAAGAATGCTGTCCACACCCTTTTCAAATAACACAGACATGAAGAAAAATTAGGAGATTCTTGGCACCCTCTAAATGTGCTCTTATTGTAATAAGAAAAAGTGTCCAAGTGCTCTTCTAAATCTAATAAAATTACGTATTACTATTCTCTCTATATTAAATAGAAAATCTGTAGGGAGATGAGCTGCCATCAGTGGAATTTGTTTAGCAATAAGTAAAATATTAATAACAATCAAAACCCACCATTTCTTTGTGCACTGCCTTATATGGCAAGTCCCTACTCCTTGTTTGGGGTCCTTAGGCACAGCTGCAATAGAAAGAATAAATAATAATTGATTAAAATCAGTGTGTGTTACACTACTTAGCAATGTGGAGGAGTTTTGCTTTTTGAAATGCGTGAGGAAAATAAATGTTTCGTCTCTTCTTCTCCAGTGAGCACCATCCTCACACTTGGAAAAAGCTGTTCCTTGTTCATCACTGGCCCGTGACCGTATGCAAGGTGAGCTTTGTTTTGTTTTTGATTTTTAAATATATCATTGTAAATGTGTAGATCATGCAGTATATGACTGAAAATAAGATGAACCTAGTATTATAGTAAAATCCCTGAAATATTTAAACCTACTTACATTTTGATACTCTCACTTCTCTGAGTATTGGTTAATATCTGTTGTTTGTCACATCTTTCAGTGGCTCGAGAGCAACAGTAAAGAACAAGTGGCTAGTGCCATATCCATAATAGTCTATAGCCCTAAGAGGTAGCATATAAGCCTTAATAGTAAAACATACAATGAGCAATGGCGCCTCACAGTCTTAGGCTCATACAGCTATGTGACCCTAGTTCAATTTATCAGAGGGGTAGCCGTGTTAGTCTGGATCTGTAAAAAGCAACAGAGGGTCCTGTGGCACCTTTAAGACTAACAGATGTATTGGAGCATAAGCTTTCATGGGTGAATGCCCACTTCGTCAGACGCATGACGAAGTGGGCAATCACCCACGAAAGCTTATGCTCCAATACATCTGTTAGTCTTAAAGGTGCCATAGGACCCTCTGTTAGTTCAATTTAGTGGGCAGTTACTCACATGATGAAGTCAATGGACTATTCATAAGAATAACTGTCTACCAATTTGATTAAGCTTCGCAATATTGGCTCTATTGTTTTAGTGCTGTCATTAAATATGGGTTAAACTGAAAAAATCAATATCTATCACTGATATGCCCAGGAATTCTGGCAGGAATTCTAGAACACAGAGTTTCCAGATACGTTTGTAAAGTGCTCAGCAAATAAATGTACTTCCCTTCAGTCCCAATGACATTAAATTCTGTTAAGTGGGGTTTTTTTAGCGAGGTAGGAGACACAACAGAGATCTGCTTTTTTGCTGCTGACTTGAAATTTAAGTTTAATTTTTTGGGGGTTCTTAATCAGATTGGCTGAGGCAGGGTGGTATGATCCTGTGAGTAATAAAGAGAAGCCTGAACTAGGGCAAGTGTTACTGCTACACATCTGGAACTGCAATTCTGAGAGAGACACGTTTATACCTCTAACTGTAGCATTTGGGGGCACACTCTCTTGTTTAAGGACAGCTTTTTAGGCTTGTCAGCCCTGTTTCAGGAATCAAATTAGGGAGAAAAGCAGCAACAGTAAAACATATACAGTGTTAAACTCTTCTGAGCGGAGCAGGAGTTGTGCTCTACAGTATTCTAAATTGGGGGGGGGGGCAGTGATAGTGGAGAAATTAACAGCCAATTTTTCAAACAAGATAGTTGATTTCGGGTGTCCAATTTGAAGCATATTAGGTCTGATTTTCAGTGCTCTTGGGTGCACACAGTTCACAGTTACTTCAGTTGTACTTCTGCTGGTGTACACTTCTGAAAATCTGGCGACAGGTCAAGCATTTAAATGGAGGCAACCCAAAATCAAGGGCCTTGCAAATCTTTGGTTAAATGAATGAGACATGCAGACCATCAAAGTAAAATATTTTACTACTGTGCATCCACCCTGGCGGCTGCTTCTAATTTTAGAACTCTGATGTTGGCTGAAAAGTTATATAACCCTCTGAGCTAAAATGGAGAAGCTGCAAGCAGGATAACTGAAGACTTGGCAAGCTACCAAAAAGGCAGGCTCTCTAAACAGTAATCCTTACAGTGTCTCATGTAGGGAGAGGAATCAACATGGATACAAGTGTATCTAATGGACTAGAGAAACTCTGAAAGAATATAATCATTAGGTGACTTTTTCTACCGTTTCACACCCTTGAGTGGTTACAAGAAGCTTAACTTCAGTTCCACCTCCTATGTTTTCAAAACTTATAGATTTCTTCTTGTTAACATCATGTAATATGTGGAAGTAGGGTTCCAGAATGCAACTGTAGTTGGTTAAAAAAATAGAGTTTTTTAAGCTGCAAAACAATCTGTTTCCTAAGTGTCTTTCAAATTATTTACATATTAATTTCAGGAGGAAAATATCGCTAGCATTGTGCCTTCTTTTTTCAAAATGATTAATAAAGTACTCTGATGACTTCAAAAAAATGACTGGATACAGGAGATTGCAACACAGATTCTATCATTCATGTTTGTAAAGTGATTTGATGATGGAATACTCTGTGCAAATGATTATTATTAGTATTAGGTTATATTTCCTGAAGGGGTGGAGTGGGTGGGTGTGTCTGTCAGTCAGTCAGTCAGCCACTTTGCTTATATGCAGGGCTGTCACCAGGAGGTTAAACTCTTGCTTGGCGTGCAGATGACTTTCATCTTTATTCCTACCAGCTGTAATTGTTTGTGTGTACAGAAAAGATATTCAGAAAACTGCAGATCTTTCTTTAGTAAATTAAAATGAAATCTGCTTAATGATCACTTTGAAATCCCTTGAGTAGAGTGTACATGCTAGAAATAGAGACCATATGTACCTTAGATGTTTATACATTTTAAGCTGTTACTTTATTGTGTATGGTAACTTTTGAGTACATTTTTTCTCTGACTTGGTTAGATTGGACATTATATGTTTAGGTTTTGTGTTAATAGATTAAGGCCAGAAGGGACCATTAGGGTCAACTAGTCTGACCTCCTGCATAACACAGGCTTTAGAATTTCACCTAGTGATTCCTACAGTGGAGAAATTTGTTCTTCCTGCTTCGTAAGTGAACATTATTGAGCCCAGTAACTTGTGGGTGAACTAGACCATCTCTTTTAGAAAGGTATCCCATCTCAATTTAATGACTCCGAGTGATGATGAATTTACCGCTTCCCTTAATAAATTGTTCCAATGATTAATCAACCTCCCATAAAAGTAGCACTTCGTGCAATGAATTTTTTTCTAATGTCAACTTCCTATTACTTAGCCTTTGAGTCACTTCGACACTTTCACTGCTATTTGTAATACAGAGGTAACATAAACTACTTAAAAGCTGTGCTTGAGAACTCTTTTTAAAGGAGGGGTGTGCTGTTACGCTTGACTCATCATCGTGGCTTCGGTGATGGTGAGCTAACAGTTACTTTATGATTCTGTAGGAGTTAGAGGACTGTTCAATCCTAGGGGATTGTGAACCCTGTTAGATGGGAATGGGAACAGTTAAATAGGAAAGGTTGTCTCCCCAGCTAAGGAACTGGAGGAGGGAAGCTTTTATGACTGTGCCTTTCTTTCTTGGAGTTGATTAAGATAGAGGGTCTATTTTAAGTGCTGCCTGCTCTGGAGATACTTATTTTGGCAAACAGTAGCAGTAGCTGCCCTGCCATTCACTGGGAATATGGAGGCCTGTGGAGAGGGGAAATCTGTTGCAAGAGTTTGGTCATCCAGTCTCTGTCTTGGTGAGCAAGGGGAGAACAGGAAGGAAGATAAAGGCCACATCCTCAGCTCTGCTTAAATCTGCTTTGCACCACCCATAGCAATTGAACAAATGAGAGAGCCACCTAGGAGAAAGGAAACAGGGCTGACTGTTAAACAGAATGCATTGGTGACACAATGGTGCCGCAATACCAATTCCAGGGCAGACTGCTAAAAACCAGGGCACAAATCCCTAATTGCTTGAGAGTTTTAAACATAAATTTTATCAACTAACTGCACCAAGTGCAAACTCCTCAGATACTTTAACAGTCTTAACATGGAGTCACAGACAGTCCTTGGGTATTCCATCTGTCTTGCCATCCAGGTGAGTCAGTCTCTGTGATAGATGGTCCCTTACGCTGAGAATCACAGCAATAATCAGGTTACTCCTAATCCCAAGGGACCAGTCACTTACCCCAGGTCAATTGTGCTTTAGATCTCACACCAAAGACAACACTTGTAAACTATATGAAGTCCTATTAAGTAGGGAAAGGAAACTAGAGAGTTATTTACAAGGATAAAGCAAGCAAATATAGGCTCTGTTTACATTGCAATTGGACACCTGTGACTGGTTCATGCCAGCTGACTCAGGCTCGCGGGGCTGTTTAATTGTGGTGCAGATGTTTGGGCTGGAGCCCGGGCTCTGGGACCCTCCCACCACAATTAATTAATTAATTAATTAATTAACACCACAGTTAAACAGCGCTGACTCAGGCTAAGGGGCTGTTTAATTGTGGTGTAAATTAATAAATGTGGTAGGTTTTTAATTGCAGTGTAGACATATCCATAGACACACAAATGAGTTAGTCCTAGGTTTCAAAAGGTAATATAGGCTTCTATAATCAGCAAGCTCTATTTGTCCTTCAGGGCTAACCCAGGCTAAGCATCTAGGGATCTCTTGCTTATACCTAGAAACACCTTGCCCCGCAGAGTCCAAGCAGCATAGAGATCCTTAATTCCTGTGGTTTGGGGGTTTTATCCCCCTCCTGCCATGTGCTCTCAGCTGATGGGAGGAGTCCGCTTGTATGACTGATCTTCATGAGCAGGAGAGCAAAACAACAAGAAGTATCTTTAGTCCTGTTGACTGCTGTTGACTCTTTCTCACTCCAGATGTAGGGAGTTTCCAGTTGTAAGATCCAACCCTAGCCCACCTGGTATCAATAGGTCTCCTCTTTCAGGAGGGATGTAACGATTTCTGTAGAAGAGCATCTCTTCACAATAATTAACGTCCCTCTCCTGTATGCAGTCACAGAGGCTCACAATACAACTGCTCAAGTATTACATTACAATTTGGAACACAGATATTACAAATAAGATTAATGCATGCAGCAACTCCCAAGCATTCAATAATCTAAACACTTTCTTGAAATTCTAACAATTTCACTTTCTTCTATGTATTACTCTCCATATTTGTCACAATTATCTTATCAATATTAACCCACAAGTGAGCCAGAAAGATTCCAGCTATGTATTTATCAGTGTCCACTTGAGACCCAGGGACCTTGGCATGAGCTGGCGCCTGGTCTGCCATCATCACACATTTCATTTAAGAATGAAACCAGTTTTCAATAATAGATTCATTAACACTGATATGATCAAAGATGTTCCTAGCTGCAGGGTTTTAGTTGTGACTGTATATTAAAGGTTACAAGGAAAAAGAGACACATCAAATAAAATAGAGTTATACTAGTTCAGCAATCAGAGGGATTATGGTGAACCACTGCTGTTTTGATGTGTCGTTAGATCAAAAAGTCCTTGCTTATGGACACCAAATAAAGTTGTTCCTTTCTTCCTCTGTTAGTCATGTGCAAACGTTGCTGTTTCTAAAAATGAGTTGGCCTGATGGCCTGCAATTTTGTGTCAGTTATGCCTTTCACATTTTCAAAATTATTTAACAGTACAGTTGCCTTTACAATATGTTCCATCTCTGAACTGGATAGTCTCGTATTTGTACTGGTGTTACCCAAGAGACGTGTTCCACTGTAGATACAATATATTAGTGCTCAGGGTAAAATGTATTCTTCTGGATGAGCTTGTTCTAAAACCAGGTTACCTCAGAGCAATTGTGTTATAGTCCTACACATCTGTGAGTATTTCGAGCAAATGTTTACTTGCAAGAGGCCTGTGCTACATATTTGTGAGGGACAGCTCTTTTCCCATACGGTCCCCATAAACTACTAGCTTATATCGTAACTACAGAAGCCAGCCTCTAGTTTCCATTTTCACTGTTGCTTTGGTGTTCATCCTGGATGAACTTATTTTTGTAGGATCTATATAAATGAAACAGATTTTCATTTAAACTAGATCTATTTATCATAGGTACTTATATGGCCCCCATTACAGTGGTCTCTGAGCACCTCACAGTCTTTTATGTATGTATCCTCACAACACCTTATTAAGTAGGGCAGTGCTATTATCCTCATTTTACAGACAGAGAGCTGATCCACAGAGATGACTTGTCCAAGATCACACAGGAAGTATGTGGCAGAACTGGGAATGAACCCAGGTCTCCCAAGGATAGGGCTCTAACCAACACACCATCCTTCCTTTCAATATAAGAAGTGATAGATGGGCCCTCTGGTGGCTTGCATCTGCATTCTGGTTTTACAAATACAGTTTGAAAGATGGCTTATCATACCAAATTGGACTGTGCTGTACAGTCTGATTGCCAGATGGTTCTCAAAATGTTCAAAACCAGATTGTTGTTCTTCTTCCACACCAACTACAACATCTCAAAGAACCACAGATACTGTAAGGTAAGTAACTGTTCTGTCTTAATTGTGACTCACAAATCTGGAGGGTAATATAGAGAAAGCGAAATCTGTAAAAGGTACTATGCCAGCCAGTTCAGTGTGGTGGGCCTGATTCTCTGGTACCTTGCACCTTGTCCATTTACGCTTGTGCAAAGTTTGGTGTAAAATGCTACCAGATCAGAATTCATCACTCACTCGCACTCAGTTTGCATAGGTTTCAAACGATTACATAAAGTGCAAACCAATTGAATTTCAAGCCTGGTGAGTTTAATCCAGGTTCACACCAGTCTAAGAAGGATTTCAATTTGAAGGACTGTCAACCTTTGATGTTTGACTTTCTAGGAATTTCAAAGCAAGGTCTTGATCCAGTTTGCACTGAAGTTAATGGAAGTTTTGCCATTTACTTTGATGGGAGCTGGAGCTGGCCCCAAGTGATTAGCAAACTTAGTGGTCCGAGCTATTTAGGTGTAAGACAGTGTTCAAGGGAAGATGTAACTTCCTGGATAGTTGTTAATTGACTGTGTTTCTGGTTTAGCTATCTGAAATGTTTTGATTTCACAAAGCCTGTCTCCTTTGAGGAGCAATGTTGTTTGTCTAATTTCCCTTCTGGAATAAAACAGACACTGGGTTTAATTGCTGTCTAGTCACTGGACTATGTAGGTGGCAAGATCAGAGAGGAAGGAAACTGGCACACATGGAAAGAAAACGTGAAAAATTAAGAATGCTGCTTTATGCATGGCATAGGACTGTAGAAGCTTGGACAATTAGTGAGGTTACAAGTCTTATTCTACCCTTCTGCAGTGTCAGAGCAGTAGCTCTGACCAAGTGAATCACACTAATTAAGGCAGGAAGGAACATGCAGAGATTAAAAGAAAAGCTAGTAGGGAGTTTTTGTTTTTTAATCAATATTTACATTAAACTATTTGGTGGTTACCAGGCAGAATATTGGAGAAAGTACAAAAATAACACTGAGTCTGACAGTCTGAGCATCAAGTTTAGTGACTGATCAGAAGCATATAACCTACACTAAAAACAACATTTTATGCACAGAGCGTTCTGCTCTCCCTGTGTAATCAAGGGCTCTGCTTCCTTTCAGGCGGAAACCCCAACCCTTATATAATACACCTCTACCCCGATACAACGCTGTCCTCGGGAGCCAAAAAATCTTACCGCGTTATAGGTGAAACCGCGTTATATCGAACTTGTTTTGATCCGCCAGAGCGTGCAGCCGCGCCCCCCCAGAGCGCTGCTTTACCGCATTATTTCCAAATTCGTGTTATATTGGGTCATGTTATATTGGGGTAGAGGTGTAGTAATAGTCCGTACTCAAGCAAGTAGTTAAACTGAAATCAGCGGGATTAGTGCGAGGGTTTGCAAGACTGGGCCTCCATATTATATTTACTGAGCTCCTGGAACGTTCCTGTATCTACTGTTCTGCCCTTTCTTTAGCAGTTAATGTTTTGCATAGCTAATTATTTGGGCTGTGAATGCTGGTGTGGTTCTCTCCCTTAATCATTGTATGTCTACTTGTATACCAGCAGTAGAATTGCTCATGGACATATACAAATTATTGTTGGCGTCAGGGCCAGAGAACACTTTTGTGCCCCCAAGAGTGGCTTAGCTGGCTAACCAGTGGAGTGGGGAAAAATGGCACAGTGGAGTGGTGCGCCCCAGGAAGTTGGCGCCCAGGGCAACCGCCCTGCTGGCCTGCCCCTAAAACTGGCCCTGGTTGATTTCACTAACACACCATTGATGGCTTCTCACAACGTTTAAAATCTCTTTGTTTTGGGAACTCTGAACTCATTGAAAGGGTCTGCTGATCTCTTAAATAGGAAACTGCTGGGAACTGCAGGCCAGATCCTCATTAGATGTAAATAAGACTTAACTGCATTCACTTAGATGGTGCTATGCTGATTTACACTAACTGAGAATCTGCCCTTGATCTTTCAAGTATTCGTGCTGCTCATTCAGCATGTTTGTGGTAAATCCCTTAGCATGCGCTAATGTTTTTAAACCCAAAATGGATTAGGTGATCTCTGACTAAGTAATGTATTTAATAAATGTTATGGACTTTTGCTTTCTTTAGATGAGTGAAAATGACTGCAAAGATCCCCCCCAGTACTGGACAATTCATGGACTATGGTAAGAACTTAAAACAAATCCTTTTAATTTCAAATTAGAAAAGAATGCCATGTTGGTCTAAATTCAGTGCTGGCGTAAGCGGGTACAGCTTCATTGACTTCAAGTGTAAGGGCCTGATTCTCCTCCTATTTACACCGGTGTAAATCAGAAATAACTTCATTAGAGACAATGCTGTAAAATGAGTTTGAGGGAGAGAAGAATCAGGCTCTTAGACTTGGCGGGGAGGGTCAATGGATCTGTACCCACTTAAAGCAGCACTGAATCTTGTCTATATCCTTAGGCATTACAGGGATTAGTTATTTGATTCTAGACAGGACTTTGAAGAAGAAAATGTTCATATTATGTGTCATAAGGATTAATACGCAGACTTTCAACAACTGTAAACAGCTCCAAACTGTGGTCTGTAATCCAACTAAAAGCATCACCAGCCTTGATACGAATGTAACTTCTCTAAAATTTGTCTTATCAGTTTTATTTCTGCTTTCACTGCAAATTTACCCAGTAGGATGCATATTAAAATGCCTAATTATAGTGTGTTTCTCCTTGAGTTGCTTGATTTTATAGTTTTATGTAGGCATTTTCAGTAGCATAGGTCACAGAGGTTTAATAGCATGACATATGACTTCTAATTTTGATAATAAAGTCACATCAATTTAAGATATGTTTTCCCCTTTTCCATTCCACCTATGGAAAGGAAATTATGAGAAACTTCTGAAGTGTGTTTCTAATCTGAAAAATGACTTTGTAAACATGGGATTGAGGATTACATGTTTGTTGTGTCCAAACAATTTCCTTATTAAATGTGCTCATTTTACAAGTTCAAATGTTGTTTTCTATCAACCCTACAAATTCACTTGGGTTCTGAAGGCCCAATTGTCTACTCATGTAAATCTCAAGTCAATGGATTTACATGAGTGTAAAACCGGAGCAACATGAGAATCAGGCACTGAGAGTTAAGATGGGTTTTTTCTTCCTCCAATAATAAAAGTCCTACGAGTCCAGTTAAGACCTCTGTATTACGATCCCATTGTCTTCAAATTATGCTCTCGTTGGTGCCTAAGCAACCAGTTACCATCAAAGGGATCTTCGCAGATGTAACTGATCAGATCTTAGTAAACAATACTGATGATGATGCATCCAAAAAAAGACTTCAGTTCATTCTCTCTTCTTAGTTCTGTTGGCTTTGCAGAGCTAGAAATAATAATAATAATAATAATAATTAATAAATGATACTTTTATCTGCTGATCTGACTTTGAATACACACAGGGAGCAGATCTGAGGAGGGAGAAATGATCATGTTTTCCACAGGCAGTTTTCAGAGCAAAATCCCATTCATCACTGAATCTGTGCCTTTGCAGGTGCAAGTCAGACCTCTAACTTACTAGGATTTTTAGTTTTTGTGCTGGTGGATGCTCCACTGATCTGCTCTGTCTTATGAATGTGTAGTGTATTGAAGTATAAGAACCCTGCTCTAGCCAGAGACCAAAGTTGTATAGTTCAATACACCGCTAACTTATGATCTCACATGCTTGGTGATCATGTGCAGGCACACAAATCAAATTGCAGAATAAGCTTTTTTTTAAAGGTCTATTTCCAAAGTTGCTAATGTAAAGGGGAGTATAACTTCCTCTTTTTCTGAGTTCAGAGCACTTATTAGTGTCTCATGACTGAATGTGGCCTGAGGAGTCTAAACATGTCACAAAAAACTCATAGAAACTTGTGAAAAACATGTCTGTCTCAAAGGAAACAACTGGCTGGAATCTCTGTGAAGATGTAGAGACTTTTCATAAAAAAATAAGTGATTGGAAGAAAACATACAACAGATTGGTCGCCTATCCTCTATAAAACTGTCAACAGCATTACAACTAGGTTCCAAGGCAGTTGGAATTTGTGTGGGTCTGGGGAATCGTAAGTTGAGTGACTCAGTTAGGGTGGAATTGACTTCATTGGAGAGGGCCCAGGCAAAGTCCTCCACACCACTCAGGCACTTTATGCATAGCTAAAGTGGTGTGAAGGGCACAACAGGGTCCTCTGCACTTAGAAGAGTTCAGCCACAATTAGCACGTAATGAATTTTAATGAGTTTGTGATGGTTAAAATGCTGTAGAGATTGACTTGGGTTCCTTGGATTTTTAAACTCAAATTTCAAAGCTATAATCTTGTAACTTTGAAATGTAGCTCCGTGACACGACTTTTTCCACCCAGTACCTAATAGTGGGCATTCTGTTTTCATTTGTATATTTCTTCCCTAGGCCTGATAAAGTAGACGAATGTAATAGAACATGGCACTTCAATGTGACTGAGATTAAGGTAATTTTAATTTATTTAAATTAAAATGTTAATTCTGAGCAGGATTGAACACAATTACCTTTTCAAATCCCAAATATATATAACTTCATAGCATATCACTTCTGATTTAATTTGTAATCTGAGATGGTTATGCTTTTAAAAATTCCCATTCCAGCATTCATTAGGTGCTTTATTCCCTTATTCTAAGTCTCTATGAAGTTCAGCGACTCCCTCAAATCACCATTGGTTTTGTATACACACATGGCTTGAGTCATTCCCTAGTCTTTTCAAGTAGAAACTGGCAGAACACTGGCTCTGGGCCTCCCGGGGCAAAAAGTCTTTCTGAAGGGCAGCGTTAGAGTGACCAGACAGCAAGTGTGAAAAATCGGGACGGGGGTGGGGGGTAATAGGATCCTATATAAGAAAAAGACTCAAAGATCAGGACTGTCCCTATAAAATTGGGACATCTGGTCACCCTAGGGAGGGTACAACTAGAGCACCCCTTGCAACTTCTGTGCTGCTGGGCAGCCCAGCACCTAGGAGTGCATTTTCCACATAGCGTCCAGTAGTAGGACTCCTGTTGAGTATCATCTGTTGTTTAAAGCTGTTCCCCTGATGGAACCAATAAGGGAAGTGAAAGCAGTGGTGGCTGCAGCCTGTCCTTTCCCAGAAGTGAGGTGCATCTGCAGGCAGGGGTGCAGGGAATGCAAATTAAGGAGAGCTGAACAGTAAGCTCTATGATGAATTTGACTTCTTTCAAACCATAAAGAACGGAAAAGTCCATTTATCAGTCAGACATTGCTTTATAATACAGGGTGGGGGATTAAAGGCTGGAGATGAGTAAGACAGGAACTGTACAATTTAAGAGGATTTCTGTAGGGTTGCAGAAATTAATCAGTTAATTAAACAGTTACAGAAATGTATCTGATTTCAAGAAAGGAAATATTTTTGTTCAGTGTTTCAAAATCTAATTGTACATTTGCATCTGAAACAGCCATAAGGATACATTTTCACAGGGCACAAAACCTCTTACTCACCTAGCAATAATTTTTTTTCACCTATATAACGGGTTTCAGCCAAGAATCTCCAAGGAGATTGGCAATGTTTTGAAAATGTATCCATTTATGTATATTGAGTATGAAATCCCTTTTCAGCTACACAGGGTAGATACATATTTTTAATTTCTAGGATCTCTTGCCAGACATGAGACAATACTGGCCTGATGTACTCCATTCATCTCCTAATCGCACCCAGTTCTGGTGAGTTCAAGCTACAATGGAAAATCATTTTGGATGTATCTTATAGTCTTTCTAAATGACTTATCTGAAGGAGCATTTGGTACCAGGCTTTAGACGCTTGCTGTAGTTTCATCAAAAACCTTGGAATAACAACTTTAGAAATGATTCTGCACTTTCCTTCTGTGTTTCTTATGCTTCGTCAATATTAATATTTACATGGAAGCAGGATCTCTGGCTTCAGTCTTCCAGAGGATTACCTGTGTAGACCCTTACACCACTGTTGTGTCCCAAGGACTACAGTGAGACTCTGTGCAGTCATCTAGACCTAATAAGTGTCATATACAGACCTCTTGTAGGTGTATCACACATTCCTATAGGACTGGTAAAATGGCACACATTTAGAGAGACATTGAAATTCCTCATACAAAAAGTATATGAAGGTGCAGAGAGCTACCAATCAAGAACCCATGAGTTCTTGTCAAACAAACCAGATTACAAGTTTGGTTGACAAAGGCAACCATGTTGATATCCTACACATCTACTTCTGTAAGGCATTTTGATGTAGCACCACACAATATCCTGAGGTTTTTTCTTTTGTTTTTTTTTTTAAGTCACTATACAAAAATCGGTGCAGCCCATATTGGATTGATTTAAAAACTGGTTAACTGATAGATCTTAAAAAAAACCCCAAAAAACGTAAATGGAAGTCATCATCCAACATTGGTGTTTCTAGTGGTGTCCCACAGGGACCTGTTCTTTCCCCAGCACTATTCATGATCTTTATCAATAATCTGGAAATAAATATAAAATCAGTGCTGGTAAGATTTACAAATGGCCCACAAATTGGTGAAGCAATAAATAATTATAAAGATAGGTTTGATCCAGATTCCTCTGTAGAACTTATTGTAAACTGTCCTCACTTAACAACATGCATTTTAGTACAGCTAAACACAAGGGCATACCTCTGGGAATCAAGACTGTAGGTCACATTTATAGGATGGAGGACTGTGTTTTGGAAAGCAGGACTGCAGTGTGGGGTCCAATATTAGTAACAGGATAAACATGATTCTTACTGTGTATGGTATTCTGCAGGGTCTTTGGTGTTTGCAGTAGGTTAAGCTTGTTACCATGGTTTCCATGTCTCTTCTGTGTTCAGTCAAAGAAGGGAAGATAAAAAAACTGTTTTGTTTCTTTGTCCCATTGCAAATGTATTAATTCTTCATATCTGCTTGATATATGCTTGAAGTTGCTGGCTCACTAGAGAAATTGTAAGTCTGTCTCACAGCATGGGTTCCTTGTATAGATGTGAAAAGGAGACAGAGCATGCCTGTGAATGAAGAGCCTTTCCTACCCAAAACCTCAACCCAAAAAGTTGATGGACTCATTCAGTATTTTATTAGATTCTCCCAGCTGCTGAGTTAAAATCCTTCACTGACTTAGTATCAGAGGGGTAGCCGTGTTAGTCTGTATCCACAAAAATAACGAGGAGTCTGGTGGCACCTTAAAGACTAACAGATGTATTTGGGCATAAGCTTTCATGGGTAAAAAACCCACTTCTTCAGGAGACTCCATGCATCTGAAGAAGTGGGTTTTTTACCCACGAAAGCTTATGCCCAAGTACATCTGTTAGTCTTTAAGGTGTCACCGGACTCCTCATTGTTTCACTGACTTAGTTTCTGAGGTGCTTTTCATTAGGATTGGGTGGGTTATCTCCACCTAGAGGACTGAAAATTCTCTGGGGCAGTATCATAAAACAGGCAGGGAGAATGGCTGTCCTTTTGACCCTGCCTTCTCCCTACACAGAGCCCAATCCCCGCATAATCCCAGGGCAAGAGAAACATGTCACAGAACTAGCATTTCCTGTACTCTGATCAACTTCTCTTTACTCCACTTTGCTCATCTAAACAGTTGGGAGCTTTTGGACTGAAGACAGTATGTAGGAGCTTCTGGTTTTTTTTTTTCTGAGGGGGAAAGTCAAGATATGATGTCATGGTAGTGGACAGCAGATCTTGATAAATACAAGTGAAATATTTTCATACAAATTTGTTGGTAAAAAATGACTATTTGATCAAAATGAAGAAAAATCCTTGAAAACTTTGAATCTACTCTAGTCCCATATATCATCATGGCTATTGATTCCATTTAGCATTTCTGACTCAAAGGCTAGCCAACAGCAGTCTTGCCAGAAGTTGAAATAACCTGGGGTTACCAGCAGTCTAAAAGCAATATGGCAGTTGGTTTAGGTATGTTTTAATTTTTTTCTGTGACCAGTATTTGTTGACTGTGAGAAATCCTTCCCTTTAATACTGGGAGCTGTTTAATAAGGGACAGTGTTGCCTTAAATATAGCTCTAATTACTGATTTTATGAACATACAAGCTTTTAGCAAACCTAACACCACTGAAATGCTTCCACATTTTTTACTTCAGTTAAAATAGTTCTTATGAAACAAATTAACAGTCCTTGTAAATATTTCTTTTTAGAGTATAAAACCTTGAAAATTCAGCATGAAGAACCTAAAAGTGAAACGGACTACATAGATTTTCATTGTTGAAAGCTAAATGAAAGAGTTATATTAAAGAGCATACAAAGTGACAAGTACATGGATTTTAAAAAATCCTTCCACTTAAGAATCATAGGAAAGAGAAATGTATATATTCTACAATTTATGATTTTTAAATTGAAAGTGTCCCGTGTGGAGTAATTGTTTAGGGGGAAATTCTTGAAAAGATTGTTCATCCCAAACACATAAGGCTGTAGGCTCAACCCAAATGTGTACAGCGCAGAAGAAAGAATCAACAGACCTGGCAACTATTTGCATCTAATCCCCTTCGAGTACTGCAAGTTATGGACAGCTGTGGGTTGCAGCTCCTCATTATTCCTCCCGCAATATCTATATGCCTGTGAGCCACTGCATTTGTTTAGTTCTCAGACCCACCTGATATCTGATATGACTCTAGCTTTGTCCACCACACACTCAGGCTTCAGTGCTCCCGCAAAGTGGAGCAGAGCTCTGCAGTGCTGTTTGGGAGAAAGTGACATCCCATCTTCCCTCTACAATGGTGAGCACAACAATTTTTGCTGCATTGTGGGTATTCTGCAGCGCTGCGTAGTGCAGAGGCAGAATTACTCATGTCAGCACAAGGTCAAAAGTGATGGAGCAGGGCAGGTTGCACAGGTTGCATAAGTGAGTGCTCCTGCGTGCCCATTAGCAGAAGGAAATCAAAAGAGGGAACTGCCTAGCTTTGAATGCTGAGCATTTGAACTCATGTCTCCTCAGACACACCTGTTGTGCACTAATGCCTTGCCTCTTCTTTCCCCCCATGCTGCTGAGGGTCAGAGAGATCCACAAGAGGTTTGTTGTTGGGTAGTTTGTTTATTTACTCATTGCTGCCCGTACGGAGGACTGTCCTGCATCCGTATTCGACACAAGCATGAGCTGATGCTCAAGTGCGGTGACCTTGCCTTTCTTGCTGTTTGCCACACAAGCGCTTTGAAAAACCAAGGCCTTTCTGAGCATTAGACAAGAAAGAAATTGGTCTCTTATTTTTCACTAGGAATTTCTGCAGTTTCCATAGTTGTGTTTTGTTAAGTGCAAGAGGTGAAGGTAAAATGCCACATTCCTATACCCAACAGTTAGAAATAATGAATTATTTCTACATCTTTTCTCTTCTTTCATGTAGTTGTGCTGTGCAAAATAGGTAGCTTGTCTTTAGGAAGGGTTATCTTAATTTTTTTGTTGCAAGCTGGGGTGAGCACCCCCTCCTGGACACTCACCAGGCTGTAGTGAACCCAAACTTTGGGTCCCATGAGTTCTTGCTGGGCTGGGCTGGGCAGAGCTCTGGGCCTCTTGGCAGTGGAGACGCTACAGTCCAGTTGCCATGGCCCTAAAACTATCAGCAGTTCTCCCAAGCAGCTGCTGCATGCTCCTAAAGTTCCACCAAATCTGCAGACCCTCTGATTTGTAGTTTGGCATGGATACCTACAGATATACTTTGATCTGTCACATTTGTAATAACTCTAGAGAAACAACGCTATAGGAATGAGAGAAACATTTTCATTCTAAACCCCTAATTTCAAGAACTTATACAGTCTTCCAGTTACACATAACCACCCCCATCCCCAAATCTTGAACTCAGTCTTCATGCTCACTCCCAGCTCAAAAGTAAATGTGCCATTTTTTCCAATTCCAAGTATTTAATAAGAGTTTTCGTACTTTAAGTAAGTTCTTTAACTTTTCTGGTAAACACATAACTCAAAGGCATCCTGCAAAAGAAAAAAAAAATTGGACTTGTGCCCCTTCTTTGTGATGTATAAAGGGGACATCACAAGAGTCAAGGGATTGAAAGCAAGGCATCCAAAAAGCGAAGGGATTTTTAATCATTCATTACAAGCTTTTTGTGTTTTGTGCTGACATCTATTTAACCCCAGTCACTAATGAACATTTTGGGAAAAGGATGTCCGTGTTAAAGATTCCATACCTGCATCTTTCACAGTAAATATGCCTTGAGATATAGCTGAATTTCCTGCTTTGTATGTGTTAGTCCACTGACAAAACAGAGTGTGGCTTTATTTTTTATTTTATTTTTTTGCGTTCTGGGATACTGATAGGCTTGACATTATTGTAAGGAACCAGGTTTTAGGACATCTTCATTGCATGGCCTGCTATCGTAGTAGACAAGACCTCACTAAAGTTTATACTAAAAGAAATTTAGAAATGTTAACACTTGAGGCAAATTCTCACAGTTTAACTTTCTGAACATGACTCATTTCTCATAATACAACATTTTTTATCACACTAGTCTGACTAAATTTTGTCAAGCCGTGACGAACTTGGGTATGTTCTGCTTACCTAAGTTAGCCCACAATGCACATTTTTCGGATGTTTTTCTGTATCTGTTTAAGCTATTTATATGGGCCACCATCCCCATAGTTCCTGGGCACATCACAATCTTCAATATGTTTATCCTACAACACTCCTGTGAAATAGGAAAGTATTACTTCTTCCTAATTTTCAGGTGGAAAACTGAGTCACAGAGAGACTAATCTGTTTGCCAGGGTCATACAGTATGTCTGTTGCAGGGTAGGGAATTGAACACAGATATCCCAGTCCCAGACTAGTACCTTAACCAACGGACCATCCTCTTTTTCTCTCTTGTATAGTTTATAGGACAGTCTGAAACTCGCTCATGCAGTGTTACTGAAAAAAATGTTCCCAGTTCACCAGCCAGATAGAACTCTGTTTCTGTACTAAATAATAAACTCTCATGGAGGCAGGGCTTTTGTATTGTACGTTCTACTGTATGTGGCACTAAATTATCAGACTTGAAAAATATATCCTGTCACTGGATGGCTTCATAAGTCTTGTTACATTTCAGAATCCACAAAACCATGAAGCACAATATGTAAAATGTAGCTCTGCCACTGACTGTTACATTTATGGTCTCAGTCAGTGGACAAGTTAGCGTCTCTCTTCTTTTGCCTCATCTTGATATTTCCTTAGCAATTTGCACTAATAGAACTGTGAAAATCTGCCCTCCTACAGCAATGTTTTCTCTTTGTGTTGTGTCCTCTACTACATGCTAGGGTTCTCTGCCTTATCACATCTAATCGAGTCTCAGTCTGAGATGCTGGCACCGGGAATGGGAGGCTTCTCATTTTTTGCACCTGGCACCTATGGCAGAGTGAACAAGATGTATTTGTAGAAATCAGTATCTCTGCTTACTTGTATTGAGGTGCAGGGCGATACAGGGAGAGGATTTGGGGGATTTTTGCCTACGCTTGCTGATTGTATGTGCGGTTGTTTGTAAGAGATGTGATGATTTTCTCCTGTTACAGTTATGAACTTCATCTGTCAGATGCTTGTTCTTACACTAATATTTGGATAAGAACTCTTTACCTTAAAGGGACGTTCTCTTAGCATTCTGAGTATACCTGGGCAGATTCCATGTCTCTTAAAAACTGAATTTAGCTTTGTTCCCATAGGAAGCATGAGTGGGACAAACATGGGACCTGTGCAGCCACAGTGGAGCCTCTTAATTCTCAAAAGAAATATTTTGGTAGAACATTGGATCTCTACCAAAAACTTGACCTCAACAGGTATGGAAATCTACCCCTTCTGTCGGTTTATTATTTTAGTGGTGCAAAAGGCTTTGATGTACACTTAACAACAAAGAAAAACCCCTAAATTTTTCACTCTGCAGTGGAAAAATGACTGTTGATGCCAGTTGTCTTTAATACTGTACTCTAGAGCCAGAGCAAGGTTTATTCTGCTACCATTTTAAGTTGTAGTACGGTCTCCTTTTCTCATCACATGATACTGGGACCAATCCAACTTCCATTTCAGTCAGTAAGTGTCTTCATTGTCTCTAATGAGTTCAATTTTGCCATCCTTTTTAGGTAAAACTCCCATTGACTGCAGTGGGAATGGCAAGATTGACCCTTGAGGTAGATTCATTTTTAGATACCATAGGCTGCCATTTGTTTGCTGAAGTCCTGATCCTGCACACACTTACACATGTGCTCAACTTTACTTCTGTGAGTAGCCCTACTAATTTTTATGGGATTACTCACGGCAGTAGAGTTAAGTATGTGCAAAGGCATTTGCAGGATCAGGGCCTGAGATATTTGCATGGTGTTATAATAGACAGTCAAATTGGGAGTCAAGTTTTGGCTACTATACCTTTTAGAAGTGTTGTAATGTAACCAGAAACATTCTTGTAGATTTTTAAAAACCTATATACAACATAGTGCTTGAGAAACTCAATTTTACAATAGTAGGGCCAATTAAAAAAAATTCAGAAAATTTAGAAAATAAAATGCATGCATCGTTTCTCTTAGTGGAAAAGGACAAGCCAAGGGCAAAACTCTTGTTCAGCTTCTGAAAGAGAGAATAATAGACTAGGATTTAGGGACTATAGAGGAAGGATCCAATAGAAAGAGAGGACAGCCTGAAAGACCGATGTCAATCAGAGCCAAAGCCCCCACCATGCACTCATAAGCAATTAACAGTGTGTTATGTCTTCCTATTCCTATTGGATGATCCCTTCTCACTGCTCCAACACACTGGTGGCTACACACAAAAAATTTAGATGGGAGATAACAACTTGTCCTAGCTCCTTAGGTATACATTAATTAGGAGCTTTTTAAAATGCCCCCCTGTGTAGTGACTAGCAGGCTGTTCAGCTTCTCAGTTCCCTGCTTGAATGTGCAAATTTGCAGCATACAGATGTCCCATGTGAAACCTACATGAAATTATAAGCCTGGGAGCGGTTTTTAAATATTTAATATTGATTGCCAATATTTAAAAAAGAGAAATCGGATGACCCAGGGAATTACGTCTGACATCAATCCTGGACAAGGTAATGGAGCGGAAGATAACGGACTCAATAAAGAATTAAAGGAGGGTAATATGATCAACATGGGTTTATGGAAAATAGATCCTGTCAATTTACCTTGATATCTTATTTTGACGAGATTACAAGGTTGGTTGATAAAGGTACTAGCCGTGCTGTAATATACTTAGACTTCCATAAGGTGTTTGGCACTGCACAATATTTTGATTAAAAAACAAAGAATTATATAAAATTAACATGGCACACATTTAATAGATTAAAACGTGGAAACTGATGGGTCTCATGATGTAACTAGTAGGGTCCTACAGGGATTGGTTCTTACCCCTATGTATTTTAATATTTTTATCAATGATCTGGAAGAAAACAAAGTAATCACTGATAAAGTTTGCAGATGACACAAAAATTGGCGGAGTGGTAAATAATGAGGAGGACGGGTCATTAATATGGATGTGGATCACTTGGTAAGCTGGGAGCTAAATGTCAATGTATACATCTAGGGACAAAGAATGAAGGCTGTACTTATACTGTGAGGGACTCTATCCTGGGAAGCAGTGACTGTGAAAAAGATGTCGTTGTGGTGGATAATCAGCTGAACATGAAATACTAGTGAAACACTGTGGCCAAAAGGACTAACATGATCCTTGGATGCATGAATAGAAATCTCGCATAGGAGTAGAAAGATTATTTTACCTCTGTATGTGGCACTGATGCAACCAGGGCTGTGTCCCGTTCTGGCATCCACAATTCAAGAATGGTAGAATCATAGAAATGTAGGACAATGTCATCAAATCCCGCCCCCTGCACTGAGGCAGGATCAAGTAAACCTAGGCCATCCCTGAAAAGGGTTTGTCCAACCTGTTCTTAAAAGCCTCCAGTGATGGGGATTCCACAACCTCAATTGGAAGCCTGTTCCAGAGCTTAGCTGCTCTTATGGTTAGAAAGTTTTTCCTAATATCTAACCTAAATCTCCCTTGTTGCAGATTAAGCCCATTACTTCTTGTCCTACTTTCAATGGGCATGGAGAACAATTAATCATTGTCCTCTTTATAACAGCCCTTAACATATTTGAAGACTTATCAGGTCTCTCCTCAGTCTTCTTTTCTCAAGGCTAAATATGCCCAGCTTTTTAAACCTTTCCTCATAGGTCAAGTTTTTCTGAACCTTTTATCATTTTAGTTGCTCTCCATGTAAAATTATTTGTCATAGTGAGGTCCTGCCTAGCGCACCCTCCGGCGGCAGGCCATGGCACAGTACGCCTGCCTCTTCAAATCCCTCACTAACTCTACAACAGCTCTCTTGCCTTAAGAACATCTTTCTGTGGGGCCGTACTGCAAATCCAAAGCCGTACTGCAAATCCATCCTTTACAAAAAGGCCCAAGCATAGTCAATTTCCTATACTCAGTGGATATAGTCCTTAAAACACTGCTTTTCCCAGCAGGAACCCCTGCCCTCCCTCCCCACACCCCAGCATCTCTGCTGGGAGTCCTTCCATATTAGATTTTGGTGTCTTCCACTACACCTAAGCTCCTTATCAGTCCTCTTCTGTTCCTCTGAATGCAATTCCCAGAGGGACCCCCACACACAGCTTCTCTTTTGGGAGATTGTTCTTGCCGGGGAGCATCCCTCCCTCCCTCTGGACCTCTCATTGTTCCCCCGGATCCAGCTCTCCAGCATGGAGATGTCAGCTGATGAGCCTCTCTACTGTTCCCTGCCTTCAGCCATCTCCAGCCCTCAGTTTCCAACTAGGCCACCAGGCACTTCCTTCTGCTGCTACTCCTCTTCTCCCCTTCAGCCCTCTGGCCCTGGCTCAGGGAGGTCAGCCTGCATACCCCTCTATTCTCCTTGCCTTCAGCCTTCCCCCAGGAAACACCTTCTGTGTCTGGCAACCCTTATCTCCTGCCAATCTTCTCCTCCTAGACAGCCCTCACTCAGAGTCTGTCTGATCAGGTTTTGCTCCTCTCAGATTCTCTGTGGTTCTCTAAAACCCCCAGGTGCTGCCCTGCTCTCTGAATTGGCCAAATTGAGAGCAACTGTTCTGGCACAGCGAAGCTGAACCTACTTCAGGGCCAGCCACCCTGTCACAGTACTTTACTCTTACTTTTTCTCAGTTTTCTGATTGGTCCAGTGCTGCTACAGAGAAAGGCAAAAAGAAAAATCCTAGGTCCCTGCCTGTTCACTGGATGGGGAAAATGTCTTCATGGCTCCATATCTGACAATCAAGATACCCTCTATAACAAAACAGCCTTCTAAGAGAAGGGGGAAAATCCTTCAGTACTTAACCTAAATTAGCTTTTTTTTAAAATTAGTTTTGTTGTTGTTGCTGTCTTAATTCAAACAGCTCCTTACCAAAGTCTTTTTTACTCCCTTTACATACACAGAACAATATGAAATAGCGATTTTCATCCCCTCCAGTCTGTGTAGCTGCCTTCTAATATCCAGTCATAGATTTTTCTAGACCTAAATCCTGAGCATTTCAAATGTAATAATAAAAGCAGTTTAAATATGTCTGATTAGTAAATTGCCTGTGTTCTATTGTCCTGGGTAGCTTTTACAATGTGACTAAGGAATGAGTTGCAGATGGAATGGTGACCGACAGTAGAGCTCTTTACTTTGAGTGAATGTTGCGCTGTGAAACAAAGAACGGAGACTGAAAAATTTTGAAGTTAACAGCTAGTGGGTTTTTTCTTATCGCTTAAAAAAAAGAGCATTAACATTCTTCATTATTCTTCCAGTGAATATTGAATTAAACATTCTTATTGCACTGATTTGCAAATTTCAACAGGAAAATGTACAGTTAGAATTGCTAAAAGATTTCTTTTTTTAATTACTCTTCTTTCAACCTCTATATAAAGGTACACGTTTGTTTGTTTTTTAATTATTTTCTTTGAGGTAACAACTCCAGGCTGTTGTAAGAATAACATGGTATCTTCCTAGTTACCAACCTGCAAAAATCTCAAATGACTGAGTTAGACAGTCACTTATTGGGAAGATGCCTTCAGTCAATTTGATTAAAACTGGTGTGTACGGGACCTGATCTTGCCAGGTGCTGAGCTCCATCAGCTTTCATTTGACTAAACCCTGAGAACTGCTGAACACTTACAATTCCTCTTGAACTCCTATTGTTGGGATATGGCCCATTGATTTCCTTAGCAATTGAATTGTTGAGCTCCTCATAGGATCAGGCCTAGAGGAATGAGGTACACCAACTTCAGGTTCTGGAGGGTGCAATCCATGAAGGGACTAGGCATCGCAATGCTGAGTCCATGGCACCTAACTTTTAGGCACCCAGAAAAAACAGGAACAACGCTGAGTTAGGCACCTAGGGTCCCTATACAATGAATGGGGAGAGATAGGTGCCTAAGAATGCAATCCACAAAAGCCAGCATGATAGATGGGGAGCTGCCTAAGGTAATCTGAGGGGGATGTATTAAGCTTTCTTGGAGATAGGCACCTAAGTCCAGGCTGCAGAGAGGTGCCTAAGGACACCTGCTTCCTAGAGTTAGATGGCTTAAGCAGAAATGAGTTGGGTGCCTGCCTCTTTTCACACAAAATGCCCTAAGGAGGAGTGGATGCTACCCACCTTATAACTTTTAGTCCACTGGTTAGAGCATTTACATGGGATGTGGAGACCCAGATTCAATTTCCCCTTCTCTGCTAGAGGGGGAGAAGGGATTTTAAGAGGGGTCTCCCATCTCTTAGGAGAAGTCTTTAACCACTGACCTGTGGGGTTGTGACAAATATTGCAGTTTCCTGCAGTATCTTTGGGAGATCTTACTGTACTAAATGTGTATCACTGTGGGCCAGGGACTGTATGTAGTTCCATGGGGGAGGGTAACCACAGCCCCTCCAGGAGCTAAGAACAGTGGGGGTGATTAGGCAAATTCACTCAGGTTGTAACACCTCCAGAGAGGCACCACCTCCTAAAGAGGCTCACTTATGCTAGTTCAAGCAGCATTCTCCAGAGGCCAGCGGACAAAGAAAGGACTTTTGGTTAAATACCCTGAGTTTAAACTGACTCAGAGCCTTCATTCTAATCCAGCAAAGACAGGACGTCTGGTCCAAAGGGGGGCCCCCATCCTTAGGAAAGGTTTCGAAGGACTGACATGGACCAGAGCCCTTTTTGGAGATTGGGGTGGGGGAGCGCAGGGAGGGAATCTCTGATAAGCTTATTAGCATGTGTAGGTTCTTTTATTGTTTGTAATATTTTCTCTGTAATGCTTTCACCTTAAGAATAAATGTGCTTGCTTAGAAAGGGGTATGTGGTAACTTATACCTATAGGCAATTATGCTGTTTATAACCTCTGAGGAAGAAAACAAAGCAGGCCTGCTTAGGCAGTCTGCCTTGCTGGGGAATTCACAGTGTAGGCAGGGCACTGCGCTGCCTGGAAATACTCTGATCAGAAGGCAAGAGGGGTGATGGCAAGGGAGCTGGAAGCCTGAGAGTGAGTGCCCTTGCTGGAGTACAAGGGAGAAATACAGGTGAAATTGCCTTGAACCATGACAGGGATATGCAGATGTGGGATTCCCTTAGTCTCTCCTGTTGAAACTGTGGATAAATGAGAGGTTAGAGCTGGGGTATTGGTCCCTGGGGTCTCCCACCTCCCAAATGGGTGCCCTTACCACTGGACTACAGCATCATTCTCTCACTTTCTCTGGTCCAATGACATTTTAAGTATTTATACACAGTGGAACAGTCACTGGAGGAGAGAGAATGAGTCTGTAATCTGTTGGGTAGGGTACCCACCTGGGAGCTGGGAGACCCTGGGTCCAGTCCACCTGCTCCAACCATTATTTCATTATCTATCCACAGTGGAACAGCTTCATCAGGAGAGCTTGAAAGAACCCCATATCTGAATACCCCTGGCTCAGTGGTTTGAGCACTCTCCTGAGAGGTGGGAGACCTCTGTTTTGAATCCTTCCTCCCCCTTTCACAGAAAGGAGGGAATTGAACGTGGGGTCTCCCACCTCTCAGGCAAGTGCTTTAGTCACTGGGCTAAAAGTTGTAAGGTGGGCGGCAGCACCACCACCTCGTCCTCCTCTGGCAGAATTTTGAATGGGACCTTTCAAGCACACCTACTGGATTGGGCACTGCCTCTACTTAGGTGGGCTAAGGACTATCTTCCCCTGATTCATGGATCACTCTGGGACTTAGGCAGGAGACAGGTGTCAGAACACCTAGAGGAAGGCAGCAGTGAACATGCACAGAGACAGGAACATAGGTACCTACAGAACTTTTACTATGAAAAACTTAGGTGCTGAGTGAGCGTGGGTGCCTACAGGGTTCAGTGGGAGTATTGAGGATCTCAGTGGAGGCAAAAGAGGGACTTGGGTCCCTAAAACATGGACTCAGATGTCTAAAACAGGGATCCACCTATCCTACTTAGCTTTATTGAATGATTTATAATTTAAAAATATGCTTTTAATATTAAATAAACTGGAAAACTTGATTATTCTCAGCTGACAATGGTCCTGAATCGCAAGCCACACTCCAGCCGCTTTGTGCTCTTCCACTGGTACAAAGTGACCTTAAACTTGGCAAATCTCCCCATGTACAGGGATTTCCAGTAGCACACAGTGACCATAACAACTCCTACTCCTTGCTCCCTCTGGTCAGCTGAGGGAAAAGAGATGTGACCTGCTGCTCTAACCTGTATCAGGTGACTGGCACACCATAGCTCATGGATTTGGGGAGTGCAGAGAATGCCGTGGGCCCCCTCCCAGCTGCAACTGAGGATCTGGCTCTAATGGTTAAAGTCAATTCAAGCAGGAGAGGAGGGAGTTCTCACTGCACCAGCCAAGGGGTAAGGGGAATGCTAGTTACCAAGCTTGGGAAAGGAGGGGAAGTTGAGCTTCTCCCATTCTCCTTGCTTTAATCTGTCTATCTAGCTCCCTCACTAGGATTTTCCATTTACCCATTGATTAGCTGTAGTATATCTACATGCAGTGACTCCCATGAAATGTAAGATGTATTACTCCACAAAAGGCATTTTGTATTCATTTCAGTTGTCTCCTGAAAGTTGGGATAAAGCCAAGCAGTACCTATTACCAGGTAAGAAGCTGTCATACTTATAAAGTCATTTTAATGTACCGCTGCTAGAAGGAGTGGATAGCTTCAAACCTGCTGCAGATAAGCAATCTCTTCTAATTGTATAGCTGTTTACAGTTGTTTTTCATGCAAAAGGCTTTTTGTTACTATACAAATATGGAATTTGTTGAAGTGATGCTATATGCCTTTCAATTCTCTCTGGCTTTTAAATCTTCAGATGACAGCCATAAAAGAAGCCCTTACAAGTGTTTATGGAGTAACACCAAAGGTTCAGTGCCTTCCTCCAGAAGAGGTAAAACTTTCTTTTATTTTTCCCTTATTGATTGAAGTAGTAAACAAAAGTTTACCTTGATGAAACTAAATTTATTAACTTCTGATGATTTTCCTCTCTCTTTTGCTTCTATGTTGGGACATTCCAAATATCCCCTGAAATATATTTACTTCAAAGCATCCAGTACTCAACTGACTCATCTTAAGCCAAATTTTAGCTCTGTCCTACTAAAAATAAAAAGACTTTGCCTGATAGCACATGTGGATCAGGCAAATTCAGAAGCTTACCCGGTGTCCCCAAAGAATTCCTGTTTGGAGAAGTTTAAACAAAGTTTTATGGCTTTTCCTATGATTCGGAAAGACAGAGTTAAATGGTCTGCCTTCTCCAGCCAATGCTGCCTAAAAATCTGATTCCATTTTCCCTTTCCATGCCAGCAACTGATCTGTAAATTAGCGTGCAGTAGTGAATTTAGTGTGCACAATCAGTACATTATGGCACAAATATAATTCTACCTATCTGTACCAAAGTAAAATAAACAATATATTTAAGCTACAAAACAATGCACATGACATTGAGTTTAGTTAGCTATATAGCTGTGATTTCCTCCTCCCTTTTAACTATCACTTTGTGATGTGACCTTTCCTAAAAAGGTCACAGAACAGCTCTAACAATCACTAGACTCCCTTTATCACAGTTTAATAAAGCTGTTTTGCTGGAAAGCATTTGGTGGAGTTAGCCCACACATGCAGAAAGCTATTTCATGAAAACCATTCTAAGTTAAAATTGCTTTTAGAGTTGAATATCTTTTGTGTTGTCAAGTTAATTCGCTTTAGCAATATTCTGAGTCTTTGTGCTCAGCCTCTCCTTTCTCACATTAAAACCCACTAAATCATAGCCTCTAAGGTCAGAAGGGACCATCATGATCATCTAGTGTGACCTCCTGCACATTGCAGGCCACAGAACCTCACCCACCCACTTCTGTAATAGACCCATAACCTATGGCTGAGTTACTGAAGTCCTCAAATCATGCTTTAAAGACTTCAAGTTACAAAGAACCCACCATTTACACTAATTTAAACCTGCAAGTGACCCTTGCCTCATGCTGCAGAGGAAGGCAAAAAAAAAAAAAAAAAAAACCCAGGGTCTCTGCCAATCTGACCCGGGGGAACATTCCTTCCTGATCCCAAATATGGCATCAGTTAGACCCTGAGCATGTGGGCAAGACTCACCAACTATCAAAACCAGTTGCCTCCCTTTTAAGGGTTTTTTAAACAACAAATTAAAATTGGTGTTTTGCCATCAATTTCAATGGGAACAGGAAGTTGCTCCAGTGCTTTTAATCAAGGGAGGCTGTATACGTGGGAACAGGTTAAAGACTGGTTATTTGTATTCTGGGAAAGGAGTAATACAGGAGGCAATGATAGTGTTGCAAACAGTGATTGCTGTCATGAAGACTGCTCAGATGCTGCATCACTCTTATATTTGTAATTCAACAGTGTCCAAAGGCCCCAGTCATGATTGGTGCCCCATTGTACTAGGTGCTGTGCAAACGTATGTGGAAATATGCTCCCTGCCTCAAATAGCTTATGGTCTAATTACAGAACAACAAGCGGCTGCTAGATGAAATAAAAAATGATAAAGGGAAATACATCTTTATAGAGCATGTAAACAAGCTGTGAAATTGCTCCTGCACAATATTTAAGTAGTGGGTTAATTAAGAAAAAGATTTTACAAGAGTCTCCTCAGGCTTCTAACTCCATTCCAGAATTACCTTGGGTCTGAGTTATAACAGTTTCTTATTGTATATGCGAGAGGGCATTGCTGTGAGAGTTTGGGATTGCTGGCAATGACAGGGTTGAAGGCGTATGATTAAGACAGTAGTAATAGTTACAACAACATTGGGACCCAATCCTGCAAACACTTACTACCCAATAATACTTGTCACTGTAAGTTACCCAACTGAAGTCAGTGGGGCTTCTTCTGGTAGTAAGTACTAGGATCAGGAGTGTTTGCCAGATTGGATCCTTAATTTATGACATACACCAGCTGTGTATGCATTTACTTCATTACAAAAAAAATCCAATATATTCCTTCGTTTTGTAGGATGACCAAATACTACAGTGATGAGAAGTCTCTTTATCAGTGTAAATTAGACCTTCCCTCTACTAAGAATCTTACAAAATGATAGCCAATATCCTAGGTATCCAAATGGATTCATTTACCTGCACCTTTGTGAATTGCATAAGGGGAACAAGGTGTCTGTACTATGAACTGTATGCAGTACATACTTCTAGAAACATCATCCACCTGTACCTTTACAGTGGCATATCTTCAATATACCATAAGAACAAGCAATCTGTATCTAGAGGATTAGCTTATTGTCTCCTCTACAACAAGAAGCCTCTGTAAGTGCCTTTAAAAGCTGAGTATCTCATTTTTACTGTTTCCAGGGTGAAGAAGTGCAAACAATTGGTCAAATTGAATTCTGTTTCACCAAAGAGTTGGAGCTGAGAAACTGTACAAACTCAGAGGCTGACTCCTATGTAATGCCAAACAACTGGAATTTTGGACCTGAGGAGTTGTCTGTCTGTAATGACACCCTGACGTATTACCCTGCACAGGTTCAGTTTTACAACTGAAGCCTCCAGAACTTGAAATACTTGGTAACAGATACCTTTTTTAAACGAGATACTTTGCAAAGCAATGGAAAAAGCTGTTTTGAGTAAGTGATACTATGCTCGCCTACCTCACAGGAATGTTGTGGGGATTAATGTTTGAAGTGCTATAAGTATAAGGTGATTCTTTTGTATTAAAGAGGCAATGGGCCAGATTCTAATGTCAGATACATAGCTGGAAATCTACAGTAATTGCACTAGTTTAACTAAGCTCGGAATCTGATTGTGTTTTTTACAATAGGAAACACTGTTTAAAAGAGAAATGACTTTTCAACATTCAGAATTGCATTAAAGTCCAATTCTTTATCTGGGCACTCTTTTTTGATTATTTGTTTGTTTTTTTGGAATTGTGAACAGAGCATGAATTAATCCCTCAGACCACTATAAAAAGATACTTATTTCTCAGTTTCTTGGGAGAAAAACTTATTCAGACATGATAACTAAGGGGCTTGTTCAGAGCTCCTTATTCAAGCAAAACACTGATTGGCTTCAATAAGAATTTTGCCGGGGAGTGCTGAATAGAGGCCCTGTCCTATGTGGTGTTAAGCCCCTTTTAGACCCATTGAAGTAATTGAGCATTTTGTGTGACTGTTATCTCACAGGACTGGGCTTGTTATCTTTGTGTTGTCTTGTTTGGTGAATGAAAAGCTAAGATGCAAACTTCCAAATGTGGCCAGTGACCACTGATGTTTTTGGTGCCCCAGTTTTTGGCTGCCCTTTTCAAGATGCCAAGATTTCCCACCCCTCCAGGTTCTGAACATCTGTATTTCCCATTGGTCTGAGTTGTGAGTGCTCGGCTAGTCTGAAAATTACACACAAGATGTCTGACTGGGCAGCCAAAACTGGAGGCACCCATAATCAGTAACTAGTTCTGAAACTGCTAGCCTGAATGACTCCATATTCTTCTGACATATCTGATAACACCAAGCCCAAATGTTTGAAAACCTGAGTGAGACAGGCCCTTAAAACATCAAGATTAAAAAATTGGATTCTGTTTATATGCTCTCTTCTAGCTTGAGTTATTAAGGTTCATAAGTCCAAGCTTTTCTCCACAATGGCTAGAATTTTTTTTCTTTTAATGAAAACTGAGATTATCATGTAATCACATGACTTCAGGAGCTAAGACGTCAAGAAAAAACACCAAATATTGTGAGATTTGCAATAAAAAAAAATGCAAGAGTTGGCAACATGCATAGCTATCAAATTTTAGTTATATAACATTGAATAAGGTTAAGGTTTTTTTCATTTGAGGCCAAGTATGTGTTGTATCTAACACAGAGAAGTATTTTGATGCAAATTTTTTAAGTTGCTTTTGAAAGACGGTGTGGTCTGGGAAATTATACAGGTGGAGTTGCACCTCTTCAGATGTAATTCAGCAGAATGCAGTACAGTATGTTCTGACTGTTAGGGGGAAATTAGTGTAGAAACATGAAGTACTATATTAGTAAGTAAAATTAACATTTCCTCTTAGAATCAGGTTGAGTAAATATAAGTGGTTTATTTGGTTTTCCTCTGTCTCACTCCTTTGTGCCATCCCATATTTTAAAAAGCCCACTACAGTAACATTCAAAATGCTATGGTAATTGGGAAATTACTTCAGAATACCATAGAACTTATTCAAATAAAGCAAATATTAATAAACCATGCAGATAAGTACATTCCATGATCTGTTTAATTCCTTTTCCTGCTAGCGAGAGCTTCCTGGATTCTGTATTTTCTTTTCATTATGAAAGAGGGAACTTACTAATGTGAAGTGTTAATGTATAGACTTGAGCCATTAAAATTTCTCTTGTCCTACAGGAAGGGATTCACCCCTTTCCTCCTCAAATTTTATGTTATTGTTTTTTTTTTTTAAAAAGTGATGTTCAATAGAACTGACTTGACAGGTCAGGAACATAAGAACAGCCATACTGGGTCAGACCAAAGTCCATCTAGCCCAGATACTGTCTTCCAACAGTGGCCAATGCCAGGTGCTTCAGAGGAATGAACAGAACAGGTAATCATCAAGTGATCCATATATCCCATATGAGGAATTTTTTAAAGGGCCAGGACTTTTTGCATTGTTGCATCAATAAAGAATAAATCACATTATTTTGTAACACTTTAATATTGTAAAGGAAACTGACTTCAAAGGATGCTGGTATTATATGGTTTGGGACGTTTCAGTGATTCCTGTGTGGGGTGGCTGAATACACTATTGAATTTTACTAATAAACATTAAGAGACAAATTCTATTCTTCATTTTGTAGGTGGGGACTCCAGCTGAGTTCTGTGGGAATTTTGCATGTATATGAAAGAGCACAGATTGGCTCAAAGATCAGAAATAATTCACTGCTTGTCAATATTACTTTGGACTGAATCCAGAGAAAGTCAGTGAAACTTTCAGGGATGGTACTTTGTCTTCTGCTAATGCTGTGAGCATCCATAGTTCTTTCATCAGGACTGATTTAGTAATGAACAAGGTATGAAATGATCAGTAATAAAAGGAAATCTCTGTTTTGGGATCTTTTAAAATTTCAGTATGTATGTTTGTCCAGTAACACATCTGTTCGTAATGGCGAGTGCTAGTGCAGGATCCCTTAATGCAATGATTTTCAATAGAACTGTGTTGGTATTGTTGAATAACTTCTCAATGCACAGTAAAGAGTTATAGGGACATGGCCTGCTAGTGGTAGGGCCCAAAGTCAGGGCTGGCCTTACCATGAGGCGAACTGAGGCAGCCACGTCAGGTGCCAGACTGTGGGGGAGGGGGAAGGGGCGCCACTAGGACCCAGAGTGTAGAAAATTGTGTCTGCTGCTGGTGCATATGTATTCTCTCTGCTCTAGTTGCACAGAGATGGTGGAGTGCTGTGCTGGAGGAAGGAGGGCACAAGAGACATAACAGGCAGGCAGGAGAAAAGGTGAGAAGGAATAACAGAAAGCAGCAGGAGCTGCAGGGAGAGAGAGGAGGAGGAGCCTCTTATGTACCTCTCTAGCATCCCCAGGAGCCTGGACTGATCAACACCAGCTTCTCAGGGAGCTTCCTGTTTCCTGCTGCTTCCCTGAACCCACTTGAGGAGTACAGGCAGTCAACTGAAGTAGTAGGCGCCAGTTAGGCCCTTAAGACACTGATATCTTCCCTCACTCAGGCCCTGCTACCAGCCTGCTTATTTGTCCCCTTCAACTGAGTGTTGAGAGCCACTATAGCTGGCACAGAACAGCAGTCATGTGTGAAAGAAGAAAACGCCCCTCTGGGGCAGCATTCAGAAAAAGAAAGCAAGCAAAGGAAGCTTTTCTAGCTAAGCAGGAAGGAGCTCTCCTGAGATACATAGACACAAATGTTCACGATGAGCCTTCCAGCCCCAGTGAGGATGTGAGTGGTGAGGAAATGCCTGATCTTCCAGTTAGTCAGAGTGCAGGTGACCTGGCAGCAACTGCAGCATCCATATCTCCATCTCAAATGGATGTAATTATGCACATTCCTGAAGAAAAGTGTAGATCAGAGAAGAGTGTGGTGGAGGCGCACAAAACGGCTGCTGCTGAGTTTAGTTCCTTAAGTCTAGGACTGTGGACCCACTTGAGCAGTAGCCTGAGGGACTTCCTTGTATTGCATAGGCCACAGCAAGTGAAAAACTTCATGTTCCCCAAAGACAATGAAAACAGAAGTTTCCATCCAACACATTACTGGCGTGAAATCCCCAATGGTGACAAAGTGGAGAGGCCATGGCTTAAGTACTCAAAAACCCAGAATGCTGCGTACTGTTTTTGTTGCAAACTTTTCCAGTCTAATGTTCCAGCTACATTGGGTTCTACAGGAACTAAGGACTGGAAAAATCTGGCTAGAAATCTGGCATGCCATGAGAAGGCAGCAAATCACTAGAGAGCATTCCATAGGTGGAAAGAGCTTGAGATGAGACTAAGGTTAAAGGCCACCATAGATGATCAGCATCAAGAGATGATTGCATCAGAGTCTCTTTACTGGCAAAATGTTCTGAAAAGGCTCATTGCCATTGTGAGAATGCTTGCTACCCAAAACCTAGCACTGCGTGGCCCTTCAGATCAGCTGTATGTGCCAAACAATGGAAACTTCCTTAAAATTGTGGAGCTGATGGCTGAGTTTGATGGGAGCATCTAAGAAAAGTCACCACCCAAGAAATGTACACACACCTCTACCTTGGAAAAACAATTCAAAAAGAGATCATACAGTTACTGGCAGCAAAAGTCAAACAGGAGATTGTGGCAGATATGAAGTCAACAAGATATTACTCTGTTATTCTGGACTGCACACCTGACATCAGCCATACAGAACAAATTACTTTAATGGTGGTGACAGAGAGCATTTTCTAGAATTTATTGACATTGATGATACTTCAGGAGCTGGTATGACAAATGTGCTTCTTAAAAAGCTGGAAGATATGGGAATTGCGATAGCTGACATGAGAGGTCAGGGCTACGATAATGGTGCCAACATGAGAGGAAAGAACAGAGGAGTGCAGACACGGATCCGAGAGTTAAACCCTCAAGCTTTTTTTTTTTTTTTTTTTT
>NW_020664436.1:28353109-28377876 GCF_002925995.2 Terrapene triunguis
GTTTTTTTTTTTTTTTTTTTTTTTTGTCCCATGCAGTTCTCATTCATTGAACTTGGTGGTCATCGATGGCAAATTTTGAAGCAACATCTGGGAACATCCTCTCTGACACTGAAACCACTAAGTGCCACACGATGGGAAAGTTGAGTGGAGGCAATAAAGCCTATCAAACACCAAATTGGGAACATAGATGATGCCATCGTTGCCATTATGGAGGATAATGCTATGACAGGAACTGTTCGTGGGAGAACAGTGGCAGAGGGAAATGGAATCACCAGAAACATACATAACTTCAAATTTCTGTGTGGCTTAGTGTTGTGGCATGACATAGAGTTTGAAATAAATGTGGTAAGCAAGAGACTCCAAGGCATTGACCTTGATATATCTGGAGCAATGGAACAACTGGACAAAGCAAAGTCATACCTACAGTCTTACCAGTCAGATGAGGGATTTCAAAACGTTCTTAAGAGCGCACAGAATTTGGCAGAGGAACTTCATACTGAAGCTATTTTCCCACCCATTCAAGAATACAAGAGTCACCAAAGAAGAAGACATTTTGATTACAAGGCACAGGATAATCCCATAAGAGACCCCAAACAACAATTCAAAGTTGAATTCTTTAACCAGGTGCTAGTTACTATATCTGAAGAAAACCTACACCAGCAATGCAGGGCATTAGAGACAGTGTTGACACATGATGACATGTGCGATATTGATGCGAGTGATTTAGGTCAGTGGTTCTCAAAGCCGGTCCATTGCTTGTTCAGGGAAAGCCCCTGGCAGGCTGGGCTGATTTGTTTACCTGCCGCGTCCACAGGTTCGGCCGATCGCGGCTCCCACTGGCTGCGGTTTGCCGTCCCAGGCCAATGGGGGCTGCGGGAAGCGGCGCGGGCTGAGGGATGTGCTGGCCGCCGCTTCCCACAGCCCCCATTGGCCTGGAGCGTGAACTGCGGCCAGTGGGAGCCACGATCGGCCGAACCTGCGGACGCAGCAGGTAAACAAACTGGTCCGGTCCTCCAGGGGCTTTCCCTGAACAAGCAGCAGACTGGCTTTGAGAACCACTGATTTAGGTGATGAACTGAAAGCCCTTTCAAGATACATTTCAGCAGGATCAACTCCAAAGGCTGTTCTGGAATATATGTGCACAAATAAGATGACCACCCTCTTTCCAAATGCTTTTGTTGCTCTGCTCATACGTCTAACACTTCCTGTAACAGTTGCCAGTGGAGAGCGCAGCTTCTCCAAGCTGAAATTAATAAAAACACATCTACGCTCCACAATGACACAGGAGAGGCTGGTCGGCCTTGCAACCATCTCAGGAGAGCATGAGCTGGCCCAGACTATGGACCTTCAGGAAGCAGTTCAAATCTTTGCAACCAAGAAGGCATGGAAAGCATCACTTTGATTATTCAAACAGATAAAAATGCCAGTGTTTGCTATGCAGACAAGAAAAGTTACATTTGCTGTTCAGGCATTTGAAAGTTAAGTGTTACTTAAAATTTTTGAACAAGGCATTTTAAGTTGTTAGTTCTCCTTTATTGGGGTAGGTAGCAGAGCAGTACCATGAGAGGAGTAGAACAGGAAGAAGGCAGAATTGAGACCTTTCAAAGTTTTGGCCCAAGCGAGGGGGCAGGGGGGCGTCATTTGAGCTCCCCGCCTCAGGTGCCAAAATGTTGTGGGCCAGCCCTGCACAAAGTTACATTTACATCAGGCTTTTGGAAAATACATTTTCAAAAGCCTGATGGAAATGTTTGCATGAAACTAAACAAATATGTTTGCTGACTAATGATTTCCTGTAAAGTTGTGAATCCAAATTACAGTACTGTGTGAAGTGCACAAAACTCAAAGTGAAACAAACCTTCATCCTAGAAGCTTGCACTACATGCAGAGTGCTCATTAACATTCCATTTTAGGTCCTTAAGTTTTCCTCAGTTCATGCCAGAATTTTCCAAGCAATCGTAACTGTTGAGACTTACCTAAAATGCATGAAATAACGAGAACATACTTGCTTTCAACAGAGTCTTTCTGAAACCATTAATATGGCTTTTTTCTTCTAATTATGGAGAGCTATCTTTGACAGGTAGGGAGACTGGCAGAAAATTAATCCCTGTTGGGTGAAATTCGGTTCTGTGCAGAAAACCAGCACAAAGCTTATGTGCTTCTTTAATACCATTTCAACTCTCAAAATAGGGCTTCAGTGGTGCATAAGCTTTGTGCTGGTCCTTTATGCAGATGTTGATTTCATCCCAGTATGAACAACAAGTTGTATTGCCAACGCCAGGGATTTAAAAAAAATCCCATGAATCAGTCAGCTGGGTTCTTTTTCTTTGTTTTCTGGAGCTGGATCTGTCAGGCTCTGTGTTTTCAAGCTTTGCTACACAACCATGAGGGCCGGAAACATTTCTTCTTCAGTGAAAGCTGTGATTCTCACATAACATGAATCTAGGAGCCAGGGCTTAAATACCACATATAGTGAGACTCATGATAAAATCATAGGAGTTGGCAACAGTGATAAGCCCTCCCACTTCAATTATAACTTGGGCACTTGAAAAACTAAAGCTACTGTTTTTAAGTTAGTGTACACCTCAAAGGCTTCAGCAATAAGTACTCTAGGGTACTTTTTTAAACTGCCTTCATTTTATTCTGCTATTGGAAACTTATTGGCCCAGTTTTGACATTTTGTGATACTGTCCATTATCAAAAGTACAATCAGCAGCTTTCATTCATAATTCAGGATATAACGATTGAGTTTAACTGGCCTTTTGAAAGTCTTTTTGAAAAACACGTAAGTTGTAGAATAAGAGCTTGATTACATGTGGAAGCTATTGCGAAATAAACTAGGGTGTGAATTTAAAGTGCAATAACTAGTCCACACTAAATCCCCATGTGGACACTCTTATTCTGCACTAAGGGTGCCTTTTTGTGGTTTAGCTTAATCCACTTTAGGTTAATCAAAGTGCACAAAGGTATATTTAGTGTGGAATAAGCGTGCCTACACAGGGAACTATTGCGGAATAACTATTCCAAGCTATTTCCCAGTGTAGACAAGCCCTAAGAGTCACTTTTGCTAGGTGTAGAAAATGCTTATTAATTGGGGATTGGCTAAAAGGGTACCTGATCTGTGTTCTCCATTGCCCCAAGAACTTTCAAGATACTACATCTTAGTATCATTGCTTATCTTTTTAATGGAGAGAAAACAATGACATGATTCAATAGCTGCAATCTCCCCAGAATCTCTCATGGAGATCTAGTTTAACATTTTCTATCACTTCTGAGTTTTATTATTAACTCAACTGTGTCATTAACCCAACTAAAAGAAAATAGAATGCTCGAGACTTGACAGTAAATATGGCTTCCTTGGAGCCTACATTTTCTGCAGGCCTTTGTTTAGTGCTAACAAGTGGATACAGCATGGAAAAAATCATACCAGCAAATGCCGAATGCTGTATTGTACAGTTATCAGTTGTTGTTTGGCTGAACTTCTGCAACTTTTTCTCAGTCATACTCATACCTGGCTGTCAACAGCCAGGAAGGTTTTTCAAAATTGAGAAGTGGCAATAGAGTTGTTGATTCATGTTGTACAGATTGTTTAGTGGACGTTTAAATCAATAACATAGTGTTCAGCTTTCTTCTTCTCTTCCTGTATCACAGGATGCTGCTAAGAATAATATCTTTATGTATAATGCCAAACAAAAGTTGGGGGGGCATAATGTTAATACCTATAACAACTCTCTGTAAAGACTAGAAATCTCTAATACAAACCAGTTTTAATAAAATCTAGGCGAAACAACCAAGAGTGCAAATATGTACTTTAAATGCAGGGAAATAAGAAAACAATTGTCTAGAGGTGACACGCTAGCAGACAACCTTGCCACAGTGAAATATACAAAGATAAAGCCAACTCTTCCCAAATACAGAACCAGTGAAGACAAACAAGTATAAACTGGAAAGTACAAAGCACATTGCCAACCCAGAGAGGAATAATTGCAACTAATGTAACAGAGGAGAGATTGTGATTGACAAGCACTTGCTATGCTAGTGTACAAGCTTCCCATTACTGTGAGAAATATATTCCATACCTTATCACAAATGTGAGACTTTTCATTTAAAAAACTACATAACTGAAGGAGAAAGATGGCAGAGATAGCATCGTGCTAAGTAGCAGCCTGCTATTGAATATAAAAAAATTAAAAATAATCATGAGTCAACACAGGAAATTAAACACCAAACACACGCTGAAGTCCTGTTCTGGGCACATGCATTTACCTTAGAGATCCCCTCCAAGATCTTGGGTTCCGTTACACTTTGGCCACACTTATATATCTCCTATTAAAAAAAATATTTTGAATTTGCTTTGCCACTAACAGTTTAACAAAACCCTACAGCTGTTAAGTATAGTACCTTGGTTTTGGACTAAACTACCTGCTTAATTTCAAAGTCCTGCTGCAAGCCATGAAGGTATGAGGATTCTTTGTAAATAGTCAGAATTTTTGTATTGGAAAGCATTAGGCAACCTTAATATTGAGGTCTTTGCTGCTCACCCTACAATCCAAAACATTACAAAAATCCAGGTGAAGTACAGGATATACTTAAGTCTGGGCCAACATCTGACAAGCTCTCTCAGATTTATCCACAGATATCTTAACACTAAGAACATAAGAACAGCCATACTGGGTCAGACCAATGGTCCATCTATCCCAGTATCCTGTCTTTTGACAGTGGCAGGTGCTACATGCTTCAGATGGAGAGAATAGAAGAGGGTAACTTACTGAGTGATCCATCCCCTATCATGTAGAGCCAGCTTCTACCAATCAGAGGTTTAGGGATACCTAGAACATGGGGTTGCATCCCTGACCACCTTGGCTAATAGTCATTGATGGATGTATCCTTCATAAACCTGTCTAATTCTTTTTTGAACCATGTTATACTTTTGGCCTTCACAACATCTCCTGGCATGAGCTCCACTGGTTGAGTGTGTGTTGCGTGAAGAAGTATTTACTTATGTTTGTTTTAAACCTGCTGCCTATTAATTTCATTGAGTGAACCCCTGGTTCTTGTGTTATAAGAAAAGGTAAATAACACTTTTTCCTCCACACCATTCATGATTTTATAGACCTCCATCATATCCCCCATCAGTTGTCTCTTTTCCAAGGTGAATAGTCCCAGTCATTTTAATCTCTCCTAATATGGGAGCTGTTCCATACCCTCAATCATTTTTTTTGTTGCCCTTCTCTGTACTTTTTCCAATTCTAATATATCTTTTTTGAGATGGGTCGACCAAAATGGCATGCAGTATTCAAGGTGTGGTTGTACCATGGATTTATTTTGTGACGCGATATTTTCTGTCTTATTATCTATCCCTTTCCTCATGAGTCCTAACATTCGATTAGCTTTTTTGACTTCAGCTGCACTTTGAGCAGATGTTTTCAGAAAACTATCCAGAGTGACTCCAAGGTCTCTTCCTTTAGTGGTAACAGCTCATTTAGATCCCATCGTTATATATATAAAGTTTGAATTATGTTTGCCAGTGTGCATTACTTTGCACTTAATATTGATTTTCATCTGCCATTTTCTTGCCCAGTCTCCCAGTTTTGTGAGATCCCTTCGTAACTCTCTGCAGTCAACTTTGGACTTAACTAGTTTGAGTCATTTTGTATGGTCTGCAAACTTTGCTTCTGTCAGCCAACGGTGATGAGGGCAGGCAAGCCCAGTGGCTGGAGCAGGCAGCAGACCTAGTAGCTGGAGTCAGAGCCAGAGTCAGTTGTTGGGAGACAAAGCCACAAGTAAAACTGGGAGGCAGAAACTGGGTGCCAGAGCCAAGGGTCGAGCTGGAGTCCCTAGTCAGGAGCCAGAGCCAAGGGTCAAACCAGAGGTCAAGAACTGGAGCGAGCATGGTAGTGGGCAAGAAAGGGTTCACGGCAGGGACAGGACAGAGGCAAGGCTGCATGCAAGGCAGGAGCAGCAGAAACAAGGTAACACAGGAGCAGGCACAGTGGTGGGCATGAGTTGAGAAACCAGCGAGCTGCTGCTGGCTTAAGAGCCGGCCTGCTAGCCTCTGCAGCCAATCAGGTTGCATAGCTAATCAGGCTGCCTGCTGCAGACTAACTGCACTGATGAGGCTGCCTGGAGACTAGCTCTGCTGCAGGCCCTGATTCCTGACAGCGACCTCACTATTTACCCATTTTTCCAGATAATTTATGAATATGTTGAAGAGCACTGGTCCCAGTACAGAGCTTTGGGGGACCCTGCTATTTACTTCTCTCCATTGTGAAAACTGACAATTTAGTCCTATCCTTTGTTTCCAATTGTTTATCCAGTTACCGATCCATGAGAAGTCCTTCCCTCTTATCCCATGACTGCTTACTTTGCTTAAGAGCCTTTGGTGAGGGACCTTGTCAAAGGCTTTCTGAAAGTCTAAGTACATTATATTGATCACCCTTGTCCACATGCTTATTGACCTCCTCAAAGAATTGTGATAGATTGGTCAGGCATGGTTTCCCTTTACAAAAACCGTGTTGACTCTTCCCCGACACATCATGTTCATCTATGTGTCTGATAGTTCTGTTCTTTACTGCAGTTTCAATCAGTTTGCCTGGTACAGAAATTAGGCTCTACCGGCCTCTAATTGTCAAGATCGCCATTGGAGCCTTTATGTAAAAAAAAAAAAAAATCGGCATCACAAGAGTTCTCTGCCAGTCATCTAGTACAGAGACCAATTTAAGCGATAGGGTATATACCACAGTTACTAATTCTGCAATTTGGTATTTGAGTTCCTTCAGAACTCTTGGGTGAATACCACCTGGTCCTGGTAACTTATTACTGTATAACATATCATAACACCTCAATCTGGGACAGTTCATCAGATCTATCACCTAAAAAGAATGGCTCAGGTGAGGGAATCTCCCTCATATCCTCTGCAGTGAAGACTGATACAAAGAATTCATGTAGCTTCTCCACAACAGCCTTCTCTACCTTGAGTGCTCCTTTAGCACCTTGATTGTCTAGTGACCCCACTGATTGTTTGGCAGGCTTCCTGTTTCTGATGTATGTAAAAAATTTTTTTGCAGTTAGTGTCTTTTGCTAGCCGCTCTTCAAATACTTTTGTGGCCTGCCTAATTATACTTGACTTACCAGGGTTTATGCTCCTTTCTATTTTCCCTGGCAATTACCTTTCTAAAGAAAACACACCACCTCCATCCTCAGTCATGTCTGCATTCTTTAAAAGCACAAAGAAAATCTACTGTCAGCCTTGCAGAGCCAATACAGCTTCAGGAGAGCGAGCTGGATTATTTTCTGGCTCATGCATCATCAAGAAAATCAACTAAATTCCAATAGCAAGATCACCTGTGCTACCTTATTGATTTAAAATTATATGGTTAGTTCCATCTGTGCCACCTCATTGAAGCTGGTGTGCAGAATTTTTATTACTAATAATGATGCCGTTGCCCACTCTGACACCAGTGGCCTGTTTGGACATCAGTGGTGCCCCTCCTCTGAGCGGTAGATGTTAAAGGCCTTGCAGGTTAGTTTCCCAGTGGGGAAAAAAGATGAGTGATGCTGAGTCTTATTTTACCTTGTGTGACTTGCTTTATTTCCACAGAAGCAGCAGTCCAGAAATGAGATAGTCAAACAGCATGCAGGGCAAGCCCTTCGTCCAAGAATCTCAGCCCAGTACCAATGCCCAGATCTCATGGCGCAACTCTACCTCAAGAATGGCTTTGGGTGCTGATTAGAGTTAGAAAGCAAACTCTCCTGCTGTTTGCACAGCTTCCTCTCTCCCAAAGCTGCTTCTACAGAAGGCCTTGCATAATCCAAAGCTAACACCACCGCATGTTTTATCAAAAGTTAAAACTTCCTCTCAGGCTAAGAAAAAGAACCTGGAGGATTGTGTAATAGCAGCACAATATCATTGCCATGGAAAATTGTTCAGGCCAAGAATTTAACAAGATTCTTAAAGGGTTTGGACACTTACCCTGGTAACAAGAATATCTAGAGTTGTTATAATTAATATCAAACATTTCAAGGCTTAAACCAGTCTTTAACTAGTAGAGACTAGGATGAGACCCTAATGTGTGGCGTGGGCAGATTTCCCTACATCTTGCCTGCTGCAGAGCTCTTGTATCTTCCTCTGAAACATCTGGTACTGGTCACTGTCAGAGACAGGATACCGCAGGACTGATGGGGTGTGATAATTCCTATGTAACTGGTGACATCAGCTTTAACGATACATTAAGCAGAAAAAAACCCCACAGCGTTGACTGTCAGAAACAAGATTCCATTTGCAGAGCTGACAGTTAACTCCCCTTTTACCTGTAAACTGAGCAAATTTGATATGAAAATTGCTGAGAAAAAGATAGTGTAAAATAATTCTATGATGTTGTTTGTATAAAGTCACTTTTCAGAATGAATCACACTTTGTAGAAAACAGGCGGCTAGTTTCTATGGTGCCCACAATTGTCCTTTGTACCAAAAGCTTACATAAATCAGACAAGATAGGCCAGAACAGAATCAGCAAGAGCTAAAAGCTCATCAGTTATACTGTAATGATTACAAACTTTATAAACATGTCTGAGATATTCCAATAGGCAGCTTCTATCAGATCAGCTACTCTGCCAAATAATGATTAAAGTTGCCATCATCAGATTGTATACTGAGAGAAACTGTTACATATTTCCATCACAGGCATAAAACTTCCTCTTGTTGACCTATGTGGCAGTATTATCTGGGTAAAGTCTCACTTTAACCCAAAGACTCTTCCACAGGTTAAAGTGTTAAGGGTTCTTTCCCATGTTGGGAGAGTTGCACAGGTTATAACCATCATAGAAATTGTGTTAGTCCAGAAAGCTTTTGCTGTCAGTCCCCCAAGACTAGATTCTTGGAGGCTACTGTTAGAGCAGTCTCAGTAAATGGACCCTGGCCCTGAAATCACTTTCTGTGGGATAATCAAAGCTAGTTTGACAACATCCAAGTTGTGTTGCAAATCCTTTTATTTTAGATACTTACCAGATGATGGAGGCATGCAGTTTTGAAAGATTTGTTGGTTATCAGGTAGGTTAATTAATAGTGTGATTATTTGTTTTGTTACCTAATGTGGGAAACAGCATTGTGGTCCATTGGGTGCTTAGATACTTTGAAATTGTTATGACAATAATAACAATTTTTAAAAAATACCACAGTTGCTGGACACTGGCTTCACTTTTATGTAAATAATGGTTCTTGCTGCTTTTTTTGTCTTTAACCTTCTGAGAAATTCTCATAGGTTTCATTCTCCAAGTTCTAGAGGAGTCAACATCTGGCTCAGCCATTATGGAACCAAATTCGGGATCTTGGGGACCCATTGACCCTGTATACAAACTACCCTGTAATTTCAAATACAGTAGAACCTCAGAGTTACCAGCACCTCGGGAACAGGAGGTTGTTCGTAACTGAAATGTTTGTAACTCTGAAGAAAACATTATGGTTGTTCTTTCAAAAGTTTACAACTGAACATTGACTTAATACCACTTTGAAACTTTACTATGCAGAAGAAAAATGCTGCTTTCCCTTTATTTTTTCAGTAGTTTACGTTTAACACAGTACTGTACTGTATTTACCTTTTTTTTTTTTTTTCCCTTGAGTCTCTGCTGCTGCCTGATTGTGTACTTCCAGTTCCAAAAGAGGTGTATGGTTGACTGGTCAGTTCGTAACTCTGGTGTTTGTAACTCTGAGGTTCTACTGTATGTAGTTTTGTTTTCAGTTAAACCCACTTCATAATCGATAATGACTTCAGAAAACCAAATTCTTATATCAAGTCAAGTGCGAAAAAATTTCATACAATCTTTCAAACTAGTGAATGTTCCTTAGCAGTGATGTTCTGAGAGAGCCTGACAACTGGATCCCTTGAAATTCGGAGGAAGGCATGTGCGCCCATTAATGGTTCTTAATCCTTTATTTGTGTTTCCCTCGTGTTCTAAAGACTGCAGCTAAAGAATGCTGGCTGACTGGCATTGGTTTGTTGTGGGGCATCTTACTGACTCACAAGCCCCCTGACAAGATCACAAATAACATCATCAGCATCTCCAAAAACTAATAGGAAAAAAAATGGGAAAAGCAGACGGGGGCGGGAGACAATTCAAATGGTACTCCCACTGAGGGCATCCAAACTAAGCAACTACACCACCTAACTGCCACTCTAGATGCTTAAATCCAAAATTTAGATCCTCAAGGCTCCTACTCAGGTGCTGCCTAACCGTGTAGGTACTTAAGTTCCACTGGTAAAATCCACTGGGTTCCAAAATGTCTGCTGGTGGGCATGCAAAAAGCCAGCTCTGTCCTGACATGCACCTTACACCTAAGCCCTGGCGGGATCCTCAAACTAGATATTTTCCTGCTTATCTTGTCTGCGGGGCCCGATCTGGTCAGGGTTCTTGGAGCACTCCTACCAGAACAGGGCCAGTACAAAACAATGGTGGTGGTGCCACCGAACCCAAACCTCACACCAAATAGACCAGTGGATAGGACGTTCACCCAGGCTGTAGGAAACCCAGGTTAAAAACCTCACTCTGTTTGAGTTGGAGTAGGGACTTGAACTTAGGTCTCCTATGCCTACCTCCTACATAAGAACCCTAACCACTGGAAGAGTTCATGGGTGTGGCTCTCTCAATCTCTCCTGTTGAAGTTGTTCCACTTTTTATAAAATCCCTGACTAGTGAGTGAGAGTGACTCTATAGGCCAGTGATCAGGCACTCAGCTGGGAGACCCAGCTTCTAGGCCCTGCTCCAATAAATATTTCATACAAAGTGGAATAGCTTCAACAAGAGAAATTTTCTCCAGCTATCTTATATCCCAGTAGTTCGAGCAATCATCTGGGAGATAGGATACCTGGGTTGCCAGGTGGATTTGAACCCAAGTCTTCCCCATCTTGAGTGGGTGCTCTGGCTAGTGAGCATAAGGGAGACACTGACACCTCCCTTTTTTCCTCAGAAAAGGACTGATCTGGCTTAGGTGCTGAACTCCAGGAGAGGTCTCACAGCTGAGGATCCTAAATGGAGGCAGGCACCTCCTGGCAGGCACCTAGCTCCTTTTGAGGATCAGGGCTTAGGATCAACCCTTCTCCTTGGCATTTCCTATTGGGTAGCTTAGTTGGCTCCCTGCTCAGCATGCTGGCTTTTGCGAATCCTTCCCTTAGGGACCTGACTCTCCTCATCTATTTTATAGGGTGCCTGAGTGTGACGTTGTGCAGTCTATATGGTTTTATAAAAACTTGATAATAAGTCAATATAATGTAACTGGGATAGTTTTAGAGGAAATACGGTAATAAGTGAATGTAACGTAACTGGGATATGCTTCATGCAAAAGGTCTCTTGTAAGGTATCATTACAAAGCTTATAATCTACTGAGTATGATCATCTGATTTGTATAAATGTACCACTCTTGTATCTAAAACTAGAAATATAAAATATAACTCTGAGGGCCTATTGTAATTATGTAAAGTGTGGGCCATTAATGATGGTTTGGAATCTTGATGACTCCCATTGTCTCCAGATGGCTGTTTACCTGTGAGTCTCCCTGTATATGTGTGTGCTGGCAAGTGAGTAATGAAGTCTTGCAGTGACATGTGATCATGTCACCTGAACTGGAATCCATCTTTAACCTGGTGCTTTTCCAGTGAGGGGGGGTGGAAACCCAGAGGGACAAAGGGTTCCCACCTTATGCAAAAGATATATAAAGGGGTGGAACAGAAGAGAGAGGGAGAGGAGCCATCATGAAGAATCCCCTAGCTACCACCTGAGCTGGAACAAGAGCTGTACCGGGGAAAGAATTGTGCCCAGGCCTGGAAGGTGTCCAGTCTGAGAAAAAACTTACTGAAGCATCTCTGAGGGTGAGATTATCTGTATTCAGTTTGATTAGGCATAGATTTGCGCATTTTATTTTATTTTGCTTGGTGACTTACTTTGTTCTGTCTGTTACTACTTGGAACCACTTAAATCCTACTGTCTGTATTTAATAAAATCACTTTTTATTTAGTAATTTACTCAGAGTATGTATTAATACCTGAGGGAGCAAACAACTGTGCATATCTCTCTATCAGTGTTATAGAGGGCGAAAAATTTATGAGTTTGCCCTGCATAAGCTTTATGCAGGGTAAAACGGATTTATTTGGGTTTAGACCCCATTGGGAGTTGGGCATCTGAGTGCTAAAGACAAACACACTCCTGTGAGCTGTTTTCAGGTAAACTTGCAGCTTTGGGACAAGTGATTCAGACCCTGGGTCTGTGTCTGGAGCCAGACTGGAGTGTCTCGCTCAGCAAGACAGGGTGCTGGAGTCCTCAGCTGGCAGGGAAAACAGGAGCAGAGGTAGTCTTTGCACATTAGGTGGCAGCTCCCAAGGGGGTTTCTGTGATCCAACCCGTCACACTGAGCACCTAACTCAGGGCTGCGGATTCCACCAGGGGGGCAGTGCACCTAAAAGTTAGATGCTGTGATGCTGAGTCTAAGTCCCCTTTGTGGTTCTAGTCCTCTGAGGCTGGTGATCGGAGTTCCTGAGCTCCTGCTTTCCAGTTGTCTTCCACTGGAAACTGCCAGTGGATCTAGGGACAGAGGTAGGAAGTTTTCATGCATTGGCAGTTTGATATAATCCCTCATGTGACAGATTCAGCCAAATATACATATATTTGAAAAAACAAATAACATACTTTTAATTCAGATTACACAGTCCCTCCAGGTTTGCAAATCAGTAAGACAGGCAATAGTTTTTAGTCTGATACATACTGCACATTCTAATAACCCACTGTCATTTTGAATGTGAGGTGATTAAGCATTCAGTATACAAGACTAATGGAGACTCATTACAGTCACTTAGAGAGTGAGAATGTACCTGTGCTTAAATTACAGATATTTAGCATCATACAAAGATTATTTTACTAGATACTTGGGGGGGGGGGGGAAAATTTAGCTTCCTTATTATTCTGAAAAACTAATGCCTGCCTTACAACAGTTGTTCTAATCATTTCTCATTACAGTAAAAATCATTGATTGAAATTGGATGTAGGATGACAGAATGTATCATTGTAAAATGAGATCATATGTTCACTATTATCTGATGAAAGCAGTTTCCTGCTGAAATACCAGCTTTAAAAAAAAAACTCAACGATTATTAGCTTTTGTGATTAACTGAATTAAGATTCTTCAAAGTGTATGTCTGGTCAGAAATGTGATTATAGAAAACAATTTCTTACCAAACCAGATCTGTTCCTTCAAAGTTCTCCTTTCTGTTGACTTTTTGACTAAAATGCATTTTTACTACTTTTTACTCCTGTGAACACCAAGGACTAATTCAGCATTGTGAGAGGGAGCTAGATTTTATTCTGACTCAGCCATAGAGGCCTGATCCAGCACCCACTGAAGTAAAGATCTCCACTAACTTCCAATGGGTGTTGGATCAGGTCTGCGGCCCTCACACGTGTTCTCAATGCATGCACATAGTCCTTTTGAGTTACAAGATGTGGTCAGCCTCCATGGGCCAGTCAATCCTTGTAACTCTAGTAAGACTGCTGCTAAGGGTAATGCCATGCACAAGGACACCTGTGCACACTGGAACTGAATTGAGACCACTCTGGTTAAGGAACTAGCTTAGCACTTGGGGATCCTTTTAAGGTTCTGATCCTTCAGTTCATAGCATGCAAAAAGACTGCTGTGCCCATATGGAAGTAATAGATCTTTGTGTTAGCTGTGGCGGTTTCCCAATGCACTACCAGCTGTAGGATTAGAGCCAAAGATAGTTGCCATCTTGCACTGTAAAAGTCTGTAACTATGGCTGGGGAAACTTGATTTGCCTGAAAATTGTCGTATTTCCTCTAAAGGCAAAGGAAAATGTTTCCAGAAAGTTTGAAGAAAATTCAAATAGTGTGAGAGTTGCAGGTTTTGTGTATAATTACCAGATATGAAACCTCAACTTTAATCTAAAGTATTTTTGGGTCCCTTTAGCTCAAATTTGGCTTGTTAATTACCCTGCAAACTTTTTATGTTATTAAATCTCTCTGAAAATATCATGTGTCAACTCCATTTGAAGAAAATTAGTTGTAAGCAAAACTATGCTTTTTTTTTTAGTTGGTTTTGGGCCCAATCCTTGTTCCCATTGAATTGAATGGGAGTTCTGAGCCCAAGCCTACTCCAGTTGATGCCAGTGGGAACTTTTGCCATTGACTTTAGTGGGATTAGGCGAGCATGTTGCCCTATAGTGAATGAGTACAGGTTAGAAAGAACATAAAGGCATTTTCTATAGGCAACCATGATCTTCCTTTAGTGCATGCAGTAAAGGCCTGTGGGTTTGGAGCTGCTGGCCCAAGGTTCCAGGTATGTGTCTTGTTTTGTTATGGAGAGATATATTTAAGGTGGTTGACATGGTCCTCTTATAGACTTGACCACGCTTGTGACTCCAGAAAAGAAAGAAAAAAAACTTTTATATTTAGCTTGTGTTTGATTAACGTGGAAAATTATGAGAATCTTCCAGTATTAAAGGGCTCTCTGTCCCCAGTGAAATGAGGAATTCAAAGTACATTTAAATACAGATTGACATGCAATTTTTCTATGACTTCAGTTTTACTCTCCATTTTTAGTAAGATTTATACCGTATTGATCATCTTTTTAAATGTTTAGCTAAACTGTAAAAAAACTGCTATGAACCAACTATCAGTATCTGGGTAGTAATAATAAATTGCAGCCAAGGAACTGGGCTGAGATTAGGAAAGGCTTTCACAATTAAATATTATATAATGAGAAAACAACCAATCTAGAAAAACAGGAATAGACTGGGGATACTTTTCCTAACCTGTTTAGCATTTTCGTCTAACTTTTTATGGTGATAGAAACCCACTGCTCTTGGTTCTATTTCCAGGATTAGAGGGCTGGACTGCTTTAAATCACAGTTTTGTTATTATCTGAGTGTCTGCAGTCAGACTCTACTAATCAATAATCTCTGCATTAGGCATGGTTTACAGTAAAGCTCTAGCTCAGATTCCCTGTGTTCAGTAACAACTCCCTCTTCCAAGTGATCTGGCCTCATTCATATTTATGCTGATTGTCGGCCTCATTTTTCTCATTTGTTCTTTACAGAGACATTGTTCCTATTACCATTTCCCGAAATCTTCTCGCAAGCCACTCAATTTGAGTGTCATTAAGAGAAGTTATTATCCCAAGATAGCTGGAAACCGTACTTGGGTAATATAGCAGAAAGCTTTGCAGGGTGAAGCCTAGTTATGAGGTGTTATTGTCTCAGAGAAGTATTCAATTTCTTGATTCCTTGTTGCTGTCATCTCTATAATATCTGGTTTCACTGTTCTGCACCAGTAGTTCTAGTTCCTCCATTTTGTTACCCAGTCTCCTTGCATTGGTGTACAAACATCTTAGTTGTTTCTACTTGGCTTTGCCCAGAGTCTTCACCCAACTGGGTACATTCATTCTACTGCCATTATTGCCTACCTGACTGTTAGCTACACTGGTATCGGCACTATCTTTCCTTTTAATGTCCATTCCTCTACCCATTGCTATTCCTTTCACCATTGCTGTATCTTTCTTCCTTGATTTTCTTCCTGCTTAATGTTAGAATCAGGCATGGAGAGTATATGAGTCTCTCCCCTGAGTTCCTAGTTTAAAGCTCTTTTAATCAGTTGTGCCAACCTCCATCCCAGGAGTCTGTTTCTCTCCCTACTCAGGGGGAGTCCATCCCATGAAAACTGCTCTGTCCATGAATGCCTCCCAGTGGTCAAACATCCCAAAGCCCTCCTTGTAACACCACGGCCTGAACCATCTGTTGATCGTAATCTTGTGTCACCTTCGTTCTCCTCCTCTAGGGACAGGTAGAATTCCACTGAAGATCACCTGAGCCTCCATTTCTTTAAGCGTCTTCCCCAGCCTGGCATAGTCACCATTGATGTGTCCCAGCAAGAATCAAGCAGTATCATTTGACAATCAGTGGTTCTTCTTCGAGTGGTGTCCCTGTGAGTGCTCCACTCTAGGTGTCCGTGTGTCCCTGCGCTGGAGATCGGAGATTTCTCACAGCAGTACTCGGTTGGAGGAAGGGCACTCACAGGAGTCGTCTCATGCAGCCATTGGCACCTCCTGTAGCGCACAGACCCCCCGACTGTCCCCTCAGTTCCTTCTCAACCGTCCTCAGCTGCAGACGGCCCTCCATGGCAGTGCTCTCTTTGATGCTTTACACCATACCAGATGTCACAAGACACCTCGTTTAACCGTCAACAACCATGATACTTCACTCAGAACAGACCCTAACAATGGGCTCAGAGAGGACGAGCTCCACAGAACCAGGCCTCGTCCACCCGTCCATCTACATCTAAGCCACAATTTTGAAGTCTTGGTCAAGGGTATGCACGACCTCCCCACACCTCTATGCCAACAGATACCCCCATATCACAATTTTGGTCACCGCCTACACCCATTTTACCATGCCTGGACTGCGATAACCACAGATCAATGGGTTTTGGAGATCATACAATCTGGCTACACCATTCCTTTCACAGCCATCCCCCCTACCCTTCTCCCTTCCCCGTCCATCTTCAGGGACCCCTCTCACGAGCACCTTCTGCAGCAGGAAGTAGACCACCTCCTACTCCTGGGTGCTCTAGAACCAGTACCACATCAATACTGAGGGAGGGGTTTTTATTCCAAATATTTCCTGACAGAGAAGAAAGGAGGGGGATGTAAACCTATCTTAGCTCTCTGAAAACTCAACAGATTCGTACGCAACCACAGGTTCAAAATGGTCACTCTGGCCACAATAATCCCAGCGCTAGATGGGGGGGGGGGGGACGACTAGTTTGCAGCCCTCAACCTCCAAGATGCATACTTCCATATTACAATACATCCTGCCCACAGATGGTTCCTGCGGCTCACAGTAGGACCCAACCACTACCAATACAGGGTCCTTCCCTTCAGACTGTTCACTGCTCCCCGTGTATTCTCAAAAACGCTCATGGTAGTAGCAGCACATTTATGACGCAATGGAGTCATAATCTTCCCCTATTTGGATGATTGCCTTCTCAAGGGTGCCAATTGACAAGAAATGGCAGGCATGCTGAAGACCACAATAGACCTGTTTCACCAGCTAGGTCTACAGATAAACGAAAAGAAATCCACCCTGGAACCAACCCAGCAACTGGAGTTTATCGGAGCCAACCTAGACTCCATACAAGCCAAGGCAATATTGCCAAACCACAGATTCACTACATTGACCAATCCTATTTCCATGGTGACCATCAGCCCACAAACTTCAGTGAGGACATGCTTTCAGATTCTGGGACATATGGCAGCTTTGACTTTCATAGTAAAATATGCCAGACTCCTGCAGCACTGATTGAGCACAGTCTATGCACCAGGCAAACACTCTCTCAGCAGACGTGTGACACTACCACCAAGGGTTATCCTCTCCTAGGGTGACCAGACGTCCTGATTTTATCGGTACAGTCCCGATTTTAGGGGACTTGTCCCGCGTCCCGACCTTACATCAGTTGGGACGCACTTTGTCCCGATATCGGGGGACCGTCTGGTGGAGGACGCAAGCCAGCGCTGCCGGCGCCGCTCTCCTCTTCTTCCTGTGCCTGGGGCAGCGCAGCTGAACTCCCGGCGCTCGCCCGCCGGCTGACAGGAGCCTGCGGAGTGCTGCAGCCCCACTCCCCAGGCACGCACAGAGACGGCGAGTAGGTCTCCACTGTGTGCTGCAGGGGCGGGGCTTGTAGGCGCCGGTAGCGAGCCCCCCCGCCCCTGCCCCCACTCCCCTCGACCCGACCCGCACGACCTTAGGAGCCAGAGGGACGGGACCTGCCTGCTGGATGCTTCCTGGGAGCCGCTCCAGGTAAGGCTAGCACTGCCTGGGACTCACCTGGCCCCCTGGCAGGTCCCTCTGGCGGGGGGGGGGGCTCTGCGTGCTGCCCCCCTCCCTCCCCGAGGGGGGAGGTGGAGACGGAGCAGAGGCAAGCTGGGGTGGGGGGGCATGGAGCTGCCGGTGGTTTCTTAGTTTTTCCTGTGCTCCGGCAGGTTTTTTTGTTTTGCTCCGCCACCGGCTTGTTTTTTGTTTTGTTTTTTTGCTCCTCCCCCCCGTCCCGATATTTGACCTCTGTCATCTGGTCACCCTATCCTCTCCTTACAATGGTGGACACAGCCAGGGAATGTATGCTCCGGGATTCTCTTTCAACAAGACCCCCCCATCAGTGACTATTACAACAGATGCCTCCCTGATAGGTTGGGGCGCCCACTTGGGTCACCACAATGTACAAGGCAAGTGGTCTGTGATGGAAACATGACTACATATCAATCTCCTGGAACTCCGTGCGGTACACAATTCATGCCGACACTTCCTCCCATTCATACAAGAAACCTCAATCTCTATTCTCACCAACAATGTGGCATGCATGTTTTACATCAATCACCAAGGAGGAGCCAGGTCTCATTCGCTATGTGTAGAAGCCATGAATTTATGGAACTTCTGCATCCACAATAATATAAACATGACAGCTTCATACCTACCAGGGTGCCAAAACACTACAGCCGACAACCTCAGCAGGCACTTCTCACAGGAACACAAGTGGGAAATCAACAACAGTGCTCTCGGCACGATATTCCAAAAATGGGGACACCCAGTAATCGACCTTTTTGCCTCAGCGACAAATCACAAATGTCCACTATTTTGCTCCAGGGCAGGCCTGGCACCGGGATCGTTAGGGGATGCCTTCCTCATCCCATGGAACACGTAACTCATGTACACCTTCCCGCCGATATCACTGATCCCATGGGTCATCCGCAAGATACGACTTGACAGAGCATACATCATTCTCATTGTCCCCACACAGCCCAGACAGACTTGGTTTCCATACCTCTTACATCTAGCAGTCTGTGCCCCACAACTGCTGCCTTTCCGGATGGACCTCCTGTCCCAGAACAAGGGCCTGACACTCCATCCAGACCCAGCAAAACTCCATCTCAAAGCGTGGCTCCTCTCTGGTTCCAACATGGGGAATTGAACTGTTCGGAGAAAGTAAAACAGGTATTACTAAATAGCCGTCGCCTCACCATTAGAAATACTTACTGCCACAAGTGGAGAAGATTCTCCCTTTGGTGTCAGCAAAAAAACAGCTGGACGCGACCACGGCGCCTCTATCTATGATCCTAGACTACCTACTAGAACTGAAGGAAACGGGGTTAGCCATAAGTTCTATTTAAGAACACCTGGCTGCCATCACGGGCCTCCACAAACAGAGAGTAGGGGCTTCGATATTCGCTCACCCGATTACATGGCACTTTCTAGCAGGTATACAGAACATGTACCCAGAAGTACGCCAACCTGCACCACCATAGGATCTCAATCTTGTGCTCAAATGTCTCACAAGACCACCATTCGAACCTCTAGCAACCTGCTCCCTCCTACATAGGTCAATGAAGGTCGCATTCCTAATGGAAATCACGTCTGCCAGACGTGTCAGCGAAATAGATTTGATGGATGAACCACCGTACACTGTATTCACCAAAGACAAAATCATGTTATGTCCTCATCCAAAATTCTTGCCCAAAGTGGCTACAAATTTTCATATTAACCAAACCATACACTTACCTGCCTTCTATCCTAAGCCACATAATGACTCTCAAGAAGCTACGTTGCACATGCTAGATGTCAGACGAGCTGTAGCCTTCTACTTGGACAGAACTAAACCATTTTGCAAGTCACCAAGACTATTCATCTCTACAGCAGAGCATTCCAAGGGCTCTACAATATCGACCCAGAGACTCTCCAAATGGGTCTACCTGTATTCAAACTTGCTACTACCTGCATCACAAAGAACCCCCCCATGGGCATCAGATCCCACTCAACGCGAGCCATGGCGACATCGATTGCATTCTTGAACAATGTCCCCTTAATAGATATTTGTAGAGCTGCAACCTGGACATCGGAGCACACTTTTGCAAAGCATTACCCAGTGGTCCCCAACCTTTTTCGTCTGGAGGGCGCCAGACGAGGAGCCACCGTGGACCGTGGCCGACGGATGAGCATCTGTTGAAATGCCGCCGAGAAGCGGCAACGTCAATAGGTGTCGCCGCTGAGAAGCTGCAACGTCAATTCAGCGGCATTTCGGCGGCGACGCCTCTGGATGACGCTGCTTGTCGGCGGCATTTCGGCGGATGCTTGTCCACCGGCCAGTACACGGACGCCCATAGATGCCTCGGCGGGCGCCATGGCACCCACGGGCACTGCATTACGCTATCACCCAAGGCCTTGTCTCAGACTCTATTGTTGGCCTCACAGTGCTCTCATCACACACTTATACATAACTCCGAACCCCTACCAACCCTGGTGGGGTACTGCTCTACAAGCACCTAGAGAAGAGCACCCACAGGGACACCACTCGAAGAAGAAGTTACTCACCTTGTGCAGTAATGATGCTTCTTCAAGATGTGTGTCCCTGTGGGTGCTCCACTACCCACCCTCTTCCCCTCTACTTTGGAGTTCACACAGCCGAGCTCTGCGGTAGAGAAGGAACGGAGGGGACAGTCAGGGGTCCGTGCACTACAGGAGGTGCCAACGGATGCACGAGACAACTCCTGTGCGCACCCTTCCCCCGACTGAGTACTGCTGCGAGAAATCTCTGATCTCCGGCGCACGGACGCACCGACACCTAGAGTGGAGCACCCACAGGGGGACACATCTGGAAGAACCATCATTACTGCACAAGGTGAGTAACTTCTTCATTCTTTCCAGCTCCCATTAGGATCCTCTTCAGCTTCAGGTCCACATCCCATATCTTAGCTCCTGGCAGACAGCACACCCTTCTGTTTTACAGATCAGCTCTGGTGACAGGCCTGTCTGTTCTTCATAGTAGGGAGTCCCCATTCATGTGGACCTGCCTTTTTGTGGTGTTGGTGTGATTCTCTGGCCTTCCTCCTTTTTTTTTCTGGCTGCAAGTCCTCTCTTCTCTATTTCTTCTTCACTAGTCGGTCTTTTCCTCTGCCTGATTTTCATAGTCACATGCTTCCACTGGCCACTTTCTTCACCCAACAGTCTCCCCTCACAGTTCTCCAGTCAAGCTTACATCTGTGAGTCTTGACTTTTCCCTTCAGCCTTCTCTTGCCTTCCCTCCCTCATCTATTCGAACCCCCTTCAAAACTCAACCATAGTTTCCACCTGCATCTCCAAACCTCAGATTTTCTCTTTCATCAGCTCTAACAGGTGGCACTTCATATAAATAAGGCACTTTTTGGGTACCTACCCCAGGGTAATACACATCCTGCGGTTTCCACATCCGGTCATCTTCATTGTCTTTTCCATTCCTGGGGTCACTACCATTCCCACTTCTGTATCTATTATAGTCTTTTTGCCTAACTTCCTCTCAAGGAAAAGAAAAAGACCAGAAAAAAAAAACCCTAAAAACAAAAACACCCCACCAAAAAGCAAAACAGCCAAACACCACACATCCCCGAACTCCCCTTACTCAGACTCCCCTGTTTTCAGATCTGTTTGCTGGCTCCTGTTCAGTGTATTTTAATTAGTTTGTCTATTTTGTTGCATGGCATTTGTGAGGACTTGGCAGGAAGAGTCTGTGTGAGAAAGGGTTTTATGAATAAAGTTGTTTTGGGTGTATAGGAGTTGCTTGATAAATACAATTATTATTGCAGAAGAAATGCTGAACTCTGATCTCAAACAGTTGGCAGTTTACAGTTGAAGTGCATTTATTTGTAATTTTAAGGCTAATCACGTATTCTATTAATGATTTCAAGATGTACATTTTTAAAGCATTTTTTTTTAAAAAGCCTTTCAATTCACCTACAGTGTTTTACCTCCGGCATTATACACTGCTTATGTCAGTGTTCATTTGTGTTGTCCTTTAAATCTGACACATTAGAGCTGAGGGAGTATTTTCAACTAAATGAAATTTCATAGAAATATGCTGTCTCATCAACGCATTTCCTAGAAATATGTCTGTTTCAATGAAGTTTTCATCAAGGTTTTTTGGTTCAGAAAGAGCTCTCATGCTTGATAGCCTGGTTGGCTATCAGGGGGAGATGGTCACAGAGTGATTGGACCCTTTAAGGGGAGTCAGGGGCAAGGCCAAGTCTATCCCTGATAGGCTTCTTTAAGAACAAGTCCATCTCAGCCCACCTGTAGTAATTAACTGCCTAGGTGGCCATTTGGCAACTAATTGACAAATGAGTACCTGGGCCTGTTAAAAGGCTATCAGCGCTCAGTGGGGTGCTCCTAGAAGAAGTCTCTCTGTTTCTCCAAGCCTATGGAGAAAGTAGGGAAAAGAGGCTAGCTGGGTAGAAGCTGGCTGAGGCCTACAGCTGGCTTGAGTTACCGCCCAGCTCTGGGAGGACAACTGGGGATTCCTGATTAAAAGAGACAGTGACTATTTGCCACTTAGCCCCAAGCGAAAAATAAAAATAAAAATAAAAGCCGCAATCGCGATCTGCGGCGGCAATTCGGCGGAAGGTCCTTCACTCCAAGTGGGAGTGAGGGACCGTCCGCCGAATTGCCGCTGAATAGCTGGACGTGCCGCCCCTCTCCAGAGTGGCCACCCCAAGCACCTGCTTGGCAAGCTGGTGCCTGGAGCTGGCCCTGGGTCCAAGGAAGAGAGTGATTGTTTACAACCCAGCCCCAGGAGGAGGGCTGTAGTATACCTGAATTATCACACAGGCTCAGATGAAGGTTCTTGGGCTCCTGGATTTAGGAGAGGTTGAAGGCCTGTTTTGATTAACAACCAGGCTCCCAAAAGAAGTGTGGATTTGAGGACTGAAGAGTTTGTACCCTGTGTCTCACTAAGGATCAAATTTTGATTTAAGTACTCTAGTCTGATAGTAAATCATTACAAGGCCACAAGCCAAAGAATCCAAGCTGGTACCAGGCCTATGCTGTGGCACACAGGAAGCGTGCCAGGCCAACCATAGAGACCTGTGTTCAAATCCCTACTCTCCTTAATTGAGTGGTCTGGGATTTAAACAGGCCCATATTCTGGAGCAGGGAATTGAACATGGGTCTACTACAAACCAGTACCCCCACCACTAGACCATACAAGTACGTCTGGCCTGCTCCCTCGTGTTTTGATTTAAAAAAAAACAACAGACACTTCAACACAACTTCATTTTCATGAAAATGCTTGAAAGGGTTTGTTTTTGTTCCAATATGGAATGAGACCAAATTTGCAGTTGCTGCAAAGCAGAATTGTCATCCTCTGGCCAGCTTTATTGGAGATTTTTGCTATTAATCAGAGAGAAAGTGGCCAGTACTGGGAATTCTTCTATCACCTCAGTGGTCATTTTACTTCTAATTCTAAGCCTTTAGTGACTGGTTTCAAGATCCTGTCTGTTAATACAAAGCTCACCAATTAGAGGAAATCAGGAACTAAATGAGCTCTGAAAGAGCACAGCAGATATAGGCTTAATTCATGAAAGCTAATGAAGTAATAAGAACATAACAAATAGGCTCAGTGATGGCTAGGCTGGGTATTTTATACCCCTGGGGAATCTGTCAATGCTGGAGTTTGTGCTCTTGATCAGAAAGTGTGTCCACTTTCGCTGTCATTAACTATAGCAGGGATTAAGGGGAAAAGTGTCTCTCTATCAAAAGCATCTCTGGTAGGATTAGTAATTGTATATGCACCTTAACTCAGTTCAACTCGCTTTTTCCTAGATGGCTTTTATTGTAATGTTATTGCAGGATAATACTGTCTTGGGGTGGTTTAAATTGCTTCAAATAAGAAAATCTGGCTCAATCAAATCACAGAAATCCCACAAGCAGAACTGCAGCCAAATTTATAAAACGTTCTGCAAACATAAGTCCTTTTGATAGTCCTTGTGACATTTATACTCACTGATTATTCTTCAATTTCTTTGTCTTTGCAACCAGGATAGCCTTGTGGTTTAAGGCATTGTGCTGTAAGTTTGGAGATCAGCGCTCTTTTCCCAGGTCTGCCACAGACTTCCTGTGTGCCAGTAGAGAGGTAAGGGAACCTCTCTGTGCCTCCCTTTCACTTGCTACACACTAGGGATAATAACACTCCGTTATTGCACAGGGGCATTGTAAGGGCTCATTTATTAACGTTTGTAATGAGCTTGGAGATCTTCTGATGGAAAGTGTAATTAATCACTGGAGTGAGCAGATACTGACCCTTTGCATTGACCCTTTTCCTGGTCCCAATCTCTTGACCTGACTCAGGCTTCAAAGATTAATCTGAGATTTAGGCCTGGTCTACATTTACCCCCCAATTCAAACTAAGGTACGCAACTTCAGCTACGTGAATAACGTAGCTGAAGTCGAAGTACCTTAGTTCGAACTTACCTCGGTCCACACGCGGCAGGCAGGCTCCCCCGTCGACGCCGCGGTACTCCTCTCGTATAGCTGGAGTACCGCAGTCGACGGCGATCACTTCCTGGTTCGACTTATCGCGTCCAGAGAAGATGCGATAAGTCGAACCCAGAACTTCGATTCCCAGCCGCCGAACTAGCGGCTGGGTGTAGACATACCCATACTATCAATTGATTTCAGTAGCTACTCTTATAGAAAGCAATATGTAAGTATGATTGTTTCCTGGAAATCTTTGTTAAACTATCATTGAATCTGAGAAAGTATTAAAGGAAAAAACCCATAAGTTAACTTTGCAAGCTAAAAAACCCAAACATCTGAAAGCCACAAAATTCCAAGGTAAGGCTAAACTTTAAAAACAAACCAATCCTGAAAGTATGCAAAATCACAATTAAGGTAACCTAAACAACCGTAACTCTGCCCTTCTTAG
>NW_020664436.1:28377886-28385628 GCF_002925995.2 Terrapene triunguis
AGGTGGCATAAGGGCCAGGGTGGAAGCCGTATTGTTGCAGAAGACCCTCCCTTGCTTCCCAGGTCACTCTCAGCAGCGAGATATCTTCCAGGATGAAGAAAATGTGGGGACAGTGAGTATAGGGGCCCCCTGCAGCAATTGGCTCTCCCCAAGGCACAGAATCCCAGAGGACAGTATGGCCCTGGAACAATCAGGCCCCCCCGTCCCTGTGGTTATTCACTATTTCAGGCCTCTTGTGGGTTGTGTGCGCTCGCCTTGGGACAGGCAGTTTGTGCTATTGTGTGCACTGTGCTTGTCTATAAGTTCGGCCGAATCATTGTTAACGCTAGACAGAGCAATGCTGCCTCTGTTAAATGTTTCATGTTGCATTTTGGCTTTACAGATGCAATCTTGAGATCCCAGCCGTCCTTGTTATCAACGGCCAAAAGGCTGCAAAGACTCAGGAAGCGGCCGCAAAGAAGCAAGGAGGACCTTCTGCATGAAGTCATGCAGCAGTCTCTTACAGACAATAAAGTACAGGAGTGGCGGGAGACCGAAAGGAGGGTCTGCCAGCAGAATGCAGATCGCCAGCAACAAACCACGGAGCGGCTCCTAAGCATTATGGAGCGCCAAGTGGACTTGATGCAAGCGCTCATTGCACTGCATACGGAGCAGATCTGCGCCCCCCCCCAGCCCTTGTCCCAAAACTTTCCCTTGTGCCCCCATGTCACCGCCAAACCACATTCCCGAACATCTGGTTTCTTATCACCACCAGCTGCCTCCAACACCTTTAGCTTCACCACCCAGCCCTGCAAACTACGACCCTTACCCACTGCACTCAACTCCCATCACCATGCATTTTAGCCAGCCTGAAGTGCAGCACTCATTGCATGGCACTTCAGACAGAAGACTGAATATGATAACTGGACATACGCAAATCTGTGATTGTTCCGTTCCCCACCCTGATCCCTTCCCTCCTCCCACACAGCACAGATGTGTTATGCCATGTGTGTTTCCCCACCAGTTGTTTCTTTTCAATAAATGAATTTTTTGGTTTTGGAAACATTCTTTATTGCATTAAGTAAAAGATAGCGTATCCCAGGAAAGCAACAGGCACTGCTAGTCAGTGCATCATGCATAGCAAAAACAGAGGTCTACTAGCATTGGAACCACTGCACTTCACTCCCGTGCAGAGCCCCAAACATTACTGGTGGCTTTCAGCATTGAATTTCTCCCTCAAGGCATCCCTAATCCTATGGCCCTGCGCTGGGTCCCTCTAATAGCCCTGCTCTCTGGCTGTTCAAATTCAGCCTCCAGGCATTCAACCTCAGCGGTCCATGCCTGAGTGAAGCTTTTCACCCTCCCCTTCACAAATGTTATGGAGGGTACAGCACGTGGATATAACCGTAGGGATGTTGTCATCAGCCAGGTCCAGCTTCCCATACAGACAGCGCCAGCAGCCCTTTAAATGGCCCAAAGCACACTCAACGGTCATTCTGCACCAACTCAGCCTGTTGTTGAATCGCTCCTTGCTGCTGTCAAGGGTCCCTTTGTATGGTTTAATGAGTCATAGCATTAAAGGGTAGGCGGAGTCTCCAAGGATCACAATGGGCATTTCGACTTCCCCTATGGTGATCTTCTGGTCTGGGACGAAAGTCCCGGCTTGCAGCTTCCTGAATAGGCCTGTGTTCTGAAATATGCGTGCGTCATGCACCTTTCCAGACCAGCCTGCATTAATGGCCGTGAAATGCCCACAGTGATCCACAAGTGCCTGGAGAACCATCGAGAAATACCCCTTCTGATTTATGTACTCAGAGGCTAGGTGGTCTGGTGCCAGAATTGGAATATGCCTGCCAGCTATCGGCCCTCCACAGTTATGGAAACCCATTTGTGCAAAGCCAGCCACAATGTCATGCACGTTGCCCAGAGTCACAGTTCTTCTGAGCAGGATTTTAAAGGACTTAAAAAGTTTAGTCAGATTTCTTTGAAATTTGCTACACCTCAGAAGGGTGCAGGTGGGGTTAGTAACCCAAATTTGGAGTCATTTTGAGCTAGGGGTCCCAGTGATATAAGCCCTGGGGGAAAATAGCTGTTTAAAAAAAAAAGTCTACAGTATTTCTTCGTGCCACCCCACCACCCCATAGCTAGAAGTCAAACTATTATTGGACCAACTTCTGTTGGTGAGAGAGAAGCTGGTCCAATAAAAGATATTACCTCACGCACCTTCTCTCTAACATCCTGGGACCAACACAGCTCCAACAACACTGCATATAACACATTTTACACTGCACATTCACCAGTACAGCAGAATGGTTAGAGGGCTTCCAGTCCCACTATTTTATATGTGAGTCTAAGTATTCTAATATGTGAACAATTACTCTGAGTGCTTGAAACGTGGTGTGACTTATGCAGGCAAAGGTAGCATTAGTCACATGATGCCAAATTTGGATCACTGAGGGGTTCCTGATTTAAAGCCGCCTCCCAAAAAACCCAGTTTCCTTCTGCTGCCTTATACTGTTAAACTGAGAGGTACTAATAATGACTAGATGAGGCTGTGAATTCCCCCTTTGATTAACATAACTAAGGATAAATTAATCATAAGCCACCACCTAAAAAACACAAAAGGAGTTTTTAATTGAGTGGCTGGAGCTTGCTACAATGTGTGAGTCATGGGTGGCAATTTTCATTTTGGGAGAAATGTAATCAAAGTATTTGAAGGGTAGGGAAAAATTAGACATGTGAATGCTTCCTGCGGGGAGAGGCATTAGGGAGCAGAGAAGTGGGGAATAGGGGGAGATGAGTTTGAGGCTATACTGAGGGGAAGGGGGTATTATAGAGATGGATGGTAGGGGAGGTGAGAGGTTGGAGGCTCAGGCATGGCACCCCCAGCTCTGCTAGTGCACCCCAACATTGCATGAAAGCTATAAAGTGTCAGAAGAACATTAACTGGGAAATTGGAGGGTTCATGGCTGCTGAGAAAATGTGCTGTATGGCACAGAAACACTACAAGCTCTGACACCTCACTGTTTCTCAGAGATGGGGTACATCTATTGGACCGGTACTAGAGGATCTTTCTTTCCTACTGTGACAAAGTCAGGCTGGATGGCTGCAGGCGGGTCTGGGAAAACAGGTAAGTTAGCCCTAGAATGTGAAAGGCCCTTTTTCCTACAAGCTGGGATGGGGTTACTTCAGGTCAATTAGGGACACCTGAGACCAATTAAGGGCTGCCTGAAACCTGTTAAAATCTCTCAGGGGTTGGTGGGGAGACATAAACTGCTTTAAGGTTGAAGCAAAACTGCTTTAATGTTGAAGCAGTTTTGCCAGTGTGAAAGACTGTGCTCCTTCCCATAGGGGAGACACCCAAAATCCAGTGCCTGTTTAGGGGAAGGACTGATACCCTGGGGCCAGAGACAGGACCACACCTGTCCCAGTGAGGGGGCTAGGGAAAGGTATTCTCCCCCCCCCCCCTTTTTTTTTTTTGGTGCTTTATAGACTTGTTCCCCTTTGTTTGGTAAAGGAGCACTCCTCAGATCTTCCACAAGCAGGGCTGTTGTAACCACTTGGTGAACTAGGCAGCTGCCTGGGGCGCCAAGATTTGGGGGTGCCAAAAAGCGGTGTCCATTTTTTTTTTTTAACACTATTGCTCCCGGCAGGGGGGACGGGCTGCTTGCAGCCGCATTAGCACCTACCTCTGCGGGCGTCCTCTGCAACCACGGGCCTGGCTGCCTCCCTCCACTGTGCCCCACATCACTGCCTGCCCACGGCACCCCACCAGCCCGGAGCTGCCTCCTCCCTGAGCCCCTGGGCTGTCACATCACTCCCTAGCTCGCTCCCTCCAGCTCTGGCAGTCCCGGACCCACTGCTGCAGCAGTGGCTACTGCCCAAGGACTGCCGGCTGCAGATCGGAGCAGGTGACATCAGCCTGCCTGCAGCTGGTCCTATTGACAGCAATGCAGTGGCGGGGGTGGGGGAAAGGAAGAGGAGACCGTGGCCACCAGTCCACCTGCGGGGGTGGATCATGGCCCTGCCAGAGGATACAGGGTTAAAGAGCTGCAAAAGTGTAACCGTCCTCAGCACGTGCCACATTCCAAGGCTTCATCCCCATCCATCCCTGCAGCCCTGTGGAGCAGGTAAATAGAGCCTCATTTGGGGGGAAACTGAGGCAGAGAACAGGGACGTGACTTGCCCAAGGTCACCCGGGGAATCATTGTCGGAGTTCTGCTTTGAACACAGGAGATCGAGGCTCCTAGTTCTGCACTGGCTCAGACCATTAGACGAGAGGCCTTCAAGTTCTGAGCTCTGCACCTGCCCACACAAGGTATTAATCTGGGATTCAGGGGCAGCACACTGCAAGATTTCAGTGAAGAAACACGGCTATCTCGAGCACTTATGGCTTCAAGGAAAATCTTCCAAAGGTGATGGGCGTCTAGCCGACACAGTTCTGTCTGCCTGAGTCTGCAGCCATCCTGGGACAACAGCTCTAGGAAATGCGGCAGTAACTGTTAAGTCTAATTACGACACTGTCAGAGCCAGATTTTCATGTAACATGGGTGACCAGTTGCGTGGTGCACGACTACTGCAAGTGTGCGAGCAACTCAAGTTAAGTGCAGCTCAACCCTGGGCAGGCTGCAGCACCCAAGAGATTTTTGTTCTCCCACTGAATGACAGCAGGTGCGCCAGTAACTTTACTAGGTAGAAGTTTAGTGACCACATTAGGGCCATATCCTCCCCACTCCCAGCATTGGGCCAACTGCCCCTCATCATTCTCCTGATTGCTTGTATTGTTATTGATGGGAGATCTGCTGTGGATTGAGGGGTGTATATGGACCTGCCTTTGCAGGCTCAGTCCTGGCCCAGCAGCCGAAATAAATTGCCCTGAGTTTCAGAAGTACTGAGAACCCTGGAGTTCCCACAGACATCGGGGGAACCGCAGGTGCTCAGCATCTCTGAAAATCAGGCCCAGAATGACACTGACACCCCTGCGCTGGGCCAGAGCTCTCTGAGTAAGGGGCTTCAGCAGCGATTGGCGTGGGGCAGAGTAAAGCAATCAGGATGGTCATGATGGAGGCTGGAACTCTGTCCTTGCCTCACACCTGTGGGGAAGACAGGCCTTCAGACACCCTCTCCTGCCTGCATTGCACTTTCCAGCCCAGGAGCAAGGAACCATTTCACACCTTAACACTGGGGGGAGCTGAAGCCCAGAATGGGGAAGTAACTTGCCTGAAGTCATCCAGTGAGTTGGTGCTAGGGTGGAGAATAGAAGCCAGATCCCGACTCCCAGCTCTGTGCTTTGATCCCCAAAACAGCCCTTTCCAGATCCATGGAGGGGGGCAGGAGGGACTCTAGCCATGTGTAGGAGACCCAAGGCCATTTATTTTCATTAAATATGTAGACTAAATAGTAAAATTAATAAATTTTCAAGCAGAGCGTGTATTCATTCTAATGAATAATGCCACATTATGCAGTATTCATTTTTGAAAGTTTATAATAAGCGATGCTCTGGGGGGGCACAAGGTGGAAGTTTTGCCTAGGGTGCAAAATATCCTTGCCCTGGGCCTGGCCCCAAGGCCTACTGGGAAGGCTCTGAGAAACAAACCCTGAAGAGGGAAGACAGACCCACTCCAGAGTGGAGGGGCTGATTTACCCCTGTCCCTGCCAGAGGAGGGAGCACTAAGCACTAAGAGAAGGGGGGCCTTGCCACACTACATAAAACTGTCAGTATGTTGGAACAGAAACCCTGTCAGTGATTTCTCTCACCAGTGGTGGCACAAACGCCATGCCCCAACCATTGTGAAACCCCATCAGGAACGCCACGTTCACTGTAACATAGTTGTCCTTCACTCCACGCACTGCACATGAGTTGGGTTATAGGAGGGGGGAAGTAATAGCAATAGAAATGGTTGTATATCAGGGAATGAAAGCTTCAGGGAGATGCGTTCCCTGCTTGCAGCGCAGAGGCTGGGATACAAAAGTGGGGAGGGGTCAGGGGCATGGCTGGAGAGGTGGGCCAAAGCAGGGCTGGTAGGACATAGGTGTGTCGGGGGTGTGTGGCTGGGGAACAGGGGAGCAGCTGGCTCAGTATGTTAATTGTGGGACATAACTACCTATATGACTACTAACACCTACCAAAAACATATTTTTCCTGCTAAGTCTAGGAAATTCAATGGCAAAAAACAATGTTAACACAGAGTGAAGGTTGCTTAGTGGTATGTTGTCCTCTTGTGGAGCACTTAGCTGAGCAAAACTCAAACTTCTGAAAACCAGGAAATGCACAGTTAAGATTTCCCATGCAACCTTAACTCTGTCCTCTTTCAGCAATGAGGCCAGTACACCTCATTACACACACACCTTTACTCTGCTAACCCCCCAGTTCCTGAAATGTACAAGCTCTTCTCCTTTTACTAGCTGTTCACTCTCTTCCACAGGATTCCATCTAATGCTGTTAAAGGACAGGAAGGGGGGGGGGCGGGGAAACCAGCTGCCCATGCCACCTTCCCTCTGCTCCTATGGAGCTAGCATTAATCAATAAGAATTATTTGCATACACTCCAGGTGCAGTCAGTGTGTTAAGTGTACCTACACCAAAGGGTGGAAGCAGTAGTTACAATTGCTATTTTTTGTGTGATAATTCAAGCAAAGCTAGCATGGGTATGTTCATGAGAACTGGGGAAAGGAAGTTGTAAAAGGCTGTAAAGTGGTTCTTAAACTGTCTACACGTGTTACTCTTTCTGGGAAGTGAGCTAAGTGTGTGAGTGTACACTGGAATCTCCTGAGTCTTATAGTGCCAAGGGCTAGCGTGAGTACATGTTATGTGCCTACTGAGGCATTGATTGAAGAGGGCAGAGAGAAGGTGACATGGTCAAATTTTTTTTTTTTAGAGAGATTTTTTCCCCTTTTTGTTCTTTAATAATGTTAGGTGGAATCCTGGGGATGAGAGTGAATGGAGTGTAAAAGGAGGTGATGAGCTTGTACATTTCAGCAACTGTGGAGTTGGCAGACTAAAGGTTTGTGTGTTACTGGGGCACTGCTGAAAGAGTACAGAGTTAAGGTTGCATGGGCAACCTCGCCTGTGCATTTCCTGGTTTCCAGAAGCTTGAGTCTTGCTCAACTCAGTACTCTGCAGGGGAATGACATAGCACCACGCACGCAACTGTAACTCTGTGTTAATAGTTTTTTGCCATTGAATTGATTTTTTTTCTAGAGGTTTTTTTTATTTAGCAACTGTACTAAATCAGAGATCTGACCAGTAGAAAACCAGACCTTGTGTCCTTATTCTTATAAAATGGCTATTGTCTGGCTTTTCATTTTATTTATTTTATTTTTGGAAATCTGCTTTCCTTTTGTCACACTTGCTTGGTAAATGGCTCCACAGAATTTGGATTTGGTATGTATTCTTTTGCTGTGTTAATGTTACCATTATTGTTGATTGCATTCCAAAAGAACTGCTTGGGGTCCCCTGATATTTCATTATGACTTTATATTTGCAGCCTTTTCTTTAGTATCATTCTTTCTTGCTTTCTTCTAGTACATTTGCTCACTTTTTTCCTTCTGCAAAGCAAGTTTTAGACATGGCATTAATGGGATTTTTGTATGCTATAATTCATTTTGAAGGTTTGAAAAAATAATCTCTTAATGCATCCTAGCAACAAAATACCTATACTCAATATCTCTGCATTTCAATAGCTAATGTCAACAGAATAGCTTCATAGTAAAGATTTTAAAAGTAACTGAATCCTTGATTTGCTAAAGTATTAGGTTTCAGAG
>NW_020664436.1:28390628-28455530 GCF_002925995.2 Terrapene triunguis
TCGCCTAGTGAAAGCACCGGCCCTGCTCTAACTCCCTAGTCCACACTAGGTGACCCTCACCATAGAGCTGCAGCGGGAGGGGCTAGTCACCCTGAGTACGTACCAATGGCTTGAGATGGGATTGTCCACGTGGCTTCCTCAAGCTTCTACTTCTAGTGTGCTGCTCAGTCAGAGCGAGCAGGCGTCTGTCTCCTCAAGCTGTAACTTACACAGCTCCAGCGTGAGACGGTACCCAGAGACAGGCTTCCTGAGCCAAACAGGAGACTTATCAAGTCGGTTCATATCCAAGTCATTCATGTCCGATAGAGTTGGGCCAGTGCTGCTGCAGACCAAGGATAAAGCCCCAAACACCCCCAACTCTGAACAGTTATTTAAGTTTGTAAGCTAAAACTTGCATCTCTTTGTGTTTTTTGCTTTCTGTGAATATTCTAGCCATCTAGTTCACTGGCAGAAGGGGTTGCCACAACAGCTGACTTTAAGCGTGGAGCATCAAATTATCAGAAAACAAGCTTCAGATTTGTTGGCATTTTTTGTAAAAGTATGTGTTGCATGTTGTCAGGGAACAATAATGTACCACGTGGCCTATACGTTCAGTCAACGTATCTTGAATTTGGAATATCTCCAAGGAGCAGGAGATCAAGAACTATTTGTGCAGATTCTTCAGCAAATAACTTTTTGAACAAATTCAAGGAACTCAGGATCAGATTGGGCAATCTGCCTAGATGAAGTGGCATAACTAGAATCAACTGTTGTGAGTTCTCTCAGTTCTGGCAGAGATGTCAGGAAGATTCCATTTGCTCCACTTCAAAATTAAAAGGCCAACTTCTATTAGAAATATCTGTGGACACACCCCTACTTGTGGCTCTACAATTGACTGACAGGAGCCTGCTAAGGCTCTTATTGGAGCCAGTTTCTTCTAGAAACTATCTTCCTTTGATGCAGTTAGGGTTTCCTAAGACTTTTTCCTCCCAAAAGTAATACAATAGCTACCATAGTGATGAACTTAAAGATTAAGGAAGAATGTTTAAAAAAAGCCTTAATTCACTGAGAATCAGAACTGCTTTTTCAAATCTTACTATTGTTCATTAAAATTCATAGTGCATTTGCACAGCCATGCAACAGAAATATAATGTCTCTCTTTATTTTACGCACACACCTTAAAATGTGTGTTCACACATCTACTACTTGTTCAAATAGCTGCTTAAGAACAGCAATGGGGGGGGGGGGAAACAGCTGATATAAAAGTTGACAGCCCAATATTTGGACTAGGGGGTGGCAATATCTAAATGGGGAGGTTCACATCACAGCTGTGTTAATAACTATGATTTCAAGGGGTTGGGGACTTAAGACCAGAAAAGGTCATCAGATCAGACAAAAAGCAGACAAGCTGATCCTAAGGTATTGATTACAAACAATCATATCTATGATGAGACCATCACTCAGTGGTGGAAGTGTATTTACATACAGAAACTATCACTATTGTCATAGTGTGTGACTGCTGGACTCATAGTATGTGGATGTGTACATTTTACTTTCACTCTGGCACTGAGTAGTCTCGTGATCATGTCTTTACTAATTTACCCCAACCCTGCTTTTCTGCGTTTTTTAATTTTTTTTATTTTGTATTTATTGTACTGCTATGCCTAATTTTGGAATTATATCAAAATTGCACTCTGCTAGTTCAGGGGCTGAGGAGGAACCCCTCTCATGATGTCAGAGTAGGCGAAATTAAAGTTACCTTCTGCCCTCCCTCTAATCACACACACACACATTAGATAAAATCCATACTACCATAATTGCCCTCCTTGTTGGAAGGATGGGGGTATCGTTGTCCAACAAGGGGCTCCGATGAATATCTGGCTCTTTCTGTTATTGTGACATAAACATTGTATGCCCCATAGAAAACAGAATGCTGTCCTCCTAGAGGTCTGACTGATAGTTTTATTGCAGACTCTGTCTAAGGGACTTGGGCAGGGTTTAGAAGATGCATGATTGTTCCCCCACAGAATATGCATATTTTAAAACTTAAACTCCACTCACAGGATGCGCAGGGCTCAGCATAAAGTCTGAGAGAGATCCTCTTTGGGCAGTGCCATCTTCATTTGTTCTGCTCAGATTCCAGAGAGAGTAGCTTCCCAGCAGATAATACCACCCTGGAAAAATAGCCCACACAAAGGCAGTATGTTGTACCCTATGAGGTGCAACTTGCCAATATGCCCAAGCAAATGTCTGCAGGCCCAATGGGAAGTGTAACCTTCAGGAGACAATCAAAAGATGTGGAAGGATGGAGTGATCTTTAGAAACATCATTCTCATAGGAAAGAAATGCAGCTTCTTAAAAATGCCCCTTCTTGGCTGAGAATTTCTCATGGACAGCTCTCCCACATGTGCACCATTGCTGATCTCTTATTATTGTCGCTTATACTGGCCAGTTTATTTACTTAGGATGTGTTGGGAGTAACTCCCATAAGAGAGAGTCAACAGTGCATTGTAGCAGTGACTACATTTTTGTCAGACAGCTGTATCAAGATCGTATATATTTACTCTTTCCCCACACTATTGAAAACCAGGGGGTCACCCAATGAAGTTGGTAGGTGGCAAGTTTAATTTAAACAAGAGGAAGTACTTTTTCACATAACACAAAATTAACCTCTGGAACTCATTGCCATGAGATGTTGTGATGACCAGGAGTAAAACTGGGTTCAAAAAAGAACTAGATAAATTCATAGAGGATAGGTCCATTATTGGCTATTAGCCAAGATAGTCAGGGTGTAACCCCACACCTGGGGGGGACTGTAAACCTCTGATTGCCAGAAGATGGGAGTGGATCTTTCAGAAATTGCCCTATTTTGAATACTATCTGTGAAGCTCTGGTACTGGTCATTGTTGAAGACGGGATTCCGGGCTAGATGTTCTTACATGTATACATATACAACCCACTGCTACCATATTGTATGGGGCAAATACTGAAGGCTTTACTCAGGTTTTTATGTAGTCCTTACCTAGGTTTTAATCTGCATGAGTTTGCTCACTGATTTATGCACTGGGATCTGGGATTATATATTGGCTCTGAATGAATCAAACCGCTCCCATCTTTCTCCCTAAATTGCTCTTATCTACCAGGCGCTGAATCGCAGTCAGAGGGAGCTGAGTGCATTTAGCATCTGGCAGAAGTGAGCCCTAAGATTGTTTTTTAACTGGTGTAAAAAGAAAAACAACAACAAGAGGCTGCATATTCAAACAGAACACGACTGCAGAGTAGGCGATGCAGGAGGGCCAAGGGGAGTTCACCTTTCTCTTCCCGGCACAGCAGCTCTCTTGGCAATCAGTCAGTGTTTTGATAGTTTGTTGGTATTTCCTTACTTCACCGAGGCGGCTGCCGCCCCTTGTATGAGACCAGCTGCAAATCCATCATGCAGCGCGACATTTGGCCACCACCTGGGGAGACTTCCAGCCTGAACGAATTGTGCCCCACTGGGAGCTGCTGCAAGTGCGGTCAATGCCGGAGCCAGCAGCTAGACCGGGAGGAGTGGCTCTGCCGCGCCTCCCCTCCCCTCCCCTGCTTGCTCCGCGGTTGCTATAGCAGCAGCCGCAGCAGCATCCTCACACTCAACTTGCACCCATCATTTAAAGAGCAAATTAAGGTTTTTCTTTAAAAGTGGGTGGGGGGGGGGAGAAAGGTAGTTCAATTCTCTGTTGCAAGAGAAGCATTTACTCTGACAAAGTCACTTTGCAAAAGCTAGAATAGCAATTATATCCCTCCCTCCTTCCCACTCTCCCCCCCCCCCTTTCAAAGCCTGAGTGTGAAGCAGCAGCATAAGCAGCTCCTCTGTGTGTCTGTCTCTCTGAGGAGTGGGAACTGGTGGTGGTCACACAGGAAACCACACCACGGACCTCAGCAAGGGGCTCCAGCAAACCTCAGCTTGCTGCATTCTGCTAAGTTCTCTGTGTCTGCTGGGCACAGCGCTCTCACTCGCTCACCGTTCTGGCTGTGTCTCTCATCCTCTTCCACTCACTCACACGTTTTCTTCCTCCCTCAACCTTTGAAAGAAAAACTCCAACATGCCAATTGCCCACTTACTGGAGCTATGGAAAAAGATAGAGGTGGAACCCATGGACACAGAGGTGAGCCGCAAACCAACCCTTAATGATTTCCACAGGCATCCCAAGTCCATTGCAAATGGACCAGTTTGAAGAAGTCATTTATATAAAATGTTTTATGTGAGTGCTTTGGGGAGTTCTCTCTCAGCGTGGGACCCACTGCTCTGTTTAGCAAAACTTTAGGATGTCTTTCTTTTTAGTGACTTGTATTGTGTTGTAAGGCAAACCCACTTGTTGATGGTGATGGAAGATGTATTTTCTGGATGGGGAGGGAGTAGCTTAATTTACTTTAGCAATGGGTTAAGTATTAGTGGAATGAGATAAGTCTAATGTCATATTAATCCCTCTTTTGGAATGATTCTTAAAAAAAGAGATGACCAGGAAGCTTGGCATGCCTGAGCTCAATGGCTGCTGATTTCTGAAGTGATGAGAAACTTCAAGTCCTTGCCCAGTGACAGTGTTGGATGCTTGCTTAGACACCTACTTTGAGCAAAACAAAGTACTGATCAATATAGGTTGCTTTACAGAGGTACTTTTTTAATGAAGGGGATCTCTTGAAGATATCCTGGGGCACTCCCAAGACTTAAGACTGCCTGTTGTACAGTTTCACTATATAATTTACATATAGATTGGATTTCATTGACTTTTTAAAAAAGTGTAAATAGGTGGAATTAGTCTAAAATGTTTGACCAGAATAATTTTGCTTATCGAATGTAATTAGCTACATTGATTGAATGTGTTCTCTTGTTTCCTAGCTAAACCATTCCTCTTACTGCTAGATGTAGTCTTGCTAAATAAACCTGTCTCCCTTGTATTCCAATATCTACTGATTTTTTTTCCCCACTACAAAATGCTCAAAGGAAGGGGCAGAGATGTTTTTTGTATTTTTTTCCCTGCACTTGATTCTGAGCTACCTTACGTTCGTTTTACATCCGTGCAATTTAATTGACTTCAGTGGAGTCACTCCTGATTCTGCACCATTGTAGGTAAGATCAGAATATAGCCACTGTCTTTACTCACCTCTAAAAATCATTTTTCAAACATACTGTAAGTACCTACCAGAGAAGGTAATTGATAACCAATTATAAACCTCTAAGAACTATTATAATATCATTAGAGCATCTTGACTGCATCAGCCATTTATGTCTGCAGTACCTGTAGTTTTAGATTTTGCCTTGTACTTGGGCCAGGTCTACACTAAAAAGAGAGTCCACCCAGCTACGTTGCTGAAGGGCGTGGGGAAGAATCCACACACCTGAGCAATATAGTCGTGCCGACCTAATCCCTGGGGCAGACAGTGCTAGGTTGACTGAAGAACCCCTGCTGTTGCTGTAGTGAGAGACTATACTGAAGCGCTGCAGTACTGCTGTAGTGGATTAAGTGTAGACATAGCCTTAGTCTTTGCCCTGAAGAGCTTACAACCTCTCTTTTTGTGCTGGGTTTTCTGTAGCACTGAATACAATGGGGAGCTGGCCCAGACTGGGGCTCTTACGTTCTACCACAATATAAATGATTGTGTTGGAAATGAACACAAGCCACAAAAACTAACGACAGTACCAATAGTTACATTACTAAATGAGAGCAAGACTTTTTTTTTTTTTTTATGTAGACTTATGCTTAAATGTTTAAAACCATGTGGCTTTTTCTAACCGTAGTCTTAGTTAAGTAACAGATTTCTGAAGCGTAACTTAAATGACAAGATTGCAAGAAACCAAGTCCTGTTTCTCAAACTGAGATGCTGAATTTGCAAAGATTTAAGATGTGACAAAGTGAAATACATGAAAGATAAGGGGAAAGCATTAAAAATAGTATTACAATAAATAACATAGCCATAGCTTGGTGTGGAAAAGACCCTACATTAGGAATGTATTTGTCTGGGGTTGGGGGAGGATGATCAAATGCTATCTTGAGCCATTGCCTTCATCTCCTTTCTTGTGGCAGGTCACTTTCTCTCAGTTGATTTGTGGGAGAATCCCTTATGTAGTCCAGAATAGCCATGAAAAATTGCTGTTTTAGGAAAATCCAAGTGTGTTATCAAAAATGGCACCTCTGGGTATAACATTGTTGCCCCTTTGGCCCACACAGATGGCCAACATTTGGGGCCTTGCTGGGCTGTTTCAGTTAGGAGGTGAAATTGGTGATAGGGGTTGAGTGTTCCTTTGGTGGAATTCTGTTTATTTACAGACAATGAACACGCAGGTCTCCCTGAACACAGTAAACACAAATAACAGCAGGCAGTTGCCTTGCTCAGAAATCCGAGTCTGCCTTTCCAGTGAGTATTGGGTCCAAAAGAACCTGTCTCTCTGCTTTCTCCAAGGACCATGCTTGCCACTGCTTCTCTTGCTTTCTGCCTTTCTCACACAGCTGCAGCCAATCAGTCTCTTGGGTTTGCAATCGGTCCCAACAAAACCCTTCAGCCCTCATGGAGTTAGCTTCGCCATGCAACCCTGTGCCTCCAGTGGTAGCCTCAGCTGTTGCTGCACAAAAGAGCATTTAATTGTTCCTTCCATTTAACTTCACGGGGTATGTCTACACAGGGCCGTCCAGAGGGGGGGGCAAGTGGGGCAATTTGCCCCGGGCCCTGGCCCAGTGGCGGTCCGGGTCTTCGGCAGCATTTCGGCGGCGGGGGGCCCTTCAGTCGCTCTGGGTCTTCAGCGGCATTTCGGCGCCAGGGTGCCCTTCAGTGCTGCCGAAGACGCGGAGCGACTGAAGGCCCCCCCCACCGCCGAAATGCTGCCAAAGACCCGGACCGCCACTGGGTGAGTACAAGCGCCGCAGCTCCCCCGCTTTGCCCCAGACCCCCTGAATCCTCTGGGCGGCCCTGTGTCTACACAGCAAAGAAAAACCCACAGCTGGCCTGTGCCAGCTTACTCTGGCTCAGGCTGCAGGGCTGTCTCATTGCTGAGTAGACTTCCTGGCTTGGGCAGGACCCTGAGCTCTGGGACCCTTGCACCTCACAGGGTCCTACAGCCTGGGGTTCAGCCCAAGCCCAGATGTCTACACTGCAGCGAAACAGCCCTGTGAGCCTGAGTCGGCTGGCATGGGCCAGCTGTGGGTGTCTAGTTGCTGTGTAGACAGACCCAAATAAGCGTGCTGAGCACACCCATCAGCTTTAACCAGTTCTGTGATTATCTTTCAATCAAAGACCTGCTCTGATAGTCATTAGCAATTCTTCTAGCATAGCAACTTTTTCTAAAATGTACTCAAACTTGTATTTTGTACCGAGATCCCATGATGCTAGGGCACTTACAAACATAGGGTAGAGCTGGGCAAAATTTTGGACTTCCTTTTTTTTTTTTTTTTTTTTTTTTGGCTGAAAAATGCAGGTTTGGGACAACCAAAACGTTTAGTTAATTTGTGTTAGTTTCACCAAACTGCTTAAGTCAAAACAAGAGACATTTTTGGAAATGTCCTAACAAACAATTGGACACTATCAAAACAAAACACATCAGCTTTTTGGGCTAGATTAAGAAGGGTATTTAGACACCATTCACAAACCAGGTAGTTGTGATAGTTTCCCCTCCCCCTCCCCCTCCCCCCTTACACTCAGCAGCCTGTTGGGCAGGGCCCTCTCTTGGGAGGAGGGAGACCTAGGTTCACACCCCCACTCTGGAGCAGAGACTTGAATCCAGGCCTTCCCACTCCCAGGAGCATGCCCTCACCATGAGGTACTCTGGAGTGGGGGGTGTCTCAGTCTCTCCTGGTGGAGCTTTTCCACATTTGTATAAAATACTTGAATGGTCATTGGGGCTGAGAGATGGGGAGTGACTCCGTAGCCCACTGATTAGGGCACTCACCTGGGAGGTGGAACCCCTGGGTTCCAGTCCTTGATCCAGAGTGGAGACTTCCATCTGGCCTCTCCCATTCCAAATGAGTGTCCTAACAACTGGGCTATTGAGTGTAAGGAGATCACCTCCTCTTCCTTCTCCATTCTTGTGAAACCAGCCCTTATTTTCCATTTGCTTTTCTCAAAATACACACAACAATCACTTTCTGACTTTTCGGTTTGACAAAAATTTCAGTGGGGGGAGGGATAGCTCAGTGGTTTGAGCAGTGGCTGGCTAAACCCAGGGTTGTGAGTTCAATCCTTGAGGGGGCCACTTAGGGATCTAGGGCAAAATCAGTACTTGGTCCTGCTAGAGAAGGCAGGGTGCTGGACTCCATGACCTTTCAGGGGCCCTTCCAGCTCTAGGAGATAGGTATATCACCATATATTATATTCTAAACCAAACCAAAAAAAAGTTAGGTGTCCCACCATCTCCCCTCTGGAACTGCCAGCAAACCAAAGTATTCAGTACTTCACAATAGAGAAGTGCTAAAATGCAAATCCATTACATACCTCATACACTACTAGTTGTCAATCCCTGCCACTCAGTTGATGATGGGACTATGTTTTTGTGTGTGATATGAACCAAAAATAAGCAGACTATATACTTGTTCCCTATTTAAATTAGGACCCTAGATCAGTATTCTTGTTGGGCTTAATTTCCAGCTTTAAAAAATAAGTTTGAACAAGTCTGTAGCCCATTACCATTCTTTATATTAAGGTTTTGTTTTATGAATAGTTTAATAAGGGTTAAAATTGTTAGTGTCCAAAAGGTCTCTATCTTGCTCCATAATCATGGCTTATGTCTAATTCCTTCTACTGATTTTTGCTTATAACATCTATAACACATTGTACTCATGTCTGTAACATCCTTATAACCTATATTAATTTTTAAAGGGTTAATAAATTTTTAGAAAAAACACTTTAATATAAAGTGTGACTGTTTAATTCTAGCCCGGGTGAGTTTGATAGCTGTTGAGTGGCCTTTATGATTGATTTTTCAATGGAAACTAGGAACCTAAATACCTTTCGTGAATCTGGGCTGTTCCATCTCCAGTGGACAAGTGTCCACATTACAACAGCCACCGCAATGATTTGAATGCAAATAACCTTCCTTTTTTACAAATTATTACATTTAACATTTACCTGGGCTACTCTTTAAAGTCTGCCGTGTGAAAAATTATTATTGGAATACTTTTAAGGAATTGGAGTGGTGTTCAAATCCATGCAGGGTAAAATGTCATTTTTTTGGGCTAGTCTGACATTTGTCTCCCCCATAAGATTTTTCACGTTTTGTAAACATGCCATCTGCCAGGGAGGAAGACAAACGTCTTATTTCTTTTATATGTGCAAACCTTCCCCCTTATGCCAAAAAACCTTTTAAAATGCATTTACCAGTATCTGAGCGTGACTCAGTGCAAACATTTAAATACAGCACTTACACTAAATCAATTTTGTATCGGTAGGGGTTCAGTAAGGACATGTACTGCATTGTGTAAAGTGAGTAAACAAGGAAGGATTAAGGACTGAATCCTACTTGCTTTACCCATTGACTTTCAAGGGAACTACTTCTGTGAGTAAAGTAAATGGGATTTGGCCCTAAACCTTTTAAAGATGTTGAAATGAGAATGTGTTCTGAGTGGATCTGATCTTGCAGTCTGCTCAGGCAAAGCTCCATTAATTTCAATTAGGTATTTTTTAAAAAAGTGAGCGACCTCCCTTGGGGATATTTTTCTGAGTAAGGACTTGGAGGATCAAACCCTCAGTTACCCTGTCTGCTTTAAAAGCCAATATTTTTCCAGTGGCCTCCGCACCCAAAAGCTCCATCCCAGATAGGTACCAAATAAATTCTGAACTCTTCTGAAAAATGTGGCCCTATTTGTTTATATGTTCTCTTTTTCTCCTTTGTGAAAGATTGTTACCTTTCCAGATCTCCAGAATAGTCTGTTCATGAATAATCTTGCTTCATTTTTATTCAGTCTTGACATGTTAATTGCACAAGTCTGTTTTTGATTATTCACGCATAATCTTGTGTAATAGACATTGCACTCTTAGTCCTGTCTATTATAGTCTTTTTCCATATGTTCCCCAAACTTGATGCAACCTATATTTGCTCCTTACTTAGTTAAATAACAGGTAAGTAAAATACACACTATTTAGTGTATATACACAGTAGATTCAGTATAGTTTTGTCATAGCATTATTGTATCTTTTAAAGAAAAAAATAGATAACTGGATTCCAAAAAGTTGTCTTTTAATTATTGCAAAAAAAAAAGGTTAATTTAACCATTGTAAATCTGGAGCAACTGCCTTGACATAAATTGATTCAGATTTACACCAGTGTAACAGAACAGTCTGGTTCAGAATTGTGTTTTTCTAAGGCTTTTCATACTCCATCTTCATGAGACTTTTCTTCTTTTGATTACCAGCCTGCAGTGGAAGATGCCAGCTTGGATGAAGAATTTAGAAGTGAGGTAATTCTGTGCATGTTATAATTTCCTGGATATTTTCATGCTTGTCAATTTTCTACCTTCATGAAAAAATTTCTAGTATTTCCCACCACCCCCAGGAAATACTGTGAGAATTGACTTTCACTCAAATGCTACTTGGAAAACTGAAAATATACTATTTGGGTTGGATATTGGGGCTCTTTCCTAGCAGTGAGGCTATTAAACTGTGAAGAAGCTTTTTAAGAAAAGCTATGGATGCCACATGGCTTGTCATGTTTAAAACTGGCCTGGAGAAAACAATGGGGTCTATCAAGCAGGGAACTATTCTGCCGTGGCCAGGGAACGTTCGAATTGCTCTAATAATACTTTTCTTTCCGTAATTCCTGACACGTCAAGAATTGTTACAAAACTATCAGTGGCCATTCTGTCCTAAGCATGAAGATTCTATTATTTCAAGAGTGAGACAGCAAAACTGTGGTGTGAAAGAGGCAGTCTTGTAGCTTAAAATAAAGGAAGAAAGATATGAGATGTTGGCTGGAAGGAGTAGGGGAGAAACTCAACAAAGAGGAGAAAAATGAGAGACTGGATTATGAGAGTGTGTGTGTGTGTGTGTAAGAATAACACAATACACACACAAAGACCAAGGAAGATCTATGTATTGACTAGTAGGGAAGAAAAGAACTGGACTCAAAGTTAAGAAGTATGAAAGAGTAAAAGACGAAGGTAAATATGGCATATTCTCTCTTTACATTTTTTTTACAAGAGAGCCTGTAATAGTGATCTGTTACTCTTAGGCTAGGTCTACACTACAGCGGGGGTCCGACCTAAGATACGCAACTTCAGCTACGTGAATACCGTAGCTGAAGTTGCGTATTTTAGGTCGGCTTACCTGGCTGTGAGGACGGGGGAAAGTCGACCGCTGCCGTCGACTCCGCTGCCGCCTCTTGCTGCGGTGGATTTCCGGAGTCGACAGCAGAGCGATCAGGGATCGATTTTATCGCGTCTTCACTAGACGCGATAAGTCGATCCCAGAAAACCGATTGCCTGCCGCCAGACCCTCCGGTAAGTGTAGACAAGCCCTTAGGGGCCATTAAGCAGTACATTTGCACAAGTTACATTGAACTGGACTCTACTAGTGAATTGATACTAAATGCTACCAAGCTTGTCGGTTTACTTCATTCATCCCTTACACTGGCTCTTCATCCCAAATAGGTTGTGTGCTCACTAGTTTAACAATGAAGATAAACAAACACTACTACAGTCTTGTCTACACTACAAAAATACTTGCTTCTGATAGTGGTTTGACCTGTAAGTGTAGACAAGGACAAACCGTCTTCAGTGCCACGTCAGAAACTGGGATTAAAACCTGCTCAGCAGAGCTCCTCATATCATCCTCATGAGCCTCAGGCTCATTGAAACACCGTATCTCTGAGAACCAGAAGGCTTCTTAGGAGTCACCCCACAAGACTTAGTATACTTGTTAGGCCCCAATGAGACTTCTATATGATGGGGGCTAGAGAAGCTGCCATAGCCTCTCTTAATTCTTGCATGGTGGTAGGAGCTTGGAAGGGCATCAAAAAGTCTTCCAAAGCCAGGGGAGTCCTGCAAGCTCCTGAGGCGTGGGGGTGGAGTGGGGCCAATGAGCCGCAGAAGACTTGTGGCTTGGAAACCCCTTAAGAGACAACTGAGGCTGATGTGGTGGTAAACTATGAATCTGTGGGGACCCACAAGTTGCCTAATCCCCACAGGGAAGATTTGGGGAAAGGGAAGTTGCCAAACTTCATAAGTAGAGTATGTAGAAAATATTTTAAGAAAGTATATCTGTTTTTTATAGCCATCTTGTGAATACAGACTTTCAGGGGGAAATGGCTGGTTTCCCAAATCCAATTTTTTTTTTGCCAATTTTTTTTCATGATACTTTTTAATCACAAGGGTTACTACAGCTCTTGGCTTTCAGTAAACAAAATTTTGATTTAAAAAAAAAATGTAGCGAACCCTGTGGAAACAACTTCAACCTTTTAATTTTTTCACAACTTTTTTTTTTTTTTTAATTTCCAACCCCCTCTACTTTATGGGCTTTCTGGGGGCTGATGCACTTACCCAGGTGGAGCCCCCTCCTGTAGACATCAGGAGGTGCATGAGGATTGGGCTCCCCTCTTAAGTACAGTAGAACCTAAGAGTTACGAACACCTCAGAAATGGAGGTTGTTCGTAACTCTGAACAAAACATTATGGTTCTTTCAAAAGTTTACAACTGAACAATGACTTAATACAGCTTTGAAGCTTTAGTAGGCAGAAGAAAAATGGTGTATCTTGTTCTGCCCCAAGAGGAGATTTAACCCTCTTGCACCCCTGGGTAGCAATGCAAAGTACAGAGGGAAACTCAGGCATACATAGGCGGCATAAAAATATTACAGAAAATTCTCACTTCATCACAGTTGCATTATATGGAGTTCTCACTGTTTCTTGGCACCTTGGTCTTGGGTTTTCTCACCTTTTTATGTGCTTTTGCCTTCTGTCTATAAGTGTCCACAAAGTGCTTACATGGTGGTATCATATCGTACTCTGTTTTCTGTACTTTCCCCAGCAAGTGGGATGGAGTGAGTAACCCAGAACAGGGCATGGCTATGCCTGTCTAAATTGCCTGCCACAGTGGCTTTTATAAAAGGTGCACACAGAATAAGCAGGCTAAGAAGGCAGAGTTAGAGGTGAAGCATCATCTATTTCTCAGTGTAGGAGAGTGTCCTCTCTCCTCATCTAAAGTTTTCTCAAACATTCATTTATTGCAGAGGCCCACAAACAAACTGTTTGCCTTTCGCATTCATATCCTGCTGATCACCATGAGATTTGAGCTCTCAGACTGCAAACTATCCAAGCCAGAGTCTGTACACACCAAGAACCCTTCCAGGTTTAACTTAGGCAAGTCTACATATAAAACCACTACAGTGTTGCGCTGCTGTAGTGCTTCAGTGTAGACACTACCCATGCTGACGGGAGGGGTTCTCCTGTCAGTGTAGGTAATCCATCCCTGAGAGGAGGGAGGGAGGTTGACAGAAGAATGCTTGCATTGACTTAGTGCTGCCTACACTGGAGGCTAGGTCTGCATAGCTATATCTTTAAGGGGGGGTGGATTTTTCACATCCCTGAGAAGTGTAACTATGACGATCTAAGTTCCCTAATAAATAGTACAGAGAAGGACCAGTTTCTTGAATGTTAGGTTCCCATCACCATGGATATATGGACTACTGGCTAAGTGACTAATAAGTCTGCCACAGGATGTTAGGCAATCTTCTAGCTGATGGATGTGCTGCACCCAAATCCAAAGCCAGTTTTATCAGGGAACCCTTGATCTATATTTTTTAAAGGGTGGCCTGAAGGCACTTAATGCAGACAATAGATCACATTCACTGCAGGGATGTGTTAAACAAAATGCTTTGGGCTATATTAGCATCCTTCCCCCCCCCCCCCACATAAATCAGATAAAATAGCAAAGCCAATAAAAAAAATTACATTGCCTATTGTCTGAGTTAGTGCTGTCTGATTTTTGCTGTCACCGTGGACAAGTTCTTTGAATGTCCCAGAGGGCAAAAATGACTAAGAGAACATTTATAGACAATGATTTGCCCAGTACCAGCCAGCAGCAGGAAGTATTGGTGTTACCCATGCTGCTTCTAAGAATAATTAAACACATAGATGGCTGGGGTGTTTTGATTGTCAAAGTAGGACTGCTCTCCAGGCAAATTTATTCATCTGTAGAAGAGCATTTCCCTCTGTCTGAAAGGTTTAAAAGTGGTAATGAAACTGATGATTTAGTGACTTAGAAAGAGATGTTTTGGCCAATGGAAGGCCTCACAACTCCGAGTTGTTAAAGATCCCATGGTGGTGTTAAAGGATGGTGTTAATCCCAGACTCTGTTCTGGCCAAATTCCTTTCTGTCTAGGATCTCCCTGTAGTTTCCATTGGGGGCTGTATTCTTTATTTCACTTCCTAAGCTATTGAGAAGCTATGCTGTGTGCACTGTAAAACAGTAGGTGTGTTCTTCAGAAATTTTAGCTTCATTTTAGGTGGATTCAGCATTTCCTTTTCTACACTTCTGCTCGTTTATACCTTTTCCAGGAGTGTTGCAAGTCTTCACTTTTAGTATTTTCAGATCTGCTGCTGGAAACATGCTGTTGAAGTTCAATGTATTGTCAACAAAAATGACTTCTCTGTCAGAGCTGCCACCTATCCAGAAATAGAATTAAACACATTGAGAGGTTTTGTCTAATGCAAACTTCATGGCACAACTGAAAAATGTAGGATTTCAGAGCCACCCCTTGTCCCCGTTCTGAAATTTTCAAATATTGCTGTTGCTTTGAAAAATGCATTTCCTCCAACAGTAAAATCAGTAGCTAGATGAAAGCTGAGGCAGAAATTGAATTCTTGTGGTAATGTTTGGAGAGAGCACAGAGTGGCATAAAAGCCATGCTCTTTGGTGTCTGGTAGTCCAACAGGCAGGAGAGAGGTCACTAGCAGTACCCTCTGAAGCTACTATATTATACACATAATTGTCAAAGGGAAGGCAAAACAGGTGCCCTAAATACACTTATCCATAGTTCTTCCACCTCTATTTTTATATAAATGCAGAAGTTGAAAGAAGACTAGACTAAGTACCAATATTAAAGGATAAACACAGCACTCTCATAGGAGGAAAAATGTAAGACTTGTTGCTCTTGTATTCCTGTCATTATGCCAACAATGTATTCAAAGCACGTCTTTTCTTATGTAACACTAAAGTCAGTTGACGACAACAACACAAATTTTCCGTAACACTGGGATATTATTCAACTGCCAACTATAGAAAGGCTGGAAATGCATTTTCCAGGTTATTTGTTGTTAATTTAATGTCACTGAATTTACCTCTACAGCAATTTCTATGTAGCTTCAGTATGCACAACACCTGGCCTACAATCCCTGATCATTCAGTGGCTGGGCAGACAACTGACATAGGTCAGGCTAGTAATTTTCTAACCTACTGTCCCAAGAGTTGTTTTCATTACAATGTCAGATGAGGCCATGACCTTAAAGTTTAGTAATGGTATTTCTGCTGATGAGGTTTCCCTGTTAGGAAAGGTTCTATTAACTGGACATATTGGAATGGGACAGGGAGGTTTCTGCCTGGTTAAAGAGCTATCTAATCATGATCTTAATGATGGCTTCTAATATTGGACCTAAGGATGGGATCCTCAAAGGTCCTTAGGGACCTAACTCTTGGGTTTAGGCTCCTAAATCCCAGTTTTGGCTCCACTGTAATCTAGAAAACTCCCAAGTCCCACCAAACCCTGTAGTCACCTAAACTTCACTTGGCAGAGAAGTTTTCAGAGTAAAAGCTCCCTAGCCACCTATGTTCCTACTTTTGAGCACATCCACTGTTGCCTCCATCTAGGCATCTGGAGGAGATGGTGCTGCTGTCACTCACCTCATCAATTTTAAACCAGTGGCTAGAGCACTCACCCGGGAAATGGGAAACCCAGGTTCACTTTCCCTCTCAGGAGCCTGCTCTAACCACTGAGCGATGGGATATTCTGATGTGGTGTGCCTTCAAACATTCCTGTTGAAGCTGCTCCACTCGGGATCAATAATGAAAGAGTGACTGGAGCAGCAGAATTGGCCCCCGAGTTTCCCACCTCCAAGGTGGGTGCCCTATCCATTGGACTACAGTCATTCTCTTTCTCTCTTGCTCAATGGCTGTTCCATTGTGGATAAATACTTAACTAGCACATATCATTCAGCATTGCAAGGACTAAGTCCCTTTGTGGATTGCAACCTAACTGCTTGGCTAAGGAGATAGAAATGCATGTATGGGAAACAAAGGTCACTACCAATACATATGTGGGATATATACAAAACTATCTGCTGTGAATTGATCTTTTTGCTGCCCAGAAGACTTACTTCTCTGTTGTATTTTGTGTGTTGGAATAAACTTGAAACATGTAGTTTTATCTTGCGACAGGAAGAATAGTAGATAAGAATGTTTAAAAGGCTTTGTGCCTTAAAAGGTCTTTTGATCCTAGGAATAGTTTGTTCTTTCCAGAAAAAACAAATTTACGATACAATGTGTAAAGAGAGAGATGGTGTATAATACAACATAAAAAACTGCTTTTGTTTTAAAAGCTGGTTGAGGTTGCTAAGTGACAGCAGTGCATTTAGCCATCAAATTGTTTACCAAATCCATGCTCTTGGAAATGAACAGATAAAGACATTATACATCATCTTCTGCTGAAATAATGAACAAACACGTTCTTATCAAGTAATGCATTTTTATTCAACCAAATAAGCTTACCTTTGACCCCAAGTCCTAGACTACTCAGTTATGAGGAATCTCAAAATAGAAACATAACCTCTTTGAAAAATAAACATGAATTTAAAATTGACTAACCTTACATGCATGTCCCCATAGGTAATTTTTACCATAGGTTGGTATTGATACATGTGTTTCTAAGAAATTACTCTAATTTTTTTTTCTTGATAGTACTGTCAGTGTTACAACATTCTTATCTAGTAGAAAACAAAGTATGTGGCAGTGTAAGATTTATGATGTCCTTAGCTATTTATTTATTTGTTTGTTTGTTTGTTTTGCTTTTAAAGATTTGGCAGGTAACAATATTTTTGTAACTTAGCAATGTTAATTGGCTTTTGAAATGGATTTTTATGGGCTTCTTGGAATTTCCAAAGGGGTCTCTTTTCTTTTAAACATTTCTCATTATATTTTTTAAAAGAGCCATTTCTTCATTTACTTACTAAAAAGAAAAAAACAAGTGGAGTTGGTCAGGGCACCAAGTTAATACTGGCTCCTGAATTACCCTGTCCAATTCAGTGCATACCTGACAAAAAAGCATGCTCCCTTGGTATCTAAGGCCCAATCCTGTACACAGTCAATTGCAGAAGTACCCCTCCACCTGTGTTGAACCCACTTGAAGTCATGGTGGGGGGGAAATGTGGGTGCAGGGATTTGTGCATGTGCAGTCAGCTGCAAATCTACATTAGCCATTCAAGTACAATCTAGTTTCATTCTGTATCCTGGTAAGCAGTACTAAAGTCATAGCAAGTTAAGGGCAAATTGGGGCTGGCTGCTACATGGGTGAATGAGCTGAGTGGATGGAGAAGAGAATAGGGGGAAATGTGTAAGGAGTCTCCCTTCCCTGGTGCATTCAGATCCTGTTCAAAGGGCCCTGATCATATACCCCTGCTCAAAGGAGACGTTGCTGTTTTTTATATTAATTGGTTGTTTTCTTTCTTCCCTCACTAGCTGAACCAGGGCATCTGATGTATCTTTAAATGAGTAGGAGGGGCTGTTACTGTATGTAGAAAAACAAAAATTCTGCTGTATGGGATTTTTTGCCCAACATCATATTCATTTTTCATTTATTAAGACTCAACAAGAGCATGATGTGATAACAAAAAATCCCTTCCCAAGTACTGCATCCCTTCAGGCAAAGGCAGTAACTTTACAGATATGGAGCTGCGCATCTACTAGTGGCGTATGTGTAGGGGTCTACCAAATTCGCAGCTGTGAAAATTGCATTATGGACCACGAAATCTGGTTTCCGGCTGTCCAGCTCTGAAGACACAGCAGAGAGCATAGGCTGCTGGCTGGACACCCAATTCTGAAGGTAGTGCTGTGGCCAGCAGCAGTGGAGAAGTGTGTGGGGTGTGGTATGGTATGGTATTGCCACCCATACTTCTGCGCTGTCATAACCAACCCATGAAAAATGTGCGATATCTCTACAGCGTTTATCAAAGTGGGGGCCCCAATCCAAAAGAGGGGGTTGCAAGCCTATTGTGTGTGTGGGGGGGGTGGGGAGGGGTCACAGTATTGCCACCCTTACTTCTGCACTGCTGCTGGCGGCAGCGCTGCCTTCTGAGCTGGGTGCCTGGCCAGTAGTCGCTGCTCTCAACTCTGCTTTCAGAGCTGGGCAGCTGGAGAGCGGCAACTGCTGGCCAGGCACTCAGTTCTGAAGGCAGCGCTGCTGTCAGCAGCAGCGCAGCTGTAAGGGTGGCAATACTGTGACCCTCTCTTCCACAATAGGCTTGCAATCCCCCTTTTGCGTTTAAGTAGACCCCTATGTTTGTGTGCTGAATATAGTGCAACTAACATATCTTCTCTGCTTTGAGACAAGATAGGAATATGAGCATAACAAATACTGGGTAAAGCAGAAAAGTCTTACCATGAAAATGGCCTTTACACTTACAGGAGATGTTAGAAAAATGTGGAAAGGTCACATGATTTACAGGCCATTCTTCTTTCATAACCAGCCACGCTTGCTTGATGGGTTTATATCCACTTGAGCCTGACACTGTGTTTCTGCTAAAGGCAAAGAATAACCTATGGCCCAATAAAAACATTACTGTACCTCTTCTGTTAGATACACATTGCAGGCAGAGAGAAGTGACTGTGAAGTACTATCACAACAGAATAAAATGCAACATTTCAATCAGATGTAATTACAGCCAAAAAGTGATGTTTAATGCAATGTTAAGATTGTGCAATTAAAATAAAGCCAGGAACTGGGTATGTTTGGGTTCTCTTATGCTGCCTAGCCTATATGGTATGGTATCAGGCCTGAGTTGTGTGCTATTGGGCTTTAGCATGGGGCACACTGTTCATGCTCCTTAACTGCTCTAGCTTTTTATATAGCCAATCCCAAAACGTTGCTGACCTACCCCTGGTAAATAGCACAGCATTCAGCTTATTTCTCTTCAGGACAGGAGTGGTGAACAGTACCTGATTCTCTTCCTCAAGAGCCTTTGTGTATGGGGTCCCACAGGGATCCATCCTGCCTACTCCCACCTCAAAGTCTATATGAGACCACTTGATGAGATGGTAAGAAACCAGGTTGTGCAAAATGTGGCAGCCTCCATCCTTGATGGGATATTTCTCCTTTGCTCAGATTCTTCAGTTGACACCTAGTCCACCTATCTGTCGGTTAAGGCACCTTGACCGTGATCGTCAAAGCCTTCATTGGATGAGGGTGCAGTTAAATAGGTGACCACCTCTACATCCATAAGGTGCCCAGGGAGCTTTGCTCCCATGGGACAGTGCAATCCACGCAAAGCCCAGGATAAAGGGCATGAAAGCCAGCAAGCAAGAGGTTTCAGGTGTGTGGGTGTGGCTATGGAATGAGAAACTACACAAATGATTCTCCAAATACTGTCCCAGGCAGTGAGGGCTACACAAGCAGGAACCTCCATGAGGTCCAGTAGGGACCTCTGGAAGGCAGATTTAATAAACCAGGAGGCAATTGGTACCATGTTGATGGGAGCTATTTTTAAAAAGAACACCCTTGAAAGATTTTGCAATCTTGACAGTAGCGTTTGTTCATTAGCAACTGCTATAATATCAAAGGAATAAGCAAGGCAAGACCTGAGAATTTTTCAGAAGGTACAAAACCCTTAATGGAATTAGACTGCATGATTAGTGGTAAATTAATAGCTCTATTTAGTTTAAACAGTTTTCCTCCCTGGGCAAACAGTCCCCTGTGAGAACCCATCCTTTCATATTGGCATTGAGAACTCATGGGAGTATGTTGTTTATGAACTAATCATGTTGTCTGGAGAGAAGAGTCACTTGACAGTCCCTAATGTCAAGAATAATTATTTCTGTGGTGAGTACAGCACCTTCTACAGCATTGTTGTATTTTGTTTTTCTAGCTTTATAGATACAGGGTTATGGTTATAAACTAGTCCTGCCATGGGCAGGCCAGTCTTTCTTTCCTTGTAACAAAGAGCTGGAAAGAAAAAGAAATAATAAGCTGTTACTCGTATTGAGAAGGGTATTCACTCACACAACTACTCAGACTACTTCCTCTGCCAGGCTCAAATAGGGACTCTCTCCTCGCTTCCCCTCCCTGCCCCCATATTTTTGGAACCTGTCTAACTCTGACACTTGGAGAACTCTAGCTAACCAAAAAATAAAAGTGTAGAATAATGCATGAAGCACTACAACCCCGCCCTGACTACTGCTGGGGAACTGAAGCAATTTCTTCCATTCCACTGCTCGCTGCGACAGAAAACTCTAGCATCAGTCACAGGAACGACACTCTCACATGGGCAGGTTCATTTACAGAATTTCTACAAACCTATCCCCCTGCTGTGAAGGTGGTGAAGAGATTTTACCTTTTGGGCTGCAAACTTTCTGAGTAGTAAATTGATGGCTAATCCAGACTTCCTCCATTCTGTTCCTGAATGCAGCACCCTTCCTGTGGAGGATTACCTTATTCGCAGTGGATCATCACCTTCCACCATGAGAACCAGCTGAGAGCGGGAGCTAGAACGATGAGGCTCTTGTTACAAGAATTCATAACGTTCACACAAGAAGTCCGTGGAAGCACTAATGGCAATAGGGCTTCTACCTGGGCCTCTGATCATTGTCCTTCCTGGAAGGCTAGAGAGTAGAAAATCCCTAGCATCCTACTCGTGGAGAACACCACCTTTTGAGAGGACTCTACCGTTCACCTTAAAATATGCACGGGTCTGACCAGTACTAAAGAAACCCTAGTTCAGAAAGCCTTTGCCAAGGAGTCTAGCATGGAGATTTCCAAAACCTTAAAGAGGTTTAGCTACACACAAAATGTTGTAAGGGGTGTGGATAAGTCCCCTGTCCTGGTTTGCATATCTCTGTATAGGTGCCTTTAGCATATAGAAAAATGTAGGCCCATGACTGCAAATGAAAGTGAACTTAGCAGTGCCCTTCAACCTAGTAAATCTCAGGGGCAGGGGTGAGCATACTCCCAAGTTTGGCAAGGAGTTCGCATGACCTGACCTGGCAAGAGTAGTTACTCCCATCAGTGCAGCGAGCATGGGACGGCAGCTAACTTCTCAGTTGTAGAGACAGGGGTCTGATATAAGCGCCAAGCTGTTGGTGATGGTGGTGGAAATATTATTTTTATCATAGTAGCACCTAGGATCCCAAGTCCTGGACCAGCCTCGTATTGTGCTAGGTGCTGTGCAAACACACAACTTACCTTCTCAATAGTTTGATTTCATCCTCTTGAGAGAGAATGTTAAGGACTTAGATTTTAATTGTTTTTTCCTATTCGTATGTAAGTGAACAGAAATAAAGGAGTAAACTAGAAAGGAGCAGTTATGGATCTAGGGTGGGAGCCACAAAGGTACTTAGGTGCATAAGTCCCATTCCCAGGCATTGCTGTGATCCATAAAATTCCTGCTAGGCTGCCCCTGAACCTTGTACGTGCCTAAGCTCGCTCGGTGCCTCAGCTTTTTGCCTCTGGGCACTCAGACTGTGACTGTTTCCTGCCTAAGCCACAGAGCAACTCTCAAACTGGGGGCTTGTCTACACTATGCAGTTTTTGTCTACACTACGTGTGTGAATGCTCTCTATCAGTATTTTGTCGGCACTTTTGCCGAAAAAATACTTCCAGCCCCACGAGCGGCATAAGCTTTGTTGGCAGGAGAGTGCTCCTGCTGACAAAGCCACGTTCACACTGCTGCTTGCGTCGGCAAAACTTTTGTCTTTCGCGGGGGTGGGGGGGGGAGCTTTTTAAGTACCCGTGAAAGAGACAAGTTTTGGCGACAATGTTGCAGTGTGGACAAGCCCCGGGAAAGAGAGTCAGGCATTCAACCACCTAAGTCACGTGTGGAAGCCTGTCTGGCAGGTAATTCTGAGCATGCCTACTGGATGGGGCCCCTGGGGAGAGTTCACACAAAACCGCTGGGGGGGGGGGGGGGGGGGAGGACAACCTCTCTTATAACCTTTAGCCTGGTGGTTAGTTTACTCAACAAGGATGTGGGAGCTCCCTAGTTCCAGGTCCTCGCTTCTCCTGAAGGGGAGAAGGGATTTGAACAGGTCTCAGCCACCTCTCAGGTGAGTGCTCTAATAACTGAGCTATGGGATATTCTGATGTTGGGCTCCCTCAGACTGTCCTACTGAAGTTGTTCCACTTTAATTCAGCCATTAAATATTAACTGGGTCAGTGAAAGAGTGACTTTATAGTCTAATAGTTAGGGTACACCCCTCTCAGGAGGACTGGGGGCTTGAACCAGGGGTCTCCCACTTCCAAGGTAAGTACCCTAGGCTAAAGGTTAGAAGGGAGGTCCTGCCCCCAGCTATTTTGTTTTGGGCCCCTCACACAACTCAGGTGGCCAAATGCCTATCTTCTCCTGGTATGTGAATCACAAGCAGAGCCAGGAGCCTCCCTGCAGCCGGGACTTAAGTGCTGAACTTGGGGGTGGGGGGCACTTGGGGAACACTCCTCAGGTTGGCATCTCCACCCTTTGGCTAACTTAGGTGGCTCCCTGCCTAGGGTGCAGGCATTGTGGATTGCAATCAAAGGCACCAATCTCTCCTCATTTATTGTACGGGAACCTAGGCACCTAACTGAGGCATTGTAGATCAGTGTTCTCCCCATGATTTTTCTAGGCACTGAAAAGCTAGGTGCCGTGAGGCTCAGTGCCACAATATGTAAGTTCTTTTGTGGATCCCACCCTCACGGAACTCCACAGACACCCTACCGTGGGGAAGATAGGAAAGAACACTGTGGACATCAGTCAGATGTAATTACAGCCCAAAAATGATGTTTAATGCAATGTTAAGATTGTGCAATTAAAATAAAGCCAGGAACTGGGAATGTTTGGGTTCTCTTGCACTACCTAGACTATATGGTATGGTATCAGGCTTGAGCTGTGTGCTATTGGGCTTTAGCATGGGGCACATTACAACTTCAATCTTAACTTAGAATTTCCTGTATTTTTTATGTGGTGTGTGTGTGTTTTTTTTTTTTTTTTAATACACTAAAATGATCTAATGAGGTGGGGGTTTTTTTTAGTTGTTTTAGACAAAGTTACAAGTTTAATTCCAATTGAACAAATATTTTTCTCTGGTAATTAGAAAAGGACAATAAAATGCTGCTTATTAATAACCAAATTCTAACTTCACTTAGACCTGTGCAACCAGAGCAATTTAGATGATCTTTGCTCATTATTGTTGTCTCTGTTCTGAAACTGTTTTCTTCCCTTTTTTAATTGGTCTGTTTATGTGAAATGAGTAATTAGAAGACGGATTCCTTCAGCCTTGTCTGGCAACTTTCTTTGTTACAGATTCTTGGAGGAAGACATAATATATATATTATGTGGCACAAGACTTGCTTTGTATATTTTCAGTAATGTTTGGAGTTACCATATGTCTAATACTCCAAAGTTTGAAACACAAGTGATTGATTAGATACTGAAATCTATATTTAGGCACCTAAATCAATTACCTGATCTTCTAATGTACTGAGCAACCACCACTCCCATTTGAAGGCATCAGGAACCCCAGGGTGTTCCATACCTCTCAGAATCAAAACCACTTTGTAGGAGCCTTGTTTTTAGCTCCTAAGTTTGAAAATGTTGGCTAATGCATAGAAAACATGTTCAGATGTGTTATGTTTGTAATTCCAAAACATTTCATAGTGCATGTTATAATAGAAAACATGCAGTATAACAGAAGGATGAGCAGTATGCCCATGTAAAAATGTTGACCTGATATCTAATCACATACATGACTGACGTTTTAAGTGATTTTTACATTCAAATCCCTTCTCTGAATCTGGCAAGCACCCCTCTTAAGACACTTCTGTTGAATTCACCAAAACTTTTATGAGGCAGTCTTCTCAGGTCAAGGATGGAATTTCTGGTCCAAACCATAGAATATTTTGTGGTGGGTCTTGTTCTATCACCTGCTGGTTAGGGTACTCCCCTAGGAGGTGAGAGACCCAGGTTAAAATCCTTGGTACAAATAAGGTAGAGTAGGGACTTTAATCTGGGTCTCCCACCTCCCAGGGGAGTGCCCTAACCATCGGGCTATTGGCTGTTCTCTCTTGCTTCTCTCTCTTTGGCAGAAAAAAATCAAAAAGATCTTGGTTTCATTCTGCATTGGAATGGACTCAATTGTCAAAACGTCAAAACTTTTCACAAAACAGTATTCTTGTTTTATGGCCAGCCCTGTTAAGAAGGGAATACAATATAGAAACTCTAAAAAGAGGTGACCCTGGTATAAGGAGAAGCAATTGGCCAGTCAAAACTCAGCACTACTATCAGATTATTGTGCGGTGGTTACTTCTCTGCTGTATAAAACACTTCAGTACTATCACTTGATGGCTACATGATTGTGATATATAACCCTTCCTTAGATTTTCCATCATTATGCTGAGAGCCGGCTTCTGTTTTTAGTTCAGTGGCAGTGTAGCAAATTGATCCCAGGCCTCCTGCTTCCCACTGTCCCATTAGATATAGTGGTGTTATGGATCCGTTGGTGGTCAACACCAAGCAGCACTCTGCATGAACCATTTCCCCATGAGGGAGGAGTAAGTGAAGCAAAACAGGTGGAGGCTGATGTCTGACAGAGAAAAGAAGGGGTGGCAGAGAGAGTGTCTCCTACCATATTTGGTGCCCTATTAAGATTTGTCTCTGTTTAAATAAAACAAGTGCAATTGTAGATGTCTTCACAGAAACTGCATCACTTGCTTCAGCTAAACAAAATCTGATTAAAAAGAAGTTCAGCTTGGAGGCACGTATCACAGTAAAAGAATGACACAACACCTGCATTTCCATCCACACTGTTGCTGTATTTCTGATCTTATCTCCCTCACCTTGGCTACCGGATAAAGTTTGTGATAAGAGTGAGCTCTTTCAGAAATGAGAGATGTATTTCTCTGTGATCTGAAAGTGGATGCAAGTAAAGATATTTCAGGTTCAATGACATTCTGTGATGTTCAGGAGTATTTGTGAAATAGAGAAGCCTAAGATCCCTTACTCACCCAAAAAGAGGTGTTTAGTCGGCTCAATCATCAAAAATAAAAAATCTTCACTTGGAACTTCACTAACAATCCTGTTGATAAACAGGCTAGGCAGAATCCAGCTCCCATTCCCAGCCCTGCATAGTCTCTACAGGGCTATTTTGAATAAAAATTATATGATTTTAGTCTTTCAGGTCAACTGACAGGACTCTGAATATACACCAGGAGAAGAGGAGTTGAGAAACAAGATGGCAATTTCATAGTCACTCTTCAGAACAGAACCTCACTTTAACTTTTTTTAGTTTTCTGATTCTCTTCAGTTTGTGTAATCTTATTACTTACACATAATTTAAACAAAACCAGACCTTACTGAGCTCTAGTTATGACACAATATCAATCTAGATAGAATATCTAAATAAGGGCAACATGTATTAAAACATCTGTTTAGCAGACATGCAGGAGAGGAATTGTTTGCATCTTTTTCAGTCTGCCAGTGATTCACTGTTGTGTCTGATTATATCTATCAGAAATTGTTGTTCTTTGCCTTTGTTTTCAGTTATCTGCTTCCTGTGGTTCCTCCTTTCACTGTAAAAAGTCTTAATTGTCACGTCAGCTTTGAGGAGAAATGCAGGAAATCCTTTGGGATTGTTGGAAAGTACTGAGATATGCATGTTATGTATATATGGATTGGTATATTAAGTAGGTCCTTGGTCATACACAATGCAGAGATCATCTCTAAGTCTACCAGTAGCTCAGAGGCTCACAAAGATTATATGCTGGGTTTTGATCCTGGCTAAGAAATGGGTGGGCCAATGGGGGGACAGTGACGTATTCTTTCTCCATCTCCGACTTTGTCTGTTTTATAAATTGTTCTTTCCCACAAAGCCTGTTTCCAGGAGCAACTGTGGCCAGTAGTGTCTGCTGGGTAGCTACAATGGGAGCTTGACCACAGATCCTTGGGCATTTGCCAAGTTTGGGGTTGGGACTGCAGCCATTCTGTAGGGAGCAAATCTTGTGCCCTTTCTTCTTGATATAGTGATATGAGGGGATGTCCACAAGGAGGATCCTCAGAAACCCTTCTTTCCCCTGCAGCTGGTGGCTTTACAGTGGGAGGTGATGGTCCTGCATTTTTCAGAACAGTTCTGAAGCATGTCCTATATAAAGCTGTGTGACACATTTTGGCCCAAACTCTGTTTTACCAAAAAATGCAGATTTGGGTTGACAGAAACATTTCATGAATTCACATCAATTTCAGTGAATTGTTTCAGTTGAAACAAATGAGAATTTTTGGAAATGTTTAGATTTTTCTCACTAGATTCACAGAGGGATTTCAATGCCATTCAAAGGGGGGTGGTGGTGATGATGTCTTCTATAGCCAATACCCTGGGGTTAGGGTACTCACTTGTGATGTGAGAAGCCCAGGTTTGAATCCCTCCCTGCTATGGAATTGGGATTTGAACCAAGATCTTCCCCTTTAGGTAAATGCCCTAATTCCCAGGCTGTTGGCTATTCTGTGCTGTGCTGCTCTCAATCTCTCCTGTTGCAGCTGTTCCAGTTTGTATAAATAATTAAATACTGACTGGAGCAGGGTCTGGAGCATGGCGTTCCCTCTCCCAGGTGAGTACCTTAACCACCAAGCTATAGAGCGATTCTCTCTTACTGGCCCAATGCCTACTCAAGTATTTATACAAATTGGACCGGTTTCAATAGAAGAGACTCACTCCAGAATAGCCCATTGGCTAGGGGTTAGGGCATGCACCTCGTAGGGAGGAGACCTGGCTTCAAGTCCATGCCCTAGGGTGGGGATTTGAATGTGCATCTCTTGCATCTCAGCTGAGTACCCTAACCTCTGAGCTATTGGGTATAAGGGGGGTGGTATTTCCTCTTCCTCCTTTAGTGAACCTAGCCCTTCATTTCCTCTGCTTTTATTGGAACAAAAGTCAAAAGTGCCCAAAATCTAAATGAAACATTATATTTAGGTTGAGCCAAAATGAATTTTTTCTGATGTATTTTTCAATTTGCTGAAAATTTAAAAAAAAAATCCGTTTTGGTTTGATCTGAACTGACTGATACAAACAAACAAAATCAGTTAATTAGCCAGCTCTAGTCATACATAAACTTTCCCTCACTCTCTCCCTCGGTACTAGCTATTGGTTGTTTGAATAGGTTATCCTTTTCTCAGATAGTCCCACTGAATTCTTTTTCAGTGCTCATTTTCAAGGCACTAAAACTCCCTCTTGATATTTTACATAGTAACACACTGTTCCTTAAAGGTGCACTGTAATACATTTTCTAAACTAGAGCTCCAAATTGAAAACAAAAGCATTAATCTCTCTGACAATTATACTGAACCAGATATGACTGAATATCAATTTAAAAAACGGGTTACAAAGTAGCAGCCGTGTTAGTCTGTCTCCGCAAAAAGAACAGGAGTACTTGTGGCACCTTAGAGACTAACAAATTTATTTCAGCATAAGCTTTCATGGGCTACAGCCCACTTCTTCAGATGCATAGAGTGGAACACACAGACAGAAGATATTTATACATACAGAGAACATGAAAAGGTGGAAGTACGCATACCAATTGTAAGAGGCCAATCAATTGAGATGAGCTATCAGTAGCAGCAGAAGAAAAAACTTTGAAGTGATAATCGAGATGACCTATAGAAGGTGTGAGGAGAACTTAACATGGGGGGGGGAATTTAATTTAAAAAACGTAAGTCTTCTTTCTATCTATTGCACTTAAAACCCAAGTGATGGTGATGCCAGCCTCCATTGCCTACTCGCTAAATTTTCAAACAAGCACCTTCATGCTTTCTCACGTGCTGGGAGAAGTTCCCCATAAACACTCACAATGCTATCTCAATATCTACCTTCAAATCCATCCTCAAAACTTTGATTCCTACAAAAAAACTTAATGGTGATGCTACTAGTGTGCTGAGACCACGGCTTATCATGCTGACCAACATTCTCACTGTTTCCTTGCACTCCCCATCTTTGTATCCATCTGTTGTCTTTTGTCATATACCTAGTTCTGGCCACAAAGAGCCTACAATCTGTATTTTTGTTATGCATTTGTACAATGCCTACTACATACGGTTCTGGTCCATGACTAGAGATTCTAGGTGTTATGCTAATAATGTACTAACATAAGAAGTGGATCTCTATTTTTATTCGCTAAGTTAATGTTACTTTTCCTTTTGAACTAAATGTTAAGATAGTTATAGGGCAATAGGCCACCTATCATCACTAGCCATTGGTCCTGCACTTAAAAACACCCTATGTCGTAAGCCAGGCAAGGAGAAATCATACATAGTTCTAGCCCTGAGGTAATGTGGGTTGGAAAAAGACATGGTATGCATTTATATATCTATGTGAGGGGCTGAGTAGCCACTGGAGATGTGCATTTTCTAGGGTGGGAATGTGCAGAGCAAATGTCTACAGCAGGATTCAACAGGTTACCTTGAGAGCCTGTCCTCAAGTAAGAAAGGCCTCATTCTGATTTCACTTACCCTGGCGCAAAATCAAATGTAACTTGGTTGAAGCCAATGGAACTATACCTGTGTACATTTGGTATGAGATCAGAATTGGCCCTTGGGAGAGGAAAGGACTATTGGAGATCTCATTCATCCAACCTGTAAGTTCCCCCCCAACTTCCCTTCTTCCCTGATGCTCCTAGACTAATGCAGAAATAGCTCCATACGAATGGCTAGAAGAGCGCTTGGTAATTTTGACAGAATAAATCAGAATCAAAGTTATTAACATAACCCTGTCATTCTGCAACACTAAACAGTTACACATGATTTGGGATTTTAACTACAGTGACCTCTGCCTACTTAGTCCCATGGCAACAACCACCATTAAAAATCTTTTTAACCTTTTCTTAAAGGTACAGAAAAGAAGAGTAAAAAAGGGTCAAAGCATTTGAAGTGCAAAGTATGAAGTTAGGCTTTCATTTTAACAATATCCCTTATTCCCTTTCCCTGTATGGAGTTTTTATAGGAGAAAATCCCCTGGTTGACTGCCGTTTAGCAGGTATTAAAGATGGTAATACCTGTTCTTTTGGGGGAAAGAGAAAAAATTAGTTGAGATGCGCTGGAGTTGCTGCTGTTAAAGTCCAGTCCCGCTTCCTCGAAGACACAACAAGACAAACCCACAAAAGGGGAGAGAAAAGACCAGCATAGATTGAACATGCAGCTTCTGTCTCTGGTGCTGACTCTCACTTGCAAGCTCGCTGCTGGAGAAAGACGGGCATAGCACATGGTCTCATCAGCCACTCTGAGACCTGGCAAACTTGTACCAGTGTTGTGCTGTTTTGGCCATTGCTTTTAGCAGCCTCTTGGGCACAGGCTCACAGGAGTGTTGCAACAGATGCAGTCTTGGTAGCGGAGCCAGGCTCTTATTAAACAGAAGGCAAGAAAGGGGGGAGAGAGAGAGAAAAACAGTTGGGGAAGGAAAATGACAGCTGAAGGAGTGGATGACCGCAAGACCCCAAGGCTCACTTCCCAGCATTTAGCCAAAGCTGCTGGACCTGGCAGTGTCATTTGTGTTCCTCTTTTTGTCCCCATCTGGTCGGGACACCTTTCCGGATCAGGACAATGGAGGCCCGCTGTGTTATGGTGAGTCCCAGGAGACAGCAGGCAGGTTGGCAGCCATGATGGTGAAGCCTGCTCCTCTCAGTCCATTTGTTTTCCAGCCTAGTATTTAGGGGAGAACCGAAAGTATTTTTAAGGACTTTAAAAGGGGAGGGAGGGATGGGCTATTCTGGCCATTGCCTTATTACTTTGTCCACCAGTTAGGCCGAATTTCCAGCACACCCATTTAGGTCCATTAATTTCCGAATGCATTTTCCTTTTCTTTACCACATATAATCTTAACATAGTCTGTGGGTGATTACAGTAGACCTTTTTATTTGGATAATCCAAACAAAATCCACATCTCATCTTTATCTAACTTTTGCTGACTTTTCAGTAACAGGCAGAGTTGGACTCTTGTTACCTTGGTCAACTTAGTGCAAAGGCCTCCACACGACACAACCCCTTGATTGCATTAGATGCAGCTCTTCTTTCTCTCTTTCCTTCCCCAACTGCAGGTGAGACTGGGGGAAGGGTGTAACTCCACACTGCAAGCTGCAGTAACGTTTTACTCCAGAGGGCATTCTCCACCAAAAAATTAAAAATTCTGCACACAGTATTTTAAAATACTGCAAAATTCTACAAGTTTTATTTGTCAATAGATAAAGGCAGAGGTTCCAGCATAGCAGTGGGGAGCACAGACCACTGGCTGCACCAAGGTAGGAGATCACCCTGCAACCCCCCCCACCCCGGGACACGGACTTAGTGGTGAGGCTGCACCCGACCCTGATGCAGCACAAGGTCTGGGTCTGCCCCAGAAACAGGCCCTGCCTCTCTGCACCAGGCACACCAGGTGTGGGGCAGGTAGGCTCAACCAGGCAGGATCCAAGTGCAGAGGAGCTCAGTGAGGAGGGATCCAGGTGTGGAGTGATAGGACTCTGTGTGGGACAATCTGGGTGCAGGTAGCTCAGTGGGGGGTCTAGGTGTGGGGGGATCTGGATGCACAGAGGCTCAGTGTGGGCAGGTTCCAGGGGCAGGAGCAATGCAACTCTGCAGGGGCTTCCAGGTGAAGGTGGTTGGGGCTGGGGCTGGGTGTGGGGGTCTCAGCAGGAAGGTCTGGGTGTGGGGGAGTGGGGCTTGGTGGGTGAGGGTCTGAGTGCAGCTAGTTGGAGGTCAGTGGCATGGGGGTCTGGATCTGGGGGATCAGAGTGGTGCAGGAGGTGGGGGCATCAGGGTTTGAGTGCAGGGGGCTCATTGGGGGGTGGTCTGGGTGCAGGGGCTGGGGTTGAGAAGCAGGGAGTCTGGGTGGCGGGGGGCTCCAGATGCAGTGGTTGAAGTTCAGTGGGGTGGAGTTTGGGTATGGTGGGCTAGGGGGGTTCTGGATATAACGGGTGAGGTTTGGCAGGGGTGTTTGGGTATGGGAGGTCTGGATTCATGGGGGTTGGATGGATGGGGGAGCAGCTCCCTGTATAGTGATCCCTCCCCACACAGCTGTGGAGCGATGTTGCAGGGGGCGGGGAAGCAGGGGAGGATGCTGAGTTCCTGCAGCTGCGGGAGGGTTCTGGGGATGGGTCTGACATAGCCCCAGCCACTCCTTGCAGGGGAAGAGGAAGTCCCGTCCTCTCCTGCCTCCAGCCCAGCTGGGACTAGCAGCTTATCCCAGCTCAGGGTAGGAGCCACTGGCTGGGGTGGCCCCAGCCCTGTGGTGATCTACCTCTCTGCCAGCTGCTCTGGGTGCGTGAAATGATCTACTTGCTCAGTTAGGGAATGGTGCATATTTGCTCTTGCAGCTTCCCTGTCAGAAAGTCATTTTTCTGCAGGGAAGCAAATAAATCTGCGGGAGACATGAATTCTGTGCACACACAGTGGTGAGAATTCCCCCAGGAGTAACCTTTACATGAGGGAGCTGCTGACTGCAGATGGAAATGGTGTAGAATTTCAGTTTCCCTTTCCAGCTCCTTCTCAGTGTAAAGGTTTGTGCCCTTGCTACAGGGAGAATCTAGCTAGGACTGGCTTGTTTCTTTCTGTACCAAGGGCCAAATTCTGGGAGATGGTGAGAATTTATTTCATTGCAATGAGAGTTTGCTGGTACACAGCATCTCCCACAATTTGACCTGATCAGTTTCTGTCTGCAGCCTGCTCTGCAGAAAGAGCTTGCTGGTAGTCTGTAGCTGCGATCTCTGTACAACGGGGCTGTAAAGAGGAACTTAATAAAATGCTAGTCAGCTTCTGATTTGCTGCACAATGCTCTGAGAGTGGCATTCTGGTGCAGTCTGTGCCTGTTGGAGGAGATGAGTCCTTTTTTAGGTTGTCTAAGTCTCGTGCCCTACATCATCCTTGGGGGCAAGACACTAGGGGGCATGGTGCCCTGTTATCTTGGGGCTCTCTGGCTCTCTTGCCCTGTTCCCTGCAGCTCCCATAGCAGCTGCCTATGACATGCTGTTTAAATACATTTCTTTTTTATAGTATTTGCAGTATACCCAGCCCCAATTGTTCAAAAAATCATGAGATTTAAAATAAACAACAACAGAAATCTGGAATTCTTATCTAATCACAGGTTTCCAGGGACTGGGCATCTGAGAAATATATGATTTTCAGTAAAATCACAGGAGTTGGCAATGCTGTAAATAATTTGCTATGGTCACTGACACCAGGTACATAGAAGCTTAGGAGCACAAGTGCCCCATGGAAAATGGAAACATGACTCCTATACCCTCAGTCTGTTCAGCAGCAAAACTCTCCTTATTTTTCAGATGTGGACTATGGAAGTCTGCTGGGCCCCTGCACAGCTGACTTTGCACAGGGCCCTGCAAATCCTCAAGCTGGCCTTTGCTCTGTAGGGCATTATGTATACTGTAAATGTAGTGGGTAGATGTAGTGTTGTCCTCTGTGGAGGAATTCAGGCCTACTGGAATATGCGCCACAACCCCTAATACAGCTAGAGCCAAAGGTGATTCTACTTTGATGTAAGCGGCAAGGACTTGTGCTTTGGGGGGCGGGGGAGAACAAAGCATAAAGCTTGGTCTACACTACAGACTTATGTCAGTATAATTACGTCGCTCAGGAGACATTACCGCCTCTTGGGGAGGTGGAGTCCATACACTGGCAGGAGAAAGCCCTCCTATTGTCGTAGGTAACGTCTTCTCTAAGCACTGCCATGGTGCAGCTTCAGCGCTGTATGTGTAGACAAGCCCTCAGTTCTGTCCTCACTTACAACCACCAATCTCTGAGCAGACGCAGTGTGTGTGGGGTAGAGATTGATATGTTCGTGGCATACAGACAGAGAAGCTAGATAAAAACGTAGGTACTCTTGCTGGAAGGATGCAGCCCTAACACTACTTTATTTATGAGAATTCATAATGGTAACATACAAGAACCCCTAAGCAGAGAGACAAAGCAGGCTGCTCGCTAAAACACAGAGGCACAACTCACCCCACGTTGCTCCAGGCTGTCTGGCTGCAGACTGACTGACTGCTACCAGACTAGGCCCAGATCAGGCACTTCCCTATAGACCCCCTTAGCCTGCAAGCAGAAGCAGGAAAAAACCCTGAAATTTAACATGACAGCCTACAATTTTAACAGTTTTCAACACACCACAGAGATAACCAAGAAGTCCATGACAGCAGGATTAGGGCCTGTTACATGTTGATATTGAATGTAAACGTTAAAAATGATCGCTTAAAAAATTCTGGCCTCTTTCAAATTTACCCAACTATTACATAACTGTCTGCTATATTTCTGGATAATGAACACAAACTATTGCTATGAGATCATTATCCCTCTCCCAGCAGACACAACTCTGTATGTCTTACAGTCTGTCACCAGGAGGGAAAAATAATTCGCCTTTTAAAATTCATGGATTATATTCAAATCTCTTTGAGACGTGCATGCCCTATAAACGCAACAATTATGCTAGCAAGTCACTCAGTTTCATCTCTGTAGTTGAGAGTCATTATCAAGGTTGATGGATTCCATATTTAGCTATAGTAACAACAGTGTGTGTGTACGTTTGTGCGTGTATCGTCTCCTCTTTCCTTCCCCTCCGCTCCCCCCCGCCCAACTGTATGCCTGAATCTGGGAAATCTATTTATTCCTCCAAAATAGCCGGTGCAGCAGTATGCTCCAGTTTCTGTGACCTTACAATAACAATCTCAACTTCTTCATGGGATACGTGTAAAGGGTTGGGCCACAGTTTTGCTTTGCTGCCCTGTTCCAGTCTTGTGAATAGGATGGTTTCAAGAAAGACAGAAATTAGAACAAAGGCCTGGTATATGCTAAAAAGTCAGATCAACCCAGCTATGTCACTTAAGGGTGTGTGAAATCCACACCCCTTGAGTGATGGAGCTGTGCAGACCTAAACCCCAGTGCAGACAGTGCTAGGTCGATGATCGAATTCTTCAGTCAACCTAGCTACCACCTTTTGGGGAGGTGGATTAACTATAGCAAAGGGCGAACCCCTCCCATTAGAATAGGTAGTGTCCACACTGTAGCGTTCCAAGTGTAGACAACCCTTAGAACCTATCTGCAAGAGACACAGAGCAGGCTTTACTCTCACACCCTCTGGGACAATGCTACGCAGCTCTAAACCACTGTCCTTAGCCTAGCACCAAAGCACTGAGCAGTGCTTAAAAATACCACCTTTAAACACAGCAGGCACTACTGACATCTAGTGGTGTTTACTAAGATTGAACAAACAAGAAAGAAAGTCACAAGCATTTGAACCAATTGGGCTAGAAGAACTGGAATAAATTTGGGGTTTCACAAAACCTTTAGAACATTTGAAAAAGTTAGCAACCAAGACAGTACCAGTGTCTTAGCCACAGGATCCTGATTGGCTTAATCGTATAACTCAGGCTGATGCTGCTCTTGCTGTTACTGATGACATCAAAGAATTCTGAGTTACAACACTTGCATCTGAAGAAGTGAGGTTCTTACCCACGAAAGCTTATGCTCCCAATACTTCTGTTAGTCTTAAAGGTGCCACAGGACCCTCTGTTGCTGAGTTACAACAGTGTAGCACAGGGGTGGGCAAACTACGGCCCACCAGCCGTTTTAATCCTGCCCTCAAGCTCGTGCTGGGGAGTGGGGTCTGGGACTTGCCCCGCTCCGACGTGCCAGTCGGGGAGCAAGGTCAGGGGCCTCTCTGCGTGGCTCCCAGAAGCAGCAGCATGTCCGCCCTTCAGCTCCTACACGTGGGGTAGCCAGGGGGCTTTGCTCTGCACTATGCCCTCATCCCAAGCGCCGCCCCCACAGCTCCCATTGGTTGGGAACTGCGGCCAATGGGAGCTGAGGGTAGTGCCTGTGGATGGGGCAGCGTGCAGAGTTGCCTGGCCGTGCCTCTGCGTAAGAGCCGGAGAGGGCACATTCCACTTCTTCCAGGAGCTGCTTGAGGTAAGCACCGCCTGGACCCTGCACCCCTGAGCCTCCCCTCCATGCCTCAACTCCCTACCCCAGCCCTGATCCACCTCCCACCCTCCAAACCCCTCGGTCCCAGCCCTGAGCACCCTCCTGTACCCCAAACCTCTCATCCCCAGCCCCACCACAGAGCCTGCACCCCCAGAGTCCCCAATTCCCCCCCCTGCACCTCAGCACCCTGCCCCAGCCCGGAGCCCCCTCCCGCACCTTGAACTCCTCATTTCTGGCCCCACCCCGGAGCCCGCACCCCCAGCCAGAGCCCTCACCCCCTCCTACACCCCAACCCCAATTTTGTGAACATTCATGGCCCGCAATACAATTTCTATACCCAGATATGGCCCTCAGGCCAAAAAGTTTGCCCACCCCTGATCTAGGGACTGACGGGGCTCTCATTACAGGAGTATCTGAGCACCTCACAAATATTCATGAAATGATAGTCACAACATCCTAGTGAGGTAGGGAAGTGTTCTCTCTATTTTACATTTGGGGAACTGTGGCACCAAGTGTCTTGTCCAAGCTCACAGAGGAATCAGTAGCAGGGCTGGAACCTGAACTCAGGTCTCCTGCTTCTCAATCCCACTAGCTTCACTGAAGGGCTACTGTGATGGAGTCTATCAGGTCTTCTTTTCCCCTTGCTGGAGGTGTTATCTCCCGGACACCCCTTGGCTTAGGAAAAACCCACGCAGGCTGGGCTACCATAAAGACTAAAGTAGGGTTACCATACGTCCGGATTTTCCCAGACATGTCTGGCTTTTTGGTCCTCAAATCCCCGTCCGGGTGGAACTGACAAAAAGCCGAACATGTCCGGGAAAATACTAGTCCCCTGCTTACCTTAGAGCGGCTCCGGCAGGCTGCGAGCTGCAGGTGGATTCCCCCGCGGCGGCGGCTGCTGCTGCTCCCCCCAGACACCTCAGCTCTGTGTAGCTGAAGAGCCGAGCTGCCCGAGCTCTACTGGCTTCACGGTTTGCCGGGCAGCCCCCAGACCTCCAGACCCTGTGGCCCCGGCCAGGCGCTTCCCCAGCTAGCTGAATTTCACCTGGCAGTGGATTTTGTATATGGATGTTTTACACTACTTTGTTATGTAATAGTCAACTCATATGACCATGTACCTTGAAAGATTAGATTGTGCACCTTTATAAATCTGTGCCAGGTGGTAGCTCTTAGAAAATGAGCATCTGATTCTTAATGTATAGATCTCATTTTTAAAGACTAATAATTTGTTTCTTTACTATAATTAGAGCATAAATGGTTTCGCTGCAAAAAATGTGTAAATGATTTTAAAAACCAAACCAAACCCAAACCGTCCCACCTCCCAGTAGCATGGTTTTGCAGAAGTGTTTTACAAACTGACATAGATCAATATGGCCTTTTTTACTTCGGGAAACTTACCTGGCTGGTGAAGGGCACAAGCCATTTTAGGGTTAAGAAGCAAGGGACACACATCTCTTGTCAGTTAAGAGTTTTGAGGTTTATGATCCAAATATTATTATTACTTCTGCTAGCTGAATAAAGAGTGGTGTAAAGCATTGTCATGCTTTCTGGATGTTTATGTAAGATGTTTGTAACAGGTCAAGACTTCAGCGCTCATTAAAAAAAATTGTAAATATGAGGCTTTTTTATGTTTCGTAACAAAAGTGATACGTTTTTGGTAATGGTTTCTGTCTGTCTGCTTGTCTCATAGGAAAATTATGCATGCTGTATATAAACGTAACACACTGCTGGGGATACACAGAGCTGTGAGCCACTGTGTTACCTTTCTGCCTCACCAAGAGTGAGTTTTGCTGGTGATTAGACTGAGTGTGTAAGCTGCCTCCAATACCAGTCTTCCTCATTAGCAAACTCTGACAATTCTCTCCTGGCCCAAATCTTGCCTAGTAGGTAACAATCAGTGAACTCCAGCCCCTGAGGCCCTCAGAAATGTTTCTCTGCAATGCACAGCCACTACCACTGTGCATTCACAGAAGATATTAAGTTTGCTGCACTGGTAAAGAGTCAGTACACCACAGCTTATTAATTTAATGGGGGTAAATACACCCTTCCCTTCAAGCACAGCATTGAGTTTGTAGTAAAAGTAAAAAACAAGTTTATTAACAAAAGAGCAGATTAAGTGATGGCAAATAAAAGAGATAAAGGTAGAAATGGTTACCAGCAAATCAAAGTGAAAATACATATCCAAAAGTCTAAAACTAAGGCTACGTCTACACTACCCGCCTGAATCAGCTGGTAGAAATCGATCTCTCGGGGATTGAATTATCGCGTCTCGTCGGGACGCGACAATCGATCCCCGAATCGATGCTTGTACTCCACCAGCGGAGGTAGGAGTAAGCACCGTCGACGGGGGAGCCGCGGAGGTCGATTTGCCGCCGTCCTCACAGCGGGGTAAGTCGGCTCCGATACGTTGAATTCAGCTACGCTATTCGCGTAGCTGAATTTGCATATCTTAAATCGACACACACACACCCCCCGTAGTGAAGACGTAGCCTTAGTCTAGCAAGTTACAGTCTTTGTTCAAGCTAGTTTATTTTACCCACAATCGCCTTTCCAGCTTTTTACTGGCCAACCTGGCCAGGACCCATCACAGAGATCAAATCACTTGGTTTCTTTGTCTGGTGAAGGATAAAGATGACGTCTCTCTGTTCCTTATATCCCCAAAGGGATTGCCTTTACCTTACAAGTCAGGAAGGCTTCCTGGGGATTCAGTCTCCTGTGTCTCTCTGGGGTGCAGGAGCCATGTTAATTCTCTGTCGTTCAGGACCAGGATAACCCCTGCTGGTTTAGCTCGATGGCTTTGTTTACTGCTAATATGTAAATTGAGGTAAACTCGTCTGTCCTAGATAAAGAAATACCTGTTTATCACCTTTACCTAGCCTAGGCTGTCTTGTCTTAAACATGTTCTAGTAGTCAAACAGTGGGAATTCATAACTTCACATATAAGGTTAACACTTGTATTTTGCAATGATATAAATAACCAGTGTATTATTAGCTTTCATATGATACTTTACAAGGCACATTGTGTACAAATGTCATTGCAGTAGTGGGTAGGATGTGAATATAGGGGTGCCTAGGTCACACTAAACTAGGGTGACCAGATGTCCCGATTTTATAGGGACAGTCCCGATTTTTGGGTCTTTTTCTTATATAGGCTCCTATTACCCTCCACCCCCGTCCCGATTTTTCACACTTGCTGTCTGGTCACCCTACACTAAACCCCAGTATTTAACTTCTATGTTTATCAGGGGAAAGCCAGAACTAATCTGGCATGGGAGTGGATCACATGAAACAGAGAAGGCAAGAGAAATCATAGGGCATTTATTGTCTCCTTCCTTATGCTCACAAGTCAGTTAGTACAGACTCAGGGAAATGCTCTGGGGTGTATTTCAATTCAGCATTCAGAGCCTTGACCACGTGGTTCTCAATAAATGCTAATAAATGAAGGGGAAGGATGGTCTTTTGGTTAGACCCACAGGGGTTAAAGAGAAATAGGTGTGAATCCTAGCTCTGCCACAGACTTTCTGTGAGACCTCGGGCAAGTCTCTTAACTTTTTGTCTCAGTTTTCCTACCTGTAAAAGTGGTGATACGACTTTCCTAGCTCATGGGTGTGTATGAGTGTATGTGTTAGGATTAATTCAACCATGTCTGTAAAGTGCATTGTTTTCTTTAAATGAAAGGTGCTAGAGTTGTGCCTATTTATTTATTTATTAATTAACAGAGTGGCTTTAGCTACCACATGCATTGGATTGGGAATCATATAACTGGAAAGACTAAATTATTTGTCATTCTGTGGTAATAGAAGTAAACGGGTTAAACCTGCAGTAACTTTATCTGCCAATAGAGGTCTTTCTTGTATGAAAAAACAGAACCGAATTTTCTTTTAAGTATGACTCTAAACCAGAGCTGTATTAACTGTATGACTCAGGAAGCGAAGAGCCTTGTGTTTGTCTCTTAGAAAGGTAACTTTGCTGTTTGTTCTTGTCAGTAAGAGCTGGTGTATAAGTACCAGATAGAATTACGGTATTCAGTGAATAATATTTGTCAAATATATCATTAATATCCCACCAGTTGCATAGCTAGTTGACTAACATTATCTGCTGAATAATTGATTGGATCAAGAGCTACAATAATTCATCAACTGAATAAGACTGTCAATATTTATTGAACATCTATTTTACTTTCATTTGGCATCAGTGAACTATATATCCTAATGGTGAACCTGGCTAAATAAGCCCACTGAATTCTTGTGTTAATAGATGATAGTGGGCAAACCTCAGACGATTCAGTTCAGGCCAGTCTGAATGCTCACCTGAAACCTTTTTTATCTGGAAGTCGAGGAGTAATTCTCCTGTGAACAGCCTTTCTAATGGTACTTTAGTCTTGCAGCTTCTTATGTCTGACAAAACCAGGAAGCCCAGATGCACGAGGAAATGTGAACCCAAAAACATAATTTACAGAACCTTTTCAAATATCAATAAATGGTTTAGGTTTAACTTGTGATTTGGGCAAAGGTTCAGGCCAGTTCTTATTTATCCACTCCAGCTGATCTCCACCAAAACAGTTGTTTTAATAAGAAAAAATATACGGATTCTGAATTACTTGTTTACTAAACAGTGGTGCATAACCTCAATAGCACTTCATAATACTTTTAGTGGCGAAAGGCATGACAAGAACCAATGCCTGGAAGTTAAAGCCAGACAAATTCAAATTAGAAATAAGGCCCAGATTTTTAACAGGGTGAGCGATGAAGCATTGGAACAAACTACCAAGGGAAGTGCTGAATTCTCCATCTCTTGATGTCTTCAAGACTGGATGCCTTCCTGGAAGATATGCTTTAGTCAGATACAAGCGATTGCGCTCAGTGCAGTGCTAACTGGGTGAAATTTTATGGCCTGTGATACACAGGAGGTCAGACAAGGTGATCTAATGGCCCCCTTCTGGCCTTAAACGCTATGAACCATACTTGTATTAACATTACGTACAGATACATTAAGCCTTGTGATGTGTAGAGTCTCAGGCTGCAGAAGGAAGTGATGAGGCCATGACTTTCTTCCATTCTGCAGCTGTTGCCAGAAAGGAGTTTTGGGGCCTGGCTGTGAGTTTTCTCCAGCTCTGATCTATCTGCTGGGCAGGTGAATGAAGGAATTTGGGACAGTCTGGAAGGTGCTCACTCAGCTGAGGCTCATAAGCTCTTCAAAAGCACAAGGCCCCAAGTGCTTGTTTGAATTGCTTGTGGCTGAGTCTGATTTTGTGAGCCGATTAAAGTCTGTTGAGCACAATGTCCTTATTGCTTTAGGTAGAGACCTGAAGGCGGTCAGGCACACCCACAGAACAGTCAGGTTAGCTGAACACACCTAGCTACCACACAATTGTCTCCCCTTAAGACAATGATGCTGCATCATGTTGAAGTATTGTAAGTTTGTTCCTTATTTCACTGCAGTCAGAGCATAGAGATACTGTACCATTTCTAACTCAATTCTATGGTAGTTCTTAGTAATTGTTCCAGAGAAAAATACCTACACCCTGACTAACTGTACAATCTGCAAATATCCACACTCTTGCTGTGTCCTCAGAACTCAACCTCCATTGGTCTTCCACAAGCATGGCTGCTTTTAGCTTCCTGTTTCCTTCAGCTGACAAAAGATGAAGTGAAGACTGCTATAAAAATTATATAAAATAAATGGAAGAAAAGGGAAGTTGATAGTAATGACTATAAATCAGAAGCTAGGGATTGTATAAAATTGATAAGGGAAGCAAATGGACACAAGGAGAAATCTATGGCCAGCAGAGTTAAGGACAATAAAGAAGAAGGTTTTTAAGTACAGTTGGAACAAAAGGAATGGTATTAGTACATTTCTAGATGGAAATAGTAGAATTATCAATATTAATGTAGAAAAGGCAGAAGTGTTTAATAATACTTCTGTTAATGTATTTTGGAAAAAACAGACAATATCATCATATCATACTATAACACTCTTTCCATTCCATTAGTATCTCAGGAGGATGTTAAACAGCAGCTACGGAAGTTAGACATTTTTATATCAGCTGGTCCAGATAACTTGTGTGATAAAATAAGGGGGGAGGGTAGCTCCCTTTTATGGACACCCACCCAGCCAGCCAGTAGCTATAAAATCCCTCTCAGTAGCTTTTCTCTAATTGCTCTACCTGTGAAGGGTTTAAAAGTCTCACTGCTATGCATAGGGAAAAGGAAGTGAGTGGGCACCTGGCCAAAAGAGCCAATGGGAAGGCTAGAACTTTTTACAATTAAAAAAACCCTCCCCTTTTGTCTATCTGTGGTTGTTCTTCCAGAGAGAGGTGGACAGGGCAGCAGCTATGGAGCTTGGGCCAGGTATGAAAAAAATCATCAGTATCATACCTAGAAACTACTCATTTTAAACCCCAGATATGTAAGTAGTTCAGGAAATGTCTAGGAACATGCAATTAGGTTTATCCCTTTTATTTCTTTATGGCTTGTGGATTCCTCTGTGCTGACCCCAGATGTTTTTGTTTTGCTTGTAACCTTTAAGCTGGACTTCAAGAAAGCTATTCTTGGTGCTTAATCCTTTGGTATGGTACCTTGTCAAAGTCTTTCTGAAAGTCCCAGTACGCTATATCAACTGGATCACCCTTTTCCACATGCTTGCTGACACCCTCAAAGAATTCTAATAGATTGATGGGATATAATTTCCCTTTATAAAAGCCATGTTGGCTCTTCTCCAACATATCATAGAATCATAGAATATTAGGGTTTGAAGAGACCTCAGGAGGTCATCTAGTCCAACCCCCTGCTCAAAGCAGGACCAACACCAGCTAAATCATCCCAGCCAGGGCTTTATCAAGTCAGGCCTTAAAAACCTCTATGGATGGAGATTCCACCACCTCTCTAGGTAACCCATTCCAGTGTTTCATCACCCTCCTAATGAAATAGCTTTTCCTAATATCCAACTTAGACCTCCCCCACTGCAACTTGAGACCATTGCTTCTTGTTCTGTCATCTGCCGCCACTGAGAACAGCCTAGCTCCATCCTCTTTGGAACCCCCCTTCAGGTAGTTGAAGGCTGCTATCAAATCCCCCCTCACTCTTCTCTTCTGCAGACTTTTAACCCCGGTTCCCTCAGTCTCTCCTCATAAGTCATGTGCCCCAGCCCCCTAATCATTTTTGTTGCCCTCTGCTGGACTCTCTCCAATTTGTCCACATCCCTTCTGTAGTGGGGGGCCCAAAACTGGACACAGTACTCAAGGTGTGGCCTCACCAGTGCTGAATAGAAGGAATAATCACTTCTCTCGATCTGCTGGCAATGCTCCTACTAATACAGCCCAATATGCCGTTGGCCTTCTTGGCAACAAAGGCACACTGCTGACTCATATCCAGCTTCTCAGCCACAGTAATCCCCAGGTCCTTTTCTGCAGAACTGCTGCTTAGCCAGTCGGTCCCTAGCCTGTAGCGGTGCATGGGATTCTTCCTTCCTAAGTGCAGGACTCTGCACTTGTCCTTGTTGAACCTCATCAGATTTATTTTGGCCCAATCCTCCAATTTATCTAGGTCACTCTGGACCCTATCCCTACCCTTCAGTGTATCTACCTCTCCCTCCAGCTTAGTGTCATCTGCGAACTTGCTGGGGGGGCAATTCATCCCATCATCCAGATCATTAATAAAGATGTTGAACAAAACCGGCCCCAGGACCAACCCCTGGGGCACTCTGCTTGATACCGGCTGCCAACTAGACATTGAGCCGTTGATCACTACCCATTGAGCCCGACAATCTAGCTAGCTTTCTATCCACCTTATAGTCCATTCATCCAATCCATACTTCTTTAACTTGCTGGCAAGAATACTGTGGGTGACCATATCAAAAGCTTTGCTAAAGTCAAAATACATCACATCCACCGCTTTCCCCATATCCACAGAGCCAGTTATCTCATCATAGAAGGCAATCAAGTTGGTCAGGCATGACTTGCCCTTGGTGAATCCATGTTGACTGTTCCTGATCACCCTCCTCTCCTCCAAGTCTCCAAAATGGATTCCTTGAGGACCTGCTCCATGATTTTGCCGGGGACTGAGGTGAGGCTGACTGGTCTGTAGTTCCCCAGGTTCTTTTTCTTCCCTTTTTAAAATAAGGGCACTATATTTGCCTTTTTCCAATCGTCCGGGACCTCCCCTGATCGCCACGAATTTTCAAAGATAATGGCCAATGGCTCTGCAATCACATCAACCAACTCCCTCAGCACCCTCGGATGCATTAGATCTGGACCCATGGACTTGTGCATGTCCAGCTTTTCTAAATAGTGCTTAACCTGTTCTTTCACCACTGAGGCTGTTCACCTCCTCCCCATACTGTGTTGCCCAGTGCAGCAGTCTGGGAGCTGACCTTGTCTGTGAAGACCGAGGCAAAAAAAGCATTTAAGCTTTTTCCACATCTTCTGTCACTATGTTGTCTCCCTCATTCAGTAAGGGTCTCACACTTTCTCTGACCTTCTTGTTGCCAACATACCTCTAAAAACCCTTCTTGTTACATTTCACATCCCTTGCTAGCTGCAATTCCAATTGTGCCTTTGCCTTCCTGATTACACCCCTGCATGCTTGAGCAATATTTTTATACTCCTCCCTAGTCGTCTGTCCAAATTTCCACTTCTTGTAAGCTTCCTTTTTGAATTTAAGCTCACCAAAGATTTCACTGTTAAGCCAAGCTGGTCGCCTGCCATATTTGCTATTCTTTCTGCACATTGGGATGGTTTGTTCCTTTGCCCTCAATAAGGCTTCTTTAAAACACAGCCAGCATTCCTGGACTCCTTTCCCCACCATATTAGCCTCCCAGGGGATCCTGGCCATCAGTTCCCTAAGGGAGTCTAAGTCTGCTTTTCTGAAGTCCAGGGTCCTTAATTTGCTACTCTCCTTTCTTCCTTTTGTCAGGATCCTGAACTCAACCATCTCATGGTCACTGCTGCCTAGGTTGCCACCCACGTCTACTTCCCCTACCAATTCTTCCCTGTTTATAAGCAGCAGGTCAAGAGGAGCACAGTCCCTAGTTGGTTCCTCCAGCACTTGTACCAGGAAGTTGTCTCCAACACTTTCCAAAAACTTCCTGGATTGTCTGTGCACTGCTGTATTGCTCTCCCAGCAGATGTCAGATATGGTGTTTATCTATGTCTTATAATTTTGTTCTTTACTATCTTGATTTGTTGAACATTAATATCCTGTTGGATTGTATGTGCTATCATTGTATGTGAAGTTTTGAAGTACTGCTATATGTGCTATTGAAATATGTTGTGAGGTTGGGAGATGCCCACAACCAGACTTTCAATAAGGACAAAGGAGAACCCATCACTGGCCAGACAGGCATTGATGGCCCATCAAAAAAGAATCCACTATCCCAGAGGCTCCTTAGAGAAAGGGGGTCCAGTCTGTGTACTGAGAAACTGTAAGCTGTACCATCTATTAGGGTGAGACACTGCTTGATTCAAATCTTGCTTAGTCTGTTTAAGTTAGAATTTAGACTGTGAATTTATTTTTATTTCTTAGGTAACCAACTTTGATCTCTATGCCTGCTATTGACAATCACTTAAAATCTATCTTTCTGTGGTTAATAAATCTGTTTTATATTTTACCTAAAACAACATGTCTTTGGTTGAAATGCTTAGGGAATCTCAGCTCTGATGTCCATTCCACATGAGAGAGGGGCAAACTAAGTAATGAGTTTACACTGGTCAGGCTTCTGACCAGTGCAAGATGGTACAGTTCTTGGGTGCATGGCTGGGTAGCTGGGGGCAGGAGGGAGTTGGCTGAAGTCTCTCAATTGATGGTTTATGAATGGCTGGGAGATCACTCATGTTACTCAATTGGGTGTGTCCCTGCCTGTGGATGGCTGTGGAAGTGCAGCGCCTGTCAGAGGCTTGTAGCTTGCCATTAGCATCACAGTGTGAGAGGCAGCTCAGACTGGTGGGTTGGAGGGCTCAGAGGTCCCACAGTCCAGGTTGCACCTTGGGGACCCCATCACACTCCCTTATTCTGTTTTTACACTTGACTTGCCAAAGTTTATACTCCTTTCTATTCCCTCAGTAGGATTTCACTTCCAATTTCTAGAGGATGCCTCTTTGCCTCTAACTGCCTCTTTCACTCTGCTGTTTAGTCAGGGTGGCATTTTTTTGGTTCGCTTACTGAAGATGCTTAAAAGATGTGAACACTCATATAGCAGCTGCTATTGCCATGTTTCAGCCCTTCAGCAGCTTCTCAGGATGTCATGACATCAAACTTGCTACAAAGCTGCAGATCTGTAGAACCATGGCTATACCAAATCTACTGTGGAGCCATGAATTGTGGACATTGAGGAAGGCTGAAGAGCACCCAGATTGATGTTTTTGATTCTTGTTGTCTTTGTTAGCTGCTCAATATTAAGTCGCAGAATGTGATCCGAAAGGAGGATATTCGAAGTCAAACTCAGCAACACCTCCATCGGCACTGGTTCAGATTCGGTCTTTTCTGTATGAATGTATTATTAGGATGGAAGAGCAACAGATTCCAAAGTGTATTTACCAAGTAATGTTGCTACACAGCTGGCAACCACATGGTTGCTAAAAGCTCTGGTGCCACTATAAGATAGCCAGTGATGAACACAAATTGAATATCTGGCCAGACAACTTTGTGTTTTGGATGAATATTTATGAATAAGTACATGTGACATGCACAGGTCTATAGGTATAGTACTATATATAGGTAGGAACATAGACAAGTAGTTTACCATTGTTCTACATTAAAAAAAAAACATGTTTACTTGGTGCAGTATTGTTCTATGCTAATAGGTCTCCAAGCAGTCAGTGTAGTGATTTATTCAGAGTTAGGTATGTGGGTATGAGGATTAAAATGATATATTTAAATGAGATTGATATCTTTTTAGATATGTAGTTTTTGCTGAAGGTTTTTGTTTGTTTGTTCTTTGCACAGAACAAATACAATATCACATCAGCTAATGTCCATGACTTCTCAAACTGGTCCTGGATTTATCTAATCTAAGATGTGATCTGTTCTATATCCTAACATCAGAATATTTTTCCTATGAGCCAGTGTTGACAATGAATTTTCTCCCTGCTGCTATTTATAATAATCTGAATACATATATTTCAACGTTGGTGCTTAGGGGGTGGGAGGAGTGTCATTTTCCTCTAGAACAAATTAATGGGAGCTTATACCAAAGTGTGTTGTGGTTTCCTGTAAACTGGTTTTGATAGGTGGGACCTGAAATGTTTGGATCTCTGGACAGTCACAGAAAATAAGTAGGTGGGTGATTTACTTCCCTACAACCTCTCCACCTGTGGTTGGAAGTGTTTGAGGTTCATTTGATGGTGGTTACTGTGGGTAAAAGAATGCAACTTTTTCACAGCAGAATTCAATCCATGATGGATGATGGCATATACAATTTGAAAGATATCTGCCCAGGAGCTGATCTGGCATTAAAATTCTGGTTTCCCTCTGTCTTTAATATGCTGTAACCTAAGAGTTTCAACACCACCGCGCAGAGTTGCAGAAAATAAATGTGTCTCTCAGAGCTACCTATTGTTCTTAGTCTTTGTAATGAGTTTTCAGACTCTGACATGGGTTGCTGTATGTTGTCCAGTGTGTTCTGGTGCAGAGATAATGTCCAATCATGCACTCATTTTAATGGGAAAGTTTCCTGAGGATGCAGGCCCAACAACTTGAGTGTATTTCCTGCTAACATGGTTATATCATGGACTAATATAAATACCTGGGGCTTAGTTATTCAGCCCAAGATATAGTTATTGCCTCATAAACAGGGATTTTCTAAGTTTTTGTCCAGTTGAATATTGTTTTCACATAGTTAGTTAATTTTATTGAATATGTTTTTTGTAGATTACAGCCATTGAAGCAATGGATGATAATTATGACAAACAATGTAATTACTTGATATGAGATAATGGGATAATTTTCAAAGCTGTGAGGATGGTTTTAGCTGTGTGACTGGCAGAAACCTTGCATGTCATTTAAAATGTTTTATCTTTGTGTGTAATAATATCACAGAAATGCATAAAGATTTCTTTAATCAGGGGAGTAAATGAACTGAGCACGTGCAAAGTAAGGTTTTTAACATTCAATAGCTTGGCTGTTTCTTATTTTTCTTCTCCCCTCCTAGAATACAGTTGCACAGGCACTGCCTTTTTGTTCCAACTCGTGTGTTGCTATTGGTGTCTGTAGTGAATGCAGAATACTGACTTCACAATCCTTTTTAGAGCTGTGGGGCCTATAACAGGTCCTGCATGCATGAAGAATAGAATACAATATAATTACTGAAAATATAATACTGGCACTATGTAAATCAATTGTACTGTGTTCTGGTCATGTTATATCAAAAAAGAGTTAGCTGAGGAGAAACAGAAGGGGTCCAAAGACAAGCAGTGAAAATGATGAGAGGTCTGGAGAGACTTCTATATGGGGAGACTCTAAGAATGTTAGGTATCAGGGGGTAGCCGTGTTAGTCTGTATCCACAAAAATAATGAGGAGTCCGGTGGCACCTTAAAAACTAACAGACTTATTTGAGCATAAGCTTTCATGGGTAAAAATCTGTTAGTCTTTAAGGTGCCACTGGACTCCTCGTTGTTTTTAAGAATGTTAGGCCTCTTTAGGTGAGAGAGGAGACAGGTAAGAGAGGGTATGCGGGAGGGTATAAGATAATGAATGACCACTGAAGCACTCTTAGTCACCCTCTCTCATACAAAAACAAGGTAGCACCTAATGAAATTAAAAGGCAACATTTATAAATGATAAATGGAACTACTTATGTGTTGTGTAATCGGTAGAACTCACTGTCTCAAGATATTATTGAGGCACAAAACTTAGCTGGACTCAAAAGGGATACAAATTAAGGGGCATTAGCCAACCATTAATTGCCTGGGGATAGGAAAAACTTTCCCTCTGGGTAAATTACATAGTTGTATAATTGGCTTCCCTACACTTTCCTCTGAAGTATATGGTATTGCTCACTGGGCTAGATGGGCCAATGATCTGATCTAGTATGGCAAGTCCTATGTTTCTAAGGACAAGGCTGGCCTAAGCGTTGTGAGTAAGATTAGTGTGATGATTGTAATGTTACTAATGTATATATTTTGCATTTTGATTGGCTGTGGCCCTTTAATACTTACACAAGCGAAATTAAGACTGGCCAGAGAATAAAAGAACTTTAATAAATTAGAGTACTGCAATGCAATTTTCAATTCAGCATGCTGGATATACGAAGCGTTACATCTCTGACTGTGCAGCTTCCTGACTCACTGAATGCAATGATAAATGACACCAAAATGAATCCATCCTTGTGGCAATTATTGTAAAAAGAACAGTGCCTGGTATAAATCCTAATCCATTCTCATAACAATTTAAAGAGCCAAATTCTATCCTTGGATTTATACTAACTACTGTGAAAATTGATCCAAATTATGAGTCTCATGATTTTAAATCAGCCTTTGATTCAAAATATGATCTTCCATTAGTGACTGAATATATTCTCCTTAAAGTAATAATCTTTTACTAGAAAGACACAAAAATGTTCAAGTTTAGACACATACAGCGAATGGATAATGTACTATATATAGGTTAAAAACTAGCTATTTGCAAGAAGCAGAAAAACACTGTAGAATTCCCATTCTCATCCAGATCTGCAAAATCAAATAGAGTTTTTATGTATAGTTTAGCATATTTGCAGCAAGTATAGCGCACAAAGGCCCATAGAAATTGCTCTCCGAATAAGCTTTTTTTCCTTCAAAAGTGCAGAATTTATCCCTCAGGCCCTCATTCTGCAAGCAGAAGCGCTAATGCCAATCTCCAGTCTGCCTGGAGTCCTGACTTCATTGGGCCACTGTGCAGGTACATGGGATTGACACTTATGTTTGTACTTGTAGGTGAGGGGGCTAATGTTGTTGTTCTGTGACCTTTCTCCAGGTGTCTTACCCCACCACTCTCTGGCAAGCATAAGAAATATTTTAACCTGAACCCCAGAAAACTGCTATGTGCTTTCATTCCCCCTTCCTTTCACCATAGTTAATCAAATAATTGTGTGTAAATTTAAGCTTTTCCTTTTAATGAGTTTTCCTCCTTTGGCCAGTTCCTTCAATTATTTCATAATTCAATGTCTTGTTAATATGTCAATTAGCTACAGTATGTTGGAGGTTAGTGTAATTTCACAAAGCATGGACTGTGGCATTATTAATGAATCGGGCGGCAAGAGGAGGATGGTTATAAAGGGGCAAAGCTCTATGTTTTAGACATGAATGTCTTGATAATTGTTCAGCTGTAGAGACAGGACTCACAGCTGGGTGTGTGGGTGTGAGGGATGTGACAGCTGATATTTTGGTCAAATATATATATTTTTTGCAATTTGCCTGATTAGTGGCAGGTACTCTTTAAAGGGACATTGCCAGCTTATTTTTTAAATAAAAATTTATATTAGAAACCTGAAACTGAAATCTGTTACCAAATATTAAGTATTAACTAAGAACTGTTTAATCAGATATGTCTGTCTCCTCTTTAGGGACATGTATTCACCAGTTCCTCAGCATCACAATCTCCTCACACAGACTCTGCGTTGCAAGTCTCACAGTATGTGCCAGTCTACACCCTTTATCTCAGACCTTCCCCTCACTTAAGCCCTGATTCAGCAATTCACCTAAGCCCATGTTTAGCTTTAAACATGTGAGTAGTTCCATTGAAGTGATTGCTCATGTGCTTAAAGTTAAGCACATGCTTTGGTCACTTGAAAAATCAAGTTCAAAATTCTAATTTCTCCACAGTGTTTTTTCCCCCCACTAGTCTAGATTTTCCCACATGCGTCAGTAACCCTGTAAATCCCACTCAGTATCCCTTCTCCTGGTGTGTTACAATCAACACATTCTATATCTCCTCAGGGCCGGGGAGGGGATGTCCAAGGGTTTTCCCCACCAGCAAGAGGTGTTTTCTTAGGGAAGGGAGGGTCTATGCCTAGATAAATATCTTGAATCTAAGTTTACCACAGGTTACCAGACCTAACAAGCATCAGAGAAGATAAATACCAAAAAAATGTTACAGTGGAAGTAATGTAATCATTAAAAAGTATGGAAATAAGTGAAAGTAAAGAATTACAGTTCAGACATTTGCTAACAAAAATTGACACCTATGAAAATTAACATTCAACATCCTTGACTTTGATCTCTTTTACTTTACTTTGTGAAGTACAGTTGCTCAGTAATGTGCTTAATAAACATGGCATGATATAGAATGTCAATTGTCTGAAGCTGAATGATGCAAATGGTGTTTTAGCTATTATGTACTTAGCACAATAGATGTGGTTCTGTAGGAGGATATGTCTGAGTTACATAAGTATTGGATACAAGCCAGTGTTCCTTTATAATGTCTTCAGAATTAAATAAGTAAAATGTTAGTATTCAGCAGTTAGATGTGTGTTCAATAGACCTTGAAATGCATTGCTTTATGTAGTTTGGTGCAAGACAATTAGAGTTGTACCATTTTTTTATGTGTTGAAATAAATGTCTACCTTTTTTTATCTTTTTATAACTCAAACACTGAAGTACTGTATTTCTTGGTACTGTAGCTACATCTTGGAGGTCACAGTTAAGATGATAGTTGGAATGTCAAATAGTAATTTTCATGTCTGTAGAATGTTGTTAGAAACAGTGTTATGGTTCAGGGTGACCTGTACCTTTGATCTCTCCTGTCTCTCCGTGGGCACCCATTTTAGGTGACCAGCCCAGCACCTGCACTTCTTTCAGGTGATTCACCCCACTTTTAGTCTGGGTCTCCAGGTTACAGCACCCCTGTTTACCAACCATGTTTTCTTAGCAAACTCAACTGGGTTTGGTGCCTGCAATGAGACTTCCCTTCAGGAACTGTGATCAGTAGCAAAATTCAATGACACCAGATTGCTTTTTCAAAAGAAAATATTATTTTTTAATCTACAGGAGCATAGCAATGAGAGGGCAAAGGGTTAAAACAACAAAAGGTCTACAGCTATATGGTCCTACCTAAAAACTTTTAATTTCCCTCAAGACTTAGGTAGGCCCTGTGTGTCCCAGGTACCCCTGCTCAATGGGCCTAGGTTTCTGTCCTCCTTCCTGCAGACTCTGTCTCCATCCCTCTCTTCATCAGGGCTCCTCTTTTTAACATTTCCCAAGATTTTTGTTTAAGGTTTCCCATCTAAGGGCCCCAGCCCTGTCCCAGCTGGGGGTGGAAGCATGCCCAATTCAGACAGGGACAAAACTTCAAAGGCCTTGACACTTGTATTGTCAGTTAAGCACCAGTGATGGGGCTATTTAAAGTCATTGACTTTGGTTCTTCCACATGACCAAAACCACCCAAGACTGACTTAACTCCTAGATATCCTTTAGCAAGCAACACCATAACCCTCAAACCCATAGAAGTAAACATAATATTCATTAAAATTATATTGATTTCTCCCACATTTTTATGGATCAGATGGGAGGAAATGTGGACGGGGACCTTAGACTTGATTTTGTTTGAGGAGAAGCGTGGTAATCCAGAGTAGGAGGAGAATAGAGGACTCCTTCAAAACTTTCCTTTAAATAATTCTGCCATGATGCATAAAAAACACTCACCAGTAGCTAGATAGATGGTGTGCTGTGACTGCTGCTTAGTATAGAAAATAGGATAGTGTAATGGGGTGGTCTAGGCCCGGAGGTTCCTTGATGGAGCCCTCAGTGTCCTGCCACACCCATCCCAGTAAAGGAGCAGTAGAGGAGTCCTCCAAGCTGCCTAGAGTGGATGCAGGGGAAGCAGCCAATCAGAGAAGCTGCAGAAAACAGCCAATCAGAGTCCAAGAGGAACATATAAAAGAAGCTGCAGAGCCAGAACCAGTCAGTTTCTTGCTGGAGCTAGAGGAGTGCTCCTGGGTAGCCAAAGGGAATTGCAGCACCACAGACAGCTCAGTGCTGGCAGGGACGGAGGCAGCAAGGAAGAGCTCCTGACTGGCTGCTGGGCCTGAATTAAGGCTATATCTACACTACGGACCTTACAGTGGCATAGCTGTACCACTACAGATGTGCCACAGTTAGGTGTCCTGTGTACCTGCTCTCCTACTGGCATAATTAAACCACCCTCAATAAGTGGTGTTAGCTATTTCGGCATGAGAGCCTCTCCTGCCGACATAGTGCTGTCCACACCACCGCCTTTGCCTGTGAAATTTATGTTGGTAAGGGGTGTGTTTTTTTCACACCCCTGACCGACAAAAGTTTTACAGACAAAAGTATTAGGGTAGACAGAGCCTTAGATGAGCCCTGAAGTAAGGGTGAAGCTTTGGTGAAGGCTGGAGCTGTGAGGAAGTGGCTCAGGGAACCAAAAGCAGTTCATTAAAAGGACATGGCGGTGTGTGGCTGCTATTCTTAGGGTCTCTAGGTTGAGACCCAGAGTAGTGGGCAGGCTCAGGCCCACCCATAGGACACTGGGGAACTGGCCTACAGTCGGACAGCAGTAAACCCCCACAAGGGAAACTGAACTGTCAAGAGGCACAGGTGGAGAGCTGGGGCCAGAAGGGACCAAGAGGGCAAAACCATTGCCTCCAGGGAGGAAGCCCTGGGGGGTATGGCCCAATACCAGGGCCGGGACTATTTAAAAACTGCAGACACACCCAACCAGAAGGGGTGCTCATGAGAGGTGAGCTCCACGCTGTTACAGATAGTTTCACTGTTACCTGTCTTCTTCCCTTCCCCTCTGTGTGTATGCTGTCTGCACAAGACTTTTCTTGTCATATGCTAAGATTGTGAGCCTTCTGAGGCTGGAACAGTCTTTATTATTACATGTGTGTATAATACTTATCAAAATGATCCTTGACTGGGATCCCTAGCCACTGTTGCAATACAAATAATAGCTGATTATAATAATCAATAATAATTAAGTGCATTTTTTGATCCAGACTCCAACAAGTCTATGGCCTGTGTTGTGCAGGAGATCAGACAAGATGATCACAATGGTCCCTTGTGGCCTTGGAATCTGTGAATCCATGAAAGTCAATTAACTTAAAATTTTCCCTGCTCATAAGTGTTGGCATACAAAGCATTCCCTGTGAACAGGACTTGTATTTACTATTTATTTCTGCTTTGATTACATAAATTGTACCTATTGGCATGTTTTTTTCCGACAGTGACAGTGGCTCATCTCTACTTTTTAAAAAATGCTAATTCTGGATATTATTTGTTTTTATTGCTTGACTACTGGCCTATCCACAAAGTTACGTTACAAAACTAATTACCAAGGGATTGCTAAATTACAATCCGACTTTATTTTCAATATATCTGGGAACATGAAGAAACATTTAGAAGCATAGCGATTTTCAAAAAGAGGACCTTCTAAAAACTCTTCACCAGGAGAAGTATTTGTATTCAACTTCCTTCAAATTTGCAGGAGGGAAAAACTTCTGCTTCGCCTTGAGAGTTAACCTTTTCATTGAAAACATGAAGTTGAATTTTTAAATTGGAAAGGTGATGGCTGACCTTAAAACGTAAGTTGGGTTACAACCTTAAATATCGCAAGAGTATATTTCTTCATAATAACAATATGCATCTCCTCATGATGGACCAGACTTCCAAAACAGCTCAGAGCCAGATTTTCATGTGCTCAGCACCCACAATCGGGGCCAGATTTTCATTCTCAAAAAGCTGAGTTCCCATTTAGGCACCTAATTAAGGGCCACATTCTCACAAATACTCAGCGCCTGGAAGCTCCCATTGGGACACTTATGGACAGACTTTCAAAAGAGCTCAGCGTCCAATGTACTGAGCTCTTCTGAAAACATGGCCACTTATTTTGGTGCCTAGATGACTGCTGGGCCCTTTTCAAATCTGGCCCCAGTTGTGGGTGCTCAGCTATTTGAAAATCTGCCCATGTGTTTGTGGGGCGATACTGTGTGACATGCCTCCTAACTGTAAGAACAGTAGGACAATGGGTCTTAAATTAGACACATTGCAAACATTTTTTTAAAAAGCCATATTTAAATGTCTTCTCAAAAACTACCTTAAAATTTTCTTTGACCTTTTCTGGAAAACTTCTCCTACCAACTGAGAGATCTGCTTCTTCTTTTGAGAATGTGAGCAGCTTTCTTTGTGGTATGAGTAGGTGGCTGGAAACTGGCCTTGAAAAGAAGCCCTGATTGCAACCTCAACCATGGAGAGGGTTGAGGTTGCAACCAGGGCTTGATCTCCATCATGCTACTTGACATTGTCCCTTTAGTTTAATTGTACGTGTGAACCTAAACTGCAAGCTGTAGGCAACTGGACTACAACTGAATTTCCTATCCAGCTGGGTATTTGAAAGCCCAGCATAGTGATTCATTTACAGGAATAAAGATGTGGAAATGTCTCTGATGTTTTTGCTTTTTGGCCTTTCTCCAAGGAGACTCTCTAAATAATTTATTTGTAGTGGTGTGCAGTTAGAGTTGAGATATTATATTAGATTCCCAGATGGGAGTCATTTGGGTTCCTACTGCATCTGTTACAAAATTTACCAAAACAAGAGATGATTGACTGACATTTGTGGGATAAAAAGACTTCAGTAAATTCTAGCACAAAACTCTCAGACCCCCTAAATGCAGTTACTTCCTTTCTACTGCCATCCAGTGATATTGACAATGTACAGCATAAAACAAGGTTACTGGTTGCTTTATAATGGACTCTGAGCAGGAGTGACTATGTTCGTACCTGTGTGTGTCAGATACAGAGGAAAATATAATTGGGGTTGTATAGGTCCCACATACCTCATCACCCCCTCCCCACTCCTATTACTCTGCCCACATGACTTTCCATTTCCCTCCCTCCCACCATGTGATTTTCATAGTAATATACTGGTGCACCTGTCAAGCTGGCTGGAGGTTGCAGGATAGAGCCACAGAAGTATGTGAGAGAAAGGGTTTGGCAGTGGAGGAAGAGAGGAAAAGATACCTACTTCTTCCACTCGCCAACACAGCCAGCTATCCCTTTGGGTCTCCTTTGTTGTCTCCTTTCAGACTCACATTTAGACCATGACTACACTAGGAAAACAGGTTGCACAGAGGTATTAACTAACAAGATTTTAAACAGGACTTTGCACCCAGCATAAATGGGGCAAGTAGACTCAAGTTCTTTTTACAAAGGTCATGAACTACAATGAAATGGTACTTGTGCTGAGTTTTGGATTTTGTGAGAACAACACCAAACCAGAAGTGTTTTGCATTGTTGCAAATTTTAGTATGAAATTATTTCTTCAAGAGCCTCTTGCTACTCTGGCCTTTAACGCGAAACATTTGGGAATGGCTAAACCAAGTTTCTTTCATGAACTGTTGTACAGATGCTGTTTAAAAGGCCTGCAAATTGGAGATAATTTAGAAGACTTTAAAGAAATATTTCGTGCATATATTGTAAATTCAGAGCGTGTGTGTGGTGATGGTGTGTTGAGCTTTCCAAAACTCCCTAGCAGAAGAGAGAAGAAAAAACTGCATCAAACTCTGATCCATGTGTATGAAGTCACAGTGATACATGGAGTGAATTCCTTAATACTTGGTTGAAAGTTGATTCAACCTTGGTTTATAACAAGTTTCAAAAAGTTGGAGGCTTCTCCCCTTTAGAGTGCTGCTCTCACCTCCCATGTGATGCTCCTAGATTTTAAACTTCTTCAATAATGAATATGCAGCGTTGCTTTTTCAATTTTAGTGTCCCCATTAATTTTTACATTGTATTTTTATTTTAATGATCCTGCTCCCATATCATGGCTGAGGACAGTGGCATGAAAGTTGTCCCATTGATGCCTTGGACAGGAGGGAAGCAGCTGCTGTGGACAGACAGGGTCCCAGCTTCTGCCTACAGAGTTAAGAAAACCCAACCTTGCTTGCCTCCTCCAAGAAAGAATCCCCAGAAGAGAGTGTGTGTGTGACACACTTTGTGTTGAGTGGGAGCTACCAGCTCAGCCATCATGCCTGCTAATTCAAGCAGAAGGGCAAGGATGATGCATATGCTGCTTGTAGTAGTGGCTGAGGACATACTAAAACTCAACCCTTTGCCACAAAGATGGCCACGTTTGCACTTTTGATCTGCCACCGAAGCCTGCAGCAGTGCTAGCAGGGAGTGGGCACCTTCCCCACCTTTTTCATACACTCCCCCAACCCTTCTCTACTGCTTCCTGAAGGTGTGTCTGGAGATGGTAAGGGGTGGAGGTTCCAGCTTTAAAAAGTGGCTGCAAAAATGGCATCGTGAACTGCTATGATTCTTGAATCTCAGAGATTCCAGATTGCATGTGACCAGTTTGCCAGTAGCTCGATGTTTTTTCTGTCATTCCCACATACTTATCCTGGGATTAGAGAATTAAGTTGGTTTCTTTCCTTCTGGCAGATCACCAGTAATTTAGGAGGGGGGGCACTTATGCCCTCATTACATCTGTGCAATCCCTCTATCATGGATTTGCACATGTACAATTGACTGGGACTTAAGCAATTCCAATGCTGCACCAAAAGTAATAGAATCCGCCTCACTCCCTCATGTGTTGGCTCCACAGGGTTAATGGGAGGCAAAAATGCAGGAAAAGTTTGTTTTTATCATTACAGTATATAGCTAGGACTGTAGGTAACAGATCAGAGGAAGACGGTGAAATTTTTACATAGGCATTTTTTTCTGAGTAGAGTTGCACTTTCTGGGCTTGATCCAGTGGTCCTTACTTGGGGAAAACTCCCATCCACTTTAAGTTTTGCTTGTACCTAGAGCACAAGATCAGGCCCTAAATGAATTGCACTGTGTAGCTAATGTGTGGCGTGTGACTCCAACAAACCCAGCAGGACTGCCCTTTGAAAAGAAGGGGTTAGGTTTTCACACTGAGAATTAAATATACAGTGTTATTGTTACCAGTCATTGAGTGTCCAAGTCCCCTCTGTGACGATGAAATTAATCCCTTGGGCTGTCCAAGTTGATTTTAAAAAGTCACAGTTCCAGGGTTAACTGCACCTCTGTCCTTTTCATGTCCTTCACAAAAGCACCCCCTTAGGTCTTAGGCCTCCAGCTGTCACTTTTCTCAGGATGGGAACCTGTGTCCCTCTCTGTTCAGACCAAGGCACAGTCCCCTTGCAACTCACTGTTTATCCCAGCAGCTCTGACTTTTGTTCAGCACCTGCAGTTCTGTGACAGAGTTAACAGTGATATGCCAGCTTTCACAAAGCAAGGTACATTTTTTTAGGACAAAAGCATTACAGAAAAAACTTGTAATAAAACAGTTAACAGTTTACTGGTAGATCCATACATAAGTGTTTTTTTTTTTTTAATCCTGTGAGTCTCCCTTGAGTCAGATCAGGCTGACCCTTATGCAGTTTTTGGGGCCTTTGTCTCCCGGGGCTCCTGAATCAGGTAAAACCAGTCAATGCTATTTCCCGCAGGGAGCAAAGCTTCAAAGGGCTGGCTATCTGCATAACTGGCACTGGGAATCTGCATTAATTATCCCCTAGTGACTCCAGATTCCACAAGAAACCCAGCCAGCCAGGAACACAAAGGTAGAAACAACACTTACTGATACCATAGTCTATGAAAAAAGGACAGGAGTACTTGTGGCACCTTAGAGACTAACAAATTTATCGGGCATAAGCTTTCGTGGGCTAAAACCCACTTAACCGGTTGACTATCCTATGTGCCCACAGTGTCTGGCACATCTCACTATAATAGACTTTGAAATTTCCATGCTTCTGAGGTCTAACATCTGTGTATAGTATCTCTAAGCAGAGGCAGATATTGATGTGCCCAATCAAACATAAAATATATATGGAGTCGCAGGTAGGCAGTTAGCCAAGTAAGAAACTGACTTGTACCAGGGGACTGTCCCAGCATTATCGGAGTCCCCAGTTTATCACTCCTATCAGACTGCTCAGCCCAAGTGTCATGGTAAGTGCAGCAATCAAAGTCTCAGACTCAGTCACCTCAGGAAGGGAGAGGTCATGGGACTCCTGATTTTTGCATCCCACAGCTGTAGGTTGTAAGGTAACAGACGCTCTTTTTATTGTGTGTTTGCACAGTGCCTAACACAGCAGGGTCGTGGTCTATGCCTAGGGCTCCAAGTCACTGCCTCATTACAAATAATACTAATAAGCCTCAGAAATATAGGGTAGATTGAATGACTATCAATGCAGGCACTGATTTAATGGACCAAATCTAGCCAAAGAGACTTAGTACTGATAGGGACAAAATACAATACTAAGTTCAAAGTATTTACCATTTGTTTATTGAGGAAGTATTAACAGGCTTATAGATTCTTGCCATGTAATTATCAGAAACACAACAAAAATCATTACAACAGTGAGCTTTTGTGGAAAGAGACATTGTACAGTAATATAGCCATTTAATAGGATGTTACTATATTACAGAGTAAGCATCAATATCATACCTATGACATATTGTTTCTAGTGATTTTTTTCTTAAATGGATTGACATATCCGATTGCCCATATTAACAGACTAGCCATGTTGATCAAATGTTAATAGTCAAAAAAACTGGACAGGTGTGCTGGGTTTTTTTCAGGGGAATGTATTTTGTCTGAATAAATGGTAACCAAATATCTAAGTATCTATTTGTCCTCTCTATTTTGCGGGATACATAAACGTGCGCTTCCTTCAAGTTCCCTCCCCAGCCCCCGCTCTCCCTGGAGTAAAGCAGGTGTGTTTTTTTTCTTTTTAAGAATGATTTGATTTTACAATAACTAAAAGAGAAGAGAAAGGATACAGTCTGGAATAATATAATAAAATAATAATACCTAGCTCTCATGCAGCACTTTTCATTGGTAGAGCTCAACATGGTATAGTACAGTATGATATTTACCTACATATACTACAAAAACAACAAGGAGTCCGGAGGCACCTTAAAGACTAACAGATTTATTTGGGCATAAGCTTTTGTGGGTAAAAAACCTCACTTCTTCAGATGCATGGGTGAAGGAGGGCTACCTCCTGATACTAAATATACTAGGTTTTTTTATTTGATGTTAGCACTCAAAGGTGCTGTACAAACACATTGGAATACACACTGCAAAACGAGAGGAAACCAAATACTGTATTAGTTTGCCAGAGAATATTACATCCATTCTTCAGTCAAAGGAGGTATAATTTTGCCTACTGTTGAATGGTTTCTGTTGGTTACCAAGTCCCTTCATTTTCCCTAGGGGTTAAGCATCTGGCAGGGTTGGACCTACAAAGAACAAGGCTCTTTTTTGATGAAATCTTTCTGCTGTTTCATTTAATTGAGATGCTGAATTTCCTACATTGGTAAGATTGGTAACATAAAGGAGTAAAATAAGCATTCATCAATGCATGAAACCCCTTCTTTCCTCCCCACAAAAAGGTACCTTTCAGTGCCATATATAGCACAAAACAACACGCAGACTCTGACAAAAGGGCATGTGGTGATGCTTGGATATAAAATGCATTCATTCTTTAAATGACACCATTGGCTGAAAGGATGGTGAGTAAGATGAGATTGAATGTGTCATGTTTATTTACTGTGACATTTAACAACAGTGAATTATCTACCATAGTAACCACAGCAGAGTTTAGAACATATTCAGACACACCTAAAATACCTAACAATAATGTTAAAAGTATGTCTTAAACCATAAAGAGAGTGGGGAGGGGGGTGGAGAAGCAGGAATTGAGAATTATAGTTCAGACTCTACCTTCAATCTTTCCCCTAATGCAGTGGTTTTTCAGATGTCTTCAAAGACTGAGGATGCATTAGCAAGGTACAATGGGGCACTTAACTTCCATTTCCATCTTAAATCCCAAATTGTTTAGTTTAAAACAGACCCTTCTTTGAAAAAGTGGGGGATCCCAGAGACCCACATCTGGGGTTTTTCCTCAAAGGCACAACTCAGTCCTTTGTTAACGTTTTTAAGTAGTTTCCTCAAAATACTTCAATATAATTAATTGATTTATATTTATAGAAGTCTATATAGATGCCCATCCTACCTCTGGATGCCATTGCATAAATTAAAATAGAGATGAGTGGTAGTATAATATAAATGACTGCCATCCTAATTTGACATCATCAGCACATATAATGAGGATAAAATTTAAATCCCAAACCTTCCAAATCTCAGCCCACTCCCTCCTCAAAATCCTTGTCAGGAAAAATAGGCTTTACAGTGTGGCTAACAAATTCAGACTCTGGCGGATCCAGTGGGAGTGTGTTCCACAGACAATGTCCTGTGTGTAGCTCCTTCCGATTTGTTTGTATCAAAGGAGTTCCAGCTTAAGTTCCCCTGCTAATCTCCCTTGTTGAAGCATAGCAAGAGCGGGAGAGAAGTGACCTCTCAGGTCCTATCACATTTAGGCTTTTTAGTTTAACTCCAATATCTTGAATTCTCCCTGGAAACCTATTGGCAGCCAATGCATATTCTGGAAAACTAATATAATAACCTTATCTAATTATGTTTTTAAGGGCAACCACCCCCATCAATACAGTATATTTCATGTACCATGTGCTGGATAATAACATAAGAGAACACCATGTTTCTAAGGCCTGGTCTACACTACCCCCCCACTTCGGACTAAGGTACGCAAATTCAGCTACGTTAATAACGTAGCTGAATTCGAAGTACCTTAGTCCGAACTTACCGCGGGTCCAGACGCGGCAGGAAGGCTCCCCCGTCGATGCCGCGTACTCTGCTCGCCAAGCTGGAGTACCAGCGTCGACGGCGAGCACTTCCGGGATCGATCCGGGGCACTTCCGGGATCGATCCGGGATCGATTTATCGCTTCTTAACCAGACGCGATAAATCGATCCCAGAACATCGATTGCCTGCCGCCGGACCCTCCGGTAAGTGTAGACGTACTCTAAGACTAAACTGGCTGTTTATTAAGGCACCTATTTACACAGATGTTGCAATTGCAGCTAGCATTCTAGCTATGTGCACACAGACTGACTTCTTGGTGCCTCTTCCAAACTGTTCCTCCTGCAATCTGTGCTCTTCCCTCCCCATTGATATCTTATCTATGTATCTGTGATTGATTAGATTCCTTGATATTTATGTCTCAATTTTACCTCCTTTTCCCTCCATACTGCTGGGCTGTTTGAGCTCCCTATCCATTTCTGGGTTTTCTGAGGGGCAAATGAAATGTTTAAAAGGCCTGTAAATGCACTTTGTATTTACTGTCAATGTTTTCATGAATCTTTTCCCTCCCTCCCCCAAAATAAAAATGTTTAGGCCCCAGTCATCTAAACACGTATGCAAGTGCTTACCTATAAGTATGTGACTAGTCTTACTGGTTTCCACAGTGGGCTGAAAGTTAAGTATGTTCATAAGTGCTTGTATGATTAGAACCTTGCAGTGGATTGTGAGAGTATATATGGCATGTCAGTTCCTAGCGTTGCCAACCCTCCAGAATTGCCCTGGAGTCTCCAGGGATTAAAGACTAATCTTTAATTAAAGATTATGTCATATGATGAAACCTCTAGGAATACGTCCAACCAAAATTGGCAACTCTAGAGGCAGTAGGGCAGTGAGGGGGAGAAGTAAAAGCAGCTGTTGCAGGGGGTAAAGGGAAATACAGAGAGGGAGAGAGAGAGAGAGAGAGATTGGCTACAGGTTTAACTGGTTTTACAGCTGTAACTTGTTTGGAGAGAAATTCCTGCCACTTAAAATCAGAGATGGATGCTTTAGAGTGGTGGTATTTATTTAAAAGCATTTCCCTCCTGTTACATTTTTGCCCTCACCCATTGTACATAATGGGCATAAGGACATATTTTTGTTTATGCCAATTCTGTGCTGTTGGGTGTTACCAGACAGCTCTGATATCAAAAAGGCTCAACGGGCCAATCAGAATGTAGCTTTGAACAATCATTCCCGCCCTCCTCCCCCCGACTCTTCTAATCAGTGGGTTATGCTACCAGCTTCTAATGGTGTAACTCAGAGCAGAAGGCCCTGGTGGTAGAAAGTGTGCTTTGCATCACAAGGCACCTACAACTTCTCCTCCATTGAAGAGCTCGTGAAGTGAGCAGCACTGGTCAAGGATATGGCTTGGCCAGGATAGCTGGGAATGTAGCAGTTTAGGCCCCAATTCAGCCAGGGTCGCCCAGAGGATTCAGGGGGCCTGGGGTCTTCGGCGGCAGGGGGCCCCCGCTGCTGAATTGCCGCTGAAGACCCGGCACTTCGGCAGCGGGTCCCGGGGAGGAAGAACCCCCCACCGCCGAACTGCCGCCGAAGACCTGGAGCGGAAGAAGCTCCGGGGGCCCGGGCCCCGCGAGAGTTTTCCGGGGCCCCTGGAGCGAGTGAAGGACCCCGCTCCTGGGGCCCCCAAAAACTCTCGTGGGGGCCCCTGCGGGGCCCGGGGCCTGGGGCAAATTGCCCCACTTGCCCTCCACCTCTGGGCAGCCCTAAATTCAGCTAGCTGCTTGTACAGATGCCTAACTTTAAACATCCGGGCTCTCCTATTGCCATCATTGAAACTTCTCCTGTGCATAAAGCTCGGCCCGTAGTTAAGCACTGTGCTGAATCAGCACCTCAGCTACCCTGGGCAGCTTCCACCAGCAGAACCCCCCTCAACCCCTGCTCACAACTTAAATTGCACTCTCCTGGTAAAACTCTGAAGCGGGGGAAGAACAGTGGTGAGTAAAACTTGCAACTCTTCACAACAATGAATCAAGCCCAGTATTCGCAAATTATATAAATCTGTGTGTGTGTGTTTGTAATATCTTTGTGTAGTCTTCTCTTTTACCCATTGCAAGGAAAAAGTCTCCAATTCATTTCAGAAAGAAATGTAAATGACAAGCTCTTTTACTGTGCTTGGCTGAGTCACACAAAACGCACACAATTAACAGGTGTACTGTGGCGAACGGCACACAGCAGGCATAGCTGGATATCTTTCACAGTCCCAGATACTGAACTAGTTTCTTCTGTGGCATGGGCTTTGAAGGATCAGCCAGATGTTGAGCTCCAGTACCTTTTTGCTTTCCCTTACATTTCTTTTCCCAGCGGATAAGAATCTATTGTAACTTTGCAATTATTTTTAAAAGATAGGTGCAGCTTGGAGGCTTGTTTCCTTTTTTCCTCCTCTGTGCTGACAAACAAAGCTAGGTTTCAGCTGAAGCCAGAGATGCCGTGTCTATCCACCTGATTTGAGTCAAAGATTAGATCCAGTCTAGCCCTTGCTTTTTAATCTGTTGCTGTGTTGGGGCTGCTGTCTGACGCGCTGAGCTAAGCTGGTTGCAACAGGATAACAGGGAAGATGAAAGGTGTCGAACCCCTGCAGAATGGTTCAAGTACTTGCAGAATCTGACCCACATCACGTTTTTGAATGCTGGCAAAAATGATAAAGCTGTCTCACAAGAAACTACAAAAATTGTTCCTTAAAAAGGTAAGGCGCTTCTCTGCTTTGTTTTGTTTCGAACTGCACTGATGATAAAGTTTGCCAATTGCATTGTTCTGATGTGCTCACTCTTAAGAGGGCACAACTGCCCTCAGCCTGCGATGCATTGCCCTTCTGCTTCACCAAGGTAGTTCTTTTTCATTTGTGGTGTTAATGCTTTATATGGTGTCCCAAACTATACCTAAAGTACAGTATGCGGCATAGTTTGTCAAGTATAGTCACTGTTTATAGGCTCTCTCATCCTCAAGTTATCTTGTCTTTTTTTCCTACCCTTGTTGCACTGTCTCGGAAGCAGTATGCATTCCAGCTTATCAAGTTAAATTCTAATGTTCTCTGGTAGTTTCAAGAGTACCTCACCTCAGATTATATGGGGCATCTCATCCTAGTAAGCAGAAAAGGATGCACCCCACTGAGTACTGCTCAGTTTAAAAAGAATATTAAAATGAAGAAGCTGTTGTTAACTCTGTGACCAAAAGCAGAAACGCCCATATTTTAGAGTTATACCATAAACTCAAATATACCCATGCAATTAGTGCACTTCCACTGGGTGTAACTGAGAGAACTTGGCATATTACTTTCAGGGTTCAAATCAAACTCTGTCTAAAATTCTCTGGTGAATTTGCCCCAGTCACAGTTGTGTGTCTAAGCACTGCCAAATACAAGCATTTAATAAAGTAGTCTGAAAAAAGTGTCAGGTGCATGGGACAGGAATCTATCATAATCTGGGAATAGCAACTTTGGTAAGACAGTGTTTAAAGTCTCTCTCTCAGCAACCCAACTCAATTTTTTATTTCTCTCCCCCTCTCCCCCCCCCCCCCCCCCCCGGTCTTTGACTCCTTGCGACCCACCCCACTTCAAGTACTGGTATTTAATATTTAGGTACTGTGGTACTGGCCTTCTTAAATGCCTCGTTAGACTGGGTGCTATCTGAAGGGCCTCTTTTTTCCCAAGTTTTAACATTTATCCCATGGTTTATAAATGTACAATCACTGACTTTCCCCTGCCTCTTCATATACTTGCAGTTTATTAGTGATACATGAGACGAACAGTCTGTTAATTCAGCATGACTCTCAATTTCAGTGTATTGTAATTTCACATTTTCCACAGTGTATTGTTTCACATTCACAGAATGTCACATTGATTTCCATAATATATGCTTTTGCTAAACAAAACAGCCATTTTGATTATATTCTTTTTGGAACAAAAAGAAACAAAACACATTTTAAAAACATTGTGAATATGGCACATTAATAGACAATCTGATTTAACACGTTCATTGCTGAAGATGTGTATACTCTTGTTCTGAAGGAATTCTGCAATTTTTAATGGTAGTATCATTCACCTCTATGTAACTGTCCTTTGGAGATTCTCTAGGCAAGTGAACAGTATATTGCCCTTCCCCCCAAGA
>NW_020664436.1:28455540-28577027 GCF_002925995.2 Terrapene triunguis
AGGAGGATGAATCAGTATATAGACCTTTTTTGTAAGTGCTAGGAAAATGACTGCAAAACAAAAGATCTAATTTTGCCCTTGGGTGCACATGCACACCTCCAGTCGAAGTCATTATACCTGCATATTTAGGTCAAAATTTGGTTTGAAATGAGACAGATCTGCATTTTATGGTCTGATGGACAAATCACAGCATTAAGTGTCAGCAGATTGGGGTCCCATTCCTGGCTATGCCGCAAACTTGCTCTGTGGTTACTACAGCTGTTTGAAATTTCAAAGTGGAAACTTTTCATGAAAAATTGTAGATGTTTTTCAACCAGCTGTAATGACCAGGTCACCCTCTAGTGGCTAGTCTCTGAAAGGGATATAACCTCCAATACTATGACAGCTAATGATACCTTTAAGTCAGGGGTGGGCAAACTATGGCCCGCGGGCCACATCTGGCCAGCCAGCCATTTTAATCCAGCTCTCGGGCTCCCACTGGGGAGTGGGGTCTGGGGCTTGCCCCGCTCCGGCACTCCAGCATGGGGAGCAGGGTCGGGGGCCGCCGTGCGCAGCTCCCGGAAGCAGCGGCATGTCCCCCCTCTGGCTCCTATGCGTAGGGGCAGCCAGTGGGCTCTGCTCTGCACACTCTGAATCGTGGCCAATGGGAACTGCAGGGGTGGCGCCTGCAGACAGGGCAGCGTGTAGCAGAGCCGCCTGGCTGTACCTCTGCATAGGAACCAGAGGGGGCACGTGCTGCTGCTTCCATAGTAACCATAGCAGAGTTTAGAACATATTCAGACAGATTTGTCACACAGTGCCCATATTACAGAGCAGATTTCTAAAGGGACCTCAACCTGGCCTCCAACTTTTGTGATGCAATTTTGCACCTGAAGTAAATTGCAACTAGTGTACAGCTAACTACAGACACACAGGCTAGTGTTCAGACTTGTGGAGGCAGTTAGGTAGCTAGAGGTATAAATGCTAGTAATTTTGAATACAAAAGAGGTTCTGCAAAATTTACTCAGTCCCAGTGGTCTCAGTGGAACTAATATGAATAAGGATGGTTTGTAGACTCTCAGACTTTATGGCCAGAAGGGACCATCATGATCATCTAGTCTGACCTCCAGCACCTTGCAGGCCGGAGAACCTCCCCTACCCACTCCTGTAGTATGCCAAAACCTCTATTTAAAGACTTCAAGTTACTGAGAATCCACCATGTACTCTAGTTTAAACCTGCAAGTGACCTGTGCCCCGTGCTACAGAGCCAGTTGTTAAAATGTGGTTCTGCTCTGAATGTGGGCCGAAAATGGCATTGTAAGGTTCCATCCTTGTCTCAATGGTCCTGTACCAAAGTGTTCCGTTTACAAGTAAAGTGATAGGCTTTTTTCTAATTACCAGCTCCACGAGCTCAGACTAGTCTGTGATAGTCAAGTGTGGTGTCCCCCTCACCCCCACGCCCACCAGTCTGTCATCATCATTAATAAAGGCTTTGCAGGCCAAAGTCATCTCCATGACACCCGTGCAACCCCTTGGTAATCAGTGGCGGTCCATAGGTGTATCTGATTGGAAATTAGTTAACAATTCCTTTGATGAAGAAAAATATTAATAGAATCTGGCATCAGTCTCTCTTAGATGGTTCAGCTTTACAGGGCTAGCAGGAATAAAAAGAAGTACAAATTGTTTTTGTCACTAAATTAAGATGGATGTGCAAAAGGAACAGATCTTTTAATTGGGTACTATTGTTACATAGTCACTTTTCAAAGTAGCAACACACTTTAACAATGGACAAATACTTTAAGACATTTTGCAGTATAATGCTCTTCTCCTAATATTGTCATTCATGCAATTCAGTGTTTCTTCTGACTGTTTTAATCTAATAATACCTACAGAAATAGTAGTGAAAACTGCTTCTACAGGCTTTTCAACTAGAGGACTCTATGAAAGTTGGCATGCATAAAAAAAGCAACCTTACGTAAGCTACTTAATATAAAGTATGGGTATAAAAGTCATTGATTGTAGTAAATTGTAATTTAATAACTAATTCAGGAGGAAAATGAAAAGCTAGCAGAGCACATTTTAACTGTAGTGGCATGTGAGAGGAAAAAATATACTCTACATTACCTGTTTTTAAGAGACTATCACTGTTATTAACAGAGGATGCATCCTCTGTTAATAAGGACAAGCACTTCAGCAAAAATGTAAATGAAGACTTTAGTGGTCATCACCCCTTCACATGAATGTGGTGCTGCCAATATTTATTGTATGATTTGTAAAATGCATATAATCTCAGCAGTGTTAGCAGGGAGGAACCTGACTTTTTTTACAGTGAAGAGAGTGATGATTTGGTAATGATTACAATAGTGACAGAATATAGCTCTGTGATAGCTTGTAATAAATGTCTATCTCATCCTGATCACCACCACCAATGAAAGTTTCTGTGCTTAAAGAACATATGGTTGAGTCATTGATCCCAGGGAGAGAAGAATGAAAAGCAACATAAAGCCGAAGGAATCGGAAGGTGTAAAGATCCGCTAGATGTCTTTGGGTACATTCATGCATATGCGAGTCATATACATGGGCAAGGTATTTCTTTAATCTTTACACTGAGTCTCACTGTTCTTCAGATACTGTATAAAAACAGAATTTTACCTGTTTCTTAACATAATGATTTTTCTTTGTGGCATATGCATGCTTGTTTTCTATTGCAATGTTGCTTGTGAATTCTTAGCTGCTTATGCAGCATGTTGTGTGCTAGCTGGTTTTCCCCCTCCACCCCAGAGCTGGCTGCATTTCAGTGATGTAGATACAGTTTGTGTAGAGGTTCAGAATCCATCAGGATGGAATGTCAGATGATATGTATGTGGTAATGGTATGTGGATTTTTGGATGGTGCCATTTTTTTCACCCGCATCTCCAATGCAACAAATTCCAGTCTGCTGCAATGTTCTTATGTTCATATTCTTATGTTCTTATGTAGAACTAGATAAATTCATGGAGATTAAGTCCATTAATGGCTATTAGCCAAGATGGATAAGGAATGGTGTCCCTAGCCTCTGTTTGTCAGAGGGTGGAAATGGATGGCAGGAGAGAGATCACTTGATCATTACCTGTTAGGTTCACTCCCTCTGGGGCACCTGGCATTGGCCACTGTCGGTAGACAGGATACTGGGCTGGATGGACCTTTGGTCTGACCCAGTATGGTCATTCTTATGTTCTTATGTTGATGACACCACAGTGTTGGGCTGACAATTATGGGGAATGTTAGTGATATTGAACTGACTCATTTTATTGGATGAATATATCTTGGGTTTTTAAGGTGGGGGGAATAATCAGGTCCCCTACCTGCTGCAGGATTTGCAGAGACCCAAGCTGCTTGGGCCATGCTTAGTGCATAGTTACCAACCTTTTAAAAATTTTTTGCTGGAGACAATTGTTCAAATAAGCTGGGAGACTGAGGCTTCTAGGCATTGGGGCACTGCAGGATTTGTGTGCATTCTGGTAAATGTTAGTGCAGCCCATTGGTCAGGGTGTGTGTTACACATCCCCCCTCTGTGCCTGATCCACGGATGTGAGTCTGTTACCGTTCTCAGCTACAGAGCCTGGCTTTTTAGTTGCTGCTGTAGACACGCATGCTGCTAGCTCTGGAGATCTCTGGTTCAATTCCTGTTGGCCAAGATGGCAGCTGCCATAGAAGCATGTTTGGTACGTAGTGTCTACTAATGTTAACTGCCTGCCTTAACAGCCAGTAAAATATTCCTATCCTCATCTCGCAGTTGTGGAAAGTAAGACGAAAAGGTTAGGAACTTGACTATGCCCTCAGGGAGATTAATACGTTACCAGCCCATGTGGCAAGCAGCCAGTTAAGCTCCTGGCAGCCTACTGGGAAAGAGTGTGTAGTAAACTTGTCCCCATCTGCTATAGCCTGGGCAACACTGCCTCTGCAGCCAGGAACTGATCTGGGATCCTCCTCACTTGAGGGAATAATGGTAAACTTTCAGGCAGAGGAGATTGTTTACATTTTCAAGGAAAGTAGCTGAAAAACGTATTTAAAATGAAATTTAGATTATCCCTGATGTTCCAAGATTCCAAAAAGTCAAAGGTGGGTGAGAGTCAGACATGTCCTTAGGGCCAGCTTTGTGCAAGACGCTGTATACATATAAAATCCTAATAAATCAACATTCGAAAGTGTTTCCTGGGGATAGGGGAAAGCACAATGAATTACATAGAATTGCAAACAGGGATTAACAAATTAAAAGTTAGGCAAAGTAGCTACCTACCAACTTCAAGATGTTCCCTTCTGCTCTTACCAAAGACTTGTCTTCTGAAATTACACCAGTGAATATGGTTCTGCTCATGTGTTCATCTACTCTGTATGTATGTGTGTGTGAGAGAAATCCTGCCTCCCACTGATTTCAATGGAACCAGGATTTCACTCCTTTGTTCTAAAATGTCTAGCTTGCCATGGACTCTTTGAGCTAAAGGTTTAAATGATTACTGTTACATTGTCTGCAGCACCAGATACAACCACTTATTTCATTAGTTGCCCATTTAATTAGATCACAGGTAAAAATTTCAAATGCTCCTAAGACTTAGGAGCCTACATTATATTGAACATTAATAGCACTTAGTTTCCTAAGTCAGGGACACTTTCACATTTTTATCCTGTATCTTTATGTACTGCATTTATCAATTGGTCCTCTACTTTTTTTAAACATTAAAATTAAATGTTCCTCTACTCCACTCACCAAAATAAAAGAAAGAAAGAAAATAAAGAAAAATCAAATAATCTTTGCTAGGGCTAAGATAAAGATTTTAAAAGTAAGGAAATTAAGTTCTGATTTCAGCAACAACCATAACTCAGCTATATTGCATATTTATCTTAAGACATACATTCAACGACATATATAATACTGGACAATAGATTCCATATTACGTTAAAAGAACATCGACTTCACAAAGTCAAGTACTCAAATGTTTAGAAATGCAACATTAGTTCAGCCCCCTTGTGCGCATGCTTTATGACAGTCTTTAATTATGTGATCACGTACTATTTTTTCCACAGTACCCCTGCCTCATTCAGGGCACAGGATGGGAACGAATCATGGTTTTTTAGTGAAGTTTGTAGGAATTTTTTTTAATATGAGCAAAACATTATTTTTCCCTAACCTTGTTCTCAGAAACATCTGACCTCGTTTTAGCTGAAACTTTCCAGAAGAACTCAGTCCAAGGCAGACCCTTGCCATGGAAAATTTCAGGCCAAATGGATTCAGTTTGGCAGAGTCTCAAGCACTTTAAAACTAGGTCTTATGATGGGATGTGTGAGGCAGCCTTAACAGTAGGTGGTGCTACCTGCATCGCCTATAATGCCTAAAGGCGCTAAGAATTGGTTGCTGTGGGAACCATGTCTTTGACATTTTTAACCTTTTCCCACAGTGCATATGAACTACGTTGGGCCCCAGCCTGCTGCCTTTACTGACGAGCATCCCTCAGTTGCATGCAAGCTTCCATTTAAGTCAATGGAACTACGTGTGCTAGTAAGGGTTGCAGGATCAGGTTCAACCTTGTGTGCATTAATATTAACAAATATTGAGCCCAGTCCTGCAAACTAATCATGGATTAATCCCATGAGCAATTGCTGATGGACTACACTTGTTACACACACACTCTAGGGTGCCCCACTTTTACCCTTCTGTGTGCTCGATTTAGGCACCCCCACCCTTTCCCAATTCCTAGGGCTCAGGGCATAATTTTCTGTGGGTTTGCAGGGCCTTTTACCAGTGAAGGAGCCTTACACAGTAATATCCTTAACCTCTATTTATTAACAGTTACCAAAACAGAATACACACCCTAAGCATACAGTGCTCACTACTGCCAATAAGGCAGCTGAACTTTTCCTGCTAGCCAGTCAGGATCAGGTCGTCTGGGACTCCTCCAGCTTGTGCACGATATGGTTGACAGGGTGTTGAGGTCTGGCAACTCTTATCTTGGCTGTGACCTGGAGTTAGGTTCCAAAGAACTTCCTTTTGGACCCCAGTTTATATAGTTAAACTTGAGTCCTGCTTAGCTATACCGTAACCCAGGGATCGGCAACCTTTTGCACGCGGCCCACCAGGGTAAGCACCCTGGCGAGCCGGGCTGGTTTGTTTACCTGCCGCGTCCGCAGGTTCGGCCGATCGCGGCTCCCACTGGCCGCGGTTCACCGCTCCAGGCCAATGGGGGCAGAGGGCAGCGGGAAGCGGCGGCCAGCACATCCCACAGACCTCGCCGCTTCCCTCAGCCCCCATTGGCCTGGAGCGGCTAACCGCGGCCAGTGAGAGCCACGATCGGCCGAACCTGCAGACACGACAGGCAAACAAACCGGCCCAGCCCACCAAAGGTTGCTGATCCCTGCCGTAACCAGTCCTTTTAAACTAAAATATTACAAAACAGTATTTTCCCCCAATCCTAGCCCATTATTAAACAATTCTTTACCCAATCAGACCCCACCACCTTATTCGATGTACACATTGCAAAATTAGTTATGCAGCAGTCAGAAACAATTAAAGAATCAGACAGAGACCATACAGATAAACAATAGAGAAGTGGGGACTATAAAGGCAAAACAATAAAGAAGTAGCGATTTCACAACTGTTCAGTGATTCCTTGCCAGAGCGAATGCTGTCAAACAAAGTTTTCTTTAAACATCTTAAGATCTGTTTCTTTATCTGGTGATGCTGGCTACTATTAGGACAGGAGTGCCGCCTTAACAGCCTGATATTACATTGTTTTGATATAATATAAAGGGAATGTGAGAATGTGACTTTCTGCTTCTTAGCTCATGGCTACTGCTGTCCTAATGTGGCTGTGGAAAAAGGCCTCAGACTTTACACACTCTCTTTCCACTGTATTAACCATGCTATAGCAACTGCTGTGAGATTTAAATGGCAAGGATTTATATTGAGTGAAAAACCTTTGACTTGTGTTTGAGAGAAACAAGTTGCTTTTAACCTCCAAGGAGATCAGCAGTGCTCCTAATGAGACTTTTAAAATGAAACAGAGTGGCAGTAGCTCTATATAGCTGATTTAGGTTTGACATGAAAACTCCTTGCATTTCCGGTGTAAATTCTGGAGATGAAATGGCTCATTTGTCCTCCTCAGCCCAAACAACCGATGAGGTTGATTCTTTGTTCTTCGTGTGTTCCCTCCCCTTCGCTCTTTAAAAATAAAGATGAAAAAACTGGCAAAGAATGATGCTTCAGCACCTATGAAATTGACAGCAAATTCCTGCCTTTTAGCTGCTCCTCCTGATCTCTTACAAAATTGCTTATATTGAACCTAGCACTGGCTTAATGCTTCAATGGATGTTTGTCAACAAAGAGAACAAAACAACTTTTCTCATAGCCCTATGTCTTAGGTCTGTGTATTGAAAGAGAAAATACCCCAGGGATCATAGCTGCAACCAGGAGATCTCCGTTTCCAGCCTGCTGCAATTGCGCCTTGTTTCTTTCTCTTAGTCCAACTTGGGCGGTGACATCTGTGGCAGTTGCCAAGCTTTCTTTGTTTTGCAGTCCACGGGCTAACATATCTCCTGCAACCATGACCCACTGGCATGTTCTCAGTAGCACTGAAAGGAATGCAGTAGAAAGCTGGACCTTGCTGTGTTTGGATATGGGCGTGCTTTCAGTGGACAGTGCTTTTGCCTCCCTGACTGAGGACGAAGGACCTCTTGAGCTGTTTCCTGAAACGTACACATCTCCAGTGGTAGGTGACTTTTGACTGAGAGGATCTCTTTAGTGTTAGAATGAAAATTCTGTAGAATAGTGTTCAAATGGGGGATATTGCTTATGGCTTCAAGACATAAAAGATACGTAAAAAGATGCCAAATCGGCAATAGTGTGCTTGAGTGATGGCAAGCAAAACAGCTGGGGATTTGATTTTGACTGATGTGAAATTGAACTGACTATAACTGACACATTAACCTAATGTGTGCACTAACTGTATGTCTTAATTTATCATCTAAATTGCATTTAAAGAACTTGGAAACATAAAAAGATAAACTAGTTTCCTTTGCATCATCAATGTAGATTTTTACCAAAAAGTTTGTTTATTGATTACAAAAATAGCTTCCTTTTTAAATTAAAAATTATATATTTCCCATTCTTGCCCCCCCCCCAATCCTGGAGAGTTATTCCTACACAGAAGTAGTAATAGCTTCCCTGGGGCACTGGGTAATATGCTCTTTGAAGACGAAGCAGCAGTGTTGTTATGGTAACTAAAGGCTAAGGCCATATGCTGAGTGTGCAAAAATGCAGTGTTTGATTATTACGTCCGATTATTCTTGATTATGGCACACTTTGATGTTGCACTGCTAGCTCTTGAAACTTGCAATGAAATGAAACTTAACAAAATTTGAAAAGGAAAAAAGGAAGAGAACTTCACCTTACGTTATTTTCACTTTTCCAGCCAGACTCCTTCACTTAGTAACACATTGCTTGAAACTACACAGGGGTTCAAGATAATGCGTGATGACCCCCCTGCCTGCATTATGTATTTATTAAGGATGTCACTCTCAAGCTTCTATCTTTGTCCAGCTGGAAACAGACTTTGACGCTTGGGCCTGTAGAATGTCGCCCCTGGCATTTAGCAAACTTCTCTGGTATTCAAAAATGTCGGTGTGCTTTGTGTATTTGATGCATCTGGGAAATCCAGTCGTTTTCTTTTTTTTAGACAAATAGTTCATTTTCATGCGAATGCTAAGACAGTATAAACCCCTTAACAATGAACCTCTTCAGGCTTTTAGACAGGAAAAACCTGAGAGGCTGACTCATGGGCACATGCCTATTGTCTGTTGCATGCCAGAGAGGGCAGCAGCTGGTTGTAAGTTATGATCAAAGGTGCCTAAAAAGCTACTGGATATGTATGTGCTTTTTTGAACAAAACCAAACCTGTGCATGGCTTATTGCTATGGGTATACTTTAAATCTCAAATGAGAAGAGCACAGGAGAGCTGCAGGCACCTAGGAGCAGCTTGAGAAAGGCTTATGCTCAGGTGCATAGTGAGAGGAATTCAGAGTAGCAGCCGTGTTAGTCTGTATCCGCAAAAAGAACAGGAGTACTTGTGGCACCTTAGAGACTAACCTTGTTAGTCTCTAAGGTGCCACAAGTACTCCTGTTCTTTTTAGTGAGAGGAATTGTCCTCTTGTCCAATGATACCCCCCCACAATCAGTTTGTAATGAACTCCTTAAAAGTCAGTAACTTGCACGCACAGCTTCTTGTAATACCCAGGTGCTGTGTGTGTGTGTGTGTGTGTGTGTGTGTGTGTGTGTGTGTGTGTGTGTGTGTGAGATGTCAGCCTGTAACGCAGGGGTTGGGAGATGTCTACACAAGTATACTCTCTCTCGCTTCCCTTTACCTCCCATCATTGAATCTGTAGTCCTTACTGTGATGGGCACATGTGAGTGCTTAATATGTCTGGCACCATGCACTTGCAATACATGATTGCACTGTAGAGAACATGTCATTGTCTGATGGGAAATACCTGACTTTTCTCTTATCAGATCTTTGCTTTTTCCATGCCCTCTTCTGCAGGGGAAGGGCATATGACTCTTATTTATAAAACCAAGAGGATAGAACTTTGTTGACTGTTGCCAGTGCTGGCTAGTACTGTTATTAGAAAACAGGACAAGATCTCTATATAGTACTTGATCCTGGAGGCCTCGCTTGGCACAGAATCACATTCGTGCAACACTGAGGTTGATATTTTAAATGGTTAAAATTAGCAATTCAGAATTAAGGTTCCCACAACCCCTATAACGTTGCCCCCTTTCACTTGTCACATGCACTATTTGTATTTTGTGTTACTGATCCCTACGAATTCTGATATCTTAGGCCCTAGTCCTGCTCCTATTGAAGCCCAATGGGAATTTTGCTGTGGAGTCCAGTGACAGTAGAATTGGACTCTTGGGGCCCTGATTGCCTCTGACGCTTGCAGGATGCACAGTAGAGGGGGAGGGCCCCAGAAGTCCCATGTCACCTCTAGCTCTCACATATATGCCCATCAGCCTCCTTGGGGGTGAAATAAAACCCCTGTTTTAAAAAGGTCATAACTTTTTAAAATGTTTGGTGCATTTTCTTGACCTCACCTTTTCGGGTTGGTCTGCACTACTTCAGGGGGAAAACCTGTCAGTTAGGGCAGCTCTTGAGAGACCTGATCTTTTTCATGGCTTACTTTCACAGCATTTTTTCTGACATGCTACAGCAGTTTATGGAATCTTCCATCATGTTCTGCTTCAGTTTTCCCTTAGACTGTGATTCTCTAAATATACCTGCCATCTAGCTCTTCAAAACAAAGAACCACATTATGCCAAATGTAGGTCAAAAGATGCCCTCAAGAAAAGGATTGCTTGCTTGAATAAGAGAGTACATACCTTTGTGCGTCACTTCTTTACAGATGTTTGGTTAAAAAGCAGAAGATAAGGCTAAGCAATTACAGCATTTACCTTTGAAACACTTTACAAACAAGCCTCACCTCAGCCGTAAGAAAACTGAGGCACAGGGGTTAAAGATACCGGAAACTTGTGTGATCAGACATTTTGCATCTGTTACAAGTTTATGTTAACAGTCTACTCTGTAGCATGGTAGTACAAGCTGAGGCAAATATACCCACATGAATCTAACAATAAGGTTCAGTTTATCATAAATTTTATACCTAGGATAGACGGTCACTTCTCCTTGACTATTTTATTATACCAAACGCTGCAAACACAGTCTGGCACTTTCATGTATTTTTAACTTTAACTCTGCACTTATTTGTCATTGATATAGGTTTTATCTATATACTTCCTGGGCTCTGTTAATAGCTGAAGAAATAAAATCTGCAAATTTGTGTTCCAGTGTCTAGTTATCAGAAGCATTCACATCATAATTGCATTAGTTTAATTGGCTCTGAAAAGCTTTTTCTTTTTATTAAAGTTAAATCAATTTCTCCAAGTAAATGCCTCCTTACTCTTTGTAGATCAGTTTGCTCTCTGCTTTTTGAGTCAGACAGCAGACCACATTTAAAGCAGTGACTCAAAAAGCACACTTTGGTGACATTATTCTGTTGTCTTGGATTCCTTCTGAATGCAAGAGCAAAAAATACGTTGTACAGGGCACGCTCTTTTGTGGAAGGTAGTAGGACTCAGGTTTCTCTCCTCACTGGAGAATAGTTACTGTTCTTGTGCACCAGGAGCACAAAGAGATTAGAACATGTGTCTCCAGGGTGCTTCATTTCTTGTATGGCTGATTACAGGGGTGTTTCATCAGCTCCTTTGGGGTGATACAGAGTTAAAAACTGGCTGAACTTTTGTGATGTTAAGGTTGTTTCTTGTTAGCTACAGCTTTGTTTGGCAATGAATTCATTCTTTGTACCATATTATGGTATGAAGGAGGGCACAACATGCTCAGTCTAGACAAACTATTATCCAGGTCCACACCTCTCTCCTTAGGCCAAGATTTTCAAAAGTGAATACTGACCTTGGGAGAGAACCACCACTTTCTTTTCTGTTCCCTCCCTCCCCCAACAACTGAACCCTGATCAGACCCTTTTAGGTCTCAAATAGAGCTGAGCAAAATTTTGAATTCCCATCTCCCAGGAAATTCTGATCTTTCTAAATTTGTTTCCCTTCTGAATCAGGACTAAAAGTCTGAATATCAATTTTTCACAGAAGAGAAAATTTCAATTCAGAAATGTCAAAACATTTCACTTTGACAGTTTGGATTGAACTGAAATGTTTTGACATACTTGAACTGAAAAGTTTCATTTTGGTATATTGAACCAAATTTACACATTTCACTTCATTTTGAGTCAGTTAAACATTAAAATGCATCTGCCTACGGTGCTATGCTGCCACATTCTTCTCTATGGGTTATCTGGACTGACTAAATCTTTCATAATGCATGGTGGATATGTGATTCCCATGATGCACCACATGGCTTAGTTAGAGGGTAGATCATGGGAGACGTAGTCTGACCAAGGAGCCCAACCCGTAGGAGAGAATGGGGACATGATACATCTGACCTACAACACCCATGAGACTCACACGTTACACAGATGCAGTTTAATGTCAAACTGACCTGAAACAAAATATTTTTTTCTTGACAGAAAAAAAAAATCTGTAAAATTAAAAAACTTTCCACTAATAGGCTACCCTTGGTGGAGTTCCAGTGCCCCCTAGAGCTGTGTTCCTCCTATCTGGTCTTTTGGTTTCACACATCAGATTGGGAGGAAAAAATAGTGGTACACTCCCAAGCACCATCCATTTGTGGCATCAAAATTTGGTCTTTGTGAAACATTTGACCCAGATAAACAGTCTTCCACTTCAATTGTATAACTTTGAATCTCGTCCACCAGTACATTTGACATGACTTTTGTCATCTTGTGATTGTGTTTAGACCGGTTTTCCTGCTTGCCTCACCGAGTCCATGTAGCATAGTAATAACATACTACACATGTAATAGTTTCACAGTTCTATACACCCCAACATTCCCCCAGTGCTAACTCTGGCCTTTGTAAATTCTGAAACTGAAAAATTTGCAAACATTTTCTCTTGAAACTCTTATGAATCCAAACTTATAAGTTTGGGGCAACTCTTTATCACCTATTTATATTGCTGACATACAAGTCACACATTTAGGAATACGAGTCCGATAAAGACAGGAGCTTGCAGTGCCCTTCTAAAAATCTTAGAGATCGTTAAGAGACTTAAAAGATAAATAAACCAGAACAACAATAATATACATACAAATTACTGAAATGCAGTAAAACCAGTTGGTCTTGAAGGCAGCATAAACCGTATCCTTTGTGTTTCTCACTCAAGAAACCTCTCAGTTTGAATATAACTCTCAACTTATTGATTAGATGGTCTGTATTGAAACTCCTCTTTCAGGTTGGCCTTTTCATATAAATAGAACATTCCATCAAAAGCATCAGAAATAAATGTAGTAGGCAGTGCAGTTAAAGTTAAGAAAGTCCTATAAAACTGTATAAACTCTATCCTCAAAATCAGTCTGAGCTGCTTTCAGCATCACCTCTCCAAAGACGAAGGATGACATAGCATGGTGATAAAGGCCAGCAATAGGGGGTCTGATACAAAGCTTGTTGACATCATTGGGTGTTTCTCTTGCCCAGGTCCAAAGAATAGATCTCTTTGGAGGTGTGTGAAGGTAGGGGCATTTGCTTTGGGTGCTAAGAGGCAAAGGTGGAACAGGAAGACAGGAATTAAAACTCTTTACTTACAGCACTTTATACAATCTTGAATTCATTTGGGGAAAGACTTATTTGTAGGGAGGGCAGCTGTGTGTTTGATATGACAACTCAAACATATTAGAGGATCCCGAAAGCCATAACTAGGCTGGGAGAGGTAAAGAGAAGGGGAAACCAAGAAGGACATGTGTCAGACAGGCTCAGCGGATGAAAAAGTCAGGACAGGGAGAAAGCGCTCTCTATAAACGTAATGCTGTTACTTTACTACCACTAATCCAAGATATACCTTCTTAGCATAATTTATTGTGCTTTGTATGGCTAGATATGCTATGCAGGCTATTTATTTTGTTTTAATCTGATTTTCTCTCTTCTTTAAACTTGTCTTTAATTAAACTATTTTAGTCTTAGGTTGGGTGGAAGTAAAACCATGGCATGGCATGGCATTGAAGGGAAAACAGCCTTTGGACTAAAACTGGATAGGGAACGGAATTTCCATTCCAGGGGAAATTAGGATACTTTGAATTCTTTTGCAGAAAATTTCAGCTTTTTATTTGGCATGAAAACAAAAATTCTGAATTTTTGATTCAGGACAATCAAAACATTTTGTTTCCATAAGGTAAAACCATTTAGCTTTAAATTTCATTTCAATTCATTTTGTTTCAATTTTTGTATTATAAAATTAAAAATTAATTACAATATTTTAATACTATAAGTCAAGCAAAACTAATTGAAACAATAAACTCGTAATGAACTATTTTTATGTTCTGGAAATTAGAAAGTTGAAATTATTTATTTGTATTATCATAGAGCCTAGGAACTGTAGTCTTGGACCAGTGTTAGGTGCTTCACAAACACACAAGAAAAAGATAATCCCTGTCCCCAAAGAGCTTATAATGGTTCACTTAAACTTTTGCCTGTCAAAGTCAACAACTTCCTACAAATCATTTAGATTTTTCCAAAACTGCATATTTTGAAGAAAAACTGTCCTGTTTAAACATTTTTCTACCAGCTTTACTTTTGATCTCTTGTGAGAGGCAGTTGGGGAGAAAAGAGTACCTTTCCTGGAGCAACTCATTAAGTTTCACCAAGATACTGGCTGTGGCCCATATCAGCTTTTTATCATTGTTGTGAAACAAACATCCAGGATGCTGAATAATTGCACATACTTTCAAAGGAAGGAGAGGGGGAGAAAAGGAAATGGGTTTCTTTGCAGACGAAGAGAAATTATTAGTAGATTGACATTATCTCGAACAGTTATTTTAAGATTAAAGTCATAGTAAAATGGTTTTTTTATCAGTTTTTCCAGTTATAAAAACTGATATACTAATATACCATTTGAAAATGGTTTCATTACAGAAGCATAGTGCAGATCTTCATCTTGAAATATATCTACTCCCACAAATTCTCGCCACACAATAGTTTTTCCTCTGATCAGAGCTAGATAGTGTTGTCCTAGATCTTGCTCCATCCCACTTTAAAAAAAAAATAAATGTAGCAGTAGCCATAAGACCAAGAGTCTTTTCTGTCCCTTTTAAAAGAAAATAAAGCCAATTTTTGTTACTATGATGTTGTGTTCTTTCTCATCTCATCCTTCAGAATTATCATTTGTTGCTGTCATTTTTCCATAGTTTAATATTTTTTCATTACACTGTACAATTTTCATGTCATGTAATCTATCATAATAAGAGTGCTACCAGTCTTTTACAGTGGTTAAGTTGTGTTTCTGAGACAATTTTTGTGGTTCTTCTCAGGCCATTTTTGACACCTTTAGAGAATGAACCCAGAGAAGCTAAATAATTGATTTAATTAAAATCACTTTGCAAGCTCTCTCTTTTCTCCATGGAATAGTTTCTCTTCCAAAACACTTTACTGTGGATTTCTCAGATGCTTTCAGGATTTCAGTGTGCCAGATTTCATTGACCTTTCAAAACTCTGTCTTGCTTAACGTTTACAATTTATTTTAGAAATAGACAAGCCATAGAAATTGGATTTGAATCTGGATTTTGAATACCAGGAAGTTATGTGACATGTTCTGATTTTGGCTTTGGCCCATTATTATTAGGGATTAACTGCAAATTTTAGATTTGTGTCAAGGTTCAGATTTTTAAATCCTCCCCACCAGATTCTGGGAGTGTTTGTTTAGAACCAGGGTTTTGGGTTGGGGCCGTCTGACTAACTTCTAAATAAAGATAATAGAGTGATAATGCTTTGAAATAAAGAACCCATTATGGATTTGTAGCTCATCTACAAGAAGTATGGTCTCTGTCTTCTTTTCAGTTTTGGAAAGAGATGTGTATACCATCTACCCTGTCTGGAGAGTAGGATAGACTGTGTTTTAAAATGTGACATGTTGATGTGTCACGTGACAAGTCATATCTGCCTTTGTGCATCATGCCATGATTCGGTCAGATGTGACATGACTAGAAATATATCACAAGAAGATACAGTGACCTAAACAATTCATTTCAGTCTTGTGAGGTTGGTGGCACAACTTTTGGCCTGCAAAGTAATTTTCAAAACTCATTCTTTGAAAAATTGAGGTTTTCAGGCCAAAATATTTAGGAAAGCAAGAGGAGTTCCCAATACCATTGATTATCCTGTGCTGTATGCAACGCACATGTGTTTTCTGAATTATTTAGACGGTATCATTACTGACCTGAAACAAGGAGGGCCAGAGTCAAATAGCGTCAATGGAAATATGCCTATTTACATCAGCTGAAAATCTGGGCTATCATCTTTATTCTCCATTTACCTATAACTTGACAGAAGTATAAGGCTATTCCTTGCTAACTAGAATACCAATGTAGACACATGGCCATCTTGTGCCATATTTGTGTGGCAGGCAGATGCAGCAACAGTAGCCCTCTGTTTTTGATGGCACCCTCTGACAGGAGTTGGCCTTTCTTTTTATTCTCCACTTTCCATTCTGCCGTGACTCGTACTAGAGCCTTTTCTGTCTAGGGCAAAAATCTGTAGCAAAAAGAATCCAGAAAAGGATTTCTAAAAAAAGTCCTTCTTGCTATTCCAAGCTAATTTATTGCAACAAAAAATGCCCAGACAAAGGCAGAATTTTCTGCTCAACCTACTTACCCCTTACCATTTGCTCATCTTGCAGGTCCAGATAATGAGAATGCATCCTTGAGGAAATGGCAGACACATGCTTCAGACCCCCACTTTTTGCCTAGATTTTTTCCTTAGATGGATGATGATTTTAAATTCATAGTAAGCAGAACCTCTCTGGAGGCTCAGACAAAATTTGTTGCTCAGTTCTGAAAGTCAAGGAGACAGTCTTGCAAGACACAGGAGCTCCCCCAAAGAATCATCCTCACTCCCCAAAGAATAACCAAATACCGAGGGAGAGCATTCACTGTGCTCCAGTTCTAAGTAGTTAGCACGAGAGGGAGAAATAGTTGAATTTCCCTTAGATTAGGACACCTATCAGAAATTATCTTCCCCAGCTAGGGAAATTGCCAATGTCTGTCTCTTATCAGAAAAACGACAGGTTTCAGAGTAGCAGCCGTGTTAGTCTGTATCCGCAAAAAGAACAGGAGTACTTGTGGCACCTTAGAGTAAATTTGTTAGTCTCTAAGGTGCCACAAGTACTCCTGTTCTTTTTATCAGAAAAAGGTACAGAAGAGTGGGTGGGTAGCAGGAAGACATTTCTAGTTCATGAAACATTAAAAGAGACTATTTATCTAGACTCTTAAGATGTTTGGATTCTATGGCCTGATTCTTCATTGCCTCACACCTTGTATAGTCACATGTGCTAAGTGAGTGTAAAACACTAGCATTTGATTTAGATAGCATTTTACACTCATGTTGCATGCACTTCTCTCAGGTGTAAATGAAAACATGAAGCAAAGAAGTGGAGAGTCGTGCCCCAAGCATTGGCTTGCCAGAGTTACCTCCTTAATGATGTAGAATTGCAAATATTAGCCTTAATATATTGCAAAGGAAAGCAGACCTGGAAGAGAGTAAGTAGTTACAAAAACAACCCTCCTCCACAAATAAACACCAACAAACCTGCAACTAAAAATCTTCTTCTTTTTTTTCCCCTGGAAATATCTTTCTAAAAGCTCTTGTGGTAAATGGACTTTGCATTTATCAAATGGTATGAAAGCTCTGTGAGACATCTGAGGATTGTAGGAAATAGCAGAAATTGAAAAAGAAAATGAATGGGAAGTCTATGAATATGTCTACACTGCAATAAGCGCGGGCTCAGATTTAGGCTTGAGCCCAAACTCCCCTTTCGTCTACACCCAAATCTTGCAGACTTGGCCTGGACCTAGGACCCTGCAGGGGTGGAGGGTTTGAGCCCAAGTCAAGTCCAGACCCAGGGTTCGAGTCCTATTGCTTTTCATTGTAGACACAACCCACTCCTGACTTGGGTCCTGGGAACCCACCAAAGGTACCCCACAATCCCATGGGCCAACTTCCTTTGTCCTCTCTATCCCAAGAATCTCCAGGGAAACTAAAGCACATTATCTGAGGCAGGTGTTTTCTGTCAGTCCTCCCAAGTGAGGGACTCCACAATTTTGCCAAATGTTGACAATTACTAGTATTAATTACTGCACCTCACACTCTACTTGGTTCATCACAGATTTCTGCCTTGAAAAGCTCAGAATCTAATTTCAGCTTTGTGGCAAAGAAAGGGATCACAGAACAGTAGGGAGGAGTAGGGGAAGGAAGAACAATGTTACAGTAGTAGGATTATGCAGTTACTCAGCAAAGGCTGAACACTGGAGAACAAGAATTTTTTTAATGATTGTTTTTACCACTTTGGTTTAAAATAAATGCAATGTAAATGAACGCTCTTGACCATTGTGAAACAGCAAACGTGGTTACTGAGGAAGAAGTTTAATGAGAAACTAATTCCCAAAGTGGGCGATGTCCATCTATACTGGTAAACCCAGAAGATCAATGGACATTGTCCATCTCCAAGTCACTAAAGCCATCATTCCTGTACTGGAAGAATTGAAAAGGGACGGCATTATCTGTGCTTCATGTGGATCTGGTCAAAAAATGATGAATTTTTTTGTGAAAACATTTTTTTAAAGTTCACAAAAATATTCTGCAAAAATGTAACCAAAATCTTGATTAAATCAAAACTTCACTTATAGACACTATGACTGAAGTAACTGAAGCAGGGGAGCAAGGGAATTACTCAGTGTCATAATGGAAAATGTGGTAACAAGTTATCAGCATTTTCTTGGCTTTCCCATAAGACATCAACAATTTTGATACTTGTTTCTGCTACTGACACAGTGTATGCACAGCATCTTGGGTCTTTGCTGAAATCTTTTTAAGCAGTAGCACCGTTCCTGGGCCATCAAATGAAACCTCTTATTTCCCCATCTACTGCTTATCCAGACTTTAATGTTCACCATTGTTAATGTTACTGTCTCAAAATCTGTCTTTTCACAGTTATGATGAGTATCTTCTGGGGCAATATTAGTAGACCGGAGAAGACATACCGTATATTTAATTCCCTGTGAAAATGTCACTGTTGTGATCAATGGCGTTGGTATGAAAAAGCCTGTTGGTTCTGTCTTGTAGCATAGCAAAATCTTCAGGTGTTCCCTGTACAGACCTGCCTCAGGAAGTGCTTAACTGTTGTGGTTTGCAATGATATTCATGGCATCATAATCCTAATTCACGTTGGGATGGAGCAAGTATTGTTTGCAAAACCTCACTGCTAATACTGAAGGGCACAATATGATGCCAGGACAGTCAGCCTCTCCTATTGTGTTTCTAACCCAAAGTAATATTTAAAATATGCCTTGTGAAAATGATTCATGCTGTAGCTCCCATCATACTTCTTTTCTGTGTACACTCAAGAGCAGGCTTTATCAAAGTGAAGTCATTATTTCCCATTATCAGCTAGGACATAAGGTGACAAAACTACTCAGCCTGCTCCCATGCTGAAATGAGAACCACTGAGAGCCAGTTTCCTGAGCCGAACCAAAGTGGCATGGAGAGTCTATACTAATATATATCTGAACTGTTGAGTGTGTGTGTGTGTGTGTTTGTGTATGAAAGGAACTTTTCAATGCAATGAGCATCCTTAGAAGAAACACGGAAACAGAATAACAGATGTTCCTCTTGAGCAGCTGTTGAAACTGGCAGGGTTAGCTTTGCAACCAGTTTAATGGACAGTTAGTGAAGGAAGCAAAATGCAAACAGTCTGATGAATAAAATATGTCTGAGTCCAAATCTTGGCTGCGGTTTCCATGGCAACAAGGAGCGTAGTAGCTGAGCAAACTGGCTGTACACCAGGCCACCCAATCATGGTTCAGCCTTGTACACAGGCAAAGGGGATGAGAGGGCCCCCCTCCAGTATCATGAGGCAGCAGGTGCTTCTCGTGGCAGGGCAGAGAGCTCATGCAAATCAGTCCATATCAGCAACACAAGAAAGGAGGAAAGTGGGGTGAGGAATCAAGAGAAGATCCCAAAGGGGTGGGGCAGAAGGAAGAGCTGCCAAAAGAGAAGTTGAGGTAGAGGAGAGGAGATGAGGATACCAGTGATGGGTCCCCTCCAGAAGTGATGTGTGAGAGGGAGGAAAAGATGAAGAGGAGGGGGCAGGAATTAATGGACCCTAGTAAGCAGGAGTGAGAAGGTGACAGTGGGAGCCACCATCAGGGTGCTTGGGGTGTAGAAGGTTACTGAGGCGGGGGAGAGGGTGGTCTGGGTTAGAAAGGACATTTTACTGGGGTGAGTGAAAACTGGCATGGGAGTGAGCCCTTCTAAATAGTGTAGGAGGGAAGAATCCCTTGGAATAGGTGATTTGGTGCCCATACATCCATCAATATGCCCTTGACATGGCATTAACCAGGATGATGCCCAAATACTGTGTATACAGAGTAGAAATAAAGTGGCTCGAACTCCGTTTTCACTACTGTTTACTGTTCACTACTGCCAGCCTCCGTCATTCCAAAAGCCTATATAAATGAATATTTTAAGTAAGAAGTTTAGCCTAGAATCCTACAAGCCGATTTGAAAACCAGCATTTACAGATGGGTGATTTTTAAATACCTTGTGATATGCTGTGATTGGGGAGAAAAGGGTCTCAATATCTTGAAGCTCAAGATTGAAGTGAGGTTTCATTATGGAAAAGGGATCATGTGACAAAGTTTATTGCTATTGGTGGTGGTGAAGTCGTCATAAATAGCAAAGTGGAAACACCCATGTGAGTTCTACACCAAGCTGTGTTCAGGAATAACAGCAAGAGTAATGTGTGATGTGATAAAATTATCGATTCTGTCCACTCATTTTATTCGGAGTGTCTTTGTGGAATTGAACCTTCAATAACCAGTGAAAAACTGCTACTGGTCGTGCTTTGCAGACAGTCAGAAATACAAACTGGAAATGACCCATAGCTAGACATAGTTACTGGAGGTTAGCAGAGTGATAATGTTTCACATTAACTGAATTGAACAGAGCGAAGAGCACAAAAACATATAAAATCCTTTAATTCTTTTTAAATCCAGACTAATCTGTATGATTGTGGATAATCCTTTGAAACTGCACCAAAATCAGCACATGGAGCATTGTCAGAAGCATGACATTTGGCCTTGAAACATCACTCCTACCCTGCTACCCCTTCCATGAATAATATGGCACCTCTGTTCCTCCCCTTGACCCAAACACTGAAGTGCTTTATTTCAGCAGCTTCATAATCATCAGGCCTCCATTCTCCCCACCCCTCTCTCTCTCTCATGCCCCAATTTGCAACTGTAAAAATACCTAAAATCCCCTGGTTATTAACAGTGACATTTTAGAACTTTCACTGTTCCTTTTTTTTAAGTGCTTTAAAAAAAAATTAGAGTGAAGTGTAATTGTGTATAGCCAAGAAATTGAGACTGTAAGTTTCCCACGAGGAACGATAACTCTGGCCACTTGTAGAAATGCATTGCAGTAGGGGCTTTCGTTATCTGATAACATCAGTCAGTGGTTCTCAAACTATTGTACTGGTGACCCCCAGTTTGAGAACCCCTGACATAAATGGAGTGAAGCGGTTCATCTACAGCTAAAGAAGATTGCCCTTTGTACCTTTGAAAATTTCCCCCTCTAATTTTCTCCAAGGACACTTCATATAAGTTTTAAAAGGCCTTTGAAATATAATGAGAACCTGTTCTCTGTCTTAAAGAGTATAGCATAAAGGCTTACATGCTAATGTTTAGTAACTCAAGAATACAATGGAAACAAGAAAATCTTCTGGCCTGCAATAGAAGATGAAATTAATTTTCACTTTCATGCATACCACATCCATATAAACAGTGACCTGGGTTGATTACTTCATGCTATATTTCCCATACCCCAGTATGCAGGAAGGTCTAGGTTAACAACGCTCCTATCTACTAAAAAGACAAGTTACTCTGGGAAAGAGCATGAGCCCTCCATTTAGAAATATTCCAAAACTCAAGAATGCAAACTACTATCAAGCTAAGTATCAGAGGGGTAGCCATGTTAGTCTGTATCCACAAAAATAACGAGGAGTCCAATGGCACCTTAAAGACTAACAGATTTATTTGGGCATAAACTTTCATGGGTAAAAACCCCACTATCTAGCTAGAGACAACTAACTAGAAAGATGCTCAAAAGCCTCAAGAACAAGAATGATTTTCAGGTCACATGGCCATGTTGTCCCTCCTTTATTGGTCTCCTAATTTAATATTAAGTGAGCGCCATTTTGAAAAAGAAAATTGTAGTTTGTGGGGCGTTTGGATCTAGAATTATTGTTCAGGTCCATTTCTATAAAATATATGACTTACAAAGCAAAAAGAGTTACCTTTTAAACTAACACTCAAATGCGTCATTAATTTTCATTTGTAATTGAAAATCAGCTGTATTTACAGTTTAGTTTTCTAATCTTTATTTTAGTATTTGCAGCTTTAATTTCTTTGCAAATAGCTCTTTCCAAGCATCAGCAGTATTATCCCTACAACGGGTTCAGGCAGGCAGACAGATGGTATACAGTTTAATCCGCCTCATTGCTTCATCAACAGTAGGGCCAGACATGAATGGTGTAGCCAGCTTCAAAAAAGCTGCACTGATGCTATAATAAAGCGATGTAGCATTTTCCCCATTTCTAACAAATGTTCTTATTCACTGGAAGGTGACAGAGGGAGCATCTGAAATCCTTACATGAATTTTTCACAGGTAAATGATCCCTTACTCCATTTGCACTGCGAGAGATTCACTAAGTTCTATCAATCATTTATTAGATATCTTGAGCCAGGGTTGAGAATTATGTTGCATGTATAAAAAGACCTTGGCTGGATAGGAAGCACCTGACAGCAAATGATAATTCTTATTTTGGGAAGTTTAGGAAGGGCAATACAAGCAACCAATTGTTTGGGTTTTTTTGTTTTTTAACATGAATGGCTCCATGCAGGCAACAGAACCACATGGCTCTGGGATCTTGGTTTCTGGCAAGTATCTGTTAGAACAGAGCAGAAGCTGAGAGGGTAACCAGCTCACTGTTCTCAATCTTGGCCACTTTCTGATAGTTTCCTGAACCACTTATCAAAAGCTATTGGGAGAGCTTATACCAAATTTATAAAATTAGGGAAGAAAATAAGACTTAATCTACCCATTAGATTTCTACAAGGGGGACTTCCTTGATACCCCTCCCCCGCAAGGAGTTATCAGCAGGGATAGAACCTGGGACATACAGCTCCAAAGTGGAGTACTTGAGCTGAAAGAGTAATAACTCTGCAATTGTTGCTGTTAGGCTGTTGTCTTCTGAGTCAGTGCTACAGGCAGGTCTGATCACGTCACCACTGAGTTACACTGATGTGACTTCTTATCCTTTTTCTGTAAACTGAATATTGATGTCCTATTGAACCTGGAGAGCATTTAGAGCAGTTCTACAGTCCGTACTCAGGCAAAGCTCCCAGCAACCTATATAAGGAACTGCAGAATTTAACACTGAGTCCAAATTGGCTGTCAGGGCCAAGATATTGGGCTGTTTCATCAACTGAGAATAAATGTGATTCTTCTCCTATCTAAATGGCACCCACTAGATTTCTTGCTGTAGTTGTTAGAACTATTGTATCAGTACTGTATTCTATTACATTTCATTTATATTGTATAATCAGTTTTGCTGCCCCTTTCTGTTGCTCACAAGGCTTAACATTTCTTGTTTTTATGAGATAGATCAGTGGTTCCCAAAAATAGTCCATCAAGCATTTGATGCTGCTCCTTGGGGAGTTGGCTGGTGCCCTGGTTTCCTTGTTTCCACTTGCTAAGTCTCATTGAGACAGCTAACAATGAATCAAATAAGTTCCTAGTATTACTTTCACATATTAGCAATTGCTGTAGTTGCCACAAGAATATTTTGCAATCACCAAGGGTGGGCAGTGTCCCCTGCAATTGTGATGAGGCGTGGATATGGCCACAAGGTAATCTCACTAAGATTTGGTCCATGCTCTGAAAAAGTTTTATCAATTTTTTTTATTTGTAACTTTTTTCAACAAATTGGCTTCTTTTGAAAAATGTAGAAAAAATTCTGTTTGACTTTGATATTTTTAAAAGTGAAAAAACATTGTTGGGAGGCTTTGAAAACAAAATTGGTTTCCCATGTAATGTTCCCCCATTTCCCCTCTCCCCTGCCACTTATCTTCTTAGCCCTACCTCCCTTTTTTCCCAATGGAAAATGGCAACAGAAGAAAAGGAGGAAAAGAGAAATGGGGCCAGGGCCGGCTCCAGTATTTCTGCCGCCCCAAGCAAAAAAAAAAGCCGCGATCGCGATCGGCAGCGGCAATTAGAAAAAAAAAAAAAAAAGCCGCGATCGGCGGGGCAGTACAGCGGCAGGTCCTTTGCTCCTAGAGGGAGTGAGGGACCTGCCGCCCCCGAATTGCCTCAGGTGCCGCCCCTCTCCCTTGGCCGCCCCAAGCACCTGCTTGTTCAGCTGGTGCCTGGAGCCGGCCCTGAATGGGGCGAGGGGAGTGTGACGGGTTGGATTACAGAAACCCCCTGGGAGCTGCCAATTGATGTGCCAGTACTACCTCTGCTCCTGTTTTCCCTGCCAGCTCAGGACTCCAGCACCCTGTCTTGCTGAGCCAGACACTCCCGTCTGCTCCAACAAAGACCCAGGGTCTGAATTACTTGCCCCAAAGCTTCAGGTTTACCTGAAAACAGCTCACAGAAGTGTGCTTGTCTTTAGCACTCAGATGCCCAACTCCCAATGGAGTCTAAACCCAAATAAATCCGTTTTACCCTGTATAAAGCTTATGCAGGGTAAACTCATAAATTGTTCGCCCTCTATAACACTGATAGAGAGATATGCACAGTTGTTTGCTCTCCCAGGTATTAATACATACTCTGAGTTAATTAATAAGTAGAAAGTGATTTTATTAAATACAGAAAGTAGGATTAAAGTGGTTCCAAGTAGTAACAGACAGAACAAAGTAAGTTACCAAGCAAAATAAAATAAAATGCGCAAATCTATGTCTAATCAAACTGAATACAGATAATCTCACCCTCAGAGATGCTTCAGTAAGTTTTTTCCTCAGACTGGACACCTTCCAGGCCTGGGCACAATTCTTTCCCCTAGTACAGCTCTTGTTCCAGCTCAGGTGGTAGCTAGGGGATTCTTCGTGATGGCTCCTCTCTCCTCCTTTGTTCTGTTCCACCCCTTTATATATCTTTTGCATAAGGCGGGAACCCTTTGTCCCTCTGGGTTTCCACCCTCCTTCACTGGAAAAGCACCAGGTTAAAGATGGATTCCAGTTCAGGTGACATGATCACATGTCACTGCAAGACTTCATTACCCACTTGCCAGCACACACATATACAGGAAGACTCACAGGTAAACACTGCCATCTGCAGACAATGGTCCTGGTTAATGGGAGTCATCAAGATTCCAAACCACCATTAATGGCCCACACTGTGCATAATTACAATAGGCCCTCAGAGTTATATTTTATATTTCTAGTTTTAGATACAAGAGTGGTACATTTATACAAATAGGATGATCACACTCAGTAGATTATAAGCTTTGTAATGATACCTTACAAGAGACCTTTTGCATGAAGCATATCCCAGTTACATTATATTCACTTATCATATTTTTATAAAACCATATAGACTGCACAACGTCACAGGGAGACAAAAATAGCAACCAAAAAAAATTCAGTATGTAAAACCTAAAATCTTTTCTTTTTTTTCATTAAAAATCAGAAAAAATCAAAAATTTTCATGAAAAACACATTGTTTTTGACCAGCTCTTGAACTAAATAAAAGGACTGGATGATCAAAGAATAGTGATACATTTTCGCAGCATGAGTTTCCCTAACATGATTTCTTCCTTTCTGTGTTACAACAAGAACTTGTTCCATTGTGATGGTATGTACAGAGCGAGGAAAACATTATATTGCCACCTTCTGCAGGATCTTGCAGCCTGTCTGTGACTTTAATCATGAGAGGAACCAAAGCCTTAATGTTGTTCTGTATGGGTGGAAGGGAATGCCTGTGGCGATCCTATTGCAGGTTCTAGGCTCAAGAAAGCACAGAAACTGAAATAAGTTATCCAACTGAATTTAAAGCAGTAATTTGTATGTCTTAGAGGCTGATGAAGCATCAGAGTCATAGTAGGTCTCCAAACAGCTAGTGACAAACCCTCTTTATTTTGTTCTTAACATAAAAAAAAACAACTCCCTTCCCTTTCACATCTCTATCTCACCTACCAAAGCCTTTAAAAGTAAAACTTACATACAATTTCAGTTATGTATCAGATTCATGGATTTCAAGGTCAGAAGGGACCATTTTGATCATCTAGTTTGACCTCCTGTATAAAACAGGCCATAAAACTTTCCCAAAGTAATTCCTAGAGTACATCCTTTAGATAAATGTCCAATCTTGATTTAAAAATTGCCAATGATAGAGACTCTACCGGGACCTTGGTAAATTGTTCCAATGATTAATTACCTTCACTGTTAAAAATGTATGCCTTATTTCCGGTCTGAATTTGTCCAGCCATTGAATAGTGTTGTACCTTTCCTCTGCCATATTGAAGATCCCATTAAAAAATATTTGTTCCCCATGTGTGTACTTCTAGACTGTGATCAAGTTAACCTTCTATTTTATTAAGACAAATAGGCTCAAGGAGCTCAATCTGTCATTATAAGACATTTTCTAATCCTTTAATCATCCTCATGGCTCTTCTCTGAACCTTCTCCAATTTATCAACATCCTTCTTGACCTGCGGACACCAGAATTAATCACAGTATTCCAGTAACACTCAATAATCCTTTGTTTGATGCAGCTAAACAGTCTCTCAGTGGTTTTCCAAAATCCACTTCACTCTTTGCCATTTGTAAAAATAGTCACTCTTTCCGTTATTGTAACATCCTATTTTTATCTCTTTATTGTATTATTGAAAATTCTTGAAAATAAACATAAAATCTCCCTGAGCATAGGTTTGTATTCTCCTGTAAATGACTGTGCTTTTGTGGTGTCAGTGATCAAGCCTGCCAAGAACATTACTGAACTGACATGATAATGTAGTTGTTTCGCCTGTTTGATGAAGACCAGTATTGTACTGTAGACTTCCAAGAATCAAATCAGCCATTCGATACGGTAGCATGTAAAATGAGTACACAAAGGTAGTCTGTGTTTTGACTCTTGTTCTCCTTTTTGGTGGTTTTGAAAATTGGTCTTACAGAATTGTTGAGATACTAATCTAAACATCGCTTGCCCCCATGCTTATAATGAGACATAGTAGAAGAGTTTAGTCCCCTACATAGTTAAAAGTTCTAGCCATGTTGTTTCACAGAAACTCATGAACAATGGTTTCTTACAGCCAAATCAAACTCTGTGTCTGTGCAATTTTTTTTTCAATTTTTAAAATGATTCCCTTCCAGTGTTATGTGCATTTTTCATACGGTTCAGGGACACCCCTTAGGAAAAGTCTCCGGGGCGCATGCATCAGCATTTTCTACACTCTGAGAATGAAAAAAGCCATAGTACTTGATGGAACTCTGCCTTGGTCAATCATTCAATTATAGTTTCATCTCTGTGCTTTTGCACACTCAGACTTACAGAAATCTCCCTCGTGGTCTTTGTGGAATGGAGTAGTCCCATTGGTTTGAATGCGACTACTTGCAGTGCAGTAAGTTAAGCATATGAATAAAAGTCTTTGCAGGATCAGAGACTTGGTTTGTATATATCCATTGTGATGTTATTACTCCGAGTAAGAAAATACGTATTCCAAATTAGGTAATGTACATTTGGCAACCTAAGTTACCCTGGTAGTTTCAATTCAGTATGGCATTGTTCAGCTACTGAACTATTGCATGGGATTGCTGTGTGCTGTCAAGCAGCTGCAGCTTTCCACACAAAAATGACTGCGTTTCAGTGGTGGGTGAACTACTTCCTGTATATATAATCCTCAGCTAGAACTACTTCCAGTATATATAATCCTCAGCAGATTCAAGTCAATGGAGTTATGCTGATTTATAGCCGCTAAAGATCTGAGCCATAGTTTGTAGCATTCGGTGGGATTCATTTGGATGAAAGACTCTATAAAAATGTAATGTTAATATCTATGTCTTATATTTGGCTATGTTGGCTAGGTAAACTGAAATTTAATTGGAATTAATAGCCAGTCAACGGAAAGGGCAACTTTTGAAAAAGTAACCATGTGCTCCAAATAGTAGTTACAGTAACTGGGAGTATGACCTAGATGCATAAAATAGGCCAATATTTATTCTGCATTCTCTTAGTGTGATAACATCTTTGTTTACTGGGGCTAGTCACCACACTTTGACTATCACTACATGATAGCATGCAAATAATTCATCTATAAAGATGCAGCTCATTTGTTGATCTTTCATTAGAAATATGCTTTAAACCATGTGCCCACCACAAGTCTCAGCCATAATTTATTTCCAGCAGCAAACTTGACAGCAGGATACATTTATAATGTCAAGCACTTGATAAACTGATTTAAATACCTAAGGAAATCATCAGCTTGTCACTGAAAACACCTTACCATATTGTTGATGTATGTTTGAATTGGAGGCTATCATCTTGCTATCTACAGAAAAAAAATATTGTCATCTTAGTGTGACATTCTTTTGTTACAGTGTTCAGCTCTGAGTTTTTTGTATGCTGCTTATTTCTTTTCTTCCAAGCCTCATGGGTTTGATGGCAGTTAGTATAGTGAGGCCATGGTGCTCGGTCTGTGGTAGTGCAAGCCCTCACAGAAGCTGTTACTTATGCCAATGTAGTTTTATAGGACTGAGTACTGGCAAAAAGGCTTGCACCTTGCATTGCTCGCTTTCTCCTCTTCAGAAAGTGCCCTTCGTCTAGAGAGTGAACTCTTATTTTCTGTTTCTTAGCTAAACTCAATGCATTGGTTCACTGCTGCAGAGACATTGACAGCCCTTGATGTCTGATTTTATATTTACATTCTGCTTAATCTCATCTCCCAAGAGTTCATCAATCTTTGTCAGTAATGGGGCTTGCACTTTTGTCTTTGTTTACTTGGAAAGCATCGAAAACAAGTTGATGGCTCTTTTTTATGAGTCATTCTACAAAAAAATATATTCTTTCAAAGAAGTGTCTTTGAGAAAAGTTCCATGCTAGTGAAAAGCTGGACGAACACTCTGGTGAATACAAGAGTTGACTCATGTCAACAGTGTTGCCTTTGAGAAGGAAACTGCAAAACATACTTCGTAGTGAATTGATTTCAGATATTTGAAGTTGTAGCAGCACAATGGCTCTGGGGAAAGAAGTGTGTGTAACCATCAATTGAGTTTAGAAAACTGTGGACTTTTTCTTGTTCTTTTTCTGAGTCTCTCAAATTTGTGTTACTGAAACAGAGATGACAAACAACGAATGCCCCACCACAATTGGAAGTATTCAGCAATTCCATCAGTTACTTAAGAACCAATGTTCTGACAGATTTTATAGCCACTTGTACAATTCTATTAAAAATTCTCTTTGTGAAATCTATCTGCGCAGTCTGTTCACTTGGGATCTCTTAATTATTGTGTGCATTTTAGGACATATAGTTACAATGGACTATCCAGATTTACAACAGTGTAACTAAGTTCAGATTTGGGCTCTTAGCCCGGGTTTTATGTATCTATAAGCATTTATGTCATTTTCTTCACTCCAAAATGAGTTCATGCTGGCACAGTTGACTACTGAACCACTCTATTGAGATAACCAGCTTTTCACACATGCATAAAAAATGTTATACATACTGTTCAGACCTTGAATGAAAATTCTTCACACATTTTGAAAAAGCTGTTATACAGTAATGATTTGCAATGCTAGAGGACTTGATAAACCAGATTCCACCATATCCAGTTCATTACCACCACTCTGTAGGTCTACTAATATCAGCCACCAAATCAAGCATTGCTAGGGGCTTCTGAAAAGCATTCAGTCCTTGCTGGACACAAGAGAGCGAGGAACTCTTCTGGCAACGTCAAGCCAACAAAAGTCCTGAAACTGCAACGGCGATGCTTGAGCCTTTAAACTCAGCAAGAAGAACATGGTGGTGTGAAACTGTGATGGCACTTGACTTCACAAGGTCAAACTGCAAAGCCTGGAAGCTCCTGAGTCTTTTACGCAGTGTGGCTTCAGCAGCCTACAAACCACCACGAGTAAGTGCAGATGCCATCTCTTCACAGTTAATTGCCAACTCTCGTGTGCCAATGGATTAAAAACATCAGGAAGCAAGTCCTCAAACAACTTTATCACACACTAAACCAGTGCCAGATGTTTTCACCCCCCCTGCACCGTAGATGAAGTGGACAAGGGTCTCTCCAGGAAAGTGGCAGGAATAGATGGAATGTATCCAGATTTCCTGAAGAATCTTGGTCTGAAGGCAAGAAGGTGGCTGGCAGATTTCTTCAGCAACATACATTCTTCTGGCATAATACCAAAAGAGTGGAAAGAAGCCAAAAATATAGCCATTTTGAAGCCTAGAAAAGAGGCCACTGACCCAAAGAGCTACCTGTCCATCTCCCTCCTTAGTAGTTGCTATAAACTGTTGGAGTGGCTCCTACTTCAAAGGTTAAAGCTGATTCTGGAGCAACAGGTTCCCAAAGACCAGACTGGATTTAGAACTGGTCAAAACTGCTGTCACCAGGTGCTGGCCTTAACCAGCTACATAGAACCCGGGGCACTGCCCAAGCAGCAGCCCAACAGTCAGCCCCCCGGTGGGGCTCCCACTGTTAGTCCCTCCTCCCCGTCTCCGTCCCCCCATTATTTTTAGCAAAAGTCACACAGGTTGCGGTCTTCCATGAATTTTTGTTTATTGCCCACGATCTGTCTGTGGCTTTTACTAAAAATACCTCTGACAAAATCTTAACCTTATTTATGAGGATAGGGGCTTAGTTGTAAAGTATACATTGCAATACATACGGTACTAACATTTTGTTGAGAATAGTAATGTAAGTAACCTACATAGTTAATGGGATTTCTTGGATACCAACATTTTATGCTAATTTATTCTATCTTGGCACTTCCTCAACTTACTCTACACACAGTTGATTACTGTTCCCTAGACAACTTAGGACTCTCAGCTCTCTTAATTTTAAGTGATAGTAAAGATAGAAAAGAAATTTCTCAGGCTGAGAAGCTCCGTTTCAGTCCCAGATTTTCTTTCTTACATTTAATCCTTCAGCATGTCCTTTTCTTTCTTCACTGCAATCTACCATATGATCATTTTTAATCATACAAGTTACCCCTATCATGTATGATAATTAATGTATATATATTACAATTGGCTGCAGGAGCTTTGCAAGAGGGAATTTCACAAGCAGATGAAGAATTATAAAGCTGCCTTCATGGGACCATTTGTAGTGGCAAATTTTTTACAGCGGTTTCATGGAACATTTGAAAGATTTTGAGCAGTATTTCAGCATGAAGCCTTTTTTTTTTAAGGACTGAACAAAGTTCTTATTGTTGCCAAGCTATTGAATATTGCCATCTGAACCTATTCAGGGAGCTACAGTCTTGTACGTTTTTTATTATTAGAGAGAGTTCTAAATATATACAATGCTTAACAAAACACACACAGACACACCACCACCAAACCCCTCTCCCACCCTGAGAAGTATCATTAATTCTAAACCAGACAGAAACAATACACAGGACAGAAGTTCAAATGCAAATCACTGAGACCTCAGGCCAGATTGTCCACTGCCTTACGCCTCATGTAGTCATTTACACCAGTGCACAATACTACCATCCTGATTTGGTTTCCCCTTGAACCCTTTTCCACAGGTGTGAATGGCTGCACAAGGTGCAAGGCAGTGAAGAAGAGGCTGGCCCATCGTTTGAGAGGTGCTCCACTCAGGAAGCCGTGGGTTTTAAGGAAGGATCTGGAGGAGGAGCTAGTGGGTGCTTTTATGCAATAAGTGAGAGGGGGTAGTATTAATATTTCATTTATTACTGTTCAGTAGATTATTTGTTCTCTGGTAATGCCTAAAAGCCCCAGCCAGGGGGAGGGCTCCATTACACTAGGCACTGTATAATAGAATAGCAGACTGCCCCTGCCCCAAAGAAATTACAATCTAAAAGACAAGGCAGACAAACAGATATAGAGAGATAATGGAAAACACCTTCATAAATGTACAGAACACATTTCTTCTTCAGTTTTCCCTTCATATAACACATCCATTCCCCCACCACCTCCCCTGTCTCCATTTGCCAGTCACATTCCCTTCACAGCCCTTGCTCAAACGGAGTGTCCTGCCACTGTCCTTTGCTCCCCATACGGAAACCTTGCACCTCGTTCTGGCGCAAAGGTGTGGGGAATTCACAAACTGTGTTAAGTGTTTGCAGGCCCCTCTAGTTAGCTTCCTCTCCTTAAGGGGCACAGGGCAGTGAGTCCCATGCTCCTCCTTAAGGGGAGGGGGCAGTACTGCACAGGTTCCATATGCTCCTTTAAAGCCCTAACTATCCCCCCACCCCCTTTGCACTGTGAATGAATGTTTCCTATCCAAAATATTTAATGACTCTTCTCTGTCCTCTCTCCATCCACATTAGACACATTATTGCAATTCTCTATTAACATGGGGAACTGTGTTTTCCTCATCCCACCATCTGAGTGTAATCGCAGGAGAAATCAATATCTAACATAGGCTATCTGTCAAGAGCATTAAACATATTTAAATCATAAACAAGTGGAGATTCAAATACAAAGGCACTAGCTGGCTGCATTGGTGATCAATCTGCTGCTTAATTCTATTTTTAAAATGTAAAGATCAGCAGCTATGTTTAAATATCTGTTAAGACCCCAAACCAGAGATAGAATTCTGTAGATAGAATTGCTCACCGGTTCCTTTAATTTTCATAAATCTGTCCATGATGTTATTTCTGGAGTCTGTATTGTTTAGCAAATAATGCCACCACACAAGTAAGCAGAAGAATCAGGGAGTATTGCTGTTTCTGCTCTATGGAGTCTTTCACGTTGCATCAAATTTTAAAGTGGTCAAAATAGGCGTAGGTTAATTTAAATCAGTGGGGCTATCTCAATTTACGTCAGCTGAGGCCAATGCAGCTCCTATTAGTTTCAGTGGAAGCCGTGTGGGTGGACTGGAGGCCCAGTGTGTCTCCCTAGATATTAGTATCTAACACGCATGCAAGCCTATAGTTAGGCTTTTGTGTAGAGGGCCAGTACAACATCTATGTACCACTTGAGAACCTATTTCAGCCCTCAAAATAGAGCTGAAGTACAACTTTAGTGATGAAAAAGATGGTATCCACTGTGATTCCCCCCTCTCCCCCCCAGCAATTAGTTAGACAATCCTGATGATAAGACCAGCACTTAGAGGCATCTACAGTTGCAGAAACAGGTTGGCTAGCCTCATTTTGGTCCAGGTCTGCTTGGTTACCATGGATTTCAAACATCTAGTCAAAATGCATATAATCAGTACTTCCATCAGAGATGGATCAAGAAGATAATGTTGGGATCTAGATTACAGATTGTAGTCTGTTTAAAATCATGTTTCATATCTAAGGTCCAAATCTGAAGGCTCTGATCTCTCATGATCTGTTCTAGCTAAATTTTTCCCCAAATGGTAGAAGTCTTGAGACCAGCTGACTGCAGAATCTAGTAATCAAGTAGTCAGTTTCAGATCTGACCTGGACTTAAAATTGTTGTAGGGGCAGGTTAGAATTCAGGAGTTGTGGTTACATTTTGTTCAATGAAAATGAAAATTTCTACCAAAATGCTTTTTTTTTTTCAACAGTTGTTTGGGGGTTTTTTAATTTTTTTTTTTTTTACCAGAAACGGAACACTTTTAAATAAACACTTTTACTGAATGTTTTTCAAAAACCAGAACTTTTGGAGGGGGACATGTTGGATTCACTTTTTCATTGAAAAACTGAAAAAAAATCAGAGGAAATTTTGACAGAAACAAAAAACCTGACTTTTGAAATGTCATGTGAAAAATAACTTTCATTTTTTACTCAACTCTCATGAATATCCATAATTTAAGGTTCCAATTTATGCATCTATCTTATTTCTTTGTTTCTATTTCAAAATGAAAGACAAAGAATAAATGAAGAATCGATTGTGTAACCAAATTTTTACTCCCGCTGTGATTCCTTGGGACATCAGAAATCATAAGGGTGAAGTCTGAGAGGTCTGATGATTATGAAACACTGAGATAAACAGAAATATGTTGCTCTGTATAGCTGGTTGTTACTGTATACGTGTCTAGAGCTTTTGGAACATAAAATAAATTAATATATGGAGTCTCCTTTTTTCTCACTGTCCCACATCTTCCATTATTCTGCCTTTCTTCACACTACTCACATTTATCTGTTCCACTCTATACCTACCTGACTTTCAGTAACCCTGATCTGCTTTTAATTTTTACTCTTTTTTTAATTAAGAAACCTAAATTGATCATTTTAATGCACAGGTTTTCTCTTTCTCCCGTTATCTCTCTCTATCGTTTTAAAAAGTACAGCCAGATTTATTTGAAAGGCTTATTTTTTTTAAACCTACCTTATTGTTAGGGTCAACTTTTGTTCTCACTATGGCATAACTCCACTGATATAATGAGAGCAGCGTTTGGCCTTTAAGCTAGTGCTGGCTCTTATTTTCTCAGCTAAGGCCAGAAAATAAATGATGAAACCCAGCCATACCTGTACACATCAGACTTCTTTATGGTTCACTAAGGCTCTCTTGCCCCTTGACTCCTTAGCAACTCATTCTTGGTGCCATTTTGTGAACTGTTGTATCATACCCTCTTGTTCAAATTACTTGCTGCAACTTTAACATCTGAAAAAGACGACAATCAGAAGTGTCAATACCACAGTGCAGAAATTAACCAGCTATTGCGGAGCATTCTCTCAATACTCTGGTATTGGTAGGAAGTGCTGCCCCAGAAACTGAGTAGATCAAAACTTTCCCAGCCTGCAGGAAACTCTAATTGGTCCCCAGCTGCCAGTACAGAGTGCTATTGCTGTTGCAGATAAACTGCTGAACAAACTCATTTGGTATTGATTTTCTATGGCGATACATATTACTTTGAGTATAAATTTTCAATCTAAACACACATGAAAAGTTGTATGACATTACAGATGGATAGTATTGTGTGAAGAAGATGTAGCAACTTTGGGTCTGAGAAGGAGAGAATATTAGAGGGTTATTGTATTATCTTGATCTATTTTTATTTACATAGATACAGCGTCTGCATAAGGCCTTGAACAGAATGGATTTTAGCAGCAAAGCAGGTACAATTCCATCTTCTGAATAGACAAGCTGCATCCAAGGCTTTTTTTGCTCCCTCTCTTTGGAGTTTTTTTTTTTATCCTTCATAGTCCAGATGATTTTCAGATGATTTTCAGACAGACAAGCCATATTTCTTTGCTTTGTAATAATTAGGTCACGACTCAATGACACTGAAGTTCTTTTGTCTATGCTACATTCCCTCAGGAGAGATGCTTTCACTTGTAGCAGAGCTATTTTGTATGGGAGTGCTCTGCACTACAAAAGGGGATCCACTATAGGTCATCTGCAAATGAAAAAAGTATAGGCTTGTGAGGGCCCCACCACCCACTTGATTTGATGAAAAGGAGATCTAAAAGGGCTTTTTTGCAAAACCACGCTTTCCCCCCCTAATTTTACATTTCAAATTAAGCCTTGTCTACCCTGGAGAACTCACCTGGCCACTGGAGAACTGATTAGATTTTGATACACAACACCAAGAAAATGAAGCTTGACTGAGAAAGGATTACGTCTCCCCACCCCACCCCAACTGTTTAAAACTCTCTGGGACAAATTCTCTTCTAGTGTAGAAAATTTAGCTCCTTGGTTTTTACTTATTTTTTTAACTGCTATTTAATTCAATCACCCTACACAATTTAGGAGAAACTAAAAAGATTCAACAACCCCACTCTTTAACTGAAGGGTAAGAGAACTTACAAATCAAATCTGAGATACACACTTTCCTCAAAAGTCCTCTAGCAAAACCAGGGAAGATCAGACTGGTCATCGCTGAAATATCTAAGGAAAAAAGCAAGTAGAAAAATAACCATTTTTTTCCCTAAGCCAAATCGTTGTAAAGGACAAAACTAATATTTTTCCATTTACAGGTCAGCTTTAAGTCACTGCCCTTTAAGTCAAATTTCCTGTTGAAATCTACATGTAACTTAATATCTTTCCCTGGTGGAGATGGGTCTGGAGTGGCTGCGGTCTTCTTTGAGACTTCTGCCCATATTTTATCAAAAAATGTTCAGTAACTATTTACCAGCCCATATTTACATTAGCCCCAGACCCTTAGACAACAGAGTACATTGTATAGTGGGCAAGGTAGATCATGGGGTATCTTTATTTTATCTATAAATGAATGACAGTACTAAACCTTTCAGGGTAAGGTCCACATGTCATGTGTTAGTGGTTATTACAAATAGTGTTGTTCATATAGAGGGGTTTGCTGACCTACAGTTGAATTAACTGGAGAATTATAAATTTAATGAAACACTGAGATTATAAATCTATTTTCCTATTGGTGACTGTACCAGCCTTAAAATGGTAAATAGTACCAATACTATAAATAGAACACTGTATGTAGATGGTGATTTTCAAAGGCACAAATGCAGCTAGGCACCAAACTCCCATTAAAGTCTGTACTGTTTCTGGACTATGTGTGAAAGTCAATGGGAGTTGCGTGGCTAACTTCATTTGTGCCTTTGACAATCTCCCACCTAATGTGCAGTTTAACTTTCAACATTTCAAACCCACAAAAAGGCAATTATAGTTGGTGTAATTAAAGTATCTTCCATTTTGAAAGATTTCAGAACAGCCACATTGTTTATCTTTAGGGCATTTCTGATTATATAGTCCATATACAGTATGTCACCTGGGCATCCTCAGTTACCTTTTGTAACACACTTGATAAGTCAGTGTATGCTAGAGCATGTCTGTTTCATATTTTTAATCACAGGAGACAATCTTGACTAACTGAAATGCCTCCCTTTGGAATGGTTTCTAATTATGTTTATTGCTATTTAAGCAATTTTAAAAATTACTGCTCTCAGAATTACCTGTGTTTAATGTGCACTGTAGTTGAACTCTTGCTTCAGAATTATAACTCGTCCTAGACTACTTTTTAAGGGTGGAGAATTTTCTTCCCTCTTTTCATTGTGTTTGCTGGAATTGATGCAGTTCCATTCAAGTTCAGAATGGCATAATGAGATATCTGCTATTGTAATAAAAATGCTCCCACACAAAACACCCACATCTTGTGTTTTGAAAAATACTTTTGTTCAGTTTTTTACTACAACAGAGAGTTGGAAACCATAACTATCATTATCTGCACCCTGCCTACCTCAAGTGCAAATACTAATGGGTGAGGAATGTTTAGCCTATTAACCACTGGAAAATCACTGTTCCATTAGCAATTCTATATGAATATCATCCACTACAACTAGAAATTACTTGCTTCTTCTTTCTATAATATTCCTTCCATTTGCTCTGAAATATTTTCTTGCTGACTTTCATACTAACATTGATCCACACACTAAGGTGGGCAAATGTTGACAGTTTGAATTTGTAGTGGTTGAAATTTGATCGTTTATTATTAGGACTGAATGAATAATTGACTCTTTTGATTTGGAGACCAACTGTCCCCCCAGCCCCACCCCAACAATATCCAGTTCAATTTGAACCAAAACCATTTTTTAAAAAAGTCATTGAACCAAAAAAATCAAAAGTTCATTTCAAATCAACTGAAATGTTTCAGGTAGATTTGAAACAATTTTTTTGGATTTTTAATTCTTTTAAAATTGACCAAAATGTTTCAGTCAACCTGAAATTTAATTTTAATTTTTTTTAAAAGATTTTTCATTTCAATTTGGCCATTTTGGGGTGGTTTTTACCTTTTATTTTTCAAACTTGAATTTGAAACACCATTTTGAAACAAAATATTTTGACTTGGAAAACTTTTTTTTTCTCAGCTGAAACTAGTCATAAAATTCAAGAATAGTTTCGGAACACTGAAAAATGCATTTTTGATGGAAAAAATCTATTCAGCAAAAATTTTTGCTCAGCTCTATTTATTACTTAATATGAACCTTTTATTTTCTTCCAATAAACAGAGTTAAAGTATGTTTTTACTCATTGATTCCAGAGGGAAGGAAAAGCTAACTTTCATCAGTCAGTTGCTCCCCTTACCAATCCTGAATTTGTGATGTTAGTGAATGGGTTATTCTGCAGTAGTAGTGTATCAGATTGTCTTGTTTTACGCATTATTGTTTCTGGACTATGTGTGAGAATGCAAAGCATCTTAAGCAAGGGTGATTTGTGGCTCCCTTGTGTCAGTCTATCTAATCTTCACAACATACATTACAGCTATGAGATCACAGCATCTCCTTCAGCAGGAGGCTAGCTACAGGCTGGAGCTAGTGTCTCACTGGGAAAATTAAGTGGAACATTTTATTACAGTTGCTGGAAGAGAAGAACACTATTTTGGCACAAGAAATTATATCCATGATAATTAAATATTAGTAGTCTATAGTTTTGCTATTTTTATGACATTTTTGCAAATTGTGATTAGCTTGGTAGGGGGGAGGCATTGCCGAGGGTTAGGTCATTTACTTTTCTTTTCTGCAGCCAGGAGCTCAAGTCCTGATTTAGGGCATGAATTAGGGAGTTTTGTAGATTGCTTTAAGTCTAGTTCAGTCACCTGCATCACAAAACACCACGGAATGTACCATGATTAACAGTATGTCCAAGAGAGGAACTGAACTAGAACAGCAGGGATGTCTTGGGTCAGGATACAGTTGCCTCAGCATCGGGGAAGCTGGCACAATCCCATACCCAGCTGCGGAAAATGTTCCTTACTTTAATAGGCACCTAGAGCCTGTATATCCAGTTCATAATACATTCATCCAAAAAAGCAGTTAGGCATCTGTTGTTTATTAAGCATCTTTTAGGTAGGTATGAGCCAATGGAGGTTGCATCCAAAATGTAAAGACAGCCCAGCTGCACAGTGGTCCTTAAAAGACAGAAGCTGTAGATACCTGTAGTTTGCTACAATATTCCTCAATAAAACTATAATTGAGAGAGCTGAGAAATGGTCAGGCAAGAAATTACAATAAATATCTAGTATCAGAGGGGTAGCCGTGTTAGTCTGGATCTGTAAAAGCAGCAAAGAGTCCTGTGGCACCTTATAGACTAACAGACGTATTAGAGCATGAGCTTTCATGGGTGCATCCGACGAAGTGGGTATTCACCCATGAAAGCTCATGCTCCAATACATCTGTTAGTCTATAAGGTGCCACAGGACTCTTTGCAATAAATATCTAAACCATGGGACCTCTAAGGCCAAAAGGGGACAATAGATAGACATGAAAATAAGACTTGAATATATTGTTGATAGACCTAAGTTCACTCTCTGCCCCATCAGCAAACTGTCATCCTATTTCCCTACAAAATTTTACAAAACAAGGTTATAAGATGCACCTCATTTTCCCCACCTCTGTTTGCCCAGATAGACCAACCATCCTTGTTCTGGAGACACATTGTCTAAAGAATCTCATTACCCTAGGAATAGGAAATGCAATGTTTAAATAAAATCTACAAACTATAGTCAGCCACTCGACAAGAGTGTCTCATAACTATATAAGGATGAAACTTCTCTCTCCCTTTATGTAACTACAAAGAAGCTACAAAGATTTACAGACCGAGGTAGCATCCCATTTGCCTAAGCACATGGGCCATTGTGTTCTGGAAGTTAAGTCTGAGAGACAAGCATAAACCTACATTTTGTTTTTAAACAAGTCAGGAATAGCTTGCTGGTGACCCCAAAACCTGAAAGTTCCAGAGGTCAAACTTATTGACACCTCTATCTCTGTGTGTATGTGTGTGTGTATATGTGTGTGTGTGTGTGTGTACAGTTTCTCAGCTGGGGTGAAAGATGTACTTTTGTTTGCCTTGTGAATCAGATATGCATTTCTCGTCTATGCATATTCAGTCTCATTCTGCCCATGAATGTTTCATATCCTATGATAAATCTGAGAGATATGACGTGAAAAGCATTAGATATAATCAAAGAATGAATAGGTTGTGACCACTTGATTTAGAGTAATTATGAGGGATTTTGTGTGTCTTCTCTGATTATGAATGTTACACTAGAGAACTGATAGGAATTGCACAGCAGCAGAAGGAATAAAGGAATGTTGAAACATAAGCACCTAACTACGGTATAATTTTGGAATATTAAGATTTATAAAGGGAATTCCAGTTAACAATTGGGGCTAATATTAAAATACAATCCGTGAAATGATTTAAACCCGCTGACTAGAAGAAGCGTGGACAATGTTTGTTATGCACCAACACCACCTACTGGATATCAATGTAAGCAGCAGAGAAACTGAGGGCAGGTCTACACTATCGCTTACGTCGATCTACCTTACCTCATTCAGGGGTGGGAAAAAGACACACACACCCGAGTGACACAAGTTACAGTGACCTCAGCACTGTCCACACTAGCATTATGTTGGCGGGAGACATTTTCTCACCAACATAGCTTCTCGTGTAGACTTGCCCTTAATGAGAAAGCTGAAAGCAAATGAAGTTGGCAACTGCCCAGTAGAAATCAGAGGGTGGCCTTCTCCAACGAGCCCTGAAATCATATATAAAACTGAGGTCATCACGTGGGACCCCAGAGCTTACTGAACCCCTGTGTGGAAAAGATTCTCCCCTCCTCCTGGGTCACAAGTCTACGAAGAGCTTAATGATCCCCCAATAAGACCAATGCCTGGATCAATTGTTTGGAGAGGACTCTCCCTCATTCCAGGGTTAACAGGGTAAGAAGTGGTGAAAATCCATTTCAAAGATTGTATTTTCCCTTCTGTTCTTTAACATAACAAGATAACCTTCCGTTATTTGAGTCTATGCTCTTTAGTGAGACCTCAAGTATCCATATTTGAGATTTTAACTAATGATATATGCATACAAGCAAATTGGCTGTAGACAGTTTTTGAACTGGAACTTTAAGCAATTGTTTTTGATATTTTAAACGTGTTCCTTTCAGACCAAACTATTCAAATAGCAGGGACCACACTCTTAAAAGTGCTTTTAGTGCATCCTGTTTTCTTGGAGAAATATCGAAAGTGTCATAAATGTGTTAGGTACCAAAAAATTGATGATTGACGATGATCGTAAGTAAATATTGCAAAAAATCTTTGTGATTTGCACTGTTCTTTGTTGTAACTGCTGAGCTCCGGCCCCTGACACTTGCTTTCAGGACTATACTGGTGTGTTCAGTACATGCCTAGAAGATTGGTTGTGTCTACTCTTGATTAATGAACTGTTGATTGTATACTTATGTGGTTCTGGGTGAATTAATAAATTGTTGACTGGTTAAGAATAACCACATCTTAGTTTGAGAAATACTGTGCATGTTAAAAGCACCTAGCATTACAATTAGTAAACTAGCATTCCCTGGACTCAGTAAAAAGGGATTATCCTATTAGAGTCCATTCTGATATTGACTATAGCACTTATCCAGTTGGCAAATCTAACTTGTTAGATTTCAACCTTAAAATCTAACTGGCACCTCAGTAAAATCATAAAATTGCCCCCTTTCATGCTTACAACGATCCATTTAATCTGATTGGCTGAATAACACAGGCCATAGAGAATTTATCCCAGTAATTCCTGCATCAAGACCAATAACTTGACCTAGAGCATACATTTTAACAAGAGATACAGTCTTGATTTACAGACTTCAAGTGATGGAAAATCCACGTGCCTTAGAAGTAGTGTACCCTGTTGACTCGCACATCTGCAGCTCAGTTTCTCTTCCAACCAGCACAAACACCTAGTTGTTTTAATTAACGTGCCCCCTTTCAGTTTGTTTTATCAAGCCCCTTCCGTTCCATAATATAATCAATTCCTTTGGCCCTTCCAGACAAAGGTGGTTGTCAACAAGTTCCCTTTAATTCACAGTTCCTGTCTTTTTTGTAGCATCAGACTCAACAGAACATGGTTGCAAGTTCCTCCCCTGTTCCTGCTACCAGCTGGTTCTCCCTGGAACCCAGCACAGTTCCTGCTGGTCTCTCCCTGGCTCCCTCTCCACAGGGAATTGCCTAAATCCTTGTGAACTTTCCCCACCTGCCACCATACTGGCTTTGCTGGAGGAGAGCCATCCCACTTCCTGCAGGTCTCCCTCATGTGTGAAGAGGAAGCCCATTTTACAGGAGCACTACCTCTGGGCTGTCACATGTCCATTGGTAACCTGACTCAGATGCAAGTCTGGGTGTCTTCATCCCTGAAAGTACCATCCTTTCCTGTGACACTTCCACATCCCTTGGTAAGCTATGTCAATGCTTAGCGACAATAGCAGCGTGTCCTGTATAGTCCATTAGGAAATAGGATGCAACATTGTGCAGTGGACAGGACCCTAGACTAGGGGTCAGGAGACTTGTGTTCTCTCCCCAACTCTTCCACTGACGTGGCTGTATGACCTTGGGCAAATCACTTCTCTGTGCCTCAGCTTTCCTATCTGCAAAAATGGGGTGTCCTATGAGAGCTATACACGAAATATGCTAAGAGCCCATTATTTATTATCCCTGCCAAGTCATTTATCTCTTTCTCTGTTTTCCTATCTGCAAAGTGGGGATAATATTGACCTACATGTGGCTCTAGACATCATAATCCTGTGGTCCTGATTCTTACAGTAAGGCCCTTTTACAATGCCAATGTAGGGCTACACTCTCGTGTAGTGTTGCCAAGTCTTGTGATTTTTAAATTTTTTTTGCAAGTGAATAGGAGTCTGCTGATGACGTGAATTCCAGCCATGTCAGGAGAAGTGGGGAGAACCTCTCTGATTGTCAGCCTGTCCCACTTGTCCATCTCCTGGGGTAGAGCAGCCAATCAGGGCTGCTGCAGGAAGCAGGCAGAGCTCTACCTGCCCCCCAGCAACCCAACCATTAGCACAGGAGGCGGTGGGGGGAAAAGGGAGCAGAAAGAGCCCAATGGCTGGGGCTGCTCCACTTCCTCCTCCCAACTCCTGTGAGCAACAAGATTGCTCCTCTGCTCCTCCTCCTCTCCCCTTTCCCTCCTTGCAACACCAGCCCTGGGAACGGGAGAGGGGAGTGAAGAGCTCCTGAGGCTGCCCCCACAGCCTGGAAGGGCGAGAAGGGGGCTGTCACGGACCCACGGGATCGGTGCTATGCCCCCAGCTTTGGAACAGTCCCTTGGATGTGCAAGGGGTCTCATTCTTCCTCTGTGGTAGATCATGCAGCCTCACCACCGCCTGAGACTGAACCTCTGCATGCCAGACCTCCTGCTTCCCACCATGAGCTCTGTTCAGCAAGTCCAACTCAGATAGACTCTTGGTAGAGACTTGTACAGTCTTCAGGGACTAATGCACCTCACCAAGCATTTACAGTGACTCTCAGGTAGCATTCTCAAAACAGTAGGGTTTATTAGTCAGTTGGAACACAGCATAGGAAGTCCTTAGCTTAGCACAGAGAAACGAAGGTTAAAGCATAGACCATTCTGGTCAGCCCAGAGCAATTCATCAGCCAAGCTATAGTGAAACTCCATTTTTCAGGCTCCGGCTATGTCTTCACTAGAAACACTACAGTGGCAGTGCTTCAGTGTAGATACTCACTACAGCAATGAGTAGTGAGCAATGGAAGAATTTTACCATCTACCTAGCACTGTCTATACTGGGTATTAGGTTGGCTTACCTCCATTGCTCACAGGGCATGGATTTTCACACTCCTAAGCGACGTAGATGGGTCGACCTAACTTGAGGCTGGGTCATTGGTTGCTAGGTGTCAACATCCTGGATGGTTGGGATTTCTGTTGTCTTCCATTGATATGGGGTCGGCCTCAGCTAGTCCCTTTTAATGACACATTCAGGTTCAGACAGCTAGTCGGCACCATCCATGTCCCTTAGCCTTCCCTGAGAGCTAATTAGGTTGTCATCCTCACCCCGCTAGGTGGCCATGCAAAATATAGAGGAAACTGAGGCACGTACATGATTTATAAAAAAATTACAGAAAATTTCTACTTTGTCACAGGGACCCCACACTTATCTGCCCCCCTACAAGCCTGGGAGAGGGGCAAGAAACCCCAGGAGGATTAGAGGTGAGGCTGGGGTGAACAGAACTGATGTGGGGGGAAAACTGATCTGGGGACAGGAGGGACAGGATTGATCTGGAGGTTGTGGGTGCAGAGTTAAGTGCTGAGCGGAGGGCAGATGTCGGGTGAGATCTCCAGCAGCAGGGGCCACACTCGGCTGTCCCAAAAAATGTAAGAGAGTGGGCAACACTAACTGTCTCTCACACACAAAGTGAGGATGGTCAAGGGAGTTCAAAAATCATGAGACTGGCCTAAAATTTGGAAAAGATTATATTATATTTTTGGTCTATCTCATGATGTGTGTATGTGTGCGTGTGTGATCTGACTTGTGATTTTTGGGGTTGGCAGTACTGCATATCAATCAAGTTACTCCCATGCATAAATCTATGCAGGATTGGATCCTACATCTCTGAATTAACAAAAGATATCTCATAAATTCATATTTCTATGCCCAGGGAATGGCTGGCCTTGTGTCATCAGTAAATTACAGTCAATTGAAGAAATTTTGTGGTAAATGATTAAGAAAAACACACTTGAATAGTTTGTAAGAGATCTCTCCTAAAATTATGTAAATCACTCCCAGTGTTTAGTTAGATCATCATTCATACGTGAAATGCATAGGGATTAATAATAATAATAAATTAATGGAGATATCCTATCTCCTAGAACTGGAAGGGACCTTGAAAGGTCATTGAGTCCAGCCCCCTGCCTTCACTAGCAGGACCAAGTACTGATTTTGCCCCAGATCCCTAAGTGGCCCCCTCAAGGATTGAACTCTCAACCCTGGGTTTAGCAGGCCTGTCAAGGCTGCTTCCCCACTCTGAATTTTAGGGTACAGATGTGGGGGCCTGCATGAAAACTTCTAAGCTAAACTACCAGCTTAGATCTGGTCCGCTGCCACCACTCCCAATGTGCTAATTCCCTTCCCTGGGTAGCCTTGAGAGACTCTTCACCAATTCCCTGGTGAATACAGATCCAAACCCCTTGGATCTTAAAACAAGGAAAAATTAACCATCCCCCCTCCTTGCTCCCACCAACTCCTGGTGGATCAAGATCCAACCCCCTTGGATCTAAAAACAAGGAAAAATCAATCAGGTTCTTAAAAAGAAGGCTTTTAATTAAAGAAAAAGGTAAAAATCATCTCTGTAAAATCAGGATGGGAAATAACTTTACAGGGTAATCAAACTTAAAGAGCTCAGAGGACCCCCCTCTAGCCTTAGGTTCAAAGTACAGCAAACAGAGATAAACACTCTAGTAAAAGGTACATTTACAAGTTGAGAAAACAAAGATAAACTAACACGCCTTGCCTGGCTGTTTACTTACAAGTTGAAATATGAGAGACTTGTTCAGAAAGATTTGGAGAGCCTGGATTGATGTCTGGTCCCTCTTAGTCCCAAGAGCGAACAACCACCAAAACAAAGAGCACAAACAAAAGCCTTCCCCCCACCGAGATTTGAAAGTATCTTGTCCCATTATTGGTCCTTTGGGTCAGGTGTCAGCCAGGTTACCTGAGCTTCTTAACCCTTTACAGGTAAAAGGATTTTGGAGTCTCTGGCCAGGAGGGATTTTATAGTATTGTACACAGGAGGGCTGTTACCCTTCCCTTTATAGTTATGACAAGGCCAATGCTCAAACCACTGAGCTATCCCTTCCCCTGGTTATTTATTTAGTGATTATTCATTGGTTTTGTAATCTTGAGTTACCGCAATTGGATTTATGTGGTAGATATTAATCTTCAAGAATCTTTCAACACATATTTGATACATTATAAAGTCAATAGTTTTTGATGTTGCTTGTGAAACTTCATGGAGCAGATTCTTTCTTTCTCATGGCCATCTGTTTAATCTAATCTGTTTTTATCTGGCACCCATCACTGTAGTATCCGATGGTCTCCAAAAAGTGATTGACAGGAAAAATTCCAATAATGGACTACGTTTCTCCCTCCTTTCCAGAAGGTTACTGATTTTTTAAAAAAATATGTAAATGTGAATTTTCCCCTCTTACTCCTTTTCTCCTCTTTTTCTTATTTGATTGTTGCTGCTTTTGTGGTAAGACCAGGCTAAAGAAGTGAGCTAAAAAGTAGAAATGAAGAGAAAGTGGGTAGGGAAACAATTGTCTGACCACACATAACAGCATTCAACATTGCACGAGAGCTCTGTGTGGACACAGAGGGGAGAACAAACACCTTGTGCCATTACCTTTTGGTTTTAAATTTACGTTTTCTCCTATGTTAAGAAACCATTTAAAAGAAATCCTGTTATCCTCTCTGTTTTAGTTTACCTAGCTGCAAAATGGGGTCGCTGCATCTTAGTTTCCCCATCTCTAAAATGGGGATAATAATATTGACCTTTTTTTTTTTTAAAGCGCTTTAAGATCTACTGATGAAAAGCACTACATAAGAGCTAGGTATTATTATTTATTACCTAACAGAATTAGGCCCTGATCCTGCAATTGAATTCACTAGCGCCAACACTTATATCCATACAGAGTCCCATTGAAATCATTGTAGCTCTATGCAGGCATTGGTGCATGCCAATATGAAGCTCACTTCAGGATTGGGGCCTGAGTTTGTGAAGTGTAGAACCAGTCTCAAAATTTTTGAACCAAAAGTTTTGGCTTCAACAAATCTTACTGATTTTTTTTCAAGAGGAAATTTTAAACAAAAAATATGTTTCCAAGCAACATTTCAAAACTAAACACATTTTTATTTTGTTTTAGTTTTTTGAAGCTGAAAAATGTTGGTTGTCTATTTTGGGGTTTGGGATTTTTGGTTGTTTCCCCTCTCTTTTTTTACCCCTCTCCCTGTGCCTCCTCCCCAGTTTTCCAGTGGAAAAAGGCAGGTGGGGAGATGGAAAAAGTACAAGAAAGTGGGGAAACCTCCAGTTTCTCACATTTTCCCACTGTTTCCCAACTGGAATGGTTTCTGGAAATCAGGAACAAGGTGTGACATTTTTTTTCTCCACTTTCTCATATTTGTTTACCTTTCTCCCTTTTAACAAAAGAAAAGTTGTGGGTTTTTTGTTTGTTTGTTTTTAAAAGAGGTAGGGGATAAATCCAAAATCTGAAAATGGACAACTGAAATTTTTCAGTTGCAAGAAACCAAAAACCCACAACCTTTTAAGAAAAAAAATGAAAATTTTCATTTAAAATGTTGCTTTGAAACAAAACATTTGTTTCAAAATTTCCTGTGGAAAACCAAAATTTTTCAGCTGAAAAATTTCAAACATGCCTAATTCTCACAAAATTGTCTGCAGAAAAAATGTTGGTTTTCCATCCAGCTCTACTAAAGTGCTTTTGAGATTCTTGGATGAAAGGTACAGCTGCACAGAAGTGCACTGAATTAAAAATCCTTCTCTACCCTTTTGGTGTTTGTGGTGGGGCAAGTGCCCCAGCCCCCTGTGAGAGTGGGCTAAGACAGGCCAGAGAGGCTGCGCAAAGCGGCAGCCAATCAGGGCTGGGCAGGAGGCGGCCAATCAGGGCCGGGCTCAGCCCTATATAAAGGCTGCCCATGAGCGGTGTAGTCAGTCTCTCCTAGACCTCCAACAGGGAAGGTCTGTCTCCTGAGTTAGGAGAACAGCACCTGGCACAGTGCAGCGCAGGCTCTGGGGAGCTGAAGGGAACTCCAGCCTGCTACCTGCCAGGCTACAGGCCCTGAGGGAAGGGCCTAAAGGGTCAGAGGGGAAGTGACCCAGGGAGAGTGGACAGCAAGAGAGGGGAGAGAAGGAGGGCAGGGAGGCTGCTGCTAGAGGGTCCCTGGGTTGGGACCCAGGGTCCCCCCCCCCTCCTCCTTATATTGCAACTGGCTTTGAGAAGTGGCCCTATTGGACTGCACCATACCCCTGAAGGAAGGGGTTAGACTTTGGGAGCGGCTGGCCACTGTGGCAGGTGAAAGACTGCTGTTATCCTCCCTTCCCCCCCAGAAGGGAGTGAGAATGGACTAGGGGGCACTGCTGGAAGGCAGTGTCCTGAAGGGGATGCTGTGGGCAGAAGTGAGGTGCCGGCAGAAGGTGAGAGATGGATGGGACACCACCAGGAGAGGGTGCTCCCCATGGACTGAGCTAATTCCCGGAGTGACCAGTGGGAGGCGCCAGCGGTGGTGAGTCCCAACCCTGTCACAGCGTTGTCTTATATTACTATGGAATGAAACTTGAATGTGTGATGGCCACCATGGCTGACACAGTGAGGACTTCCAGAGCTTAAAACATGAGTGTCTACAGCTCCAGCTAAAGAACCAGGCTCTGCATCCTCTGTAGATCAGGCACAGAGTGGGACACCTCACACACTGACTAGCGGGTTACACATGTGTATGAACTAGTATAGGGAAACCTGGAATATTTGGTACATAAATAAATAAATAAATTAATGGAGATATCCCATCTCCTAGAACTGGAAGGGACCTTGAAAGGTCATCGAGTCCAGCCCCCTGCCTTCACTAGCAGGACCAAGTACTGATTTTGCCCCAGATCCCTAAGTGGCCCCCTCAAGGATTGAACTCACAACCCTGGGTTTAGCAGGCCAATGCTCAAACCACTGAGCCATCCCTCCCCCCGAGTACTGTCATTAACAACTAGTTAATCATTTTTCTTCCTCCTTTTACTCTTTCTGTTCCTTGGTTGTGATTTTAGCTATTTTTCCTTTCCATGTTCCTACCACTTTCACTGCAGCTAGTCTCACCATTATGTAGGCTTCTTAGAATTGTACTTGGGGAAATAAAAACTAAATGGCATAAGTAATGTTATTGATGAGAGCTGTTGCTTTTCTAGATTGACTCTCTCGTTGCTTAAAAATTAAAATCTGTACCGCTTTCAGGTTGGGTTAAGTGCATTCATTGAGTTAGCTCTGTAAGGAGCCTTTTATGGTACTGACTGTGACTCGCCTAGTGTCAACAGTGAGGATGTTTGTTTATTTATTGAGAATCTCTTGCTCTGAAATATTGGGGGTGGGGGTGGGAACCAACGAGCCTCTTTCATTTTGTGATATAGTTTTGATTGTTACATTTTACTTTCAAATCTAATAACATTTCGTGCTGTCTGCAACACCGCCCTTTATCCATTGAAGGAACTTCCTTCAAATCCTTCCTTATATGGCTTATTTCTGCCATGATCCCTATAAACCCAACCTGATGATCATGGCTACACAAGTGATAAGACGTCACTGGTCTTCTCCCTCTTCTTTCCTTTTCCTGCTCCTTCAGCCTTACTAACTTCCTGACTGTACCTCTAACCCCAACTGAAAATTCAATTAAAAAAAACAAAAAACAAACAACCTGTAACTAACAAAGCTATGCCATTTTTTTTCACTGTATAAATCTACTTGTATTCTACATTCCTGCCCTGAGCCCTTTGTCTTGTTTCTATCTTTTAGATTGTAAGTAGAACTGGGCAAAACTTTTCCAGTGAATAGTAAATTTGCTGGAAAATGCATTTTTAAGGGCACCAAAATAACCCGTGAATTTGGATGAATTTGATTAATAGTTTTGGCCAAAAAATTTTTTAAAGTTGAAAGTATTTGTTTCAGCCATCTCAAAATGAAACATTTCATTTTTTTGTTTCAAAATATTTTATTTTGAATGTTACTAAATGTTTCAGTTTAACTGTTTTGAAACATCAGTTGTGGGTGTTTTTTCACCCTTTTTAGCTAAATTTCTAAATGAAATGATTGCTTCAGAAATTTACCTAATTAAAAACACAAATAAAAGAGGATGAAAACATCCCAACATTATCTGAAACAAAACACCAAAAAAATTATTTTAAGTTGAACAAACATGTTTGACCTGAAATGAATTTTTTGTTTTAATGAGGAAAAAAACAGTTTTAGTTCAAACAGAACCAAATTTATTTCTGATTTTCAGGTTTGGCCCCACACTGAAAAATCAATTATTTGCTTAGCTCTAATTGCAGCATGGATTGTCCTTGTCTGTGTTTGTACAGAGACCGACATAACAGGACCACCCCAGTCCTGAACTAGGCTTTTGGCACTGCCATAAGATAAATATTTAATGATGACATAAACAAGGGTATGATTTTAAGTAGCTAAATTTGTCCATTAGGCTTCTGTGAACCTTTCATTATGAACCTGAGCCTTAGCCAAGGACTGCTGAAAGGTTCCCTGAGGCTTGTGAACCTTTTAGGGTAAGCATCTCACAAGCTCCCTCCCTCCCCACGGATACTGGGAAAAGATGTATGGTTTTGATCCAAAACCACAATATACATAACAGCTCTGTGTTGCCAGCTTTCATGTTTCTATTGTGAATCTTGTGGTTTTTAGTATAATTCTGAAGCCCTTGCTGCTGAAATCATGCCAATACATGAAAATCTCAACTTACTTCATTAAAAAAAAAAAAGCTTCTAGCCGTCCCTGGTGCAGAGAGGAGTTCAAAAACATGAAGCAAGTGCAAGCTTACAGCTGAAAAAACAGGCCATGAATAAAAAGAACCCAACAATTGTATTTTTTTTTGTTTTTGTTTTTAAACTAATGATTTTGTGAGGCCAGACTCATGATTTTTGAATGTTTGGGGTTGGCAATACTGGTTGCATGACATTTTGGCTGGAACCTGAAAACTCAGAGCAAAACTCCGGGATGCATATACACTTATACGAACTAAAGCAAAAAAGAAGTTACCCATTGCTGTGGTATACCAAACTGCTGAATTTCATATAGCTTTAGTGTGATAGGTAAGCTGAATACTTTTGATCCATATCGGTTTAGTGTTTGTTCTGCAAGGATAGAGCAATTCTAACATGACATGACAAACAGCAGGGATCTGGTTTCTATATTGGGTCCTATCCTTTGAGGGAGGGCACCTATGAAGTCACTTTTGACACTTTTGGCAGTTTACTTTTCAATTGTGAAAGCATCTTTGAACTTAAGTGAATAAATGGGGTGCTTGACACTAGAGAATCACTTGAGAACATTTCAGTTTAGGGTGGTAAACCATCCTTATTATTCTGGCAGGGTCAGAACCAGGCCATGGTATGTCACATTTTAGCCACATGGTGGCAATGGTACTTAGTCTTGCTTGAGAAACTTTTTCAGCATAAACAACAAGGAGTCTGGTGGCACCTTAAAGACTAACAGATTTATTTGGGCATGAGCTTTCGTGAGTAAGAAGTGAGGTTTTTGCTCACGCCCAAATAAATCTGTTAGTCTTTAAGGTGCCACCAGACTCCTTGTTGTTTTTGTAGATACAGACTAACATGGCTACCCCCTGATATTTTTCAGCATAGAGATTTTGATAGAAATCATGCACGTTCTCTGTCTTCCCAGGTGCCATTGGCTGTATATGCTGGTTGGGGCAAGGATGCTGCTGAATATATGTGCACCAACATTTTTGAAATGTTGTTTTTTTTAGAATTTCAGTTGCAAAGGAGTGTTCTGAGTTTATTTGTGTCTCCACTTTTTACATCACAATCTGATCTTTCAGCTTTTGTCCTACAGAGGTGCTCTAGAAATTATTATTAATATAGCATATTACCACAACACCAATGTAAACATAAATTCCTTTATTAAATCTAAAGGCCGAATGGTATTTCTACAATTGCTCTAAATATGTCTAAAAAGTCTATTTTCAGTAACAAAACATCTATTACCATTTTGATCAAAATACTTATTTACAAAAGGGCTAAACGCAGGGGTGCTTAGACCTATATTGGTTGGCTCCAACTTGGTCAGGCAGGTATTAACAATGAACCCTTAACAAGTTTGTTTTTTTTATACTCTTTAATAAACAAGTGATGTCAGTGTGATTCTTAGACCTTAGCTAAGACTGGATGAAGCATTTTTTTTATAATACATTAAACAAACTTATAAAGTCAATTATTTACTGCACCTGGTACCCAATTAACCATGTTTTATTTCTATTACTTCAGTACAATAAATAAGTTAAATAAGATAACACTGGTATTTTGAAGGATCACTACAAGTTTAACACAATGCTTCTTTCTCATGAGCTTTTTTTTTTTTTTTTTGTCACATGCTTTGGGACTATTGCTCGCGCTAATATCCCAACTCAGCTTAAAACCATAGTTCATCCAAGTCTAATGTGGGCCTGTACTCCTACAGGATGAGTGTCTAGTGCCTCTCCCAAAACCGTGCTTAATGTATTCCAGTTTCATATAAATTGTATGGGAAATCTAGGCACTGGGATCCTTTCTGTGTACAATCTAATGTTTAGTTTATTTCTGGAATCTTAAACAAACTCACTTTGGAAAACTGAGACCAATTTCCTGTATCCTTTTTTTCCCTAATCTCTTCATCATGGCCTTATCAGAGAAGACCAGGCTTTACAGCCTTCTTCCAAGAAGGCAATAAACATCTTGTATAGTATTTCATTAGATCACATGTAAAAGCAGGAGTGTGGCCTTCAAATTGAATCTGGAAATAATTGCTGTAAGGAGATATTTACTGGCAGTATATTATTCAGCCACTAGATAGGTCTGTGTACAGTATAAGGTTCCATGGAAAGTGTGTTCCTGGTAAACAATGGGGAAAAAAGTGAGGACTCAAGCTGTGTGAAATCATGTTTGTTTGGTTTAGTTTGTTTGTGTTTGTAGTTACAGCTGTGTAGTAAATGACTCCTGTTTAAAATGGGCAATGATTCTGTATATCATGATGCTTGTCCAATCTTATCTTACTGATTCTATAATCTCTGAACATCTTAGACTGATGGCCAGCAGGGACAATTAGAGCATCTAATCTAACCTGCTGTACATTACAGGCCATTCATTTCCACCCAGTTACCCCATATCAAGCCCAATAGCTTGTTTGACTAAAGCATATATTTCAGAAAGGCGTTCAGTCCTGATCTGAAGACCTCAAGAGATGGAGAATTAACCACTTCCCTTGGTAGTTTGTTCCAATAGTTAATTTTTCCTCATTGTTAAAAATGTAGGTTTAATTTGATTTTTGTCTGGCTTCAGTTTCCAGTCACTGGTTCTTGCTATGCCTTTCTCTGCTAAATTAAAGAGCCCTTTAGAATCCTGTAGTTTCTCGCTGTGATGGTACATTTACACTATAATGAAGTCACTTCTCAGTCATCTTTTGATAAGCTAAAGACACCAAACTCTTCAAGTCTCTCATTATAAGGCAATTTTCCCAGCCCTTGAATAATTTTTGTGGCTTTTTTGGTACCCTCTCCAATTTTCAATATCTTTTAAAATGTGGACACCAGAAATGAACGCAGCATTCCAGAATTGGGCTCACCAATGCCGTATACAGAGACGAAATCACCTCCCTGCTCTCCTCTTTAAAAATCCAAGGGTCGGATTAGTCCTTATTGCCATAGCATGATACTGGGGGCTCATGTTGAGTTGTTCACTGTGACCCCAAAACCCTTAGGGGACCCATCAGGCTGAACCAAGAATTAGCCCTGTATAAAAAACAAAAATGGAACTCAAAACTGAATGTGCTACATTCATAATTACAGGGATTTAAAAAAAATTAAACTTTAAAAAAAATAAGTTTTTGAGAAATATGTTTGCTTCCCCTACCCCCCCACCTTTCTAAACAAATACTCGTCTTTTGTGACAAGTTCTGTGCCATTGCTATTTGTATGGTTGCTTGAGCCTCTCAGAATGAAAATAACATTCCGCAGACAGACATGCAAGCTTGAGGAGAAGTTTGAAGACCTGCACTCCTCAATCTCTTTTTTGTGTGTGTGTGTGTGTGTGTGTCTGTTTTTTCAATGAGCCTGGCTACTCACAAATTTGGGTTCAGTAATCTGTTCCTTGCTTTTCATGGGTTTTTCAGAGATGAAATAACTTGCATTTCCCCACCCCCATCTCCTGACAGGTTCTTTCTTCCACTTGGCCATCTATACAGGACTAGTGGTACTCTGAGTTATCACATCCCATGATCTTGCAAGTGGGGGTGATCCTGAATGACAACTCCAGTTCAACCCCTCCTGAATTTTGGGAACTTTCAGACCTGTTATTTGTATTGTAGTGAGGCCTAGAGGGCCCCAAATAAATTCAGGACTTCATTGTGTTAGGCATTGTACGTAGAAGTAATCCAGTGCTTGCCCCAGAACTGAGCCTTGGCATCTCTAGACTTGCCAGTTCATAGCCCTGGCACGTCTGGGCTTGTTGCAACAGTTATTAATGTAAAAAAATTGCTTGAGTCTGGCACCTCTTTCATTACATATTAAGCACTGAGGCAGTCCCTGACCAAACAGCTGACTATTTAGATAGATAAGACAGAAAATTGGTGGGAGGAGACAGAGGCACAGAGAGGGAAAGTGACTTGCCCAAGGTCACACTGTAAGTCAGTGGCAGAGATGACAGGAGAAACACAAATCTCCTGACTCCCAATCTAGAGCTCTAACCACTAGACAACACTGCCTTCCATGCAATTTGCTACTGTACAAGTAGTTGGCTCTCCAAACCCCAGCAGTACTTTTTCTATGATCAGGATGATGATCTCTCCTGGTTCAGTGTGGCTGAATACAGCTTCCTCCTAAGCCTATCAATACTACTCTTGAAATTACCAGAGGGATTGCTGCCCAACCCAGAAGAGTTTGTCTTGGCTGATCTCTGCTCCTCTAGGCATTAGCACTAGCCTTTATATTCACTTAAGGCAAAGGTTTATAGAACTGAAAAGGGATGAAATCAATAAAGTTTCTAGGGAAACGAATTCCCCTCAGACCTTTGAATTAGTAAAGAATGACATCTATTGTGTTGAATTTTTAACCCTTCCTCTAGAAGTTAATGGAGGATCATCTGCCATGGCATTCCATAGGTTGGTCTAAAAATTCTATGGAAAAGTTTGCATTCTATAATTTGTATAGGACATTCCCCTAAAGGAATCTGTGTGAATTGCAGTTTATTGACTTATTTGTTGGGACACATTGTCCATGATGTGAATGTTACATTATTTAAATATAACTGTGTGCCTCATTGTACGATTTTTCACAATAAAATGGCTACAGTTTATGCTCCTGCATTAACTTTTCCCTACATTTATAACTGTTCACATGCTAACGTTTAAGGCATCAGCCATAATAATAGTAATGAAGACTAACTGCTAGCCATTTCTAAGATGTAAATCTATGCATACTTCCTCTGATCCATTGTCATTCATGTGTATAACTGTACACAAGATTATGCAGCTGGTGCACACAGGTATGACACTTAGGTTGGATTTTCTGTCGATACAATTCATGCAAGATTTTGATTTTTCAGGCCATCCAAGAGCTGCAAGTGTTTTTAAATATAGATGCAGAAGTTGCCACATCTTGTCATCTGATGTGTTTGCAGAACTTGCCCATAGAGTTGAGCCTAGAACACAAGCATCAATTTGTCATCAAATAAGAGTGATTCTTTGCTGGGAAATAGGAATCTCATTGTTTTGCCTTCCACAGTAACAGCCAGATTTAAAAACTCCCTCCCTTCCTCGGTCTGCAATAAAAGCTATTTTAGAACACTTTCAGATGAAATGACTTTGGTGTTAGAAAGTTAGTCATTTTTTAAAAATAAATCACCCAACCAAAAATTTACTAGTTTGTATTACGGTGGTGCCCAAAGGCCCCAGTCAGAGTTGAGATACATTGTACAAACAAATAGGAAGACATATCATGTTTGGTGCAGACTAGTTTAAAAAAAAAAGTCTGCAAATAAATTAGAAAATTTGACAACTGTTTATTAAGTGCAAGAGATTCATTCAGACAACCTCAAATGATGTTGTACAAGCAGGTCAGAGCATTCTCTGGCTCTGCTGAGCTCCCCCAAGTCACTCCCACAGATATCAAATTACCAAGATGGACCCTGATGCTGCAATAGGTGGGTGTAAGCATCCACATTGCAGGATGATGGCCTTGAAGGATGAGAATTCTTATAGCATCTCAAAGTGATTTGCATAGTATTTTTGTCCCCATATTACAAAGGGAGAAACTTAGGCACTGAATGCTAAAGGACTAGTCCAAGATCGCACAAAGAGTCAATGATTGAAAGGGGAACAGATCTCCTTGCTGTAAGTTCTAACCACCTGAACATGTGTTCTCCAAATACATCCCACATTCTAGTGAGGTGGAGGAACAGCATAGCTCTGTTGCTACTTATGCTGTCATAATCATTCCCAGAACTATGGTTTAATTTGAAGTCATAATAATTACTATAAAAGTCCTGAGGTGACTGTTCACTGATCCAGAGGGCCTTTCTTGCTATATTATCTTTTCATATTAACATGTTTTGGTGGCTCTGTCAGTGGTATGGAGCTTGTGTTTAGAAAATCTAACTTCACATCTTTGACTCTAGGAATAATGTAATCTACCCCTGTAGAATATTACAATTTTATAAAAGATGCATCACATTTAGAAAACACTCCTACACAGGGTTTGGAAGAAGCAATATTTCTAAGAGTGAAGAAAAAAAAGGGGGGGGGGGGGAGGTAAAAAAAAAATTTCTTTGTTTTTTAAAGGTGTGGGTTTTTTTTTTTTAAAAGCAAAACATTTGTTAATGCCTCAATAGTTTATAGATTTTTCTCACAACTCAGTTTGAGGTCTCAGAGAATTTAAGGGTCTGTGTGTACTGTCAGCGGCCCTAGTTCAGCGAAATGTAACCTAGAGGATACTTATGCTACCTGTGGTTGCAGAGCTGACAGCAGTTTGAACAATTTGATAATTGCTTTCTTTTGGATGATTTATACAAGCAGCTGCAATTTATCTAGCAGTCAGTGCTCAGGAGACTTTGGATAAAATATGCTAGTAAAATTATTGCCAGAATAAAATTTATGCAAAGTATTTAGTACACAATCTCTGAGTAATATCCCTGAACTAGAGATGTGTGGAGAAATGCTCCCTATGGCTATCATGATCCATTTAAAATTATTTACAGTTTTCTGCTAATGAAATATATTTGCATACATTTTCAGTTTGCTTTTATGGAGCAAATGGTAGCAACTCGGACCATATTTAAGACTGTAACATGCTTTCCATTACAGGCTTGATTCTGATTCTCTCCTCCTGGCTGCAATTTTCATAAACAAACAACTTTCCTCTATGGTTGCCAGCCAGGGAGTAAATATTACCTTTTTTGATAAGGTGTTTGCAATATGAACCTGAAAAATAAGATATTTCACTGGTTGTAAAGTTTCTAGCTTTATTTGGAATATAACATTTAAAAAACTGCCAGTTCTGGAAACTCCACATTTCTTTATTTGTTTTGAACAAAAACTAGTGTCTCTGGGTACTGTTTTGTGGCAGGTAGGGTGGTCCGTTTTGGAAACAGTCAATATGACTATTCAAATATCTATCTTATGGTACCCCATTGCCTTAACATCTGAGAGCCTCATATTCTTTAAAGTATTTCTTATTGCAACACCCCTTTGAGGTAGGGAACTATTACCCCCATTTTACAGAGAATTGAGGCACAGAGCGACTGACTTGCCCGAACTCACATTGGGCCTCTGTGGTGGAGCAAGGATTTGAATCTCAGGCCAGTGTCCTGACCTAAACACTGCCTTCCTCTTGTGGTGGAGGTGAAGGTTCCCCAGTAGAGTTATAAATTCTGATAGTGCAAGAGAAACCAGTAGAATCTTCTGGCTCTCATAAGCTCCAAAAGATGAGAACCACCAGGGTTCAAACCTTCACTGGTTCTGGAGAGTTTAACTCCAGAAGTGTCCTGGACCAGGTGACTTCCTTGTCCTACAGAGCTGGGTTGTTTTTCATAGGAGGGGCAGTTGGTTTATGCATTTATGTATAATTCTTTTCCTTCATTCTGTTCTTAAGAATACAGTATTTTCAAGAAGACTACTACCTTAAAGGAAAAAGAGAGAAGACTTTGGAAAGTTTAAGGTTTGTCTACAGAGTTGGCACTAGTTTAGTTTTAAGGTGTAATTTTAATCCCACTTAGTTAAACTAGTGCAAAAGGGGGTGTGGATACTCAATTTAAACTAAGATTATTGAAAACTTCAAAAATCTGGAACTCAGGGGACCATGCTAGTGGATTCCCAATGCAAGATCAGAGCCTTAATCTCTCTCCTAATAGTGTCAGGGCTTTTCCAGATGGTGAGTTAATGTGTGGCAAGATTGGTGTAAAGCTACCATGCACTAGCATGTAATCCATCAGCTGCCTGTGTAGACCCTGCCACCACACACTAGGGAACTTCTAGTGGGCAGCAGCATGGGCCACACGGACAGTTGTGCATGACCCCCTGTGCACTGTAGATTTACTCGCCAGCTTGCTGTGTATTAAATCTCCATCTGGACAAGCTCCCAGATTCTGTTCTCCCTTACAAATCTATAAATCATAAATAACTTCATTGAAGGCAGTAGTTACTCCATATTGACATTTTTGCAACTGAGAGCAGAATTTCATGCAATGATTTTGTCTGGGAATTAGACTTCTTTAGAACATTAAGATAATTGGAGTGAGTGGGTGTATATATGTGTGATTTTTCCTAGAATCATAGGAGTATAAGCCTGGAAGGAGCCTCGGTAGGTCATCTAGTCCCGTACTCTGCTCTGAGGCAAGACTAAGTACTATCTTCCATCATCAAGTGTGTATCTAACCTGTTCTTAAAAACCTCCAGTGACGGATATTCTACATCCTCCCTAGGTAACTGGTGTCAGTGCTTAACTACCCTTACAGTTAGGAAGTTATACCTAATGTCTAACCTAAATCTCTCTTGCTGCAATTTAAGTCCATTACTTCTTGTCCTGTCCTCAGTGGTTAAGGAGAACAATTTACCACCCTCTTCTTTATAACAGCCTTTTACATACTTGAACGCTGTTATCCTGTTCCCCCTCAGTCATATTGCTTTGCTATAACATTTTTTTGTCAGCAGATTGTGGGTTTTTTCTTTTCTTTTTTCATTTACAATGTTTTAGTCAGCCCCAGCTGTCTCAAGCCAGCTTTCCCTTATCTCCTGCCATTGCTTATGCCATGGGACTTATGCTCAAGGCAGTGACTCACTTTTAGATTTTTGGCTCAGTTCTTGTTCATTCTGGCTGTCGTTCCCCCACCCCCCGTTCTTTATGCCAGAGAATCCTTGGTGTTGTGTAGCACCATACTGGCCTCTCAAAACGACCACCTGTAGCCACTTGCTTTCAAGCTGGCACCGCACATGGCATATTCCCAGTGCTGTAATGAACCACAAAATTGCTTGGGTGCAAGGAACTAAAGACAACAGCTGTTCTGACCTACATAGAATAGGTCAAAACTCATAAACCTCTCCGTCAATAAGGCAAAATGTCTGTGTCTGTGGTTTGCCTTAACAGGCTGGATTTTTGTGGTTCCCCCCCCCCCCCTTTTTTAAATAAAGCCATTACAACTAAATTACTGAGAAATGAAAAGAGAATTCTTATTAAATTTTGCCATTAGCTCTAACAGTTATTTCCTTATCCTTTTTTTAAAAGGATATTTTAAATCACATTTCTTGGCACCTCTCTTGATCTTTTCATCCAAGGATTTAAAGTACTTTACAAATATGAATTTAATTCAGCATCATTGCACCCTGGGCATTCAGATACCAGGATGAGGAGTTGTGATATAACAACTTAAATAAAAAGGCAGCTAGGTCAAGTAGCACTAGCTTTGTTTTACAAAAGGACGCTGAGCTCAGAGAGGTTAAGTAACTTGGTCATGGTCACATCTTGAGTCAGTGGCAGTCATCATAAAATAGAGCATAGGAATCCTGAATCCTTTGCACTTCTATATAGCTCCTTTAATCCAAGAATCTAAAAGTGTGAAACAAACATTAATAAATGAGGCTTTACAATACTCTGGTTAGGTAGGACAAGGAAGGTAATATTACATCAGTTTTACAGATGGGTAAAAAGTTACTTACCTAAAGCCATGCAGTAGCGCTAGGAATAGAACCCAGTAAACTTGACTTCCAGCTCCCTGTACTAACCACAAGACACCATTCTTTTGCCTAGTGATCAATATAGCTGTGATCCACTATAACTAAGATATATCTGGAGCACCCATTTGAGTAGTACGCAAATGCTCATCTCTAATACATTTTTGCTAGTGCAAAATCAAAATGCTCTGAAGAATTTCAGAAAAACTACTTCTGCTGGACAATTTCCAGGGCAATCATTGCTTTCACAGTCACAGAGATATATTTGGTATTGATGAGAGCACTACCTTAAGAATCATTGAAGGTCCGTGAAGGAGGAGAGGGAAATAAATCAGTCCTTATACAATTTTTTTTATGTTGTATTACTTTACTATGAATTACAAAATACTTGGGTAAATGAGAGAATATTTAATGCAAGCAGTGCACATGAAAGATATAAAGCAAAGTCAGAATGATGCTAATTCTCCAACAGCACTATTTTAGTTATCCTGTCCTTTCCCATCATTTGGTTTCCCATTAGCCTGATTTTGAGGAAAGGTTTTTTCTTGTTTATGGGGTTCTGAGATTTCAGGATTTCACAGGTGGCTATTTGTTCAGTTTTAAATTTTTATACACTTAATATTAAGAATACATTTATTAATGGTCTATAAATGATTAATTTATAAAAATGTTGAGACATGACTATTATGTGTTAGATGGTTATAAGACATGGTTCTAAGCAATTTATTTACCTGTTGGACTTTATAACACTTTAATATTAAACAGCCATTAGCCCTTTTTTTAAAAAGGGCTATTTATAAATATATCCTTAATATTAAGTGTGGCTTTATTTTTGGATGAGGATTCCACCAGCAATTTAGCAGCGTGTGAAAGAGATCAGAGATGCATTGTTAGGTGCTCTAAGGAAGGAAAAGTAAAGAGTATTGTCAGACCTGTAAAATAAATTTCCCAAGGGAAAGTAGTGTAGGTCATGCACTGTTTGAGTCTTTTGGAAGCAATCACTTGAGACTATAGTTCTATACTGCAGGAAGCAATATATGATTTTAGCTTACTTATTATTTGTTAAGCACTGACTGCTTGGCAATGCAAGACACAGCATGAAGATAGTACCTCCCTCAAAGAACTCATAATCCCAAAGGCTGATACAGAGAACAGTATCCACAGGACTTTTTTTTTTTTTTTGACCTATTGACTGAGTGACTTGCGGATAACTTGGAATTTATTTCCTTGAATGTCTTTGTTTAATTTTTTTTTAAATACCTGTTCTTGTTGGCTTCTAGGCATTTCTAAATATTTAAATGTACATTGATCAGTGAGTGGTATGGGGGAGCAGTGATGACTTCTATACTTAGGTTGCCTAACACTAACCATTATACAAATTTTTAAAGTATAGCTTAACCTAGAAATGACTGAGTGCTCTATTTAGTGGGGGGATCCTTCATTTTAAGTAACCAATCTCTAGTCTTCTCTACCTCTGATAGCTGTAGAATAGACAAAAGTAAAAATGAAGATGAAGTTATTTTGGCCAGAATAGAATATTTACCTCATTAGCCATTGCAGGATGTATAATTATGGTCCATTAAATCTACCTTGAATCCTGCGAGTGAGACAGAATAACTTTGTAAAAATGAAAAAAAATTAATGTGGTAGAATTTTTTCCCCTCTAGTTAAAGTGTTAAACCAGGCTGATTACTGCCCTCAGGGAAGACGCTAATATCCGTCAACTCTCCAGCCCCAGATTTCACCCACAGATCTGTTCAATACTGATGAACATTCTGTAACCTGGGTGAGTGTTCTGATCAAAAAAGTTTGACAGCAGAAGTTAATTTAGCAACCTTCCCCACTGCACTAAGGGTATTTTGACAGGGAGAGCTGAGTCCACAGAGGACTTTATGTATATGATAGTTTAGTAAATGTATTATCTGTTAGACTAAGCATTGTTTTACTTCAAATGAAATTTTTGGGTTCCTCTTGATAACATATTACTGTTACCCACTAACTTTTTAAAATAAATAGGTATATCTCCATATATTATCTCCTAGAACTGGAAGGGACCCCAAAAGGTCATTGAGTCCAGCCCCCTGCCTTCACTAGCAGGACCAAGTACTGATTTTTGCCTCAGATCCCTAAGTGGCCCTCTCAAGGATTGAACTCTCAACCCTGGATTTAGCAGGCCAATGCTCAAACCACTGAGCTATCCCTCTCTCCTGTGGAACTATTGTATATCACTCCTGGCATCCACTGAGGTTCAGATGACAAGAGCTTTTCTAGTCTGCACTTGCTTTCCTACACTCCCTTGTTACAATATTATCTGTCCTGGGAGGCTGTGTGGCTCAATTAAATAGTGTACCTTTCCTCCTTAAATCCCTGGTTGTTCTGTGGCCCAATTCAGTAGAGACTGAAAATTATTGTTGTATGACGACTATATGATAAGTAACAAGGCAATGTTCAAGACCTTCTAGAGGTGGCTGTGTTTAATTTACTTTAACACAAATGCTTTGTACTAGAAGATCCCACCATGGCTGCTTCCTGAATACAAGTGTTCAGTGGTTTATGTGAAACTAGTTGGTGGTCTTAGTCCAGTTCTTATCTGATAAGTGTTCACGTCACAAAAACTATCATTAATTGTCCCTAAATAGCATCTGGATGGGTGGTTTTATCCTAGCCTTTTCTGATAGTGGGCATGAAGACTGAACTACCCTTCAGGAGAGGATTGAAGAGCATTAGCAAAGGAGCAAGGGGAAGTTTCCATTGCTGCTATACCTGTTCTGTGAATAATCAGAGTCCATCAGTTGCCAGAGATGTTCAGTCTGGAAAACTTGCAAGTATTCAGTTCCCTCTTAAAAAGAAAAAAGAAAGCATTAAAGGGAGAGACGCCCCTCTCTTACAATTAATCTCCTCCATAGCAGAGCTTGGTTCCAAGGAGGAAGAACCACACAATTGTGCCATCCCTGCTCCAAGGAGGGAGGGCAGCCTGGGCACATAAGGTGTTCATGTGGCAATTTGGCCCTTATGGAAGCAGTTTAACAGTTCTTCCCAGGAGAGGTGTGGCAATGCAGGTTGTCTGAGTGGTTGGCTTATGTCCTGAAGCATCAAGGTTTGTATCCCTAATATGTCTGTGTCCTATCTGATGTAACTGTGGATGTTCTTATTTGTTTACATCTGCTCTGTATATGATGGAAACCACTTCAAGCTGGGGGTGCGGAAGCACCCCCAGCACCTGTAGGTCCAGCACCTATGCACCAATGTGTTTACAGATGCATATACAGAATGTTTGAGTGATATTTATTTATCAAAACATTTTTTTCCTGCATATCTGAAACAAAAAGTGACCACTTATATCACAGAATAAGCATTTGTTGCTGGCATTTGTTCTACCCAGTGGTGTGCATTCTGTAAATAAATTCACAAAATATATTATCTATTGAGTAACAGGTAAATTTACCTTTGATGGAGGGTTTTTACGATATTATATAACATTGGATTTATCGGTGTGATTTTACCAAAGTTGGATTTTAATTCAATGTCATGGTACATTGGGAGCGGGACTTTAATGAAGTGAAACATATTTGACTAACCTGAGGCAGGAAAGGTTTTTCTACTTTTATAAGTGCTGAAGGACCTGTCCTATTTAGAAGAGAATATGTAAATGTGTGTTACAAATCAAAGCTGCTTAACATGCAGATAACAATGATTTATCGTTAATCTTTCTTTCAATTTAGTTCAGCTTCCTCATTGCAATCTGTTCAGGTTCACAAACTAGGGTATAGGCAGCCTTTTTCTAACTTTATTTCTATATTTTCATCAGGCTACAATGGATTGATGGGGTCTGCCAGTCCAGATGGCAAAAAATATAGAGCCTGGTTCTGATCTGACTTCTACCAGTGTAAATCAGGGATAACTCAGTTCAAATCAGTGGAGTTACATCAGTGTAAAAGTGGTTTAAGTGAGGCCAGAATCAAACCCATGGTATTTTTCCACTTCCCAGAAGGTCTTGCACAGTAGTCTGGGAATGCATTCAATTTTATTTTGAATTTCTGAGTAATCTGAAGTCTAATGTTGTAATTAACATTCTGAGCCAAATTTATCCCTGGGGTAACTCCACTGAAGTCAGTGGACTTGCACTATGGGTGAAATTGGCCCCTGGGTTTTAATTTGTTTTTAAATCTTTCCAGTGCAGTGGAAAACAAATTTCCACAGACCTTTTGATATTTGTCATATGTATTTATATATTCGAGATGAATCAGAGCTGAAGTGGAATCCAGATAGTAAATGGGATGGTTTTTGTGTCCTTGTTTTTATTCTGTTCTTTTGTATTTATTTAAGCTGTGATGAGGTGTCACACGAGTGACAAAAGGATTTAAGTGACCTGAGAGGCCAATTAACCTACTGGACTGCACTTGGAGAGGTGTGTTAGGCATAAGTGGTGATAAAACCCAGCTAGGGAGGACCTGGGTCTTCATAGAGGAAGGCACAAAGGGCGGCTGTAGGATAGGATAAGGAAATGAGCAGTAGCTAGGAGCTTTGTCTCTTGGGCTGAGGGAAGCCTGGGAGGCTGAGCCCTGTGCTGGAATCCTGACTGGATACAGGAGGTGATCAGGCACTGCAGTCTGCCTGACACTGGGTAGAAGGAAAGTGACCACCTCCTGGCAGTAGGAGTGAAACCCAGGAACTCAAGTTAGTGTTAGGATGGTTTGAAGTTAGGATTGCCAGGTGTCCGGTGGGGACCCTCGCAGCTCTGGTCAGCAATGTTAAAAGTCCAGTTGGCAGTGCAGTGGGACAGACAGGCTCCCTGCCCAGCTCCTGGGAAGTAGCTGGTATATCCCTCTGGCTCTTAAGTGGAAGGGTGGCCACAGAGGCTCTGCATGCTGCCCCCACCCTAAGTGCCAGCTCCACAGCTCCCATTGGCCGGGAACTGCAGCCCATGGGAGCTACAGGGGCAGCACCTGTGGCAGGGGCAGCACACAACCCCCTGGCCGCCACTCTGCCTAGGAGCCAGAGGGACATGCTGGCTGCTTCCCAGGAGCCACCTGAGGTAAGCACCACCTGGAGCCCTCACCCCCTCCTGCATCCCAACCCCCAGCCCGGAGCCCTCTCCTGCACCCTGAACCCCTAATTTCTGGCCCCACCCTGGAGCCTGCACCCCCTCAGCCCCTACCTGGAGCCCCCTCCCACACTCCAAACCCCTCGGCCTCAGCCAGGGGTGCTCTCCTGCACCCTCATCTCTGGCCCACCCCAGAGCCTGCACTCCAATCCCCTGCCCCAGCCTGGTGAAAATGAGTGAGCAAAGGTGGAGGAGAGTGAGTGATGGAGGGAGGAGGGATGGAGTGAGCTGGGGGCAGGGTCTCTGGGAAGGGGGTAGGGCAAGGGTGTTCGGTTTTCTGCTGTTAGAAAGTTGGCAACCCTAAGTTTAGGCTAGTTTGCCATTTTCTGTTGGACTTTAAGTGAAGGACTTTGTGGCCCTGTGAAGGGTTGGACTCTGATACCTGGCTTGGTTGGAGGGCTGGGTCACATCAATGGCTGCAATAGGCCAAAGAAGGCATGGGGGGAAATGAGGCAGAGCTTTTGCAATGCCACATACAGCCAGCAGGGGTGTGGCGTGGTGACAGTCTTGCCACAAATGCTTTGTGCTATTTGTAGACTCTCAATGAACTTCCCAATTATTAATTAAGCTTCAAGGCACCCTGATGAAGTAGGAAAGTATTTTATACCTATTTCAGTGATGGGTAGAGATGGTCCAAAAATGGTGACCAACTTTCTTCAAATTTAAAAACCTGGAAAATTTCTGCCAACTCTAGTGAGGGCCTAAACAGAGTAGTTGATTGGGGCCCCATGTGGAAGCAGAGGTCCCACCACCACATGAAATGCTTACAGGCTTGAGTTCCTTTATTACATTGCCATTAACATAAGTGTCTATATGGTGAAGGCAGATAGACATACTCTGTTTAGGTTGTCTGTATATTTCACCAGTATTATATAGGTTGGTAAGCAAGGATGTTCTCTTTTGAAATGTTAGAGTTTGGTGTACGAGGGGAAACCAGGAGTCCTTGTGATTTGGCATTTCTAGTATTTCTTGTGTGGCGCATATGTACTAAACGCTTCTGCTGCTGTCCACCTGAAAGAGAACAAACTATAGCCTGGATATTTACTTCCTTGGAATGTGTAGTCAGGTTTCTTTTCCAAGTCAGTCTGTGGCAGTTTGTGCTTAAGTGTTGGTCCCAGCCTTTATTTGTTAGAAATTCCTTTTGCAATGGATTGGTAAAACTTGATGATTTTCTGGCCTGTCACATTGTGCCTCATCCCAAAAAGTTGCTACTGACTCTCCTCTCTATCCGGTCTTTCTGACTCTCCTGTTCTTTTGAGTCTCCTTTGTAATTTTTTTTTTCTGTACTCTATGTTGTGCTCTCTTTCTTGGAGTACTCTGGGATTTTTTGCTGCTTTCTAGGTTTTGTTGTCGTGTGTGTGTGTGTAAAATATGTTTCTATCCTAGATAATCCACCCCACTCTTCCATTCTCACCAGATGGCTATATGGTGTTCAAGATGTGTGAAATGTTTCAGTTGCGTGTTTTCCTACTTGGGAGAAGAAAAGCTTAGCTATACCTGGAGCTGGCTGCATACGGGTTGCTGCAAGGGGAGAGAGGGACAGTGACTGGTTTTCAAATTTCCCACAAAGGAAGTGGAAAGTGGCTCCCAGGTCATGCAATTATCCCTGCCCTAATGCTCCTCTCCTCTGTCGTGGGCCCCTATCTGGACTGGGCTGTTATCCCAGGGTAGGAACACTGAGTTAGATGATCTTTTACCTTGAAAATATGCTGTGCCATATACAATTGTTCTACTGAGTTATGCAAAATTTAAATAATTTTCCTTATAAAGAGCCAGACTGGTAACAAGTTAGCCAGTTCTTGTGTAGGATAAATTTGGGCCTGATCCACATCAAGTGAGCTTTGGCTGTTGTGCTGGAGGCCAGCTGGAGCTCCAAGAGTATTTTCTGCTCCCCAGCCCAGAGAGAGGCTAACTTCTGTTCTGAGAAGTACATAGTCCAGCCGCCCCTGCCTCTTTACTTTAGATGGAGTTATTTGCATGTGGGCAGATGGCAGTCTAGCTCTTGTGTATATTGCCAAATGCTCAGTAAATCCACTAACATCCAAATACAGAGAAGGTTTTTTCTGGCTACTGGAATGAGGGCAGAAAAAGGTGAGGCTATTTGCTTAAGGTCTCATTCCACAGGGTACTTTTGTCACTAGATTCCTGCTGTAGAGCTGTTTTAGACCTTTCCCCATGAGAGATCCTAGCTGCTGCCAGACCAGTATCCAGCTTACATGGCTTGGCAGGTCCCAAATATGTAAGCAGGGTCTGAATGAGCTCTCCCCTGACATATTGTGCAGAATAAGACTTATAAATTGAAATGGAGAGTCAGCAGATTAATTGTGTCTCTCAAAATGACCTGGGACTTGGTAGGCAGCCTAAAAGCCATCTCTCCATAGAAATGTCCTGTAATAATGCAAAACTAGTTGACAATATCAACATGCTAATCCACAAATGTTCTCAGTTTCTTTTAACTTTGGCCTCTCATGATGATTTTTGTGGGTCTTTACCCAAGTTTAACCATTTTTTAAATTAAACTGACTTAATTAAATACAAGGATAAAGCAGCAGTGAGAGCCTTAGAGTATGTTTACTCTGCAATAAAACACCCACAGCTGGCCCATGTCAGCTGATCTGGGCTCAGGCTGCAGGGGTGTACAGTTGTAGTGTAGATTTTTCAAGCTTGAACCTGAAGCACTACACTGCAATTTTATAGCCCTGCGAGCCCAAGTCAGCTGACACAAGCCAGCTGTGGGTGTTTTTAGTGAAGTGTAGACATACCCTGACTGACAACAAGAGTCCTGAGGTGGCTTTTTTTAGACTTGCTCTGAGCAGGTTGAATTTACACAGCATTAAAAATGCTGGTGTTTGCAGGGGCCTTGTCTATCCTAGGGCTCCCAACATTGCTCCCAACAGGGCAGTTAACGACCAGGCTCAGGAACCTGAGGATGTTCACTTTTGAGGAGCATCTCATAGAATCAGCCCCTGTATTTGCAACATTTTCATTAGTGGAATGCAGGTATTGCATAGATGAAATCATTTCAATTCAATTGTAAAAATGAAACTGATCCTGGCAGCAATTTAAATTCAATTTACATGCACAAACACTACATTAAAAGAACAATATTAAGGTTGCAAAATCAAGCACTCGGATGTTAGGAATTAAGGTTATTTGTGCCAAAAGAAAATCTGCCTGAGGCAGACACCTGTCATGGAAAACTTCTGCCCAAATGCTTATAATTTTGCCAAACTTTGGCCAAATTATAAGCAACTGAAACAGCATCTTATAATGAAAAATGTCAGGCAACCTTAATAGCTGGTGCTACCAGCCCCTAGCTATTGCTACTCTAACAAATTGTATTTCCTTCCATTTCATTCAGCTTTTTTCTAACCAATTTTCTCCCATGTATATTTTGTCTGGAAAGAAGCTTGACTAACATAGAAACTGTATTTAAGAAAAAAAGTGTATTTTTAACAATGTGGGGGTGTGAAAGAGAAATGACTCATTAATCATCTATGTCAACTTATGTAATAGGCAGCTGAGAGGTGGTACTTTGATTCCTGTTCAATAATGTATCTTTACAACATGAACCTGGCAAGTGAAACAAAACAAATCACTGTGACCATTGTCATTTATTCTTTTATAATGAAGAGAGGATATATAAATTGGCTGGCTTTTGTGTTTGAATTACCCATTGTATTGTGACTCTTCACCTTGGACCTATTGTCTTGCTTTTTATGCTGCTTCATCAAAAAAGAGCAGAGAAGAAATCAGTTGTGAAAATATTCAATTATACAATTGTACACTATGTCTGTAACTAAATCAATGGACCCAGTTACAACATTGATAAATGTTCTAGTGTGGACATGACAGATACTACCTGGGTCCCCTTAACTGTGTTAAGGCCCTGGATTCTCCTAGATTTCAGTCTGGTTATATGGACAAGGTTAAATTAATGGGGTCTAAACAGAAATTGGCTATAGCTGTTACCTCTTTGCTGGCAATCTTGTCAAGTCTCCATAACTAAATAGGATTGAACTTGGATAAAGTTCTCCAATGGGAATCCAGGGAATTACAGAATATGGTGTTGAGTAAGCTAGCTAAGTGTTGCCCCATGTCCCGGGATAGCATTAGGCAAGCTGGAGGTGCTAGCTGTAAAATTTTTATTTTAAATGAAGGTCCTGGTCACTGATTCTGGCTCTCTTTGCAAAAGTAGGAGGCATCCTACAGGTATCCTAGTCAAATTTTCTGTTGGTGAATATTGGAGCTGTAGCTCTTCTCCCAGATAATACAAACCAGCTGGGTCTCTTCACTGGGGTTTGTACCTTCTGAGGTCTGCTTGTTAGTCTGGATGTGCAGGTGGAGGGATGTTTCCCATCCATTTGTTGAACTGTGTGGGAGGCACCCTGCCTGCTCTCCTGACAGTGTGTCCTGCGAATGGAGGGGGGGGGGGTTATATACCAGTCCTCTAAAGACTGAAGATGGGAGGGGGTGGAAGAAGTAATTGAGTTTGAGATTATTCTGGTGCAGCCTGTGGCCTGCCTCCCCCAAAAGTGAGATTGAGAGGAATGTAGGCCATTTTGCCTCTCAGACTGCCAGTGAAAGTGTCCAAGAGGCTCTTAAGGCAAGGCTGGGTTGTGTGGGAGGGACGGCCCATCCTAATTCTACATCAAATCTTGAACTTTTTTGGGGGGGGGTTACATTGAAATTTAAAGCAAAGTGAGCTGTGTGAATCACTGGGAGGGGAAATGGGGTCTAGTGGAATGAAACTAAATCTGGGAGCCAGGAAATTAAGAATTCTAAATCCGTTTCTGCCACTGACTTGCTGCGTGATCTTGGGCAAGTCACTTAACTTCTGTCTTTCCCCATCTGTAAAAAATTTGGATTAGTACACCCTGCACAAGGGTGTTGCAGGTTAATTAGTTAATATCTGTACCACACTGAACATATAAAATGCTGAAAGTTATTAGTTTACTGTTATAATTATTGCTAATTACATTTTGCTAACTTATAAATGTCCATGTTTCAGTGGAAGAGTATATATTTTGCTATTTCCTACAGCTGTTGTGAAGAGTTTCACCCTCGGGGTGGCTGAAATTCTTTATTTATATGTAGCTTGTAAAGTGCTCTAGGATCTACTGGCATGGTGGGTGTTGTAGATACTGACTTTCCATTTCTATCTATCGCTGACTGATATGCCCCCCCCCACATCACTGTAGTGAGCACCTCACAATCTTTAATGTATTTATCCTCACAACACTCCTGCAAAGTAAGGAATTGTTGTTCCTATTTTACAGAAAGGGAACTGAGGCACAGAGACAGGTGATTTGCCCAGTGTCACACAGGAAGCCTGTGGTGGGGCAGGGAAACAAGCCCAGGTCTCCCAAGTCCCAGGATGGTTAGTGCCCTTCCTTTCCTCATTTGGACCATCCTTCCTTTCCTCATTTGCTAATGTATGGTAACTGGAGGAGACTTCCTCTGAGATACATAAGTACCAGCAGTGGAGGGATAGATACTCGATGATAGAACTGGTTAGAAACTGGAATCTCCATGTCAGAAGAAATTCTGCAATTTTTAAAAAATTGGTCCAAATCAGAATGAAACATGGAATTTCAATTTCTTGAAACATTTTGAAAAAACATTGGGGTAAATTGAAACTTTTTGTTTTGACTTTCAGCTCCTTTTCTCGATCTTTATTATATTTTAGAATTCTATAAAACATCCAAATAAAATAATATAGCATATCGAAAGTTATTTTAATAAACAATGTTGAAATGGAACCTCATCAAAATGCTTTATTTTTATTCAGAATAAAATTGTACTGAAATTGACAGTCCCATGGAACTCATTGGTTTTTGAATTCACATTTTCTGATGGAAAAATATTTGGTCTAAATATACATTAACTTTTATAAAATAATTGGAACTTCAGTAAATAAGGTCTGTCATTTCTCTTGAGACCCAGCTGCTTAATCAAAGACCTTTGTGGCAGCTGTTTCCTCAGTTAAAGCACTGTTACTTTTATAGGCAAAAAATTTCAGTCTCTTGCAAGTATGCTGAAAGGTGGCTTTCCTGTATTATTGACTAGCTCATTTTTATTTTTATTTTTTTTCCTTTGGGTTTTTCTTTCTTGCTGTGGTGGCGGCCTTACATGTTTAGCTGTGATCCGAAAGGAATAGGCTGGAAGAAGAGCTAGTTGTCTGCAGACAGCTGAACATGGCTCCCTGAGGGTTTGAGTGGGTGTTATTAAATCATTATAATTGCCTTTGGATCCAAATCATTCAATTGACCAAGCTGGTCAGGGACAGAAACAAAGAATAAATCATGTAGAGGGCAGGGAGGAAAGACTGACTAGACTTGCATTACTAATCTCCCTCCACCATCCCCAAACTCCAGTGATCCTACAATCGCTTTCCTTCATTCAGAAAACACTGAATAGAAAAGTAGGCAGTTTAAAGGTGGTTCCAGGCCAGGAATTGTGACTAGCCAATTTTCTTTTCAGTGAAGGGAGATATATTTATTCTCTGTTTTGTACTGTATCTGATGTGCAGCAGCACACCGTGGGTTTGTTTGCTTTAATTTTCTGGTTGGGCTTTTTGCTACTTTACAACATGTTGATTTATGGCTCATTTTGAAGTCTTAACATTAGCCATTCTTGATTAATCCAAAGTTGGATTTTTTTTTTTAATTTAACACAAAAAAGGGCCTAGACCAACACTTCCTTTGCCCTCATTTTGAGACCGTTTGTATCTTGATGTTCACATCATGTTCAGTCACACCTCCAGGCTCTGATCCTGCCATCTGATCTGCCTGGCTGGACACCCCCCCTCCCCATGAGAAGCCCCATTAACTTCAATGGGATTCTACACAGGCATAAGGATCTGCTGTGTGGAGTCCTACTTAAGTTAATGGATCTTCACATGGATGCACGTATCCCTCTGTTTTGGTTTGAATGCCATGTTCAGCATCTCAGTTACTATACACCTGTCTATGTGGGTGTGCCAGTAGATTGTTTTAGCTGACCAACTGTATCTGATCCCTTTACATGCAGTGGCCCCATATTTAGCTACTCAGGATGAGCCCCCTTCAAAGGCACCTAGAATCTTTTGCCCTGGTGCTTGAAGTGAGGTTCCTTGGTCTTGTGGGATTTCAAAGGAGGTACTATGGGAATTAACACAAGAGTTCTTGGTATCCGAGAAGGACCAGATGCAAGTGACTGAGCAAATCTGCCACCGTGGAGGAGCAGAGGCAGGGGAACAAACTTGTGACTGCTTAGAGAACAGGTGGGGATCCCCTTTCTGGGGAGATGGGCTACTTATTACAGGTGTGAGAACAGCTCGCCGTGTGTCAGCTTGAACACTGTGCAACAGATGAATCTAGTAAAGGGTCTGGCTACAGAATCTTGCCTGTATGCTCGGGGTTCTGCTGATCGCCATATTTGGGGTCGGGAAGGAATTTTCCTCCAGGGTAGATTGGCAGAGGCCCTGGAGGTTTTTCGCCTTCCTCCGCAGCATAGGGCAGGGGTCGCAAGCTGGAAGATTCTCTGCAACTTGAAGTCTTTAGATCACGATCTGGAGACTTCAACAGCAGAGTTAAGGGAAAGTGGGGGGGTCAGCTTTTGTGGCCTGCATCATGCGGGAGGTCAGACTAGATGACCATATTGGTCCCTTCTGACCTTAAAGTCTGAGTCTATGAGTAAAGGTTATAAAATACAAAATGAAAGTTAAATGCTTACCAGACTTTTCTTACATGGGAGCAAATATGGACACATAAGAGAAAGCAAAAGGTCAGTCAAACAATGAAAGCACAAACTACAAAGCAATTCAAAATTGAATTTTTCTTTGAAATGACATAAGGATGGGGGTTCCTCTTCAGTCCAAGTTTCCCACCTTGAAATAAGTGTCAGGTAATGCAGGATTGGGACATTTCATTAAATAGCCTGCTTAATGTACTAGTATGGTAGGACATAAGATAATGAAGGGTGATGGCAAAGAATGAGCATATTTTGTTTGAGTAGTGGGTAGGGGCAGAGTTTTGAAATGTGGAATGGGTAACCTTGGTACTCAAACTTAGCCATAATACAGAGTCAAAAATTACTTACCTATCAGATTGAGCAAGGCAATAAACTCTTCAAATGTCTCCTAGACTTAAAGCTCTCTGGAATAGGGAGCGTCTTCCTATTTACTAGTCTTTTAAAATGCCTAGTACTGATCAGGGCATCTAGGTGCAAATGTAAATAGTATTTTTTTCACTCATGACTTCTAATTTGAATGTTGTGTTTATTCTAACTTGTTGGGGGTGAAGGAGTATTTTTAGTTTCATTTGAAGGAAAAAGAGTGAAAGACTGATAGACCAGGCTGGAACCAGACATAGTACCAATGTTCATGAGTATCAATACCTCTTCCATTTATAGATCTCTTGGGAAAAGACTTTTAAATATGCCATTGAGTGGCAGGTTTACAAAGAGAAGTCTTTGGTTAGACTCTGTGTATTTAACCTGTGTCCTAAACAAGATTGGAGCTCAGATACCCAGAAATAATAGGCCAGTATGTTAGTCTATCTTTAATCTAAAGCTACAGTTACTTCCTCTTTTTAGCAATTTATTAAAGCTCTTTTGGGAAAATGGAATTTCTTCCTGCAGGAAATTCCAATATTGACTTTTTTGTCCTGAAATGGAATGCAAAATTGAAATATCAAAGATGTTCATGGAATGCAAAGTTGTTGATGGATTTTTTTTTTTTTTTAAATCTTGATTTGGAAATGACAATCAAAATGTTTTGTTTCAAAATGTTAACAATTTCAACACAACGTGTTGACACTTTGAAACAATGTTCTGTTTTGAATTTTCCCATTGACGATTTTGGAAACATTTGTCAAAATTGAAATTGCCCTATATTACGCTGGGCATTTTTTGTTCAAAAATGCTGACCAACTCTGGTAATTATAACTGAGGCAAACCTGGATTATAATCTGTCATGCTGTAGTAATTTAAGCATACATGTATGGAAAAACTATGAACCAAGAATTAGAGTCTAGGGCTAAAGGAATTCTTGAAATTCTTTATTTCCAAATCCCTGTTTTAAAAGGAAGCATCTCCTTTTCCTAGTATAATTCCTTTATCTCAATCTACTAATATATCCTAAAAATCTCCAAATTCTTCAACTCTTAAAACATCAAATATACACACAGAGAGCTTTGACTTCTATTTTTCTTTTCACATTGTTGGACAAGTCCTGTGAGGTCTCTATTTCAGTCTACTCTAAATTCAAATTGGAATTCTATTCATGCTGAACTTCCCCTATGTATTGGAGAAGCATCCAAATGGTCATTTTAGCATAAATTAAGTATTTTCATTTTTCCCAAATCATAGCTTACAAAGGAGCTTATTGTAGGGCTTGGAAGGTTTTGGGAACATTCTTTTAAAGATGTATTGTATTTCTTTAATTTATGTACTTGTAAAATTGTAATATGCTTAGTTTCTGATAAGTGCAATAAACATAAATTGGCATCAAGAAAAATAGAAAGTAATTATACAATAAAATTACAACATACTATACCTATTCTCTAACACACACACACACACCACTTTTTTTAAATTAAAATATACAAGACACTCCACTACACATGCGTCTCCCTCTGAAGAGAGAATGGGAGAACAAATGTGTCAGATATTAGTCGTTTTTTAACACACTACTGGAAGGCACTCGGATACTATGGGGATGAGTGTGCAAAAATCTATGTACAATAGAATTGATCTAGAATGAGTTACCATAACAATATGAAGATATCAACACTAATACATGTGTATGAAAACATCACAAGAGTAAACATACTGTAGCATTTTCATGCTGTAAATACCCATATGTTTTAGTGAACATAGTTGTAAACTGAAACACATTAACACATTGATATAACTTAAAAATTAACACAAAGAAAATATTTGTTTTTGATCACCTTAGGTCTTCCAGTGAAGATGCACCGAAAGGCTGGAGGGTGTGCGTGGTTTTTTTGGGGGGGGGGGGGGCAGAGTTGTTCTTTAGCATTTTTCTCCATGTTTTTGGGAGTTGTCATTCTTTGGCATTTTCCCCATGAGATACCTTTCCTACCATACTGATTATTGGGGAGTAGGCAAAATATCTTTAGATATGGAGATCTGGAAGAACTGACAGTGAAAACCCCAACAGATAAGGTGATTTGGTGCTGTTAAATTCCATTTTCTTTTAAATAGAAAATATTTTTTTCTTCAGCATAAATTAACTAACCTACCAAATTCTCATTGACTGCTGTGCAAAAATTTAAATAAACTCTCATAACACACTATCTGCAGGCCAGCAACAAACTCATGTTTTTCTGCATGGTGTCTGGACTTAAGAAGACTGCTGCCACCCAGTAATACTCAAAGCAGACTGTTACCCTTAGAAAGAATAGCTAGTTGTATGTCTACACTACGAGGGTAGTTCGATTTCACTTAAATCGAATATGTGGAATCGATATTGCAAAGTCGAACATGTGTGTCCACACTAAGGACAGTAATTCGACTTTGTGAGTCCACACTAACAGGGCAAGCGTCAACATTGGAAGCGGTGCACTGTGGGCAGCTATCCCACAGTTCCCGCAGTCCTCGCTGCCCATTGGAATTCTGGGTCGAGCTGCCAATGCCTTCTGGGTAAAAAAATGTGGCGAGGGTGCTTTTGGGTAACTGTCGTCATCCGTCCATCACTACCGCCCTCCCTCCCTCCCTGAAAGCGCCAGCGGGAAATCAGTTCGCGCACTTTTCTGGTCAGTGACAGCGCGGACGCCACAGCACTGCGAGCATGGAGCCCACTGCGACCATCGCTGCAGTTGTGGCCGTTGTCAACGCCTCACAGCTTCTCATCCACCTTTCCCAGAGGCAGATACAGAGAAATCAGGCGAGGAGGCTACGGCACCGTGGTGAGGGCCTGAAGTATGAGAGTAGCACAGAGCTGTCAGAAACCACGAGACCCAGCGCCGAGGACATCACGGTGGCAAAGGGTCATGTGGATATTGTGGAACGGCAATTCTGGGCCCGGGAAACAAGCATGGACAGGTGGGACCGCATAGTGCTGCAGGTCTGGGATGAATCCCAGTGGCTGCGAAACTTTCGCATGCGGAAGGGGACTTTCCTCGAACTTTGTGAGTTGCTGTCCCCTGCCCTGAAGCGCAATGACACCCGGCTGCGAGCAGCCCTGACTGTCCAGAAGCGAGTGGCCATAGCCCTCTGGAAGCTTGCAACGCCGGACAGCTACCGGTCAGTCACGAACCACTTTGGTGTGGGCAAATCTACCGTGGGGGTTGTTGTCCTGCAAGTAGCCAACGCAATCGTTGAGGTACTGCTCTCAAAGGTAGTGACCCTGGGAAACGCGCAGGCCATCATAGATGGCTTCGCCACGATGGGATTCCCAAACTGCAGTGGGGCTATAGATGGAACTCACATCCCTATCCTGGGACCGGACCACCAGGCCAGCCAGTACATTAACAGAAAGGGCTACTTTTCAATGGTGCTGCAAGCACTGGTGGACCATAGGGGACGTTTTACCAACATCAACGTCGGATGGCCGGACAAGGTTCATGACGCTCGCGTGTTCAGGAACTCTGGTCTGTTTAGACAGCTGCAGGAAGGTATTTACTTCCCGGACCACAAGATAACTGTTGGGGATGTGGAGATGCCTACAGTGATCCTCGGGGACCCAGCCTACCCGCTAATGCCCTGGCTCATGAAGCCCTATACTGGCGCCCTGGACACAGAAAAAGAACTGTTCAACTACCGGCTGAGCAAGTGCAGAATGGTGGTGGAGTGTGCTTTTGGCCGTCTCAAGGGGAGATGGAGAAGCTTACTGACTCGCTGTGATCTCAGCGAAACCAATATCCCCATTGTTATTGCAGCTTGCTGTGTGCTCCACAATCTCTGTGAGAGCAAGGGGGAGACCTTTATGGCGGGGTGGGAGGCTGAGGCAAATACCCTGGCTTCAGATTATGCCCAGCCAGACAGCCGGGCGATTAGAAGAGCCCAGTGGGACGCGGTGTGCATCCGGGAGGCTTTGAAAGCTAGGTTCCACAGTGAGCAGGGTAACCAGTGACTGTTAAGTTTGTGGACACAGAAGCTGAACCAGCCCCCGTTTCTTTACCCAGTTTATGTTGACTATCCTCTCCAGCTACATACCCCCTTCCCAAAAAATAAAATCATTTCTATTTTATTAATGAACACCGTTGTCTTTATTACTCTTTTCGCGGGAATGTTTTAAACCTGGGACGCAGACTGTGGTGGGGGGCGGGTGTACTGTAGTGATGCAAATGATGCCTCTAAACTCCAGGAATGACAGGCTCCGCAGTGGTGGACTGGTTGTTTCAATGGAGCCTGCCAGCCGTCCTGGGCGGGACTGCATGTATGTGTCGGCTTTGTGGCAGGGGGAGGAGGGTTACAGATCCCCTGCTGTGTGGCTCTGTGATGCAGGATAAGGACCGCTGCATAAGATCTGTAACTGCCCTCCCCCACCACAAAGTCACAGAGCAAACGCCCCCCCCACAGAACATGAAAACCACCTCCCAGACTGACCAGGGTAACTAGTAACTGCACTGTGTATGTGCCCTGCTGCTGGACCTGCCCCCGCCTCTGTACCCTGCTAAAGGTGACTATACTGTCCAATTACCAACCACCTTCCCCCCCCCCTTCACACAGACTCTCCTCCAAAAGAAAATGATGGAAACAGTAATTAACAGAAACGTATATTTTATTAGTAACACATGAAACAGGGGGGTTGGAACTTGGACGGGGGCTTGTGTGAGGTGGGTAGGAAAGGACTTTTCAAAGTTTGGGGAATGAGAGCCTTCTAGTGCTACAGCACTCTGCAGGGGTGGAGTGAAACTTTTCACGGCCCCTGCCGCCCCTCCTTCTTTGGACTTTGGGTGAGGGGGGTATGGGACTTGGTGGCGGGGGAGGGTGGTTACAGATGCACTGCAGCGGGGCTCTCTCCTCCTGCCTCCGGTCCTGCAGAACATCCACAAGGCGCCGGAGCGTGTCCGTTTGCTCCCTCATCAGTCCAAGCAGCGTTTGAGTCGCCTGCTGGTCTTCCTGACGCCACCTCTCCTCCCGTTCCATGTTTGCTCTGTGCATTTGTGACAAGTTCTCCCTCCACTGTGTCTGCTGGGCTGCCTGGGCTCGGGAGCAGCACATTAGTTCTGAGAACATGTCCTCCCACGTCTTCTTCCTCCGCCTAATCTGCGCTAGCCTCTGGGACTGTGATGCCACGCTGGGTTGGGAGACAGTCGCAGATGTGGCTGTGGGAATGGGAAAAAGGGAGTAAATTCCTCAGAAAGATAAATGTAGTTGTGAACAAAGAACATAGTCTTTCTCTGTGAACAAGACCATGCCCTGCACCTATCACATGCGCACTCAGGACAAGGTCGAATTTTCGGCCCTCGCCTTCAGTGCCTGTGGTCTTGCAGTGGCGATCTGAGAAGCGGGGCAGGACACTGGAATTTGTGTAGCAGGCAAACATGGTAAGCCGTAGACTTGTGGCTGCTTAAAACTGTAATAGTAGCACTGGCCTCCTTTCACATTGAAAGCAAAGCCAGTCTCTGCTGCCAGCAATCCGGCAAGCATGAACTCTGCCCCTGTCCCACCCCCTTGCGGCTGTCCCAGGGAAAGATCCCTGTATGCTGCCCCTCTCCCGCCTCCACCGCGTGGCTGTAAAGCAGTCCCAATACTAACATTCCCCTACCTAATTCAAAGCAGCGCATCATGAGCGACATCACCCTGATGAGGATCTCGGACAGCGAGAAGGAACTGATGCTTAGGGAAAGCCTGCAAAAACCAGGGCCGTATGCTGCCATGCTCTGCAGGGCAATGATCCCTGAGTACTTGATTGTCTCCTGGCGCGGAAACATTTCGTACCACGGAGGACCCAATAAGATCGCTCTCCCCAGGAACCTGATGAACAGGCTTGAACATTACCTCCAGGAGAGCTACGTTGAGATCTCCCATGAGGATTTCGTCTCTATCCCCGGACATATAGACCAGATTTTGGTGTAGCTGCACTGGCAGGGACTAAAGAGTGGAGGGTCTTGGGCAGCAGAATCATGAAAAACCAGACATTGTTAGATTTTTTTTTAAATAGTTGGGACTAAATAGTTAAGCACCTAAGGCAAAGAAATCATGAGAAACCCATTGTTAATATTATACATATTCCAGTTCTGTTAAAAATAAATGTTTAGATGTTTAAAGCACTTACTGCTTGATCCTTCCCCTGATTCTGTGTCCGGGGTAACGGCTGGGGACGGTTGGTAGGGGATCTCAGTAAGGGTGATGAAGAGCTCCTGGCTGTCGGGGAAATCAGCGGTGCAAGCGCTGTCAACTGCCTCGTCCTCCTCATCTCCTTCCTCATCTTCCCCGTCCGCTAACATGTCCAAGGAACCGGCCGCGGACAATATCCCATCCTCAGAGTCCACGGTCACGGGTGGGGTAGTGGTGGCGGCCGCACCCAGGATGGAATGCAGTGCCTCGTAGAAACGGGATGTGTGGGGCTGGGATCCGGAGCGTCCGTTTGCCTCTTTGGTTTTTTGGTAGCCTTGTCTCAGCTCCTTGATTTTCACGCGGCACTGCGTTGCATCCCAGCTGTATCCTCTCTCTGCCATGGCTTTAGAGATCTTCTCATATATCTTTGCATTCCGTCTTTTGGAGCGCAGTTCAGAAAGCATGGACTCATTGCCCCACACAGCAATGAGATCCAAGACTTCCCGATCAGTCCATGCTGGGGACTTTCTAGTCTGCGATTGCACGGCCATCTCTGCTGGAGAGCTCTGCATCGTTGCCAGTGCTGCTGAGCTCGCCACGATGTCCAAACAGGAAATGCGATTCAAACTGCCCAGACAGGAAAAGGAATTCAAATTTTCCCGGGGCTTTTCCTGTGTGGCTGGTCAGAGCATCCAAGCTCGGACTGCTGTCCAGAGCGTCAACAGAGTGGTGCACTGTGGGATAGCTCCCGGAGCTATTAGCGTCGATTTCCATCCACACCTAGCCTAATTCGATATGGCCATTTCGAATTTAGCGCTACTCCTCTTGTTGGGGAGGAGTACAGAAGTCGAATTTAAGAGAGCTCTATTTCGAACTAAATAGCTTCGTTGTGTGGACGGGTGCAGGGTTAATTCGATGTAATGGCACTAAATTCGACAAACTCCTAGTGTAGACCAGGCCTTAGTAAAGCTACACCGAAAAGCCATACAGAAGTGTAAGGAACTAACTACACAGTCATAGCAGTAGAGGCTGATACAAAACCACTTTCGCTTATTCTTGTAATTATCTCTTCCATCATCTAAAAATAGTTTCTGAACTAGAAATAGTGTCAAAATATAGTACTTCTTAAACATTCATGTCTTGGAAAAGCAGAACACTTTCCATTGCAGATACTGTAATAATCCACATCTAGAAAGGAGCATTCTCTAACGCTGAACAGGGAACATAGTGTCATATTGTTTCATGTAACATCAGACTGAGGTACAGTGGCATGTGTATTGTGCAATGTCATGGATATAAAATGACATTTCCTTACTAGATGCTGCAAGTTACAAAGTTGTTAGTATCCAAGAATATATTGTAGTGCATTCTTTGCTGTTTAGATTAATATTAATAAACAGGTGACTATGCAAAGAGGGTGGTGGCACAGGGTAAAAATAAGACTTGGGCATGAGAATGTTTGTTTTATAAGGGATTTAATACCCAAACCTGTGAGATCCTAAGAACTTCCTGTAAGCTTTGGAGTGTCCTCTACTAGCATTGAAATCAGTGGGAATGGAGGGTGCTGGGCACCTTACAAGAGGCACTCCAACACTTCTCAGGATTGAACCCTTAGATAACAACACTGCTAATCTTAAAACCAGTACACTTCTCTTCAGGGCAGCACAGAGCTTTTTGGGGGCCCTGGGGCAAAAATTTGAAATTGAGGCCCCCTTGCCCTTCCAGAAAAATTACCACGGAGCAGGGGATTCAGGAAGGGGCCTGGCTCAGGGCATTGCTCCTTGGTACATGGTATCACAGCAGCATTCAGGCCAGTCATGATGGAGGGGCACTCAGGTCAAACCTGAGTTGTGCTGTGACCATGGGCACCAGGTCATAAGGCTGCTTGATCTGGGGGCTTTTTCAAAGAAGGGCCAGGGGCAAATTCCCCCTTCCCCTTCCAGTGGCTCTGCTTCTATTCTGTGTGCTCCCTTAGAAATTCTCAAACTCAGTTCCACTCTTTCCAAAAGAACCCCTGTAAGGTCAAAAATATGTAATAGGAGCCTAAAGATCAAAAACCTAATGAGAACCTAAGTTATAAGACAGCCATTAGAATCTCAGGAAATCCAGTGTTAAGGATCAACTTGGAAGAAACCCAAGAATGTTGCAGAATGGAAATTTAAAGAGCTAGAATAGCCAAAGTTGTTAAGACTCCAGGAATGATTTGACTCCTTCAGATGACTTGCTGGAATTATGGTTGTATGATAGTACTGTTAAATGAGAATGTAGGAATTCAGTAAGATGTTTAGATTTGCATTGATTTTGAGTCATGGTGCCTTTTGTGTTCAATCATTTTCTTGAAGCTATGATACAGAATAGCCTTAGCCCTGCGTTCATAGTAAGATCGGTCGTAGGCCTTTAACAATTGTGCCTGCTGTAAAAGAAAAATTACATAGATAGGCAACATTGCAGTCTATGAACTGTTAACCATGTCAAGCTTCCATTTCACACAATGGTTACCGCAACTGGCATTAGCATTCTCAAGTTTCAGCAGACAGGCCAAGGATTAATCAAATGGTCTTGAATACTGAGCTCTCCTCTCCAGATGGTCTCTGCAGGTCATGGTTGACTTGAAGTACCTTGGCAGGGTAGTGTGGGATAAGTTGTGCTGCTGCATCTCATGTCTGTACCAATTCTGTGGATAAATAGAGGCCTTCTGTCTCCAAAAGAAAACTGTATCAGTGAGAAAATGAAGCATTAATCTAACCTTCAAGTTTTATAGCCAAGTACTGTGTGTAAGGAGATGACTTCACTATTAATCTTGCTGTTTTATAGCTCACCATTTCCACAATACTATAGTCTGCATCACATTTTGAAAAATAACTGTTTCATTAGAGACCAAAAGTTGCTCTAGTGTTTATTAGCTGTGTCATTTTGAGAGTGTAGCTACTCATGGGGAAACAAGGCTTCAGGATTTAGCCCTTTAATTTTTATTTGTTGAACCTGTCACTAAAATGAGTGGCTGTTAAATAATGGAGTAACTTCAACTATTACTTTGCTCCACAATCTCTAGGAGACAACAAGCATATTGAAATTAAATTACATTTCCATCATAAATACAAAAGAGGCTCACTCTGTAGAATATTCAGTAGTCTTGATTTCTAGACTAGTGTCCTTAATGGTAATTTCCTATGGCTCCATCCTGTCATTTTAATAAATTCCATTGTGTTGTCTGGTGCCTCTGAGTCATTCTAAAATGCATTTTGTGGTTTTTTGTTTTTGTTTTTTCCAATTAAGACTTTAGTAACATGACCGTTTTGAATAGAGCAGCCAGCTGAATTCAACAGAGAAATAGCAGATCTCTTTTGTTATGGCAGTCCAGGCTTATCCTCTCTGGACGTGACTCCTTTTGGCATGAAGAGACAAACTGTTGAGGAAGCCTTGTTCAGTTTAACTACATTACTCTGATGCTCAATAATTGGAGATACCAAAGTGAAGTCCTTTTCCATTACCATGGATAAAATGACATAACTGCAAGTAAAATGATTCAGTTAGCTGGAATAAAAAAAATCTTGCGGTCATCCATCACATGTTGACATCTTTGAGATGTGCTGGGTCTTCAGATGTTAATGATTTGTCTTTATTAAGAATAGAGCGGAGTGAAACTTGGAATGTCTGTCCCATGGGAACTTCTGACATTTCATTTGTTTTCATCCCAAATCAGGATAAAAAATGTTCATTTTGGAAATATCATTGTTTTTGTTTTGACACATTCATAGACTCCTAGAATTCTCTGCAAGCAAAATGAAGCACTTCAGCTTTCCCGACATCAAAATAGATCACTTCCATTTATTGAAATGACTTGGAATGCTTCAACATTAAGCTACATTTTTCTTCTTGTGGCACGCTGCCTGATGGGGCATCTGGCTCCCAAACTACAACTCTCCATTCTCCTCTAGGAGCCAGACTTCTTGGGTGGACTACTTCACCCATGATACACCCAGAGTCATGAGACTCCCTTAAGGCACCACAGAGGGAAATCCCCATGGCTTTATAGTGCATGTAGTTCTCTAAGGGGGCTCAGCCCACAGGAGAGTATGGGGGCCTGAACTACAGCTCTCCTAAGGAATGCTCTGATAGGGAAATGCAGTTTAGCATTTTATTGAATTCCTTCAAAATGAAATATTTGAGTCACAGACCTGAAACTAAATATTTCATTTTGCACTTCCTGATGGAAAATCCAATATTTTTCGTAAAATCTATATTTTTTTCAGTGAAAACTACTTTTTTTCCATCAACAAATCATTCTAATGGACAATTCTCAACCAGCTCAATTTAAAATTATCTGTGTCCTCCCAGAGAGAAGCAAGTCATTTTCTGCATTTATTAGTGAAGGACTACTTTGAAACAGACAGATTTGTGGAGGGCTGTAGAATTTAAAGAGATGACTCTGTTGGAGGGGGGAAGTTTGGGTTTAGTTTGAAGGGGAAAAACTGGTTTTAGTTTTTGTGTGTGTGTGTGTGTGTGTGAACCTTGAGGAATATTAAAAATATTTGAACATTTCAGGCTAAAATTTCAAACTTGGATGTCAAAAGTTAACCATCTAAATAAACTAACCTATTTTATTTAAGTACAAAAAGGACCATTAGCACAAATCAACTTGTCTGACCTCTTGTATGCCACAGGCCATTACCCCGTACTAAGCCCAACAATGTGTTTGACTAAAATATATCTTCTAGAAAGGCATTAAGTCTTGATTTGAAGACCTCAAAAGATGGAGAATCCACCAATTTACTTGGTAGTTTGTTCCAGTGATAAATCATCTAATAAAAACATTATTCCCAATTTTATTTATATGGCCTTTTAAGCCACATGTGCATATTACATAACTTCCCCCCCAAAAGAGAGAAATTATGAAATTTATGCTCTCAAGCATCACATGACAATCCACTAGCAAACCCCCTGAATGTTCATAGAACGTTTTTAATTTCCCTTGAATATAAGTCTCGTTTAAATTATTTTTGCAATCCTAGGAATAATGAAGAAATGCATACTGTATTTCTTTCTGTCATTCATACAATTATTTCATATGTTTTTTGCAAAGAAGAAATGTAACATGTTAGATGCATTACTGAATTCAGATGGGAGTTGCTGGTTTTCATGACGATTTCCTTTCATTGTTTTACTGAGTCCGAATAGATACTTTGTAATGTTTCTCAATGTATCTTTGCTTTTTGTTATAACTTGCTTCTGACTTCCCTATTTAATTGACTGACTGTCTAGCTCAGGGGTTGGCAACCGTGCCGAAGATAGCACACGAGCCGTTTTTTAATGGCAGGCAGCAGCGTGCCATTAAAAATCCTGTCTGACCCAGCCCGCTCTTCTCCACCCCCCTGCCTACCGCTCTCTCTGGTGGGGGCAGAAGCAAGCTTGCTCCTGCCGGCTGCTGCTGTACAGCAGGCTCTGCCGGCAGCCAAGCTTCCCCTTCTCCCGCCTCTTCCCCCAGCGTGCTGCACGGAGCCCCGCCTCCTCTCCCTCCCTGCCGCCGATGGCCCTTGCGAGGAAGGGGAGAAGAGCAGCCCCAGTGCCCTCGCTACTCAGACCAGTAAGGAGGCAGGGAAGGTGGGTAGGAGCGGGGCCTTGGGGAAGGTGGGGTAAGAGTGGGGCATATCCCTCCAGCCCCCTGCCGTGAGCCACTTAGGGCAGGGGGCTGGGAGCACCCCCCCCCCCAGCCCTCTGCCCTGACCCCTGCAACCCAGCCCCCTGGATTCCCCCCCCACGACCCCATCCCTGATTCCTGCACCCTCCATACCCAGCCCCCGCACCCTGAGCACCAGACCAGCAGCAGGCTGAGCCGCTCGGCCCGCCGCTGGTCTGGGGTGCTGGCCCTGCTCAGCCCGCTGCCGGCCTAGGTGAACAGAACCTCAGGCCTGCAGTGGGCTGAACAGGCCGGCGGCTTAAGATCAGCATTTTAATTTAATTTTTAAATGAAGCTTCTTAAACATTTTGAAAACCTTGTTTATTTTACATACAACAGTAGTTTAGTTATATTATATATAGACTTCTAAAAAACGTTAAAATGTATTACCGGCACACGAAACCTTAAATTAAAGTGAATAAATGAAGACTCGGCACACCACTTCTGAAAGGTTGCCGACCCCTGGTCTAGTTGCATTACAAAGTTTTACAGAATACCTTCTATTTTTAACCCATTTTAGTTCATTTGTATTGACAATTTAAGTACTTGGCTAAACTGTGTCCTAAGATGTGTGCTGCTGTCTCATTTATTTCCATACGTTATTAGCAAGTATCAGAGGGCAGAATTTGACCTATTGGCTTTCAGTGACAATTAGGTGGAGGAAAGACTTAAAAAAACAAAAAAAAAAAACTACTATGAAAGGCCAGAAGAGACAATTCAGATCTAGTCTGACCTCCTGCATAACACAGGCCATAGAATTTTACAAAATATTTCCTGCATGAAGACCATACCTTCTTGTTGAGTCAGACTAGCTTGTCATAGTTCAGGGTAACTGCACCTGTATTTCACCCTTCATAATCCAGCAAGGGCACCCACTTGAGGCTCCCAGCTCCTCAGGTGTCATCTCTTGGGCAGAGATCCCATCTTTCTCCATCCTGACTGGGGTTTTTCTAGGCTGAACAGTTCCTTGCCTATGCAGTTATTCCCAGGGGGCCAGACTGCCTAACCAGGCCAGCGTCTGCACTTTTCTTAATCTTCAAATGTGATTAACCACATAATTGCCCACAGTTATAAGTTGCCACACAGTTCTTTCTAAGCAAGCATTACAGTGAAAATATACTAAAAGCCATAAAAACATGGTCACAAACTAAAAAGCTTAGTAGAGGTTAGCCCAGCTCCACTCCTGGGCTCTGGCAGGTGTCAGTCCCTCTAACCCTTCCCTAAGGATTGCATCCATCCCCCATCTTGGACATAAGGTCCTGTCTCTTTGCTGGGTCAGAAAGATGGCCCTGAATCAATTTAAACTCAGGCTATTTATCACACAATCCTTTCTTTGTCTTTTGGTCTCTGTAGAATTCGGTTTGAATCAGCATATGCAAGTCTTACCAGGTGGTGGTACCTCTCTGGAGGTGTTACAATCTGAGTAAATTTACCTAATCTTCCCCCACTGTTCTTAGCTCCTGGAGGGCTGTGGTCTCGCTCTCCAATGGAATTACGTGCAAGCCCAGCCCCACAATGATACATGAATGTAATGTAGTAAGAGCTCTCAAAGCCATTGCCTGAAATTATCATATCTGTCATAGCTCTTTTCTAAGTGTCCAATATTGATGTATAGACCCCAAGTATTGGAGAGTCAACTCCATCATATCCATCCAAAGGTTAACTACTGTCAGTTGAAATAAGGTGCACTTTTTTTGGTCTGAATTTGTCTAGCTTCAACTTCCAGCTGTTGTAAATTATTATACCCTTGAAATGCTGGAGGAATCTTAGCTAGGCAGCATGACTGTGCATTTACATTAGTCAATTTATCTCACCACACCTGTGAAGTGAAGTTTTTTAGTACTACCATTTTAGAGTGTCCTAGTGGGAACTATTTGCAAAAAATCTTATGGGGGTGAATTCAAAAATGGCTTATGCCACATAAATGAAGATTAGTCTGAGTCCTTAGGACAGGCTGTTCATTCGTCACGTCATAAATTAAGTGCTAGTTCTTCATTCAAGCAATGATTTAAGGTGTTTAATATTCTGTAAAGCAGCTGACTTTTCTCAGTGTGCTTATTCCTACAAGTTTTCATTTCTCTGCAAAGTAATTGCAAGAACACATACTTAGTCGTGTAGTCAAATTCAGGACTCATATTAAAAAGCAGCCCACTAGTGTAAAATCGAAATTTCCGGGGTTTTCTTAATTTTCATGTTGAACACCATAAATCTAGTGTCCCACTGTCTCAGTGCTCTTATAAAGAAATCAATATTATTAGCTTCCTTGAAGCTTCTTCAATAAGTGAAAAGCAGGAATAATAAAAATGACAGACCTGTATAATAGGCATATACATTATTATATGGTCTTTCATAAAATAGCATTAGCTTTCTGGTAAAATTATTTGTGTCTAATGGTCAGTAAAGGCTAAGAAAAGGAATGGGTGAGCTTTCTGTCATATGAACTTCGGTCAAAGCGAGTTCATGCAATTTTCTAATTTTTCATATTTAAATTGTTAATGCAAATCTAGTGTTGTAGGGATGTATTTTTACAAAATCAGGAGACCAAAAACCTCAACAAAAAGACATGTCCAACCCATCCCCATATTTTCTTTTCAATATAAAATGAAGATAATTAGCATATCAATTTATGCACCAATCCCATTCCCAGTTAAATCAAGAGGCAGATACGCACTTCAGTAGGGGGTTGGGTTCTTATCTGTAATAATAAACAAGAGAGCCATAAACTAATAATCATAAACCCCTGTAACTTCAGCCTGCAGCTCACCAGCCCTCCACCTCTCCAAATGCCAGAGGACAATATTGTCCTCATGGAAGCTACCTATTTAAACAGAAAACTCAATATTTTGGCCCTCTTTCCCCTTTAGCCCCATCGGTACGAGCATTGTCTACCCCAGGGGATATTTACGAAAGAGTGCCACCATTGCAGTGCCGTTCACAACATTGGGAGCCCTAGTATAGAGGGCTTGCTGGTTCCAGTAGTCATTTTCCACAACATATCAACTAAACCAGTTCAGATCAAGTTTAATTGATGTGGTGGTGAAAACAGCTGCCGGAGAGGGAGAGCCTATACTGTGGCTCCCAACACTGCTGATACTCATGCTGCTGAACCGGTGTTAGAAAAGGTGAGAATTTCCTAGTATAGACATAGCTGTGCATGGATCCAAACAATTTCAAATATTCAGGATTCAGTAAAGACTGAAGATTTTAAGCATAGCCTCCAGTTGGCCTGAGAGCAAAATGTGAAAACATGAAAAAATATTTCCTTTGGCACTTTCTGCAAAGGCAATTTGTCAGTACAGAAACATACTGTACATTCAGACATCCTGTTAACAAACAAAACCATGTCAGTCATGCTTGTATATTCTTTGTGGAAAACACATTTATATAGTGATGTTATGAGTAGTACTGAGTTATTGAAGTCGAAAACTAGACAATAAAAATTCAGTGTTGCGGATTTTTAAGTCCATCCAAATTGCTCAGTTTTAAATATGTGGGGAAACTAATTACAACATAAGTGCTTTCTCTATTCTAAGAACATAGAGGCGAATGTTTCACCAATAGTGCAGTTAATCTTACTGTTCACCTGTTCCACTAAAATATGTATCTACAGCTAGGTAAGGGGAGGAATGCTAAGGACATGGTCATAGTAATTAGTTGTCTAGGCTGTTTGAATACCCCTTCAAGTTCTTTGGAGTGTCATCATAGCTGATTTGTGGTTCTTGCATTTCAAAAGTTGTCAGGCAACCAAACAAACTGAACCACCCAAGGGACTTGGAAGCATCCTCCCTCTCTGTGAGTGAACAGTGTGCTGATCCAGCAAGCTTAGATTCTGTTTATGCACACAAAAAGAAGCACTTAACTAGCTTTCTTTCCATTACTATAAATGGAGATATTCAGATCCAGATTCAAAGTTTGGGACTGAGATGATCGTGACTTTTGTATTTGCTGATCATAGAAATGGGGACCCAGATGCCAAATTTGACTCTCTATAAAATCTATTGAATGCATTTATAATGTGCCCATCACCACAGTACAGTCTCCCAGTTTTGCCTTAAAGGGATATGATGACCTTAGTATTTGCAATATTCCCTATACTTGCTGTAGGGTATGTTACATACACTAAGATAATGTGTCCAAACCAACTGCCAGATTTTTAAGGATGACTGTACTAAGTGTGGTCATTTCTAAAACTTGAGGATTTATAGCTCTGAAGTTTTGATTAGAACCCATATTTTTTCTTTCTTAAATTCCTCCTTATTCCACAGAGAATACCATTGCATAGTTACGCCACACTAAAGCCTTGCCCACTGGGGATTTGTTCTGATTTCAGCCCTTAGTGGCTAACTACTCATGAGACTGTACGAGAACAAACCCTCTAAAGAAAACCAGAGTAAATGGCTATAGATCTGATTTACATCAGTGCAGCTTGAACAGTCTTGTTTGTACAGAACCTAGCACAATGGGATCCTGGTCCATGACTGGGGCTTGTAGGCACTACAAGTACATTATAATAACCCAGTTTCAAGCAGGGATAAACTCCACCCATGAAAATAATAGCTTTGCCTGTTGACACGAGGAGTTTGCACCAATCCAGCTACATTGGTGGCTATTTATGGTTGAAATCGGGACAAACCTCCAGTATAGATAAGGTCTAGGCTACAAGTGATGGAATTGATCCATAATACTGACTCTAAGATTCAACTGTTAATTATCTGCAAGTGGAAGGAGGGTGGGTGGGTTATTCCTTATAGTAGGAACTTAATGCGTGATTCTGATGCAGTTATCCCCCTGGGGGAGAAAGATCTGCAGTTAACAATGCATCATCTTTAAAATCAGTGTTAGAGCTTCGGAGGCAGTCTGACTAGCCACTTCCTCTTGAAGGAATAGTTTCAAATTAAGCATGGTCAGGGAAGAGTCTTGTAATGAAAACACTTCCATGTGAGTGCCTGGGTAATGTAACTGGCAAAGCCAATGTGGTTCATGCCTGTTTTCTCTTATGCTATTGGGATCTTCCAGCATTAATTGGGAGTTAGAAGTTGGTAGGTTACATTCCAAAATTAAAGTACTGTGATTGTTTCATTTTTATGCAATGGGCCAAACTCTGGTTCAATATGTAAATGGCCTCCAAAATTATTGTACATTAATAGGCACTAGGAGTATAAATTTGTTTGTTTTTCTAGCTAAGCCCAGTCCCATGCAGAACACGTGCACGCACACACCCTGCACTGGTTATTCAGAGCGAGCCTGTGGGAATGTGTGTAGGTGCCATTATTAGGTCAGCTAGAGGCCAGGAAGCAAAAATGTGTAGATAGCAGCCCTTGCCCTAGATTGCCTCAATGGGAGTTAAGGATATTCAGCACTTTGAAGCATTAGGCCCTAAGAGAGGGTAGAAATACAGAAGTGCACATAAACTGGTAGAATAGTCATCCTTGTGGCTGAAATAATATATATTGCAATGTGCAGTGTAGCTGTAGTAACGTTGGTCCCTGGATAATAGAGACACGGTGATTGAAGTTATCTTTTATTGGACAACTTCTGTTGCTGAGAGAGACAAGCTTTCAAGCATACACAGAGCTCTTCTTCAGGTCTACACTACAGACATATATCGGTATAACTAGGTTGCTCACGGGTGTGAAAAATCCACACCCCACCCCCCGAGTGATGTAGTTATGCTGGCCTAACCCCCTATATAGACAGCACTATGTCAGGAGAAGCTCTCCTGTCAACATAGTTACTGCCTCTCCGGGAGGTGGATTAACTATGCTGAGGCCTTGGGGGGGTGTCTTCGTTAAAGTGCTATGTGCCTAGCAGATCCTTTATCAAGGAGCTTCTGGCCATCCATGTGGTTTGTTCAATGAAGAATTGCATTAATACAGCAACACATGCATGGGCTTAAGCACACTTTAGCCAATTTCCATCTCCACAATAATGTCCTTCACTACATCTTTATCCAAACCTTGAGGCGTCACAATTGTGTTAAGCTTATTCAGACAGTATCTAAAATATTTCCAGCAACATACAGTGCTTAATGTCTCTCAACAGGACTACGAGTATAATATTTGAAGATCTACAGATTAGATGGTGAACCTCTAAAAATAGGGGTTGGTGGGGGAAAGCAAGGTTTGCTGGTCCAGGAAAGAGCAAAGTCAAGAGGTGATGGTAGTGTTTCTCTCTCTTCCCCCCCCCCCCCCCCACTCATTTATACTGGTCTGACAATTTTTCCACAGCTCTGCAGTATTTAGTCAAGATATTAATACATACTGTACCCGCAGATGAAATTTCTGGCTAGTGGTACGTAATTAGTAGCACAACTGTCCAAGTTCTTTTCTCTAGGGACTGACTGCATCTGCCTTGTGATTCTTAGTAAGAGAAGCAATTCTCTGTCCCATTAATATGTTCCATATTACCACTAACTATTCACTGTTACTGATAAAAGCTGCACAGGCTCTGTAAACATTTCTCATCTTGCAGAACAATTAATGCTATTGGATTACAATTTAATTGTAGATAAGTGGGTTTTTTAAAGTTATATCATGGTCTTTGGCCTCAAACCACAGAGGATCCTCTCACATCCATCTTACACCATTGATTTCAGTGGAGTTGCTCCTGATTTGCATCTGTGTGATTGAGACCACAATCATGCCTAATTTATTTCTGTGGTTAACATGGAAACTTCATAGTACCTGTTATTGGGCAAATGCTTCTCCATTCTACTCCCACCCCTGGAAAAATACATTTGCAACACCTTCTCTACATGGAAGCATGTCCTCTGGAATGGTGGCTGAAGCACAAAGAGGCATACAAATGGTTAGCATATCTGGCAGGTAAATACTTTGCAACGCTGGCTACAAAAGTACCATGTGAATGCCTGTACTCACTTTCAGGTGACATTGTAAAGAAGTGGGCAGCGTTATCTCCTGTAAATTTAAACTTTTTCTTAGCGATTGGCTGAACAATAAGTAGGACTGAGTGGACTTGTAGGCTCTGAAGTTTTACATTGTTTTGGTTTTAAGTGCAGTTATGTAACAAAAAATCTACATTTGTAAGTTGCACTTGTATGAGGTGAATTGAAAAATATTTCATTTTTTTATAGTGCAAATATTTGTTATAAATATGAAGTGAGCATTGTACACTTTGTATTCTGTGTTGTAATTGAAATCATATTTGAAAATGTAGAAAAACATCCAAAAATATTTATTATACATTTCAATTGTTCTATTGTTTAACAGTATGATTAAAACTACATTTAATTTTTAATCGAGTTAATCGCTTGAGTTAACTGCAATTAATTGACAGCCCTAGTTAAAAGTAATACTGCAACTCATCTGATCAGTATTTAGATACTTGTCAGGTTGTAAACTATCTCCTGGAGTCATTTGGGACACCATTTTACACATTTCTGAACTAAGGTGAAAACAGACGAGAACTAAAACTGTTAGCCATTTTTCTTGTCCTGGGCTTAGACTAAAACCCCAGTTCTGAAGTCTGTTCCACATAAAGACAGAGTAAAACACAACCCCCACACACTGACTGTAGGCTTGTAGGGCATTGGCAATGAATTGACTATATAGGCTGTGGTATCCCAATAACTGGAAGACTACTCAGGTTTAAATACAAACAAGAACAAACTTTATTCCGGGGGCCTTACTGGCACACCCTCTAGATTTCTTTTCCTCCTGACCCCCACCGGGGACTCTCCTCTTGCTCCTCCTGGTTTGTTAAAGGAGTCATGCCTTGTAAGCAGCCGTGCCCAAATACTACACAGACAAAACTTCAACTATATACAAGAAGGTATTCAGAGTCTAGCTGGTTAGAGAGCATCCAGAAAGCCATTGACTGATATGTTGGAAATACTTGCTCTTTCATGCACCATCCAAACTAGCACAGCTGGCGTGCTGGATCTCACTGAACAGCTTAACCCACTGTAACTGTTTCCAACAGGAAATGGAAGCAGGGGCATGTCACCAAGGAAGTATACATGGGAATAGCACGAGTATGTAGGGACAAAATCAGGAAAGCCAAGGCAAAGAATGAGTTACAGCTGGCTAGGAATGTTAGAGACAACAAGAAAGGGTTCTTCAAATACGTCAGACAAAAAAGAAAGATCAGGCACGGTGCGAGTGTGCTGCTCAGTGAAGAAGGTGAGCTGGTAATGGAAGATGATAGGCAGGCAGAGCTGCTCAATGCCTACTTTGCTTCTGTGTTTTCACAAAAAATAACATGTGACCAGATGACTAGCAAAGTCCCCATAGACAATAAAGGGGAAGGGATGCAGATCAGGACAAGTAAAGAACATGTCAGATCTTCTGACCAATTTGAATTCAAGTCAGCAGGGTCTAATGCTATTCACCCCAGGGTACTGAAAATTGCTGATGAAATCTCGGAGCCACTGGCAATAATTGAAAACTCAGGGATGACAGATGTCCTGGAAGACTGGAGAAGGAAGTTATTAGAGCAATATATAAAACATTCAATTTGCAAATACTTGGAAGATGAAGGGGTACTCACTAGCACCCATCATGGATTTACTAAGAACAAATCATGCCAAAGTAGCTTCATTTCATTCTTTGACAGAATAACTGGTTTGGTGGATAGGAGGAATGTGGTGGACATAATATACCTGTACTTTAGCAAGGCTTTTAACACAGACCCATATGATGTTCTGATAAGTAAGCTGGAGAAATGTGGGCTCGGGGGAAGTGCCATTAAGTTGATAATTGGTTAATCGCAAACAAAGAGTAACTATTAATGGAATGTCAGATTGGAGGAAGATCTCAAGTGGGGTTCCACAGGATCTGTTCTGGGTCCATGTTTAACATCTTTATTAATGACCTGGATGTAGAAATAAAGGACACTGATGAAATTTGCACATGACACAAAACTACAGGGTGGGGGGGACTGACACTTTGAAGGATAGAGCTAAAATTCAAAGGGATCTTGATAAATTGGAGAACTGGGCTATAGACAACAAAATGAAATTCAACAAAGACAAATGTAAGGTGCTACGCTTGGGGAAGGAAAACCAAATGCACACATACAGGATGGGAGATAACTGGCTTGGCAGCAGCACTGCTGAGAAGGATCTGTTAGTTGTGATGGATCATAACCTCAACATGAGTCAGCAATATGATGCTGTGGCAAAAAAAGCAAATGCAATTTTAGATTGCATTGACGGAGGCATATCATGCAAGTCACAAGAGGCGCTAATCATAGAATATCAGGGTTGGAAGGGACCTCAGAAGGTCATCTAGTCCAACCCCCTGCTCAAAGCAGAACCAATCCCCAACTAAATCTGCTCTACTTGGTGCTGGTTAGGCATCAGCTGGAGTAGTGTGTCCAGTTTTGGTCACCAATGTATAGAAAGGATGTAGGAAAAGTGGAAAGGATCCAGAGGTGAGTGACAAAGATCAAATGTATGAAATGCAAGCCATATGACAAAGGCTGAAGGAACTGGGTATGTTCAGTTTGGAAAAGAGGAGATTAAGGGGAGAGATTATAGCAGTCTTCAGATACTTAAGGCTGCCTTAAAAAGATGGAGAAAAATTGTTCTCTCATGCCACAGAGGGCAGGACAAGAGGCAATGGGTTCAAACTACAGCATAGATTAAATCTCAGGAAAAAACTTCCTAACTGTAAGAACAGTAGGACAATGGAACAGACTGCCTAGGGAGGTTGTGGAAGCTCCTTCACTGGAGGATTTCAAAAGGAGGATGAATAGCCATCTCTTCTTGGATGGTTTAGACACAACAAATCCTGCGTCTTGGCAGCGGTTTAGATTAGATGACCCTTGCAATCTCTTCTAACCCTATGGTTCTATGATTCTAACTCCCCTTTCTTGGGCTGTTGCCCTTTGGGACTTAAACATATTTGTGAAAAATGCTCATAATGCCTTTGTTGCTCTTGAATCAGACAGCTCTTTAGAGAGAAAAGGATTCTGCCTGCAACTGTATCACCTTGCACTGTGATCCTGTCAGGTTTCCCAAGGTGCCTGTAAACAAGGTAAAGCTGAGAACTACTTGGTAAAAATGACCTAAAAAAAAACATAAAATAGAAAATGGTACTTGTGACAATCCCTCCCTGAGGCTTTACTTAACCAATGAGCCTGCATGGTGCTAGAGAGCACTGTACTGCTGGCTTTCCTGTCTTTCATATGAAAAGTGACCTCTGCTCCTGACCACTTTTACAGAGAGTGAATGGTATTTTTCCTAGCCAAAAGTAGAGTTGTTAATTTCATTGTCCTGGTCAAGTTTCAACTTGGGAAATTGCATTCTTGCCTACCTAAGTTCCCCTACTGCTTTCTATTTCAGTTGATGACATCATTCTGCAGGTCATGTCTTATGCCTTTGTGCTGTCCTGTCATGTGCTAGTAAATTGTTGCTCTGTTTTACCTAAAAGTAGCTGCATTTCAGTTGCATGTGGAGTGATCCTTGAAATAGTTGGTTTCTTGATGTGCAAAGCACACTGAAATCCTTTGGAATCAAAGACACTATATAAATGTAGTTCTATTATTGCCCCCAAAACTATAATGCATTAAATAATCTAGGGTGTATTTACAAGTTAAAAACATAGTGTTAAAGCATGCAATAAGATAAATGCTGTAAAGATATAATGACTTAAACATAAAAATGAAAGAATATTATTACTTGAACCCTAAATCTTCCTAGAATGTTTTATCACTTACACAAAATAATAAAAGGCAATAAATGTAACAGCTCCCTACACACAGGATTTGGCTTGTTTTCCAAATCTAACTTGGGTCAGACAGTGCTTCTCTTGCTCTTACTCCTTTTGTGCTGAAGAGGAAGTCACTAGCTTCCATAGAGGTTCTGGCCAACCTCTGACAAATTCATTTCAGATTTTGCAAAAACTCTCTCTCTCTCTCTCTCTCTTCTTCTCTCCCTCTTTCCTCCCCCCCCCCCCCCCCCCCCGCCTTACATAGCTGCAAAAGTAGGGAAGCATCAGAACTTCAGATACCCTAGCCATTGTTAATCAGCAAATGGATCATTTGTTTAACTGAGACACGAATCCCGTCTCAGTCGTGTAGTGGTCATCAAAGCAAACTGACCTGCCATGTTTCAAGGGCCATCATCTGTTCAGTGGAATTAATAGCTCTCCATCAGGACTCGTTTATGGTTGCAGGCTTTTGAATGAAATATTTTGGCTTCATAGCAAAACCTATTAAGGATATATATATTGTATATAAGAGAGGCTATACTGGGTAAGACCAATGGTCCATCTAGCCCAGTATTCTGTCTTCCGACAGTGGCCAATGTCAGGTGCTTCAGAGGAAATGAACAGAACAGGGCAATTATCCAGTGATCAATCCCCTGTGATCCAGTCCCAGCTTCTGGCAGTCAGAGGCTAGAGACATCCAGAGCGGGGGGTTGCGTCCCTGACCATCTTGGCTAATAGCCACTGATTGGACCTATCCTCCAATATTTACAGATTAGATCAATTCATGATGACGTACATGACACACTGCAACATTTCATGTCACTTTTGCATTGGCTTTCCTTACCTTCAGTCTGACTTAGGATACACTGAGATACAAAGTTCTACTCCTCTTAATCCAAAGGTCCACTTTGTTATAAATTATTTTACATTGATAATCTTGGCTTCAGATCTACAGAAAATTGGTTCTAATTTTTCCCCTCAATTAAAAACAATGTTCTTGTCGCCTGTTTGGTGTGGTTCTCATGAACAAGAGCAATGAGCTTAGATGAAGTTGTGATAATTGGGAACTCGCTACTGAAATTCTTGAGTGCCCTGTAGCATTTGACAGACTAAATACTTCTCCATGTGAGCTGTCTTAAACCAGTCCTATATTAATGTTGACCTCCAAGCCTGTGCGTACCATGTTGAGAGAGCATGATTGCTGAAGCTGGAAGCTTTATCTTTAGATTTGTCTACAGTTGTGGGCATATGGGTAGGGTCCTTTAGTCTACAGCTGAGCTTGCCTAGCTCAAGTGAAATATAGTTAAGCTGTGGCAACATTATATAGTTCCCCTTATGTCTATTGACAATAAATAACATATTGGCTACATATGCACCCTATATTCTTGTTAGCAGATTAATTCAGATAAAAAGATGGCTGCATGGTACCTTCTGGGCATACCTTAAGTAACTGGTTAGTTATTGTTGTTCACTGCTTTGAGGCATTCAGTATACCCCGGTGAGAGAAAATACGTATGACCCCATGAATGTGTTGGCAGTTGTGTACCCTGATTATAGAAACTTCTTTCATGTGTTCCATGGGAGTTGCACAAAGGAGTAGAGGAATTAAGAAAACTGTCAGCTTTTAAAAGTTTGACCATTTGATTATGTCTAAGTCCATTTAAACATTTTTGGGTGGGGGTTTTAAAAAACAAAACTACAGCTGTGGGTAAGGTTTAGGAGAATTGTGTATAAAACAAGAATATTTAGGGTGCGGACTCAAATTAGAGAATTGACTTTCAAGAAAGATTAATTCATTCTAACTTACTTAAAAGCACCTGAGCAAGCTGAAACAGGAAATTTCTGGTTCCATCTTTTTCAATAGGTTATAGATGCACACAACTAGTGAAACAGTTTATTCTGATGCAATACCTCTGAACTCCCAATGGTTCCACAAATTCAGAGGACGGGGTACTTACCTTACAACTTTTGAAAGCTTTACACTTTAACATACTCCTTGTTGACTTATCACAGAGGCCATCCTGTGTACAGAGATGTGTGTCCGTCATTATAGGGAATAGACTATATGCTACCCAATGACTTCCACCACCCTAGTGTGTCTTATCTACAAACCAAGTACAGTAACTCCTTGCTTAACATTGTAGTTATGTTCCTGAAAAATGTGACTTTAAGCGAAACGATGTTAAGTGACTCCAATTTCCCCATAAGAATTAATGTAAATAGGGGGGGTTAGGTTCCAGGGAAACTTTTTTCACCAGACAAAAAGCTATATATTATATAGATACACACAGTATACGTTTTAAACAAACAATTTAATACTGTTCACAGCTATGATGATTGTAATGTTTGGTTGAGGTGGTGAAGTTAGAGGGTGGAAGAGGGCAGGATATTTCCCAGGGAATGCCTTGCTGCTAAATAATGAACTAGCACTCGGCTGAGCCCTCAAGGGTTAACACATTGTTGTTAATGTAGCCTCACACACAAGACAGCACGAACACGAGGGGGGGAGACCACATAGCAGACAGACACACACCTTGTGTTTGGGGGAGAGAGAGAAATGCACACTGCCCCTTTAAGTAAGCTGACCCACTCTTAAGTGTATTGTCTTTTTAAGTGGATCAGGAAGTTGAGACAGCAGCTGCTGCCCCAGGGTGGGTCGGTCTGTCTGTCTGTGTCTCTCTCCTCTCTCTCTCTCTCTCTCTCTCTCTCTCTGTCCGTGTCCCCTCCCTGCTCTATATGGAGAAGGGGTAAGCAGGGTGCAGGAGTAGGGGCAGGGCCGGCTCCAGGCACCAGCTTGGCAAGCAGGTGCTTGGGGCGGCCACTCCGGAGAGGGGCGGCAATTCGGCGGACGGTCCCTCACTCCCGCTCAGAGCAAAAGACCTTCCGCTGAATTGCCGCCGCAGATCATGATCGCGGCTTTTTTTGTTTGTTTTGTTTTTTGGCTGCGTGGGCCGGCCCAAACCCTGGAGCCGGCCCTGAGTAGGGGGGAGGGGGACACCCTGAGATTAGCCCCCCCTTGTCCCCCTGCACAGCAAGCAGGAGGCTCCCGGGAGCAGCTCCAAGGCAGAGGGGAGGAGCAGCACATGGCAGTGTGGGGTGGGACAGCTGACCTGTCCTGCAATTGATAGCCTGCTGGGCAGCTGCAGCACAGGGAACTTAGGGGAGCGGGGAGCTGATAGGGGGGCTGCTGGTTACAAGCCCCCACCAGCTAGCTGCAACGGGCTGCTCTTCCTGCAATCAGTGGACAAAGCAGGCGGCTGCCAAACGACGTTAGAAGGGAGCATTGCACAACTTTAAACAAGCATGTTCCCTAATTGATCAGCAACGTAACAATGTTAACTGGGACGACTTTAAGTGAGGAGTTACTGTAAGTTGGACCTGCCTATGGAAACTGCATATTGGATTGAGTATAGTCAGAACTGTTTAGTCATTAGAGAGCCAGAGGGTCACATGGTACAGTGGTCACCAGTAAAAGCATTTCTACAGTTACTACACAGGGGTATTTGATGTGCCAACATATTTTCCATTACTTAGAAATGGAAATAACTGTGGTATATCAGATAATTCTATGTGGTGCCTGTGGGTAAATATTGACCTCTTAAAGGCAACCACCATCTTGTATGCTATCATCTCTTTTCAAAGAGCCAGGGGCTTTCTTCCCACAGCAATTAGTCCATAATTTAAGCATCATCATTTGGTACCACTGAAAACTAATTATTGTCAAAAATGTTTGAGGTCATGATGATAAATTATTTTTCAGTGAGTATAAGTTGCAGGAAGCAGGGAACCTGTCTGAGAATTGTAAGACACGAGTTTCAAAAGGTTCAGACAGTTCACTAAGGATCAGATTCTCCACACCTTTATTAATGCTGATTAGTGCTTTATACCATGAATAGTCCCATCCATCTCAGTAGGATTACTTGTGGCTTAATAGTACTACCCAGCATGAGTATGGATCACACAGTCTGGCCGAAGAATTGCATAAGCATTATTAGTTTTGGATGCTTAAGTGAAACTGATCAACTTTTAGGTTCTTCCTTTGCTAAAATATGTCTGTCTCTTTGTGAATGTCCATGCTTATATTGACTCAGGAGCATCCCAGTGTCAATTTCCTGTTCCATCTTGCTCAGGTAGCTTTTCCTCTACCCTACATGTCTGATTTGTTTGTTTTTTAAACATAGCACTGTACCTCATGTGGAGTTGTTCTGTGCACTGTGTCCTGTGAAATCAAAGACAATATCTAAAAACACGCTTTGCAAGAAAAAAAGAACGTGGAATTGCTTTGTGCCACCTCTGGCTATAGTGCATTACATCAGCGCAGATGATGTGACAAAACATTACTCATTTGATGTAACTTGACTAGATGAAATAAAGCATGAAGTCTAGCTTTAAAAAACCTCTATACATGGATTTTAAAAAATCTGCAGTGTGTACAGTATTTGTATAAACTTGGGCAGTTTTGCCCAATATTCTTGTTCTTAGTTTTACGTTTTTGTTTTCTTTACTCTGGAAAATTAGAGCTACTAGAGTGTCAGAAATTACCAGTAAGAAAGATGGGCATTATTTCTGTTCCCAATGATAATCTTGCAATCTATAAATACTGTATTTACTGTAAGAGGCAAGCTGAAATGGACCCTCAGGATGTGTGTTTTTGGTTTTTTTTTTTAAACAATCGTATTGTGAAGTGGTTGGCTCAAGAAATTACTATTGCCGCTCAGTGGCTTTTCTATCATTCTGTACTGCCCAACTCAGAATAAATAATCCATAGAAAGCAAAGATGGAAATGGCCTATTAGTTCATTCAGTTTATCTCCCTACCAAAGCAGAATTGTTCCCAGTTGTAAATGTACTAGTGCTTAAATGTCCCAAACAATCATAGTCTAGTCTTAAATGTCCTAAGCAATAGGGCTTCCACCATTTCCCTTGAGAATACTCAAGCCTGATAGATCTCACTGTCAGTTTGTTCTGTTAATCAGCCTAAATGTTCTTTCTATTGCTCCTAGTTCTTATGTGCATGCTGCTACCACTACTTATGCTCCCTTGTTACCATCCCAAGTCACTTCTCTCCATCTTTGGTGTTTACGTCCTCCAAGTATTTGTAGATTATCATGTCTTCCTTAGTCATCTAGGAAATCATAAGAACAGCCATACTGGGTCAGACCAATGGCCCATCTAGCCCAGTATCATGTTTTATGACCGTTGCCAATGCCAGGTGCCTCAGGGAATGATCAAAACAGACAATTATTGAATGATCCATCCCATGTTATCCAGTCCCAGCTTTTGGCCAATCAAAGTAAAATAGATTTGCATTAATCTCTGATTCTATGTGCCAGTCACAATTCTTGAAATACCAGCACAGCACTACCCTCTTCTAAGTGGAGTGTCCATGTTGGCCTTCTTGCAGGTCTGGTGCCTCGGGCTGTACAATGTTCACTCCAGTAGAGGGGGTGGCAGCAACAAGACTTTAAAGAGGGCACCTGCACGTCACTGAACACCTTGTCAGCCATAGCAGGGGACTCAAGTTATTTTTGAAGATGGAGTTAATTAGGGAAGTTTACAGCATCTTGCCTACATCTTTTTAATCTAGAGCAGCAGCTGCTGCAGATCTTGTTTCTGATTGCTGCTTCTAATATTGTCTGATAATAGTGTCGCTATGTCTATAGAGTACGGTCTAGAATCTCCTAAAGGATGTTTTGTTTGTTGGATGTGGTGGTGGTAGTTTTGTAAACAAGAGTGCTGCCCACTGAATCCTCAGCACACTCCCTGTTGCACATAAGTGTTCTGAAGAGGCCTCCCATCCAAACAGCAACTTAGCCAAGCCCTGCTTAGCTTGTGAGCGCTGACAGCGTAAAAGCCCATGCAAGTATGGCTGCACAAAATTGGAAAGCTAAACATTTTCTGGTTTTAGACAATATTGTATTAAGAATTTTGCCAGCACAAGCATCGGACAATAATTATAGTAGAGAGAGAGAAAAATACACTGCAGACAAACCCAGTACCAAGCCCAAGCCATGTAAACTCTTTATGTCCATTGCCCCTGCCTCCATGTAAAAATATTTTAGTCATTTTGCTTCTAAGAATCTATGGAAACTAGTGGTCAGGAGATCTTCTTCCATAAGGAAATTAACTAACCAAAACACAATTTAAACACATTAGACCCATTATGTTTGATTTTTACCAGATGAATACATGCACGCATACACACATTTGTGTGACCAGTTAAGAGGCAATCCACCATCTCTTTTAAAGTGAATAGTAACAATAAAATATTTGTCTTCAAACAGCTGAAATGATAGATGTGACACAAGACACTGAGAAGCAGTCAGGTGCTGCTGCTAGAATTTCCAATCCCTCTTTGCTATTTCTAGGGCTTTGTAGTCTGAGTTTAATGAATGATTCATAACTTTTTTTTTTAAGAACCTTAATTACAGTGTTCACCAATTTGGTGACCTCTAATTACTGACTTTGTTTGCTTTGAACAAATCTAATCAGGTCCAGGGTTTTAACGCAGACTGCATGCCTTGATGAAATGTAGGCAGTTTAGATCTACACCTCCATCTTTATACTTGCCACCATTTACAGTCTAAAATGCAGAGCAATTTTATTTGCCCCCCCTCTCTCTCCCCCCCTCTTTCCCATTAGGATCCTGCCTTCTTGTTTTATCCCTGCTCTCTTTTCCCAAAGTCTCCCCCCGAGGTTCCAGTGGGTCTGGAGACCCCACAGACGAGGGGGGAAGAGACTGGAGACTGGTTGGGAGGCAGAGATGTTAGTTGTCTCTGCCATGTCCTGTGATTCTCAGCTTCTTCAGTAGTGCCAGAACTCCACCACTCAGTGGAGTGGAAGCATGGCAAGGGCCTCATGATGCCATTGCTGAGTCGAAGAAAGAGAAGAGGCGACTGATGGCCTATCTACCATCTTTTCTACTCCTGCTCACCTATGAAGACAGTACATGCTCTGGAGTAGGAGCAGAGTGGCTGGCAGATAGCCCATGTAGGGTAAAGAGCCAGATTACCACTTTGCAGTTCAGGAATACATCTCAGGAGGTGCAAACATCAGATATTCAGTCCTACATCCTGGTAGCCCACTCTGTGGGGCAAATCAACTTTAACATGGTATACAGGACAACCAAGTCAAAAGTGGGATTGTGTCTTGCAGTACACGGCTGTTGTCAAGCCCGCACAGCAAGCACTGTTGTTGACAGTCTCAGCAGAAATATGGATGGGAATGGGCACTGAACCACCATGTTATCTCAGAGGGGGTTTTCCTCCTGGACTGGGTTCAGGCACATTGATAAGGCTGTGCGGGGAAGGTTGACCTGGTCTTGCTCATGCTGCTCTGTGGATATGAAGACTGAAGTTCTCTAGTTCTCAGACCAGCATCTTTCAAAGGTATAAAAGTGTTAAACTCCAGAGCAGATCATGTTTTTTCATCATGAAAAGGTGAATGGGGGTGGAGTTGATGGCAACACAAACTCAGTATGATACAAATGATGCAATAGTTAATTTTACTTATTTTACATTTTAAAATCTGGGGCTTCCACAGATGAGGTACTAAGATCGCATTTTGAACATCTGCTAAGGAAAAAAATGTTTCTCAAATGCATCAAGCCAGTTCCTAAACAAACCTTAGAGATGCACAGAAATGATTAAAGGATTAGAAAACCTACCTTATAGTGATTGGACTCCTTGAGTCTATTTAGCTTAATAAAGAGAAGGTCACAGTTTATAAGTACCACTTGGGGAACAAATATTTGATAATGGGCTCTTCAGTCTAGCAGAGAAAAGTGTAACAACCCAATAGCTGGAAGTTGAAACTAGACAAATTCAGACGGCAACAACAGAAGACGGTCCAATAAAAGATAGTACCTCTCCTCGTCTCTGGAAATAAGCCATAATTTTTTTTACAGGGTAATTAACCATTGGAGCAATTTGGCAAAGGTTGTGGTGGAGTCTCCATAGCTGGCAATTTTAAAATCAAGATGGGATATGTATCTAAAATATATGCTCTAGGAATTACTTTGGGGAATTCTATGGTCTATGTTACATGTCAGACTATATTATCACACTGGTCCCTTCTGGCCTGGGAATCTATTAATTTGATGTCTGTTTTAATCTACTAAATTGCGTTCAGTCAGCTACTTATGGATTTTATCCATTAGTGAATTTGAGTTTTCAAAGGGTTCCATTAAAGGGAATTAACATTAAAAATGTACCAGAAAATTAACTCTAGATGTTGTGTGTAATGCAGCCACACACTTGCCTAGGAAATTAATCACAACAAAGCAAAATACCAAAGCTGCAGAGATTCAATTTCTGGCAAATAAGCTCCCGGAGATGCATTGTCCTTACTTGTGAGGATTGGGATCCATTTCATTTGTTCCTTTGCAGCAACTGGGTAAATCTGATTTGCATCAGCTGGATGAAACTGATTACATCATACACTCCTTGGGTCTAAAGCTCTGTACTTGAAGCAGTCAGTTAAAATGATCAGAAAAGAGCAGCAGCTTGGAAGGAACTACTGAGATAAATTATTTAGTTTTCATCCTTTTAAAGGACATTTCCAGAAACTCTCCGATAAATATTGGAAAGGGAGAATAATAAACAGTGGGTTGGTTGATTTGTTTTTTCTTTTTTGCAGGGCAGTAATACATAAAAGCCGTTTTAATGACTTCCAGAGAACCAGCAAACAAAGGGCCAAATTCTACCTTAAATACATGCATGCATTTCCCACTTCCTTGAAGGGAGCTGTGCATGTGTGTGAAGGCAAAATTTGGCCCGGAGAGCTCCACTCTCATATCCACAAGGCCTCTGTAGCTCCTCTGAATATTAATATGATTATGGGGCAGGAAAGCACCTTTAGCTGCATGTATCTAGCTGTTTTAGAAAAGGAATTTTAAAGGTCTTTGGGTTTCTGTAGTCCACCCCTTGTGAGCTCATGCTACTGTTCCCCAAATGGAGAAGGAAGGGGAAAGGGTCCCACTGTGTCTGGTGAGAGAGACATAGGCAGCCTTGTAGCTAGGACACTGACAAGGGGCAGACTGCTTCACAAGAAGGGCAGTTTTGCCTGCCTTCAGAAGTTCATTTACTTAGTGGAAAATGCAGACTCAGTCAGAAACCTTTTTTTCAAACTTTCATTTTATGAAATGGCTATGTATCCTATTTTTCTTATGTGATTGCTCAGTGTAACAAATATTCAAGTATTCAAAAAATCAGATTCAGAAATATAGAAGTAGGGATTATAACATGAAGTGCTGTGTAATGTTAAGACTGTTCATGAAAGTAAAGAAGTCGTCTTGGATAAGGGCCTCAGAATTCTTTTACAAAGATATCCAAGTTCAGTTCTGAAGTTAAATCACTTTCATATCCTCATGCTCCAACTTAGCTACAGGGTTGGCCATATGGCTTATGTAACCCACACACCTTCTGGGTGTGGCATTCTGTCAGAATTTTTTTCACACAATGCAATCAACCTGTGGAACTCCTTGCCAGAGGATGTTGTGAAGGTCAAGACTATAACAGAGTTCAAAAAAGAACTAGATAAGTTCATGGAGGATAGGTCCATTAATGGCTATTAGCCAAGATGGGCAGGGATGCTGTCCCTAGCCTCTGTTTGCCAGAAGCTGGGAATGGGTGATAGGGGATGGATCACTTGATGATTACCTGTTCAGTTCATTACCTCTGGGGCACCTGGCATTGGCCACTGTTAGAAGACCAGATCCTAGGCTAGATGGCCCTTTGGTCTGGCCCAGTATGGCCTTTCTTATGTTGTTTGTTACCTCCCCCCCCCAAAAAACTACATATAGCATTTCCAGACGGTATTGAATTGAAGCTTCACATAAACATTTTAAGACTTACCTGCTTTATTAATGACTACTATTTTGTGTCAGTGTCAAAAGCAGGTGAAGATGTGAGTATTATGGAGATACTATAAAAATATTTGTTTGAATCAAATGCAACTCTCGATACCAACAATGCAGTGCCTACTATGCAGTGTATTTAGATTAAGAAGCATAATACATTCAGAAATTTTCTCTTAAAGATTTGAAAATACTAATCAGTCTGCTCAATGGCAATTATTATTCTTTTGGTTTTCTAAAACTACATATTTAAAAGGTAAGTCTTAAATCAGGGGTTGGCAACGTTTGGCACGCGGCTCGCCAGGGTAAGCACCCTGGCGGGCCGGGCCAGTTTATTTACCTGCTGACGCGGCAGGTTCGGCCGATCGCTGCCCCCACTGGCCGCGGTTCGCCGTCCCGGGCCAATGGGGGTGGCGGGAAGCTGTGGCCAGTACATCCCTCGCCCGCGCCGCTTCTCGATGCCCCCATTGGCCCGGGACGGCAAACCGCAGCCAGTGGGGGCCGCAATTGGCCAAACCTGCTTCGTCAGCAGGTAAATAAACTGGCCCGGCCCGCCAGGGTGCTTACCCTGGCGAGCCATGTGCCAAACGGCAGTAATCTAGAGGTTTGAATTTGGTAGAATTTGGTAGGCCAAGGTGGAATTTGGCCCTTTGTTTGCTGGTTCTCTGGAAGTCATTAAAACTGCTTTTATGTATTACTCCCGTCTTAAATCTACAAAATCCTACTACCCTCATAAATATATTTTTAGCAGTGTATTCTCCCTGTGTCTCGCTTCATGAATAAGCTAGTTGGCAAGGACAGAGTGGTGCATATATAATGTAGGCAGCACCCTCTTTCCTATTAGACTGTCCTAAAAACACACTACATTTTGCATCTACACTCTTTAGATTGTTTTTCAGCTCTGAAATTCAAATGTTGTGCATAGACTTGGTCATCATTGTAACTTTTCAGTCACCTCTACGTTATCCATGGCACCTGTTTATGCTTGTTCTAGTGCACATTGTGCAGTCTGCTGCTCATAACTATAGGTTGTGTGATTATGAACAACTGTGATGCTGAGATATAAAACTGTTCTTGCTGTTCCACAAGTAGCAAATTTTAGTTTTGATTGTACTATATGGTAGCTATCAGATCCCAAGAATTTGTACTGACTGTGGTTCTAACTTATCTCAGTCACTGCAAGCAAATACACAGCGATGATCACTTCGAATATCATGTCCTATGCAAATTATGCGCATTGCTCAAAACTCTTCAAAAGAGAAGAGTTTTAAAACATCTTTTCAGGCACTTTTTTTTATGAATTAGATTTAGTTCATCCAAACACATTTTAGATCATTTTCACCTTTCATTTGTTTTTTACAGGGGATTAGATCAGAGCCCTCAATGCAAATCTTAACATTGGACATGATTTTATATACACATAAAAAAACAAAGGAGGCAGGTGGGCAGTTCTAAAACTGAAACCTCACATCCAAACCTTTCTATGAATTTCATGTAGTTTGGATGGGATCCAAACACTAGAAATTGCCTATTTTCCAAATCTAGTTTGAATGTGGCTCAAGATGTCAAACTTCGCAAGATTAGCTGATGTCACAGAACTTCCTCCATTTTGGTTCAAATTCGTGCAAGAACAACTGGAAAGATTTTGGCACCATACTCTGATTTTGCATTGAAGTCTTGCCTAAATCTAACACTGCTCCATTGACATCTCTCTAATTTAATGGTATATCATTTTCTTTACTAATTAGAAACCTCAGTGTGCTGTTTTAAACCGTGTCATCTAAGAACAATTTTCCCTTTGCTTTTTAATTTTTTTTAAAAAACACAACACCAAATGGAAATTTCAAAAATTATTTTTGAAACCCTAGATTCCTCCTCTTGGTTTAAGGAGAGGGCTGCAGTTATTGTTCTGACACAAACAGAAGTCAGTCCTGTCACTGTGCTTGGTACGGGTCACAGCTGAGAGGGCCAATCTCAGGTCAACTGTCCAAAAAAAAAATGGGCAGACACTCCCACACTGGTGGTATATTTTATAATTAGGTTTAACCAAACCAACAACAAATGTGTGCTTTTTGAATCGCTATAATAACCTAACACGGAGCCACAGACAGTTCCCTGAGACACTCCAGCCTATATTACCACCCAGACATACACTGATGAAAGGTTTGAAACAGCATCTGTGATGAAAGGTTATTAAAACCAAAAATCACCACACATTGGGTTCTTCCAGCCCCAGGGGGCCAGGCACTTATCCATGTCAATGGATGTTCAGGATCTTACACCAAAGACAATGCTGTAGCCAATCTTTTAGTTAGTTTACTAAAGATTTATTAACAAAGAAAGACATGTTACTAAAAAGTTAATGTATTTTATTTGCTTTCCAGTTGGATCAAAGTATGTAGTCCAAAATGATAGCAGGGATGTTAAATCTGCTAGTTTTTCTATAAGTCTCTCTGGGTTGCCCAAATAGTTTTGGGGGACCTCAGTCCTTTTGTTCAAAATTTCCCATTAGAGTTCACCAGTCCAGAGATGGGGTAGGAAAAAGGTGGCCAGGGGTCTGTGTTCTCCCTTTTTATTCCTTAACCCTTTTTTTCTGGAAAAATCCTGACTGCATTATGCGGTCAGGTAGTTCAAGGGCATACATGCTTTGCCATCGGTCCTTCATATAATTGCAAATTCTAGTTTGCACCTTTTGCATATGTGCTGTTTGAGGGGTCTTCAGGAATGACGTGCAGGGCTCTTGTTTACAGCTTCTTTTTATTATCCCTGAAGAGCTAACCTGTGGGAGTTTCTCAGACTCGCAACATGTTTGAGTTGCAAACATATAGCAAAATTTCATACTTCCACACACAATATCAATATACACATTATAACAAGATAATGCTCAGCAGATTACAACTTTTCCCATGATACCTCACAAGGCGTACTTTGTACACAATATATCACAATTTTGTAAAAGTGGTGACCATATTAGTGTAGACTGTCACCTTCCCTTTAGACAGCATTGCAGGTCCAATAAAAGACTTACCTTCTCTCTCTAATATCCTGTGACAGATATTGGATACATTACTGTATTGGGCAACAGAATCTCTTCCCCTCATTCAGGGGTTCCATTTTGTTGCCACCAACTTGTTTCAGTTGATTCCATTTTCTTCCTTTTCTGTCAAAACATCATACTGCTGTTCAATTCATTAACCGATTGCTACGGAAAGAGCGTGAGGGAGCTGGGATACAACTAACAGATTAACATCTTGCATCCTTTGTTGATGGATGTTAATGAATTCTCTGCTCTCCCAGCCATGTTACCTGTGATTCAATCTTTAAATGACAAGGTTCCAAAAATAAATCTAAAAAAGTGAGCTATTTATCTTCTGTGCTCAGAAAAGATGGATTTGTAACCACATTCAGCAGTGTAAAGGATATCCTCTTCAGGTAAAATCTTACTTTAGTTTTATATAGCACTTAAATATAGTGTAGGCAGGCAGAGACCTCTGTAGTATAGGATAATACTTTTAACTTCAATAGGGTAAGATTCTGCCTTGTGAAGAGTGACAGAAGTGGCACAAAGAGGACACAGAGTACCTGGAGTTCTCAGGAGAAATTCTAGAAATTCATTTCCTTCTAGGGGCTCCCAGGCAGCCTACACTAAATTTCCCACTGCACTATCCCTGAAGAGGATGCAGCATATTGCCTCTTCTGTGCTGGTGAGTTCTGCTGGCTGGTGAAGCCTGGTGATGGTAGAACCAGGGTCCAAGTTCTCCCTTGCAAACACCCAGGTCCTGATTCTGAGTCGGTGGAAACTGTGGGACCTCAGCACCTTTCAGGAACAAGCCCATAGTGGTCATAAGAATACTAGGTAGAAGAAGGAAGTATTGACCAGCTCCTGCATAGGCCTTAAAAGAAGAGGGGGGGGGAGGTCCTTAAATGCTCCCCTCCCCCTTGTGCCTCTCAACAGGCGCTGGCCAGGATCTGACTCAGTTTTTCATCTGTAAAACTCAGGGATTTACAAAGGTGGGTAGGTATAATTATAGTTAAGATGCAGAAGCCATTTCCATCTAGCTCCACTTTGCTAGTTGCTAATAACATTGTGCAAAATGTTCCTCAGAGGATTGGTAGGTGGACCCAGGCCCACCAACTGCCATTGGCAGGGCCGGTTCCAGGCATCAGCGCAGGAAGCAGGTGCTTGGAGTGACCAATGAGAAGGGGCGGCACGTCCAGGTCTTTGGCGGCGGGTCCCTCAATCCCTCTCGGAGCGAAGGACCCACTGCCAAATTGCTGCCGAAGAATGAAGCGGCGCGGTTGAGCTGCCGCCGAAGTACCGCCGATCGCAGCTGGGTTTTTTTTTTTTTTTTTTTTTTTCTTTTCCTTCGCCACTTGGGGCAGCAAAAAAGCTGGAGCCGGCCCTGGCCATTGGGTTCCAGCTCAGGGCCCTTAAGCTAGGCAAGCCAAATCAGCATTTGACTCCAGCCATGCCCTGAGCGCCTTCCTACTTCCCCCTGGTTTCTGTAGGCTCTTGAGCTTGCTGGTCCAGTTGTCCCTTCCTAGGGTACTATGTCCTGAGTGGCTTTTCAGCAGCTTGCTGGCCACCTTCAGCCTACTCACTCCTCTGGCAGCCACCTCTGCTTTCCAGTCCTTTGGCAGCCTCCCTGCAGCTGGGAGGATAAATCAGCATTGGCTGGCAGTACCCGTATTAACTCTTTGGTTGCTGGGACAGCATGGGGTACATACACCCCAAGACAGATACCAATATGCTATACAATTTTAAACTAAAGAGTACATCTACAGTGGACTCACTTAAATTCATTCTGGTTCTAGAGATATTACCAGTTTTAGCCATACTCCCCATCTGAAGTATAAGGAATATCTCTGAAACCTTCACCAGGTTTAAAACCCAAATGAACTTTTTAAATGCTCCTGCTCTCAGTGTGAACCTGTTGATAAAGAGGCTGCACACTTCTCACTACTCTTAAGAGTGTCTATAGTTAATCAATTTCTTACCCTGTAGCCCTACTGAACTTTCCATGCTCCCTGTCCCTCTGATTGGAAGAAGCTCTTGAAAAGCACCTCAGATTTCTTGAATAATGAAAGAAAAAAAGTTAAAACTGAGAAATCTTTGAGGGATCAGCTTTCTAATAACAACTTCTCAGTATTTATATTATCCAGGTGTTGCATTTGGCAATCACATTTTGCTTTTCATTGAAGGTCTTTGGATAGACACCATGGATGCCATTTTTCAAAGGCATAAATCTCTCCTAAGTACTAAATCCTCCTTTGTCTGCTATAGCACCAAGCACTCTGCAACTGCTTAACAAATTAATAACATTCCAAATAAGAAAATTTAAACATATGAATAATTAACTGCTGGGCTTCAGTACCGAGGAGTCAATATAACTTTGGTCTGTTTAAGTAAGTATTAGGACCTACTTCTCATTCACAATGGTCCCTTTACTTTCCTTTGGCAGTGTAAAGGGGGCTTAAAATCCGTGTCAATTACAGTTATGGCCACTTTACACTGCCAGAACAGAGTAAAGGGGCCTTACTGTAAATGAGAATCAGGACCTCTATCTTTAGGTATAAAGTCTTTCTTTTTTTAAGTATGATGCAAATACATTAGCTGATGTGTATGGATAAAATAAAGTGAGGATTCTGCATACAACAGATCGAAAAAAGAAATGGGCACATGGATTTAGGAAGAGCAAACTTCAGGCAGAGTGAAGATAGAATGAGAAACCAAACTGAAATGTCACATCATGGAAAATATATTGTGTACTGTTTTCATTGTTATGAATAATATTAATAGCTAAGTATTGTAATTCAGGATTTAGTTATGGTAGAACATAACTGCACACTTTTAGAAAAGGGTGCTGATACATTTACTATAGTGCTAGATAAATTGTCTGTTACATGTACATCTCTAAACACTGAATAACAAATTTAAATTGTATTTAGTTTCAAAGGGAATGTATTGAGTTAGTGAGGATAAGAAATCCATAATATACGGGAGGTGATGTGATAACCAGTCAATAGATACGCCTGGCTACAAAGTGGAGGTATTGACTAATTTCCCTTCCTCTTTCTTGAGTGTATTAATGGGTTTAAAAAAGTCAATCACAGCTAGCCAACCAAAAGTGAGAGGACTATTAGATAGAGAGGCACAAAAACACTGAGGGCTTGCTTACACACAAGTTGTATCACTTTAACTTCACCAGTATAATTAAAGCAGTACAACACCACCAGAGTAGGTGCAATTATATCAGTATAAAGGTGCTTATGCTGGTATAGCTTTTCCAATGCAGGAAGGGCACCTTTGTATTAGTATAACTGTGCCCAAACTAGGGGTTGTACCGGCATAACGATCAGTTAAAATAAATCGTACACCTAAATGAAATAGTTATACTGGTACAAAATCTGTGGGTATGCAGGCCTCAGAATAGGTATTCCAGGGGTCTTCCCTAAAAAAAAAATTGACCTGTAAGATACAATTTCCTGCTTTTTAAAATATTTTAAAAACTGTATAAAGCAAGAACCAAAAGAAGGCTGAGGGGGGGGATATGATTGCTCTCTTTAAATATATCAAAGGGATAAATACCAGGGAGGGAGAGGAATTATTTCAGCTCAGTACTAATGTGGACACGAGAACGAATGGATATAAACTGGCCGTGGGGAAGTTTAGGCTTGAAATTAGATGAAGGTTTCTAACCGTCAGAGGGGTGAAATTCTGGAACAGCCTTCCGAGGGAAACGGTGGGGGCGAAAGACCTCTCTGGCTTCAAGATTAGGCTAGATAAGTTTAGGGAGGGAATAGTTTGATGGGATAATGTGATTTTAGTCAATTAGGCAATAACGTGCCATCGCTGGTAAAATGTGGGTCCGGCTGGAGAATCTTGCCTGTATGCTCGGGGTTCTACTGATCGCCATATTTGGGGTCGGGAAGGAATTTTCCTCCAGGGTAGATTGGCAGAGGCCCTGGAGGTTTTTTGCCTTCCTCCGCAGCATAGGGCAGGGGTCTCAAGCTGGAGGATTCTCTGCGACTTGAAGTCTTTAAATCACAATCTGGAGACTTCAACAGCTGAGATAAGGGAAATTGGGTGGGCCAGCTTTTGTGGCCTGCATCATGCGGGGGGTCAGACTAGATGACTATAATGGTCCCTTCTGACCTTAAAGTCTATGAGTCTGAGTCTATAAGAAGTAGGCCTTGAGCTGGTATTTCTTTGGGATTCTCTACTAGAGGGCAAATAACTCTGGAAGTGGATGGAAATGAATTGTTAATTGGTATATTTGCATATTCAAAATATCCCTGAAAATTAAGTGTCCAGCTTTCTCATCAGAGTTGCCTCTTTATCTCAGCCTCCTAGCTCCTTGCTCAATGCTCCGCATATGTGCATGCCACGTCCTGCCTTCTACTAGCTAGTGGCAGCATCAGCCAGAACCACTGCCTTTTCCTCCTACCCCTGCAGGCTCACCCCTCCTTTCCTGTTTTACACACACACACACACACACACACACACACACACACACACACACACACACACACACACTCTACTCCCAATCAAAATGACTTTGACTTCAGAAAAACACCTTAAAGACTAACAGATTTATTTGGGCATAAGCTTTCGTGGGTAAAACCCCACTTCTCCATGCATCTGAAGTGAAAGTTAGTCTCTATGTAAAAGGATAAATTGACACAAATCAGACATCAGGAATGGTACCATACAAGTAGAACAACACTTAAATCTCCCTGGACACTCAATAACAGATTTAAAAGTAGCCATACTTCAACAACAACAAACTTCAAAAACAGACTTCAAAGAGAAACTGCTGAGCTACAATTCATTTGCAAACTTAACACCATCAATTTGGGCTTGAATAGGGACTGGGAGTGGCTGGCTCACTACAGAAGCAAGTTTCCCTCTCTTGGTATTGACACCTCCTCATCAATTATTGGGAGTGGACTACATCCACCCTGACAGAATTGGCCTTCAGCATTGGTTCTCCACTTGTAAGGTAACTCCCTTCTCTTCATGTGCCAATATATATTTATGCCTATATCTGTAATTTATACTCCATGCATCTGAAGTGGGTTTTTTACCTATGAAAGCTTATGACCAAATAAATGTTAGTCTTTTAAGGTGCCACTGGACTCCTCGTTTTTGTGGATACAGACTAACACAGCTACCCCTCTGATACTTTGACTTCAGACTGAGGCTTGGTCTACACTTACCCCCCAATTCGATCTAAGGTACGCAACTTCAGCTACGTGAATAACGTAGCTAAAGTCGACATACCTTAGTTCGAATTTACCGCGGTTCAGACGCGGTCCACACACGGCAGGCAGGCTCCCCCGTCGACTCCGCGGTACTCCTCTCGCTGACGTGGAGTACCGCAGTCGACGGCGAGCACTTCCTGGTTCGAATTATCGCGTCCACACCAGACGCGATAAATCGAACCCGGAAGTTCGATTGCCAGCCGTCGAACTACCGCGGTAGTGTAGACAAGCCCTGAGAGAACAACATAACAAGAATGAACAAACATAGTGTCCGTGTCAGAGCATACACTGTGTACCTTTGTAATGGTCTGCAGTGAACTCTGACAACAAAATGGCTGCTTGTTTCTGCAGACAGCAGAGTCAAATATTGCCTTCCGCACACAGAAAACGAAGGCAAAGCAGTTACATATCTAATGACATTCCCATTTTACACCTCTTGTTCAAGCTCCAGACTCTGTGCATGTCATGCTCTGCCTTGGCAATATAGGAAAAATGCCCACTGCTAGCAATAGTGTCAGAAGTCCTGCACAGTGCTGACAGTTGGCCACATGCAGGAGTCTGTCCAACCCCAAAGTCCTTGGCAACTCTAGGGAAGCAGTCAGGGTGAGTGGGGAAGCAATGCCTCCACGTTCCCCCCCACTAGCAATAGGTATTTACAAATTCTAAACCCTTCCCTAAAAGGTGGTATTCTGGTTTTGATAAACAAGTTTGGATTTAAACAGTAGTGTCCTGTTTTTGCATAATGTGTGATTTTTAAAATGATTGCATACAATTTAGCAAGAAATTAAAATATATCCTTACTTGAATGCTTTTTATTTTCCTCCATGTGACCATTCCCACTCCCCTGTAATTTTATAAAAATTGTGTCTGTCTAGCTGTCAAATGACAACCCCGAGTATTCAAAATTTATGGGAGACGGGCTTAAAAATCATGACCTTTTTTTAATTTGAGTTCTATCTATTTGCCTTCTGGTGTTTGGGATTTTTAGCATTCATGTTTTTGAGCTTTTTCTCTGCAGCCATGAGGGCTAGACATTTAGGAGTTTTTTTGTTTGTATTAAATAAAATCTGGGATTCTCCAGTAATAACCTGATTCCAGCAGCTGCAGTTCTAACAACCACCAACTACCTTGAGACTTACATTAAAACTGAGAGTTGGCAACACTATCTACATAGAGAAATTTCTGAGTCTGCAAGTTCCCTGCCCCACACAGAACCACATTGACTTGAGTTCTACTCTAGCACAAAAGTCCACTCATGTGGAGTTGCTGCCAGACTCTGGCCTTAGCATATAGGAAATAAATATGGGCCAAATTCTGCTGTTACACCAGTGAAGATTTATAATGGGGTAGCTGACAACAAAATATAACCAGCTATTTTATTTGTAATATATTGTAACATTTTGAATAGTTGAACATTTACATCCATCTAAATACAGATAGCATAGCCTACGTAGGCAATGAAATTTACAATACTTCAACTTTTATATTTGACAGTGTGCAATATTAATACTTATCATACCCCAGTGAGGAATTTGCAATTCAGGACCTTTTCAGTGACCATTTGTAAATTGTATGCCTACAAATCTATATGTCTACTTCTGGTATACATAGTCCAATGTAATAAAAATGCATTACAGGATCTCATGGAAAAGTCATATCCAATTTTAGTAGGAATGAAACAAGTAGGGTTTTATAAAAACTTAATATGGTTCTAAAGAAACTATTTTTAAAACTATAAATGTTAACAGTGATATCCTTTCTGTTGGGCTTTGAACTATCTTACAGATTTTTATTAAATTGATTTTAATTGCTTTTTGATTTTTTTTTTTTTTTGTTGAAATAGTGCAACAGATTGAGGGGGTAATGGGCCACTGGAGGGAAAATGGTTTTTTGGGGGGTGGGGGTTGTGTGGGAAAAGATTGAAAGACCCTGTTTTGCACTGTTCCACATTATTCAGGGGAGACACCAGGTGTTAGCCTGGGGCCAACTTGTCTAGATTTGGCAACAGGGGCCATTTTAGTGATAGCACTTATTATCCTGCATAGCTGCCTTTCCTGTTTTAAAAAAAAAAAAAACAGACCCTAATGTTCCCAGGCTTTGTAAAGTATCTCCTACTAGTGAGGGAGCTGTGAGGTTCTGAAACGCTTTCCAGTACCATTACACAGTGGGATCTGATGGTGCTCAGAAATTTGCAGGACTCAGTCTTAAATTGATTTTCATTCTGAATTGGTCTGTAAAGGTTTAAATCCTAGTCGCTTCTATTTTTGCTAGTTCAGCCACAAGTTGTTTCAGGAAATAATGAGATTATTGCATTTGCAGGGCTCAGTTCAGCAAACATATATGTGAGTGATTTTACTCATGTGCATAAGGGTTCTTAGGGTCAAATATGTAGATATGAAAGAGCACAATGTGCATTTGTTTTTCTCAACAGTAAATTGCTGCAAGTTTTTTTTTTTTTTAATCAAATTCTTAGTCACCAGTTCTAAGCCCTTTATTTATTAAAGAAAGGACATATTTTTGTGTTCTGACTTGTAGATGTGTTCAGTTTTATTTTCTTATTTTTGTTTTGTTTAAAATCTCAGTTTTCACAAAAGAAAATTGAGATAAAAGCTTCATTAGGTTATACAACAGAAATCAGTGGCATATATAGTTTAAACTGCCCCTGATGCTATATGTCCTATTGATGGTTTTCTTCTGAGACATCCGAAGTGAAACAGAGCAGAATAAAATCAATAGAGAAGCCGTGATGCTTCATCAGTGATTAATATGAGTGTTACTGTCATGAATGCCTTTTCAATAGAAACTACAAATGGCTGAGCTGCACAGTAGCTTATGAGAACTGTGGCATAGGGAAGAGATGACAGTGTTTATTTCTAATTGACTTTCTGTGTTGGTGCTAATTCATGGTAGGATCTGTAGTCTAATCAAAATGAGACTGAGAACACTTGAGGCTGGTTGAATTAATTATATTACCTATTGATTAGAAGAACAGCGGTCACTAGAGAAACTTGTGGTACTTGTGTTTTTTCACATTCTAATCTGATTTAATAGAGAGAAATAATGTACCACAATTAAACAGCGAGGCATGTGCCTGGAGATTTGCTGACCATATTGTTTTCATGTGTAGTGGGGGCAGGGAAGGTTTATTGTGACGCTGAATGCAAAAAACATTAATATAGCCTGCCTGCAGTCAGTCATCTTCTGTACTCTTTTATGTCTAGGTGGGAAGGCCCTTAAGTGTGGTTCCCATTTTATAAAGAGTTGAGTTGCTAAGAGCTCTTGCCTCCCATTGATTTAAGTGGGAGGTGAGTGTTAACATCTCATACAATAGTGGCATTTGTGAGGGCTGAGCCTGATAGTTATCACATGCCAAGATGTCAGCGGTACCCCCAAAATACTGAAAACCATTTAAGATGGAAATTCCAACCCCAGATGAAGGGAATTTTTAAATGAGATTGTTGTTGGCCCTAAATTCCTCAGCAACATTGCTTTAACTGAAAGCTTTGGATACATGGAGAACTTTTTTTTAGTGGGGTGGTAAGTCTGCTTTCAATGCAGTCATGCCAGCGCGAAGTAAATGCACTGATAAATCAGGCCCAACACAATATTGCTATTTGGCCCCATTGCTAGTACCCTCTCTTACTCACATCGAGTTGCACAGTACCACACTTCACAAGCTGATTTTATTTCAGTTGGACTACTCATGAAGCTAGGCAGGGTTTCTGGATCTTTTTCCTTCTGAACCCTCCCCCTCTCCCCCCCGGAACATACTATAAAAACTCCACAGCCCACCTGTGCCACAACAACTGTTCTCTGCATATAAAAACCGGGGGTAGCAAACAGGAAAATTGCCTGGGGTCAGATGCCACAGGGGACCCCATAAAGCTAAGTTGCTCAGGCTTCGGCTTCAACCCCATGTGTTGAGGCTTGGGGGCCCCAGGCTTCAGCACTGTGCAGCGCGGCTTTGGCTTTCTGCCCTGAGCCCTGGTGAGTCTAACGCCGGCCCAGCTTGGTGGACCTCTGAAACCTGCTCACGGTCCCCCAGGGGGCCCCAGACCCCTGGTTGAGAACCGCTGAAGTAAGGTATCTACTTAGCATTGACCAAAGGGGGTATAGAAGGACCCATTGATAGCATAGTGCCAGGGGCAGCTCCAGGCACCAGCGCACCAAACGCGTGCCAGGGGCAGCTCCAGGCACCAGCGCACCAAGCGCGTGCCTGGGGCAGCAAGTTGCAGGGGGCGGCCTGCCAGTCTCCGTGAGGGTGGCAGTCAGGTTGCCTTCGGCAGCATGCCTGCGGGAGGTCCGCCAGTCCTGTGGTTTTGGTGGCAATTCGGTGGCAGGTACGCCAAAGGTGAGGGACCGGTGGACCTCCCACAGGCATGCCGCCGAATCCGTGTTACCAGCGGACCTCCCACAGGCATGCCGCCGAAAGCCGCCTGACTGCCATGCTTGGGGCAGCAAAATACATAGAGCCACCCCTGCATAGTGCTATTAGTGCAGATTAGATAGCATCAGATTCTGCTCTCACGTACACCAATTTAATTCCATTGACTTCAGCAGAGTTTCTGCAGATTGATGCTAGTGGAAGGGAAAGCAGAATCAGCCACTCGGAATTGTGTTTTGAAGATACACTGACATTCTAATCCTTAACAGTACCATGCAAATGGCCAAAGTGTAGCAGCTGTGGGAGTATGTTGGTACAATTAGTTCTTTTCAGACCAGTAATAAAAAGCTATATACATTTTAATGAGGATCCTACATCCATGAGCATTTGATTTCAATTATCAAGATTGAAACCAGAAATTTTAACTTGTCTCTTTATTCTGGACTTGACTTTCTTTCCCCCTGCCTCATTATTGTTTAGCCTGGGCATCTGCCTACTTTCACTGATGCTGCTGGACAATGAGTGCAAATTCTCAGTGATCTCAGTGTGTCTGTCAGTGGGCAAAGATTTCTGATAATTGAAGGTTCTTTTACATCATACATTCTTCACAAAAAGTAAGACTGAGCAAGGGGAGGGGCTTAATGTCAATGGGATTCTGAATCCTAAGTGCCTAAATCCCTTTTGAAAATTAGATTTAACCTCTTAAATCAGTTAGGTGTTGCAACACCAAGCACAGCAACACTTAAATACCTTTAAAAATCTGGGCCCCAGTGACTCTTACATTTTCCTAAGCTTCTTTTCTATTTGATCTTTTCTTAATAGAGAAAGCAAGACAACAATAGTCTAATTGACAGTATAACAATAACTTACCCTGATAATTGAGAAAATGGTGATGATTCTGATGTTTATTAAGGCTCTAGTGTCCTTAGTATAAGAGCTTGAGAAAAGGTGAATAAAGAATACTGCTATGCTGAGAAGTACTGACAACTGCTTGGATCACAAATCTCTTTGAGGTTGGGTGTGAATATATCCTTTAATTAACATAACTTTGAGGGTGAACTCAGAAGCCCCCTCTAAAGTAAAAGGGTGTTAGGAACTTGCCCAGGGGTTTGGCCTGAGTGGGTGGAGGGGTTTGGGTTGAGTTTTGTTTTTAGTGGGGGGCTGGGTGTGAGGGAAGGCAAAACTGGGAGCACCTGAGAGACAGCCAGCTCTAGAGAGCAGCTGAAGGCACGATGTCTGAACCTGGGGAGAGGTTTTTGGGTCAGGAGTGCAGGCTGAAAGTGGTTTTGGTGCTATGAGTAAAAGAAGCTGTTTCCTATTATTTGATTCCTTCTGTGTTCAGAGAGACAGGACTTTGTATGTTCTTTGTAAATAAACAAAACTGCGTCCAAGAAATACCCGAATCACCAATTTCTACTCCCAAGTGAAACATCCTTAGGGCCCCAAACTTGGACTAGCTGCTCAGGTCAAAAAGGAGCAACAATACTTTCAGATAAAACTATTCTGTTAGCTCATGCTTTCCTTAGCTACAGTCAATCTGCCATAAACCCTCTTCAAGGCAATCTTTTCTTCAAATTTGGGACTCTGGTAAAACTCCCCAGATCAATGAACAAGGAATAAATGCCTTTGAAAACATGATCAAGAACCATTTTGGTGAGTGAAGATAGATTAGGCTACACAGTTATTTGTTTAGTGGATTGTCAGACAGGTAATGAAGTCAATTATATAAAATGCAAAAACTATAGGGCATGTTGTCATTAAATAATCTTTCAGTTCTTCTCTGTATATAATGAACAAAGCTTTCTTTCTTTCTTCCTTCTCTGTAGTTTTATGCTATGCCTTTCATAGGATTCCTTCTCTAGCTTTGTTTTGGTTCCTCAGTTCAGATTCTATTTCATGTATTATTTATTTATTGAGCATCCACTGTGTGTTCAGTACTGTACCAGATATACAGAGAACATGGTTCTTACGAAAGGGGTTTACTAAGACCATGATCTTGAAAACATTTTACCTAGGTTTGTAGCGTTATGCCTGAGTACCCTTATTGAGTCTGAAGCTTTGTCTACACTGCCAGTTGAACAACAACAACTTTTGTCGTTCACAGGTGCTTTAAAAAGCCCCTCCCCCGCCCCAAAGACACAAGTTTTGCCACTGCAAACGGCTCCTTGTCAGCAGAAGTGCTGTCCTGTCGACAACGCAAATCCCGCTTGTTGGGGGTGGAAGTATTTTGTCAGTAAAAGTGCTGACAAACAGCATTTACGCTGCCTGACTTTTTAGCGACACAGCTGTTTTGCTAAAAGCTGTGTAGTGTAGACAAAGCCTCAGACTATCCATGTGCACTTCTTCCCCAAATAAGTTTAATGAGACTACTCATATGCTTAACACTGTGCAAGTATGTGTTTGCAAGAGCGGGGCCTAAATAAGAAGCTTATAGGCTAAATGTTTGTTTTTTCTCCTTCGCAGTTAATTTAGTTCTATACATAAATCTGCAAATGATATACTTGTACTTTATTCCAGCAGTATATGGGGGAAAATCAGAGTTCTCTGACAATTAGAACATTACTGCCTTTCTAGTTATTAATTATAATGTTTTTGCTTTGGGCCAGAGCGGTTAGCCAGTTTTCAGGTGGGTTGTTAGGAAAAGAAATTGATGATGGAGTCAGGCATTTCTTTGATTCAGTCCCGTTTCTTTACAAAGAATGTACACAAAGTCCTGTTTCTCTGAACGCACACGCACACATGCACAAAGCATCAAACAATACCTAGTCATTCAGCCCCCAGTAAAACCCCTCCACCCATATAACTCAGCTTCTGATTGGCCTAGCACATGGCCTCTATTGGTGGCTTTTATCACTTAAGCTTTTTTACTCCAAAGAGGAGCTTATCTGCTTCTTACATTTACCCTAAAGGAAAGGCAGCTGTGCTCGCCAGCTTCAACAAGGTTTCACCTAACCTCTCACAACAATATAAAGCCCAGCAAAACTTTTTATTCCCAGATTACCAAAGGGAGTTCTAAGATGAGCTCATAGCACGCATAGATGTATTTCCAGATGCTGGTAGCAAAAAGTATCTTCTCATGGCTTATGTCATTCTATAAATTACTCACATGGTTCATGGTGTAGAAGGACGAATGCCTCTTCGTGTGAGGTTTCAGAACCTGACAGTCCAGTTAGGAAATTTGAAATGTTGAAGCTTGCCCAAATTCACAGTTTTAGAAACTGAGAGCTATGTTCTAAGCTAGTGTCAATTGGAGCATTTTTATTGACTTCAGTGGAGCAAAGCTGACTTACACCAATCTGGCTATGACTATAATGCATATGCAGTAGATGTGGTAGAGGGTTAAAAGCATCTAGCAAAATGGTATGAGAGGAGTGCCACTGCACACGTGCAGTCTAATGGGGTATTCATTAAGCAGAGGTTGTTCATTTTCGTTTTTATTTTATTTAATTTTTCCTGGAAATGTATTGGTGTTTATTACACTGGTCTACAATTTTTGAGAAGTCGTCTGCTTCAGAGATAAAATGTGCTATTTATTATGTATTTTGATGTGCTGAATTCAAATATGACAATTAAAACAACTGATTGGCTACTGTTTCTAAGATATTTAAGTTTTTACATTTTATGTCTATGTATATTGTCAAGTATCAGAGGGGTAGCCGTGTTAGTCTGAATCTGTAAAAAGCAACAGAGGGTCCTGTGGCACCTTTGAGACTAACAGAAGT
>NW_020664436.1:28577127-28617092 GCF_002925995.2 Terrapene triunguis
AGGTTCTTACCCACGAAAGCTTATGCTCCCAATACTTCTGTTAGTCTCAAAGGTGCCACAGGACCCTCTGTTGCTTTTTATGTATATTGTGTAGATAGAGTTTTAATCATAAATTGTAAACCTAGGTCTTTTCATGTGTTTATGGTTGCTTTACATGATAATATTTCACCTGTCCTGTTTATGTAACACTTTAAAAATCAGCAAAAGGGTTATATAAATAAAATTTATTATGAAACAAAAGGCAAAAAACTATTATGTACATAGTTTAGTCCTATTCAGTGTCTACTCGGCGCTTCTTGGCTTGTCTCTTGTATTCATGAAATGGAGCATCTCTTGTCACTGTCCAGCAATAGTCTGCAAGCACTGATGGGTTCCATTTGCCCTGATAGCGTTTCTCCATTGTTGCAATGTCCTGGTGAAATCGCTCGCCGTGCTCGTCGCTCACTGCTCCGCAGTTCGGTGGAAAAAAATCTAGATGAGTGTGCAAAAAATGTATCTTTAGTGACATGTTGCAACCAAGGCTTTTGTATGCCTTGAGGAGGTTTTCTACCAACAACCTGTAGTTGTCTGCCTTGTTATTTCCGAGAAAATTTATTGCCACTAACTGGAAGGCTTTCCATGCCGTCTTTTCCTTGCCACGCAGTGCATGGTCAAATGCATCATCTCGAAGTTCATGAATCTGAGGATCAACAAAGACACCTTCCTTTATCTTAGCTTCACTTAACCTTGGAAATTTTCCACGGAGGTACTTGAAAGCTGCTTGTGTTTTGTCAATGGCCTTGACAAAGTTCTTCATCAGACCCAGCTTGATATGTAAGGGTGGTAACTAAATCTTCCTTGATTCAACAAGTGGTGGATGCTGAACACTTTTTTCCTCCCAGGCTCCAATGACTGTCGGAATGGCCAATCTTTCTTGATGTAGTGGGAATCTCTTGCACGACTATCCCATTCGCAGAGAAAACAGCAGTACTTTGTGTATCCAGTCTGCAGACCAAGCAAGAGAGCAACAACCTTCAAATAGCCACAAAGCTGCCACTGATGTTGGTCATAGTTTATGCACCTCAAAAGTTGTTTCATGTTGTCATAGGTTTCCTTCATATGGACTGCATGACCAACTGGAATTGATGGCAAAACATTGCCATTATGCAGTAAAACAGCTTTAAGACTTGTCTTGGATAAATCAATGAATAGTCTCCACTCACCTGGATCGTGAACGATGTTGAGGGCTGCCATCACACCATCGATGTTGTTGCAGGCTACAAGATCACCTTCCATGAAGAAGAATGGGACAAGATCCTTTTGACGGTCACGGAACATGGAAACCCTAACATCACCTGCCAGGAGATTCCACTGCTGTAGTCTGGAGCCCAACAGCTCTGCCTTACTCTTGGGTAGTTCCAAATCCCTGACAAGGTCATTCAGTTCACCTTGTGTTATGAGGTGTGGTTCAGAGGAGGAGGATGGGAGAAAATGTGGGTCCTGTGACATGGATGGTTCAGGACCAGAAGTTTCATCCTCTTCCTCTTCGTCTGACTCAAGTGAGAGTGATTCTGGTGCATCAGGAACCGGCAGTCCTTCTCCGTGGCGTATAGCTGATGGAATGTTTGGATAATGCACAGTCCACTTTTTCTTCTTTGGCACACCTTTCCCAACTGGAGGCACCATGGAGAAGTAACAATTGCTGGTATGATCTGTTGGCTCTCTCCAAATCATTGGCACTGCAAAAGGCATAGATTTCCTTTTCCTGTTCAACCACTGGCGAAGATTTGTTGCACAAGTGTTTGCAGCATATGTGTGGGGCCCACCTCTTGTCCTGATCTCCAATTTTGCAGCCAAAATAAAGGTAATAGGCTTTCTTAACCATAGTGGTTATACTGCGCTTTGTGGTGAAGTGACTTTTGCATCACAAAACATAGCAGAAGTTATCTGCATTGTTCACACAAGTACGAGGCATCTCTGCTCACTTTGGCTAAACAGAAATGTGTCCCTTTGCAAAATCAAACACTGACAAATAAGAGAGCATGACACTGTATGATTTCTAGAGCTGATATAGGGCAATTTGTTCAGTAGAGTGATGTAAGCTTCGTTATGATTGCATCATCCATGACTTCTAGGAATAACATGATGCAATTCATATCATGTATGATGCAATACCAGCTTCAGATTGCATCATTCATTGTTTTGCCTAAAAAGAAAGTACTGTTCAAACCCAGTCATAGATTTTTTTCATAGATCCAGTCAAAGATGTATTTTAGTCATTTCTGGTTTAAATTGAGATCCCTTCCCTTTATAACTCACTTATCCTCCACCATTCCCAAGTCAAGGGTCGTATATACTGATCCAATAGCATATCTTGAAAACTAGAGCCAATCAACAATTTTAAGCATCATTTTCATTCTCAGTAACCCAGAATTAGTAAAGTTTGACTACATTTATTTCAGAAGCATTTTGGCTGTAGAGCAGTGTTACTACAAAAACAGGTGAAAATGGGTGCAAAAAAATATTTAAGTATGAGGGTTTATTTTGGTGGATGGAAGGATGGGTGGGGGGAGTATTCAGTAGATCGGGGTAGGCAACCTATGGCATGTGTGTCAAAGGCAGCACGCGAGCTGATTTTCAGTGGCACTCACACTGCCTGGGTCCTGGCCACTGGTCTGGGTGGCTCTGCATTTTAATTTAATTTTAAATGAAGCTTCTTAAATATTTTAAAAACCTTATTTACTTTACATACAATAGTTTAGTTATATAATATAGACTTATAAAAAGAGACCTTCTAAAAACGTTAAAATGTATTACTGGCACGCGAAACCTTAAATTAGAGTGACTAAATGAAGACTCAGCACACCACTTCTGAAAGGTTGCTGACCCCTGCAGTAGATTAATGCTTAGAGAAATGGAATTCAATGGGGTTTGTGGCAGAACTAAAACAGAACTCATAACACAATGCCACCTCTGAGTTTAAGAAAACAATATATCTCTGATCCCCAAATAAAACTTTTAATTTGAATAAACAGTTTACTGTCGTAGACTTAGAACTATTAGCCTATAAATATTTACATTTAATAATTGGCCCACACCATTTGCAGTGCATACACTCATCTTAATCGTTTTTTCCTGTTTTTGTTTTTTGAAAACTTTCAAAATCTTCCTGGTGTTCTGAAATGTATTTGGCTACGTATTTTCATTTTCTTCTTTTAGTGTGTCAGATCTTTAAACCATTAGCTGCTAACAGCTTTAAATGTGTATGTGGTGGGTGTGAGATTCATCAGTATGTTTGGGTGCGCATGCGGGCCTGTTTGTTGTGTTTATCTTCTAGACTAATATAGCCTTAATTCAATAGACAGCTTTGCATATACACACAGACTAGTGTATATTATCATAATACATATTTCATGCAATGTATTGTATTTTCCTAATGAAACAAGTTTTTTTTATATATTTGAATGATACAAACTTAGGGTGAAAATAGGGAAAAAATATAATACTTTTCTGTAAAATCCAAGATTTTTTTGATAAAAATTGGTTTAAACTCAAAAATAAGGGGCTTATTCATAAATAAGAAGCAGGAAGGATATTTGAAGGAGACATGGTCTGTTGATTGAGGACTGAACGTATATCAAACAGGAGTACTTGTGGCACCTTAGAGACTAACAAATTTATTTGAGCATAAGCTTTCGTGGGCTACAGCCCACTTCATCGGATGCATGCAAGCTTATGCTCAAATAAATTTGTTAGTCTCTAAGGTGCCACAAGTACTCCTGTTCTTTTTGCGGATACAGACTAACACGGCTTCTACTCTGAACATATATCGCCACTGTAGCTGGGAGGTGTGATTCTCAGCATGGGTTGACAAATTAGTGCAAGATCAACTTGACCTAGTGTGCTAAAAAGAGCAATGTAGATGCTGCAGCACTGGCAGTGGCTTGGGGTAGCTGCCCAAGCTCAGACCCAGGGACTGAGTAGACTAGTATGGACGTACACTGGGAGTCAGATACTCTGAGTTCTGTTATTAGTTCTGCCATAAACTGCTGAGACGTTGAGCAAATGACTTCACCTTTCTTTGCCTATTTTCCCACATAAAATGGCAACAACAACACCCTCCTGTAGATCATTGTCATTAGTGCTTTGAGTTCCTCAGATCGAAGGCATTAAAAAGTATGAAGTGCAGAGCTCTAAATCTGGAAGAAATACAAGGCAAACTCAATTTTTTTTATGCTTCAATGTTTGCTACACTGAGGGCTTTAAAAAAGTACCTTTCCTTTTAATTAAATGGAAGGTTTCATTACTCGTAAGCAGATAAGGGCTTGGTATGAAAATACCAGTACTATTCAGAACTATCGAATCAATTCCAAGCCATCTGTGCATCATCTCTAATTAATAAGGTTCTCTGTTACAAGGTTGTCTGAACAATAACAGGCTATTCTTTGTATCTGTTTGAGCTGCAGTCTATTAGTTTTTTCATCTCATGTATTTATTTTTTAATATTATGGAAGAGATGTTCATGATTTTTCCTTGCCAACAGAACCCAAACAAGCAGAGTTGCTGTTATAAGAAGTTTTTAAAATCTGCTTCCAAAGTGTGGAGGTGTTTGTCTGCAGAGTCTTTGCTTGTAATCGATATACACAAAAGCTGCCATTGTGTTTCTGTGCATTCTGGAAGTGTAAACGTAAGACCTAGTGGGATGTAAATTTCCAGCAGTGAGGGTACTGTCATAAAGTAAAATGGTTTTCAGGGGGAAAGGAGTTGGGGGGAGAATGAGTAAGGACAAATCAATTTTGTTTAGATTACTATCAAATGTTTGCAGGCTGCCTACAAGGAAGAAATATAGAATGGCTTCATTTATTTTCTTCCTGGAAGATGATGAACTGAGGTTGGTAGAGGAGATGAAGGGAGTAGAGGAAAAATAAATGTATTTTTTCACACACAGAATTTGTAAGGTGTGAATCTGAGCTAATAATAGCAAGTTGTCAGCTATCCAGTACCTATTAACATTAACCAATTGTTTCAAAGCTATTCATAGCCCATTGGAAGTGAATTAACCACAGTCAGGGTTTGACAGCTACAAAAATAATGCATTGTGTGCCTGTTGATTTAGGGATTACAGAGGCAATGAAAACAGAAGTAGAAGAGTATTGTGAGGCTGAGGAATACATCCCTGTTGTGGCTAAACAAAAAGGGCCTGATCCAGCTAGATGGGGAGCGCTTTGTGTAAAACCTCAAGTCCCAATTAAGTTACTGGCGGATGAGGATGCTGTGCACCTGAAGTGACTCACTTGGCAAATTGCAGAATCAGGCCAACATATTGTGTCTGTGTGTTGCAGTGATGCACATTAGGGTACATTTACCAATCTTCTCATGTGCTGATGGGAACTTGGGGGATCCTCTGAGGGGGGAAAGATGATTTGGGAGCCATGACTAGCTCGATGGAGGTGTCTGCCTACTGTACAGCAGAAGTTTAACAAGTAAATAGAATGCTTGAAGAAAGAAATAATTATAACTATGATGTTACAGGGAAGAATAGTAAACCTTGATCTGAAGTATATTGTTTCATGTGGGCATCATCTTGATAGCTCTACAGTGGGAAATGAAAAGGTCCAGGGAAGAGTAATGAAAATGGTTAGCGGTATGGCAGCATTTACTTAAGATACTGTAAAGCTAAGATTATTTAGTCTGGAAAGAGGAAGAGGTAAAGGGACTTGAATGATATCTTCAGAATTACAAAGGGCACATAAAACAGTTCAGTCATGCCTTTATAACCTGTCCAATCATAGAAAATCAGAGATTCTCATGAAAATTAAAGGGCACTAAATTTGAATCTACTAAAAGAAAATACCTTAATGTGGTTTATAACCATGCTGTAGAATTCACTGTCACTGGAGGTCATTGAGAGACATGTATTGTGGCTGGAATTAATATAGGGCAAAGTAATTTTATGACAAAACTCTTTAGTTATAGTTAGTTATATGCCAAAATAAAGATAAATAAAATATTATGCTTCTGGGTGTAAACTGATTGCATATGGGCTTCAATGAGAGACATACAACCTTGCCCCACCCGATGTATATCACACAGTTGGCTAGGTTTACTGGGGTTTTTTTATTTTATTTTTTGGCTTTCTTCTGATACAGTAGTTATTGGCCAATGAAGGAGGCTGGATACAGAACTGGAAGGAACAATAGTATTATCTTTATGGCAAATCCAATGTAACCTTGAGGACTATGTTAATAGTATCAGAGGAGTAGCCGTGTTAGTCTGGATCTGTAAAAAGCAACAAAGATTCCTGTGGCACCTTAAAGACTAACAGATTTATTGGAGCATAAGCTTTCGTGGGTGAATACCCACATGCGTCTGACGAAGTGGGCATTCACCCACGAAAGTTTATGCTCCAATATGTCTGTTAGTCTTTAAGGTGCCACAGGACTCTTTGTTGCTTTTTATGTTAATAGTGACGCAGGTGCAGATCCCACATTCTTATTTCTTATCATGAATCCATTTTAAAAAAAAAAGGTTACCAGCCATAATTTCTAGCTCAGGGACAGCTGCATAGTGGCTGTCTGCATATGGTGACAGTTACATAGTGCTTCTGTGCATTTGTAGACTTGCTGAATTGCATTATATCCTGTGCAGCATATTTCGAAACCTGCTGAATTGTGAATATTGAGAAACATGGCAGAGCTGGAGCATGATTCAGTGCTCTAAGGACTTCTCAGACTATATTCAAAGAGTAGACCTTGAGAAGTCAATATAAAAGGTGGTGGTGGTGGTTGTGGTAGTTAGTAGTACTGTGTACTGCAAACACGATCTAATGTACTATGGAACTAAGTACTGACACTCCAATGACTGGAAGTTGAGGCTAGACAAATTCGGACTGGAAATAAAGTGTACATTTTTCCAGTGAGGGTAATTAGCTATTGGGACAATTTACCAAGGGTTGTGGTGGATTCTTCATTACTGGCAATTTTTAAATCAGGACTGGATTTTTTTTTCTAAGGCTACATCTACACCAGGGGTCGGCAACCTACGGCACGCGTGCCAAACACGGCACGCGAGCCGATTCTGAGTGGCACGCAGCTCCCTGCCGCGGTCCCGGCCCCCAGCCCCACTCAGCCCCCCTGCTCACCGCTCTCCCCTGTGGGGGCAGGAGGCAGAAGCTTGGTTCTGCGGCAGCCAAGCTTCCCCCCTCCCCCGCTTCTTCCCACTGCGTGGTGCTTTCCTACCCCGCCTCCTCTCCTTCCCTGCGCCAATCAGCTGATGGCCCTGGGGAGGGGGAAGAGCGGCAGCATCCACACAGCTCCGTAGGGGAGGCAGAGACGGAGCCTGGGGGAAGGGGGTGGAACAGGGCATATCCCTTCCAGCCCCCTGCCCTGAGCCGAGCACCCCAACACACACCCTGCACTCCCACAGCCCCAGCCCTCTGCCCTGACCCCTGAAACACCCACCCCCAGGTCTGGGGTCCTGGCCGCAGGCCCTACTCAGCCCGCTGCCAGCCTAGGTGAACAGAACCCCAGGCTGGCAGCGAGCTGAGCAGGCTGGTGGCGTAAGATCAGCATTTTAATCTAATTTTAAATGACGCTTAAATTAGAGTGAATAAATGAAGACTCGGCACACCACTTCTGAAAGGTTGCCTACCCCTGATCTACACTATATACCACTGGCGGCAGCACGCAGTGCACGTGTAGCTACACACCACAGGGAAAAGCAGGCTGCATCCATTCTCACTTCATTATTGCATGATGTCATCTCAGGGCAAAGCTAAGGTTGTTTGGGGGCCACAACTGCAGGGAGATGCTAGACTTCTGCCTTAAGTTCAGGATCTGAGATGGGAATTCAAATGTTTCGAAAAGGTAGGAGTTCCTATCTCCCTTCAGCAAAGGAATACAAGCTGGGAGACTATCTGGTGACCATCATGAAGTACACACAGAGCCTCCTTACCAGCAGTAATCCTTGCTCTCTGAATGTATTGTCTCAGCAGAGCCACTCTGACCTTCACTGTACTTTGAACCCACACCCCGAGAGGGCTGAGAGGAAGGATGTTCCAGTGGTTAAGGCACTAGCCTCGGACTTGGGAGACCTCTGTTAAAGTCCCTGTTTTGCCACAGACTTCTTGTGTGATCTTGGGCAAGATACTTAGGCTCTCCGTGCCTCAGTTTCTCATCTGTAAAATGAAGGTGATGATCCTTTCCTACCTCACAGACGTTGTGAGGATTTAATATGTAAAAGATTGTGAGGCACTCATGGCTCCTATTACTATAGTATCTATCAGTCCCTAAGATAGATGGATGGAAATGAGGGATAGTTAGAGGGGGAGTGTTATTTATACCTGAGGTCTACGGAATATTAGGCTCAAAGGTGTGTGGCCCAACTGAGAGCATTCCCTGGCTAGGCAGGTGACTCCTACAGTGAATCTCTGTGTAACCAATACATTCAGAGAACAAGCGTTACTGCTGCTAAGTAACCCCTTTCTTTTCTTATGTTTTCCATCTGGTAGAATAGCAAACTCTATCATTGCCCTTCCTCTCCCCTGGTCTCCCCCATGTTTTAGGGTGTAGGATATTAGGGTATGTTAACAAAAGTGAGTTGAAAGAGAAGCATGGGAAAGGTCTTCAGGTCAAACTTCCAATGTGTGTGGTGGTGCTGGAGGCTTTTTTTTATAATCAATTCTTCTGAAGGCTTGAATATCTGTCTCTCCCCATGTTTTCTAATTACTGCTCAAAATAGTTCCATACCTGTTGAGTAGTTTGCTCTGGAATGAGCATAAAAAAAACATGTATGGGTCACACCATATAATTAAATCAACCTGAGAAATAAAACATCCCTTTGTCCTGAGGCATGAAAGAGATGAGGGCTAATTAAAAATGCCTTAAAGCTGTAAAAGGCTTTCTGACAGAGGTCTCCTCCCAGCAGGGAAACTTGGATCTAATGACCATTAGCAATATGAAATTAGCATAGTAAGGCCAGGTCTACACTAAAAAGTTAAGATGACCCAGCTCTGTCGCTCAGGGATGTGAAAACTCTGCTACTCAGGGGTGTGGATTTAAGTCGATCTAACCATGGTGTAGATAGCGCTAGGTCAATTGAAGAATTCTCCCATCAAACTAACTACAGCCTCGCGGGGAGGTTGATTTAGCACAGCAACGGGAGAATCACCCCCACTCCTGTAGCAAGTGTCTGCACTGAAGTGCTAGCTGTAGCTGTTCCTCGGTAGCAATTCAAATGTAGACATTGCCTCAGTAATGAGCAAATATAGATAACTGTATTCTCAACTCTGTTAAAAAATTATCAGATTCCAAAACTCATGAGACTGGCTTTAAAATCATGATTTTTTTTTTCAAATAAAAGTGAGTTTGTATTTGCCTTCTGGTTTTTGAGTTAGTTCAGTCTTCACGTTTTCAAGTCCTCCTCCCCCCCCCCCCCAAGAGGGCTAGAAACGTATTTTTTAAAAGAATGTAAGGTGAGGTTCCCATGTAATCACTTACATCCAAAAGCTGGGGGAGGGTGGGTCGGTCTCTTGGTCTCGAGAGAGAGAGAGAGATCAGAGTTTTATGTATATAAAAAACTCTGACAAATATTGAGAGAGAAATCACTAAGGTCCCAAGCCTGCAAGCACTTACATCTCAATTAAAAAAAAAAAAATTGTGTGCATCAGAATGCGGAATAACTTTACAAAGTGCTACAAGCTCCATTGCTTGGAACATGGAAAACTAGCCCAAACGCCATCAAATGCACTTTAGGAAAAAATCATGTATTGGCATAAAATTCTGTGATCATCTCTACAAACTATGGGTCTAGTTCTGCAATGAACTCCTTATGAGTGGACTCCTGCACAAATGGGAAGCCCAGCTGATTTCAGCAGGACTCTCTGAAGGCTCAAGGGTCTGTCTGTGTGGAGCTCATTGCAGTACTGGGGCCTGAGTCAATTACATGACCACACATGCTCTTGAGATCTTAAAATGTAGCTACATGAGACACCTTTTAAAGACTGAATCCATAGTGTTTAACCTCATCTGACAGAAATAATGTTTAACTTTTTAATAATTTTTTTTACCTCGATCGCTTCCACTCTTTTTATAAATAAGAATAGAGATTGGGCATTTTTTTAAATGTACAGTCAGATGTACCATACTAGAGTGGTATAGTAAATAGTAGTTTTGTCAGAACCCTAGCAGGCCACCGTATTTTGGTTAGAGAAACTGCCCTGAGTTAAATTTCACAACAGAACTTTTATGAAGCAGGGAAATGCTGTGATAGCAATACCCTTGTTTTTGCAGTAGAAATAGTTCTAATGTTTATCTCTGTGGGCTACTAATCAGTAAACTATGAGCCTAACACAGCTGTGTTTGGAGAGTTATTAATTTTGCTATACATAGTAATGCTAGCCTGAGATTAATCAATATACATTCAAAGTACTGTATTGGAAAAGTAAAACAGTGTTTTTCACCAATGCAGCAAATAGGATTGCTATTTGGTTATACTGATTAATCTGTATTTTTATATTGTAAGGCAAAGGTTTTCAGAGCAATGAACGGCAGCTTTTTGCTTGGCTATACATTTAATAACCTTATCAGAAATATTTGCCATTTCTATGATAGGGATTATGACAGTGTTTTAGACCTAATATGAAAATGGCTTGGCAGCTGCTAAAGCATGTGGGCCAAATTCTGTTGTAAACTACAGCTGTGTGACTCCTTTGAAGTCCCTGGGGTCTCATTCAGGGTTGTAAATCCTTCTCCTGTCGTACTTGGGGACCCAACTCAGGGCTTGTTTACACTTAAAAGGCTACTGTGGCACAGCTCTCCCATTGGTGTAAGTAATCCACCTCCCTGAGAGGTGGTAGCTAAATCAACATGGGGACTTAGGTTAGCTTAACAACACTGCTCTGGGGGTGTGGATTTTTCACACCCCGGACCAATTTAGTTAAACCAACCTAATTTTCTAGTGTAGACTAGGCCTCAGTGAGGGAATATTTGATCCACGCTCAGTCAATGCAAGCACGCTGGCAGCTCAGCTCCAGAGTTCCAGGAGGGTCTGCCACCTCTTGGTGCATTCCTGTCCTCTCTCCACAAGGGGAGAGCCAGGTCAGTGCCTCTTCTGTCAGCTGCTGGCTCCTGCACTCCATCTTAACCCAGTGTAAACTGTCCTGCTGCTAGGCCCTGGTCTACACTACAAAATTAGGGCAGTTTGACTATGTTGGTGAAGGGTGTGAGAAGTCCACTCTCCTGAGCAGCATAGTGAAGTCAACCTATGTCCCCATGTAGACAGTGCCAGGTTGATGGAAGAATTCTTCTTTTGACCTAGCTACCGCCTTTAGGGGAGGTGGCAGAATCCCTCACGTCAGCACAGGTAGCATCTATGCTGAAGTGCTACAATGGCCCAGCTGCGCCGCTGTAGTGTTTTAAGTATAGAGAAGCCCTATGTAGCAGCAGCTGGAAGGAGAGGAGGCTGCTGCTTGGCCTGAAGTCTGCTACTTTGAATCAATGATTCCTCTCCCCGCTCCCCCAATACCCTTGGCTTAACACAGAGTGGGGGTGCTGGTGAAGGAGAGATGGGATCATGTGGAGGTGGTCTCCCCTCTCTCCACCCCAAGAAGAATGCAGGCGGAAAGGGGATCTGAGGGAAGACAGGCTCTTCTGCGGTCTTGGGAATAAGTGAAAGTCTCAGCTTTCATTTTTTTAAAATACTATGGGCTACTCCTGCCCCTTTAGCTGGGTTGCAGGAGGCTGGGTGAATGGGAATTGAAACCATGTTTTTGTGGTGTGTGGTGCTGCCTCTCACTAGCCGTACTAGTAGCAGAAGCTACTGTGTTAGGGCTTGGAGTGCCTGCTATTTGTGAAGATGTACAGCTGCAATATATTTGCAGCTTCTGTGAATCAAACCCAAGCCATATTGCTATGACCCTGTCAACACTGGGAAAGGAGCTGTGTTTGAAAGCTATGTTAAAGTATGGTTTCAGCACAGCTCCCACTGAATCATGTTCTGCATGATTTGGCTGGCTGGGGAAAATGAGCTCAAACCATGTCAGCTGTGTTCAAAAAGTACATTGGAACTCACCTAATATTTTAACATGGCTGTACCGCAGCTATCAAAAATGTGCTAACAAGCGGTTTGTCAAGAATTGCACTGTAAGAGTGTTGTCAACAATGCAAGAGATAGTAACTGCTTTCCATGAAAGAGTCCAATATTTCCAAAAGTTTTGGAAGTCTTCACAAAATAGAACCCAACTGTACCTCCTGAAATGCCATCCTGGGTTGTATAAGTTAAGATGTTTAAGCCTTTAAACATCTTCTACATCCTACTCCCCCGCTAGTCCTTTCCATGTGCCTATGAGGTGTGCCCTACACATAGGAAAGGCTGGTGTAGATCTTCATCATATATTTTCTCCCCTTCCTTACATGCTTTGAGCGGTGACACATTTAACAATGATGACATTTGAGGTCTCATCATTGGCATCTGATTTAGCGCCCATAAAGAATGGGGCAGTTCACACCTCAGAGAGATCATTTCAGACTCTACACTCTCCGACAGACATGAGGTCATATTTTGAAAGTTGTCTTTGCAGTGTTACAGCTAGAGACTAACCTTAAAATGAAAACTAAGATCCAGGAGAATTTTTTTGTTCCTTAATATGATTAACGGTATATTCTTGGGACATTAGTGTGATTGATTATTATTTGAATTTCTATAGGAATTCCCTTCTTACCAGAATTTCTTATATAAACCTTTCCTTGGGTTGAGTTGAAGTGACCACTATGAAGTAGGTTATGTCACTTGTCTTAAATCTCTGAAATATGGACCCAGTTCTTTTCTGTGGCATCTCTGGAAAAAAGCAATAGCAGTCCCCACCCACCTCCCAGTGCATAGATATTCCAGTCTGTGCTATTCCACAAAATAAACAATAAGATTGCCTGTCAAACATCAAAGAAAAAGATCAGCTCACAATACATGGAAGTATTCTTATACTGGAACAAAATGGTCACACTTTAGTGGTTGTATTTTGGCTCAGTTGTACACTATTTGTAATACTTTCTGATCTCGGGACACCTGTATTCTGAATGTAGCATGTATTCACCATTCATGAAGAAGGTAGCTTCTATAGGATCTTGCCCTGGTTTGCGACAAAAGATTTCAAAGTCAGGTTACTGACAGTGTAATGAATTTAAGACGTGTGTTAGCATGTTGCGCTCTCTTAGACTAGGTGGTATTGCATTTAGATCATATGGTTCTCTTTATAAAAAATCCTGTTCTACAACTTCATGATTGGGAGCATCCATTTTATATGTTGCTCTAAAAAGGCAGCAGAAGTTAAAATATTTAATTACATCCTCCAACATATGCTTAGAAGTATTTAAAACATACATTAAACATTATAGGTTTAGAACTTTACAGCAGAATTAATTGTATATTGTTATCGTTAGTTGACGAGAAACAGACAACACAAAGCACTAATTTGGTATTGCACATATGAGAAATGGAGTCTTGTTTCCTATACTTCTATGCTTGTGTTTTAAAAAAAAAAATGTAGTCGGTGTTACATTGCTAGATCTATTGATGCCACAAATGAAATTATTAGGTTACTTAGGAATTTGAAAGAATGTACTTTATCTTACCGTATTTAAATTTATTTATTTATAAGATTTATCTTATCTTAAAAAGAAAGTGACTTAATATGATGAGTTGTCAGTTCTTTGCCCGTTATGTAGGCATTAGATTAATCAGACATCTGGTTATTGTACGGTCTGCTCTAAGCTCCTTACAACCAATTTCACATACTTGTTGGATGACTGCGTAGACATACACCATATGTTGAAATCCCCCTAGGTATTTGTTGAAGCATTATGTTCACTCATCTCATAAGTGGACAGGAATAAGTCCGCAAATAGAAGGCTGTGTACAACCCACAGCTTGACGGTTTGAGTGAAATGAGTCATGCTACAATTCAGAGGGAAAGGTCATTTATACAGCTGGACTCATGCAAGGCTATGAGAAAGGATCATATAAAATGGTGAACTCACCAAAATTATAATGGGTTTAGGTTCTGTTAAGAGGAAACAGTCCTAAACTTGAATAGATGGTATTCACATAGCTTTGCCTCACGCTCTTGCCACTGTCCTCCCCGCCCTGGGGTCCACCCAAACTTTTCTTAAATGGAGGGGTTTTTTGGAGCCCTAAAGCCTATCCCCATTCCTCCTACATTGTCCTCTAGGGGATGAGGGGCTCCATAGTTCTTCCCTAGGTCTTCTGGATGTCTGTCAGATAAGGGCTACTACTCCCTAATCCAGACAGTGCCACCTGTGCGCACACCACTGCCTCCAGGGAGAGATCAGCACATAGTGCAACGATGATGTACATATAGCAAGGAGTTCTGATAATGTCATGGTAGCCATGAAAACTAACACTGAACTGTATCTAATGTCATCAGAACCCTGAGATATGTATGTTGCCTTATTCATTTTGTTTGTGTTATTTACTGCTCCTTTTCCTGTTTCATTATGGTATCATGAAGTGCATAGATGCCCTGTTTGTAGGATTTACAAGTAAAATGAACTGAAGGTGATTTTAAAATTGGTTTTACTTCATGTGACTTAAGACGGTGTCAGCTGTTTCAGGCAAAATAGGAACCATCATGAACTTTTTCCAGATCTTGAATGGGACCCACACAACTGTTTTTTGAGGTTTGAAATGTTTTTTGGTAACTGTTTTTTCCCCAGTGTACACTCTGTTTTCATAGGTCTTTCTGAAAGACACAGCGTTTGTTATGACGTATCAAACGTATTTTTTTTAATTTTTTTTGCTCCATTTTTCTCTGCAGTATCCCATTTCAGGAACAGAGAATGCTGGGTGTTGTCTGGAATTGGTTAGTAGTATCACCGTGGCTTGAAGCAGGGCTTTCTTTATGTAGCCCAAAAAGGGATGTGACAGCTGCATTAATAAAAGAAATCCAGGCCCAAGTTTTCAGAAGTTACTTTAGAATTTTTTAGTATTTCAGTTTCTGGGAGCCCAACTCTGTTCACCTTGGGCCTGATTCTCAGTAGGAGTTAGGTGCTTTTAAAAATCCTAATAGGTGCATATCTGAATATCTAGGTGCCTAAATATCTTTGAAAATCTGGTCCTGAATGCATTAATCTTTGAAGTATTTCCCTCATGACACCCTTGAGGGGTAGGGAAGTGTTATCTCCAATTTACATATGGGAAACTGAGGCACAGAGGCTAAGTGACTTGCCCAAAGTCAGAAGAAGTCTGTGGTGCAGCAGGGTCTTGAACCCAAGTCTACCAAGTCCCAGGCTAATGCCCTAATCAATGGGCTGTCCTTTCTACCTGTTCCCTACCCCCATATTTTGATTTTTTTTTTAAGGTGGTAGAAGCTCTCAAACTTTTGTCTCCTCAACATAATTGTCCGTGCCCATTCTTCATTGCCTTCTGTTGATAGCTGAAGGAGTAATATTGACTCCACATCTCTTGAACCTGTCAAGAAAGTGTAATGGCTATTTGGTATTTATCTTCCTGTATTACTAAAAAAGTTTTTGGGTGAAGTGTTCCAAATCCACATACCAGTCACACAATTAGGTATAATTAAAGTTATGATTTAGTTAGAGGTCACAGAAGCCACTGAATCTGTGACTTCCAGAGGTCTTAGTGACTTCAGCCTGTGGCAGTTGGGAGCTGCAGGGTCCCCTGCTGCCCGCGGGGTCCTGGGGTAGGGAGCTCCACCACCCATGGCAGCTCCCAGCCACCGCAGGTGGCGGAGGACCCCTGGAGCTGGGGGTGGCAGGGATACCCTGTAGCTCCTAGCTGCTGCAGGTGGCAGGGACCCCTGCAGATCCCAGCTGTGGGCAGCGGGGGACCCTGGAGCTCAGGCACCCAACTTACAGTGGGGGCCCCTGGAGCTCCCAGCCACCCTGCAGCTGCCCCACTGCGGGTGGTGTGGGGACCCATAGAGCCCTATTTTGTCAGTGATTTTTACTAAAAATATCTGACAGGTCACAGCTTCTGTGAATTTTTCTTTAATGCCTGTGACCTGTCCAAGGAGTCCGGTGGCACCTTAAAGACTAACCGATTTAAGCTTTCATGGGTAAAAACCCCCACTTCTTCAGATGCATGGAGAGCATTCCATGCATCTGAAGAAGTAGGTTTTTTTACCCACAAAAGCTTATGCCCAAATAAATCTGTTAACCTTTAAGGTGCCACTGGACACCTCATTTTTTGTGGCTACAGACTAACACGTCTACCCCACTGATATGTGACCTGTTCGTGACTTTTACTAAACATATCCCTGACAAAATCTTAGCCTTAGGTATAATGTCTTCCTGTCAGGCATACCGAGAGGGATTTACATATTGCTGGTTCTCTAGTACATACATTCCTTCATGGCATTGCCAGTTTCCTGGGTTAGGTTTTGTTTTTGTAATCAAAGCTAGTAAATATGAAACAAGTATCCCCCACCTCTTGTACAGTAGCTGCTCTGAGTCAAGTGGATATTCATGAACATCTGTGCTCAGACTATTGGTGAGTCAGCTGCCGAATAGCATCCATGTCTGCGAAGAATAATTCCACCTCCGTATAAGATAGTATCCATTACTATTGATTATCCAAAAACAAGCAAACAAAATTTGCATCCTTTGTCAGCCTTCATGGAGCATGCTGGGGCAGAGGCTGAAGTGGGGTTGGGGAAAAAATTCCTACTTGAGCCTAAGGAAAATTCAAGTAGAAGCTGGGAAGCAATGTTAGCCAAGCAAGTGAAAGGCCCAGTGACAAGAGTAAAGGCTTTAGCTGACACTGTCCTCACTGGAGAGCTTTCAACACAGGCTGTTAGACTAGCTACCCTCCATGCTAAAAATAATCCCCAGCAAGCTGACATTGATATGGACAATTTATGCTATCATTTATTAATGGGGTGTGTGACGGGTGGACTAGGCCCAGATGCCTCCTGCTGGAAGCCTCAGGGTCCTACCACACTTGTCCTAGGAAAGGAGCAGTGGAACTAAGTCCTTCAAGTGCCCCTGAGAAACTGCACAGGAAGCAGCCAATCAGGAGGAAGCTGCAAGGGGTTGGCCAATCAGAGGGTTGCAGGCTAGTACAAAAAGCTGCAGTGCAGACCAGAGGCAGTTCCTTGTTGGAGCCAGAGGAGTGCAGATGTTGGTCCTGGCTGGACAAAGGGAACTGCAGCACCATGGACAGCTCAGTGCTGGCAGGGACTCGGGGAGCAAGAAAGAGCTCCTGCCTGGCTCCTGGGCCTGAACATAGAAGAGCCATGAGGTGAGAGTGAAGCTTTCATGAAGGCTAGGGCCACCTGGGAAGTGGCCCAGGGAACTGAAAATAGTTTAGTTAAAGAGACACAGCAGCATGTGACTGCTATTCTTAGGGTCGCTGGGGTGGGTGTGGGTACCCCCCCATAGGCCAATTGAACAGCAATAAACCCCCAGAAAGGCATCTGAACTGCTTAGTGGCCCAGTTGGAAAGCTGGAGGGTGAAACCATTGCCCCCAGGAAGGAAGCCCTGGGGGTACAGCCCAATACCAGGGCTGGGACTATTTAAAGACTGCAGACACCTCTGACCAGAAGGGATCACTTGACAGGTGGGTGTCACACCGTTACAGGGAGTCAGTGGATGAGAAAGCACATATGATAGAGGGAGCAGTAGAAATGAATGCCACAGTCCTTTCATAGTAGCACTCCCCAGAGCTGAAGATCAAACACTATCTTTTGAAAGAACTAAAATGTCTTATTACATATACAGACAAATCTAACTCCCTTGTCTTGTCCTGCCACTACTGTTTCTGCTTTAGTCCCAGTTCTCTCTGTTCTAATAGGAACACCCTGTGTGTCTTCAGAGTATTTTCTTATTAGTAAGTTCTCTTCAGGTAACACCCAATACAACCTGATTTTACGTCAATTTTCATGAGACATAATGCTTCGTTCTAAATTGTATGGATTGAGGGAAATGGATATTCTAGGCATCACATAGCTAGAATACAACCTCTTCATCACATCCATATCATACAGTCATGAGCTCGATCTCTTTGGATGACATATGTCTTGTATAACTACTGCTGTATGACAGCATATTGGAGTCTGTACTGAAAGAAAAGAGCAAAAGACAAGAGAAGGAAGGATTCCCTCTAGTTTGCATCATGAAAGTTCAATAGCATGTGCAAATCTATGCCATTTGCTTCAAACACGTGGTCTCAGTAAAACTGAGCCAGTATACATCCTAGCTCCAAGCAAGGGCTTGTGAGGGGATGGGAAAAGATAGGTTTGTTTGCACTGTATTTTCCAGAAGAAAGGTATTACTTCAGAATCAATCATCCAACCACGCACAACTGCAAAGGAGCAGAAATGCTTGTTTGACTTTGCTGGTAGCAACGGGTGCTCAGCAACTCTGAAAATTAAGCAGCTTGTTTAGGTGCCAAACTTTAAGATCTGGTATTAAAAGATGTTGGACAGAATCCATGAAAGAGAATATTAGTATTGAGTCTGAGGGCTTACAGTGCATATTGAGCAACACTAGTTCCTTCAAAGCAGAAAATTCTCTACATCTTTGGTGTGGTCATATTTATACTGGTCAGCTTTCAGAATTACCAGATGCCTTGGACATGCCTTCAGTAGTGAAGGCCATGTCTACACGACAAACTTTTGCATCGCAAGTTACATTGTGTGCATGAATACTTAGCTCCTTGTGTTGGCACTGTGTGCGCTCACCAGGAGTGCTTGTGTTGATGCAGAGTGCAGTGCATCATGGGTAGGAGTCCCAGAGTTCAACCGGCAACCAGCTAGCATACTGTCTTTTGGGATGTTTTGGCAATTCAGGGTGGGGCAGAAATGAGTGTCACAGGGATGACTAGCAGAAAGGAGTCAACTTCCCAGCATGCAACTGTCTCCATCCCATATTGTCATCTAATATCCCATGATTCACACCTCTTTAAAATCCCACAAACCCACATAGTCATTCTCACTTTCCACCATCTCTGACAGAAGCACAGAGCCTGCACAGATCTACACCCTTTTCATACGCATTGCAAGCACAACACCCACGATCCTCTAGAATTTGTGGAGCCACAAGAAGAACTGAATGAGTGGGGGACCATGATTTCATGGAGGACAGATTGCTGAGGGACATACCAAGAACCAATTCAAGGTGGTTGTTAGTGTTCACAGAGTAGCTTCAGATGGGTCCGAGAAATGAGCACTGACTGGGATGCAGCATAATGCAGGATGGCGAGCAGTGGCTGAAGAATTTCGGATGTGCAAGGCCACAATCCTCAATCTGTGTGCCAAGTTCACTCCAGCACAGGGGCACCAAAATGAGAGTTGTGCTAACAGTGGAGGAGTGAGTGGTGATCACACTGTGGAAACTTTCAATGCCAGATTGCTACCGGTCAATTGGAAATCATTTTTGAGTTGGAAAATCCACTGTGGGGGTCATTGTGGTGCAAGTGTGCAGGGCCATTAATTCTCTCCTGTTACACAGGACTGTGACCCTCCAGCAATGCGCAGGACATAGTGGATGGCTTTGCAGCAATGAGGCTCCTGAACTGTGGTAGAACAATAAATGGCTCACACATCCCTATTCTGGTACCAGACCACATTGCCACAGTGTACATTAATAGGAAGGGCTGCGTGGTGATGCAAGCATTGGTGGATCACTGGGGATGCTTCACTGATATCGGTGTTGGCTGGTCAGGGAAGGTGCACGACGCTCGGATCTTTAAGAGCACAGGGCTGCTCAGAAAGCTACAAGCAGGGACTTTTTTTTCTCAACTGGAGGATTACCATTGGCCATGTTGAAATGCCAATACTGATCCTGGGGACCCAGCCTAGCCCTTGCTCCCCTGGCTCATGAAGCCATACGCCAGCCACCTTGACAGCAGCAAGGAAAGATTTAACTACTGTCTGAGCAGGTGCAGAATGACAGTTGCATGCGCTTTTGGTAGATTGAAGGGTTGCTGGAGTTGTTTACTCTCAAGATTGGATCTCAGGTGGGAAAAATATCCCAATGGTTAGAGCTGCCTGCTGTGTCCAGCATAACGTCTGTGAAGCAAAGAAGGAAAAGTTGCCAGTGGGATGGGGGGAGGAGGTGGAGTGGCTGCATGGTGAGTTTGAACAGCTGGACACACTGGCTATTGGAGTTCAGTGCAGAGTTTTATATAGCTCAGGAAGGGTTTGAAAGAGCACTTTTAACAGTGAGCCGCAATAAAACATTGTGATGGACTGTTCCTTACCTGGTCCTGTTGTTTTGGGGCCTGTTAGGAATTATGTGGTGCTCGATAGTCTTGTATTTGTAGATGTACACCAATGCAGCTATAATTTTGTGGTGCTTCCTGTACATTTATGAATATTGTATTTTTGTCGCTGATCCTATAGGTTGTGTCACAGTGTGCAATAACAAGTAGGGGCTTTCAGTACCTCTAGGCATTCTGCAGCATATATTGTAAACTGATAAAGATGAATTCTTTTCCAAAGAATAGAATATCATTAAGAACAAAATCAGTGCAAAAAAAAAACCACCTGTATAATTTAAAAGCACATATCTTAAAAACATAATAAATTAATGGAACATAACTTAACAAGGGGAAAGAACATTCATGTGCATTTTAGCTACATATACTGCAACTGTGGCTTTCGCAGGTCAGTGATGGGAAGTTATTGTCCTTAATGTTCCCCCCAGTGTGTAGTGGTAGGGGTAGGGATACAGCCTTGAAGCTACATGGAGTGTTTGGAGGCAGTAATGTACAGGGAGGTGCTGTAATAGAGTTCTTCATGTACTGCAAAGGGAGGCAAGTCCGTGATTGATGATCCTGTAGGTCCACAATTGTCTGCAGCATCTGTGTTTGCTGTCAGAGAAGCCCTATCATGTCCTGGTGCATCTGCCTCTCCTTTTCCTTCAGGGACTCCCAGGCCTTTCTGCAATATTCACCAGCTGCTAGGTGTGCTCGCTATGCTGAACAATCAGGCAAAGGAATTTCAAAAATTCACAGGGCGTTAAAGAGGAGGAAGGGCCTTCTGGTCTCTGAGACCCTGGGCAGTGGAGTTCACTATTGTGACCAGAGCAGTCCTGGGTCCTCATGTGTCTTAGCAGGGCCAACCCCCTGATGTAGTCATTCACCTAACAGACTATGCACCCACCTGTTTCTGCAATGATTGTTGGGGTCACTAATGGCACAACTCACTGTCAAAATAAATCACAAGGGTTTTGGTCTCATGGACTGGCTCTGCCCCCACTGCAACAGCAGTTCAGTAGCCTGCTCAAGCCAACCTCTGAGTAATGCTTATGGTGCATCCTCATCGCTTACTATCCCACCGTTATCAGGGCAGAAGCACTTAATGCCCCATTTTAAACATGCAATTTTAAAGTAGTTTAAGTAGAGAGCAAATTTGCTCCTATACCAGCTGACCGTGTTTGGGCATTGTGGGATAGCTGCTGGAGGACTGTTAGGGTTGACATAGGTAATGCAGTGTCAACACTTGCTATGTGTTAACTTCAGTACATTGACCAAGGCTTAACGCTGCTCGTTGCTCAAGGCTGTTACTGTGTTGGTGTAACAGGGCACTTACATCGGTGGGAGACCAATTTAAGTGTCGACACATGGCACAACTAGGCCAATGCAAGGACACTTATGTTGACCTAACTTTGTAGTGTAGACCAGGCCCAAGTAACTTAAGTCTTGATTGTCCCTTTGCCTATGTGGTATTGGGGACTATCCCTTTAGTGACTGAGCTTCCCAAATATAGACTCTCGGTGGTGTGCTGTGAAGCTCTTGTTGCTATGAAGGGCCAGTTGGAACCCGACACAGAATAAAGAGATCTTTTGCAATCACCTTAATATGGGCACTGAGGAAGGCTGAAGACCACCAGATCGATGTTTTTGGTTCTTGTTGTCTTTGTCAGCTGCTCCATAATAAGTGGCAGGACAAGATAAGAAATGAGGATATCTGTAGCCAAACTCCTCATGACCACCACCTCCATCAACACAGCTTCAGGTTTGGCAGCTTTTTTGGTACAAACATATTCTTAGGATGGAAGACCAATGAATTTCCAATGTGTGTGTAGCAAGGAAGGCTGCTATATGGTTGGTGATACCATGGTCGTGACTGATCACAATGCTTCGTTGTCATGATTAGGGCCTTACCAAATTCACAGCTGTGAAAAACGCATCATGGACCGTGAATTCTGATCTCCACCATGAAATCTGGCTATTGTAGGGGAGGGGCATGGCTGGGGCAACCCCAGCCGGGGACTCCTACCTTGGGCCAGGCTCCAGCTGCTGGTACTGGCCCAGGCTGTGGAGAGATGGGACTTTCTCTTCCCCCTGTAACAACAGTGATTCTCAAACTTTTTCCCCCCCTGTGGACCACTTGAAAATACCACTTAATGATCTTTCCAAATGTTGTTTGTGCTGTTAGCTAACTATTGTAAAGCGCTATATAAAAAAATCTTAATTAACTTTTTTGTTCTACAAATAAAAGCACACAACTCTGATTTTAATATCAGTAGTCTTACCTTTCTTATGTGATGGATGTGCCCTCTCTCCCCTGCCACAGCAGCCCCCGAGCTGGGGCTGGGAAGGGGGGGGGTCTCTCCCCGGCAGCCACAGCCCTGAAGCTGGGGAAAGTCACCTCTTTCTCTGGCCGCCGCAGCCCTGCACATCCCAAATTGCCCCAACCCCCTCTTCTCACCCCACTGCCCATTCCCCCCCAAGGCCACCGCCTCACCTTACATGTCCGTCTTCTCCATGCAGAGAGGCTGCAGCTCCAGCTGTCACTTCCTGACCTGGGCAGGAGGCTGCTGGAAAAACCCAGATGTATGGCAACTCCCCCAATACCCTATGACCCTTACCTCTGCGCTGCTCTGAAGGCAGCACCCCTGCCAGCAGCAGTACAAAAGTAAGGGAGGCAATCCCACAACTCTCCTACAATAGCCTTGTGACACACACCCCTCCCCAACTCCCATTGGGTCAGGACCCCCATGGTTCTACTGCCATGAAATTTCAGACATAAACATCTGAAACCATGAAATTGACTATCTTTTAAATCCTATGATCATGAAATTGACCAAAATGGACCGTGACATTTGGTAGGGCCCTACTCATAAGGTCACCACTGATGGAAATGGACTTAACATCTACCCAGACCATCTGAGTGGTGCTCAGTCTGCAAGGAGGCTACCTCCCTTAGGGATTTTCCACGATGATGATGCTTGCAAGCACCTTACGCTTTGGGTGATCACTGAACACTGCATGCCCATTCAGGGCAATAACAAGGGAATAAGACATCCCTCTTAAGTTTCTGCCCTGGCAACCCAGAACTTGGGTGTACATGTGCAGGAGTAAATGGGGGCTGTGCGGCTTCTGCTTTTCTCCTTGGAGCAGAGAGGGTTGTGGAGAGAGGCAGAACCTTTATACCCCCTATTCTCCCCCCCCACCCCCCACTTGTTGGTCAGAACAACTAAACCTGTGCAGGCTACACTGTAATTTGATGTTGGTAAGCCCAGCAGCAAATTTCTAGCATGCGGGGTGGGGGGGGGGAGAGCAGGGAGGGAGTTCTTTGCAGAGACACAGTGGGGCATGCTTTCAGACAAGCAGAGAGCAAAGCATTATGTTTCACCCTCAACTTGTGAAGAAGCAGCCAAATAACTGCATATCTTTCTGTCACCACACACTAGGTAGGCTCTGGGTACAGCTTAAGGATCTGGCATCGGCACTAGCTGTCAACTACTGAATAGATGTCCAGGCTGCAACATGTACCACAAACAATGGCTGTGGTCCAGATTACACACTTCCCTCTAGCATGCAGTACTGAGGACATGCAAAATCAAGTGGAAGTCTGGTTAATGTTTGGATCACTTCACTTGGTTTCACATTAATATTTATGATTTTAATTGTTTATTTTTTCTGCTTTAAAGTGTGCCAGGTGTTTTATAGGCACACAGTGAGACAGATTTTTTGTCCCAAAATTCATACTGGTAGGATGTAAATAGACAACACATGGACAAGGGGATACAGAGGGTGGAGGGAGAAAGGGGATGAAATAAGATTTGTGTGTGTGACTTAATGGATAGAGCATCTGACTGGGATTCAGGAGACCTGGGTTCTAGTTGTTGCTCTGCTGCTGGCCTACTGGGTGACCATGGGCAAGTCATTTCACCTCTCTGTGCCCGTTTTACCTTCTGTAAAATGGGGGTGATGGCACTGACCTCCTTTGTGAAGCACTTTTTGATTTGCAAATGTAAAGCTCTGTGTAATAGGTAGGTATTATTTCTATTATTTTAAACCTTGCCTTCATTATTGTTTCCAGTCCCTAAACCTCTAGCCATTTAAGTAAACCCTAACCTAATGTTCTGTGTATTTTCTTTTGTACTTAGCTAGAAAAATTAGCCCTTCTAACACCCTCTCCCAACCAGCAGCAATCATCTTCGATATGGTGTATGTGGCTCAAGTCCTGCATTGTATTCTGTGTGGGAATATCCCTGCACCCTCAGAGCCCCATTGCAATCCATGGAGCTCTGTGCAGGAACAGGGGTTTGTACTAATGCAGCAGCTTGAAGGATAAAGGACTTTGTTTCAACTAGAAAAATGTTGATGAGACTCTTACCCAAATCCATCAGTGTGTTTTTAAAAAACAGCAAGAACATGCCTCACAATTGCACATTGAAGAAACACACCAAATGAAAATGTGCCCACTGCATCTGCTCACAACTCATGACCCAGGAAGTGGTAATCCATTGAAAGTGCCATGTATCATATAACAGAGACAAGGTGGGTGAGGTAATATCTTCTATTGGACCAACTTCTGTCAGTGAAAGAAACAAGCTTTTGAGCTACACAGAGCTCTTCTTCAGGTCTCTGTGTAGCTTAAAAGCTTGTCTTTCACTAAAAGAAGTTGGTTTAGTTAAAAAAAAAAAAAAAAAAAAAAGTACCTCACCCACCTTGTCTCGCTGATAATGTCCTGGGACCAACATGGCAACAGTAATGCTGCAGACATGTATTGCATAATCAACTGGGGGAAAGTATTGTTCTTCATGCTGCTCAGTGGATGCTCCTGGAACAACTGTTCCTGATTCTCTTTTATGAGTGTAGCCTTTTTAAAAATTTGAATTGATAAACCTGGGTTTAAACTATAGTGTCCCTAGGGAGTGAGTTCAGCTCCTTGTGCGGCCACAGTTTCAAATCAATAGGGTGAAAGTTACCTTTTAAGATTCTCTTAGACTGGGAGACTCTTAGGGACACATGAAGAGCAGACACAACGACCACAAAACAGTTACGAGTATATAAAAAAAAAAAAAAAAAATCTTGTTTGTATTATCCGTTATAAGTTATACTCACATACACATCTACACAACCTGAGCCCATGCAACAGCCAATGCTTTATGCATACCCAAAGATATTAGAGTCTGGTGGATTTCTCAACAGATGGTCATTGATAGAGGGGTGGTTCCTGCTAGGGTCTTCCGAATGAGGTCTTATGTTGGGGTCTTCCCACTTTACTGCAATCAGGGAATTACTTTTGCCTTGTTGTTCTGAGCACACTTAACCCATATACCTATGCATGAGGGTTCCAGCCCTTCTCTTCCTTAACTGTACTTCCATGCCCCATAAATTTTGGGAGCCCCACTTTTCATAGGTTGTTCTTAGTTCCCCTTTTTCTTATTAGCATCTTATTGATATTTATGTACGCATGTTCCCATGGGAACCTGCAGTCAGAACAGAACTTTCCATGATGTATCAATCAGGTACCATGTGGTCTAGATTGGTATATTCGTTTATTTTTCTATAACATCACCTATTGGCACCTTTGCAGAATCATGTGGTTTTATTGGCAGAGGGTTATTCTTAGTTCACCTGCTTATGTCAAGCTTCCTTAAGCCTAGTGAGTCTAAGCTGAAATTTTATAGGCCTTACTTACCCTGTAGGCCTTGTATTACAGCCATGCTTTACTTTATATATCTAATATGCAGTCATCACTCCTAAATACTTGTCAATCTTATACCCCTATATTCTCACCCTACTTATGTAATCAATGTGTGATGAATAGATATATGAAATAGCATATGGGTTAACCACAACAATAAAACAATTGAATAAAGTGGCTACAAGAGTAAATAGGAATATTTAATTTACCTTCTTTATGCCATTTTTCATATACAGGACACTCATAAGAATGGCCATAGTGAGCCAGACTAAAGGTCCATCTAGTTCAGTATCCTGTCTTTCGACAGTGGCCAATGCCAGGTGCTTCAGAGGGAATGAATAGAACAGGTAATCAAGGGATCCATCCCCTGTTGCCCACTCCCAGCTTCTGGCAAACAGAGGCTAGGGACACCCTCCCTGCCCATCCTGGCTAATAGCCATTGATGGATCTATCCTCCATGAATTTATCTAGTTCTATTTTGGGTTAGGGTTTGGGTTTATCCCGTTTATCTGAATGGTTTTGGGGAAACTGAAACTTTTGATAATGGAGTATTTGGAGAAACGAAAGTGCTACATTGAGCTGCAGTTTCACTGATATAGAAATATGGGGACTGAAGGGAGTAATGCTGATATTTGCTTAATACTTTGTACTTTATTAAAGAGTAAAAAATAAACCTCTTGAGTTTATTAAGCCACCAAAATTGTGTTAAAATTGTGTCCACAGTGGTTTTAATATAATTTTAGTGTTTACATTCAATAACATTGGTTTTATTCATTAATAAAGTAGAAAGTATTAAGTATTAAAAGTGCAAAGCTCTTGATTAGCACTAACCAGCAGTAAGTGGCTAATTGAAAAGTTAACGGGTGAATAACTAATATAAGGCTACATGGGGGACACACAATGGATTCAGATAAGTAGGATTTTTGGGGTAAAGGGAATTGGGATAACTGGAATTATACTGTGCCTCTATCACAATCCTCTTATTCTCCTTTCTAAATTTATGAGGTCCTAATTATATGCGTTTTTATATGGAAGCCTTTTCTTGCCTCTAATAATTTGTTGTCTGTCGCTGAAGCCTTTGTTTCTCATATAAACTTCTTGAGAAAGGGCAAGCAAAATTGAGTGTAGTATTCAACATAAGAGTGCCATCAATTTGTACACTTTCAGTTTTATTCTCTATAGCAAGATTGATTCAACCCAGCATCTCACTTGCTTTTTGGACCACAATTTTACCTTAGATATTTTCATTGCATAGGCTTGTTGAGGGTTTCCTAGGGGCTTGTTCCTCAGCCCCTGTTAAGTCTCCTGCATTCAGAGTCAACAATATATTCCTTTCAGAACTAAAGCCATTCATCAGGGATGGTAACAACACTAACACTCCATGAAACATAGAGCAATAACTCCAGTTATCTGTTGCTTTGCTCAATTAGCAGAGTCATTGCAGTTTTATTCATAGATAAACAGATTAAGGCCAGAAGGGACAATTATAGTTAGAGTCTGACCTGCACAACACAGGCCCTAGAATTTCAACCAGTAATTTCCTGCACTAAGCCCATATCTTGTGGATGACAGTCATATGTCTCAAAGACTTGTGTAGTCCTCCTTCCAATTACTTAGCCCAATTCTCTTATCTCTACTGCAAATTGATAGTTCATGCAGCATCAACCAGTCATGCATGTCCTTTTAGGTTCTGGTTCATCACAGATTGTTGTTTATTGCTGAGTGTGAACGTCTTAGGTCTGTATCTGCAGTTCCTGGATAGAGCTGTGTGAATAACGGATTTTTTTCTGTTCAATAGGTAAATGGAAATTTTAATAAAAACCAAACACATCTTGGTTTGATTCAAAACAAAAAAAAATTCTAATTTTTTTCGCGAATCAAAACTTGAATAAATTTCTTTTTTGGGTTGAACAAAATGTTTTGTTCTACCTGAAATACAACGTTTCATTTTGCCTTTGAGTTCTTTAGCCTTTTAAAAATAAAACTCAAGTAAAATTCTAAAAGCAGTGATTTTGAATTGAAAAATCAAAACATTTCATTTTAAAAAGGTCAAAACAAAACATTTCAATTTTTAAACAAAACATTGGGTGTTTGTGTTTTTTGTTTTTTGTCAAACAAATTGGTGAATCTGACAAATTCACAATGTTTCAGTTGTCCCAAATCTGCATTTTCCAGGGGAAAAAAAGATTTTTCCAAACAATTTTGCCCACCTCCACTTGTGTGCTTGACTTTTATTAATCTGGATGTGTTCTTTGTACAACCATCTGAGAGAGTCACACAAGTCCTGGTAGTAAGTTTTATTATTAGAAATCCTCCATTAAATTTGTTAACTAATACCTAGTCTCAGCAAACTCTAAGCTGAAGTACTTTTTGTCTGTACATTTTGGTTCTAATCCTAATCAAGTTGAAGTAAATAAGTTTTGCCATTGACTCCAAAAAAAGCAAAATCAGGCATTTTATCTTTTTTTAACTCTATGTTGTGGCAATTAATGCTTCAGTTTTGAAGCCATAAATCAGAATCAAAAATATAAATATTACTACGAAGTGTAAGTATGTCAGTTGATCCTCATCTCTGTTTATTCTTGCCTTAAGCACAGCCATTTGGTGGATTTCATTTCCATCAAGTTCTTTGGCAGTAAAAATTACTCAGAGGGAAGCCGATTAATAATTTACTACCATGAATTTCTAAGTGCAATGAATTTTTCAGGTTGATCTAACTGTTAGTATGCTTATAAATAGAACGAGTGTTCAGTTTAATCTAATTTCTTCCTTAGCTTGTACCTTTTTATTAGTCATTGGACAAATTGGATATTCTATGGCTAACTGTAAGTTATGGGTCTTTCATTCTGAGACTTCATCTTATTCATTTGTTCTTCTGAAGCTAAATTAAATACGGTGGCTCAGAAGCATAAAATACACACAAGATACTTGTAGAATTTTCTATTTTCTGTGCCTACACTTCATATTATCTATGTATTTTTGTTTGTGTTTCCTGTATTTGGACTTTTTTTTGTTATCAGTCAAACCATTATATTTGGAGCATTCCCTCCCCCACATCCTCTTGCCTCGTAAAGAATTTTACATGGTACCATGTGGAAAAATATTAATAGTGGATATGGATTAGTACAAGAATTGTAAGGTGAATAAGGAACTGGTTAAAGGGGATAAGACAACAGGTTTTTCTGAAAGGTGAAATATCAGACTGGGGGTAGGTTACTAGTGAAATTCCTGAAGGATTGCCTTGGGATCACTCTTAATATTTTTATTAATGACCTTGGCACAAAAAGTAGGAGTATGCTAATGATGATACAATGTTGGAAAGCATTGGAATATTATAGAGGAAGATCTGGATGACCCTGAAGACTGGAGCGACAGAAATGGGATAAAATTCAATTGCACAAGGTGCAAGATCATGCACTTAAAGTCTGACGATAAGAATTTCTGCTACAAAAAGCTGGAGGTTAATCAGTGGGAAATGACAGAGAATGAGACTGACCTGGGTGTGGTGAAGTCAATCACAGGATGACTGAGCCACCAAAGTGATGTAACTGTGAAAGAAGCAAATGCAATCCTAGGATGTATTAGATGAGGCATCTCTAGTAGTGAGAGAGAGAGAGAGGTATTTATGCCATTATACAAGGCACTGGTAAGACCTTATTTGGAATACCGTGTACAGTTCTTATCACACATGATCAACAAAACTAAATTCAAACTGGAACAGGGGCAGAGAAGAGCTACTAGGATGATCAGGGGAATGGTGGGCCTGTCTTATGAAAGGAGAATGGAAGAGCTTGGCTTGTTTAGCCTAGCAAAAAGAAGGCTGATAGGGGATATGACTGCTCTCTATAAATATATTCGGGGGTAAACACCATTGAGGGTTAAGAGCTATTTAAGCTAAAGGACAGTGTTGGCACGAGAACAAATGGGTATAAACTGGCCATGAAGAAATTCAGGCTGGAAATTAAAAGAAGATTTCTAACCATCAGAAGAGTGAGGTTTTGGAACAGCCTCCCAATAGGCGGTGTGGGGCCAACAACTTAGTTTTTTAAGACAGAGCTGGACAAATTTGAGTGCAATTGTATTATGGGGCTGGTTGTGATGGTGGGGGCAGGACTCAGCAGCCCTGGGGCTCTCTTCCAGTTTATAATTTTATGTTCCTAAAGCTCATGCTTCAGGGTTTCAGCTGGCCAGCTGCAGGGGTGAGTGAGGAAGGGATTCCTGCCCTCCCCTCAGTGGATTCTGAGGTTGGGGATGGGGTGTTGTGGTGGGTTTGGTTGGTTGTTTTTGTCATTCCTCTGAAGCATCAGGGATGGCCCCTGCTGCAGACCAGACATTGGATGGGGTGGGTCAGGACTCTGAGATGGCACCAGTCATTCTCTCTCTCAGGTGTCTGGCTGGCTGGCTCGTGTGTGCTCGGGGTCTAACTGATCACCCATATGTGGGGCTGGGAAGGAGTCCCCCAACGCCCATCAGATTGACACAGACCTTGTGTGGTGCAGTGTGTCGATATGGCTCACTTGCTGGGATGTGTTCATTTAATAATTTCCCTGCCACTTCATGGGCTTTTGGCATTGGTGCACCTTGGTCCATCCTACTCTCTCCCTGTGGCACACAACTGTCTAGTCTTCTGTGATCTCATTTTCATTGTTGGGTTAGTGCGCGGGTGCTGGGCGGTATTGGTGGCCTGTGCTATGCAGAAGGCCAGACTAGATCTGGTGGTTCCTTCTGGCCTTAAACTCGATGACCCGTGTATATCAATGTGGGGGAGTGATGCCATGGCTCTGACCCTCCCTGCTCCTCTGCACCCACTTGCTGACCACCTGTTCCAGAGTACTTCACAAGTACACGACAGTTTTGGATAACTTTTCTTTGGAGTTTATTGCAGACCAGACTTGTTTAATGGCCTTTCATGATGATTGCAAATTGCAGTATATTAGATTGTAAGAATCCCATTGCAACATGAAGGCAGTGACAAAAGCAGTCAACTGTGTTTAACTCTGGGGCTCTCCATGTTTTAAATCTTTTTTTTTTTTATTGATGGTGCAGTTCCTTGTGCCATAAGAGTTGGGAAGGGCTAATGACATCCACATGAGTAAAGGTAACAGAATCTAGATCGAATATTGAAATATTTATTATTTTGGTGAACAACAAATATATTTTTTGAACTTTATAAACCCACTGTGGTTTCGAATGATGGCATAATAGATGGGCTTTCCATATATATATATGATGGAAAAGATTTAAGAAAACTCAACAATCCCATCTATTATACCATCAACCAAGCTATCATTCAAAACCACAATGGTTAATACAGTTCAAAAAATACTTTTGTTCATCACCCCCCAAAAATTACAATATTAGATCTAGATTTTGCTATCCTTATTCATGTGATGAAATAATGTACTCCTTGAATAGTCAAGAACAATGGTTCTCAACCAGGGGTACACGTACCCCAGGGGGTACGCAGAGGTCTTCCAAGGGGTACATCAACTTATCTAGATATTTGCCTAATTTTACAACAGACTACATAAAAAGCACTGGCGAAGTCAGCACAAACTAAAATTTCATACAGACAAAACGAGAAAGTAATCAGTTTTTCAGCAATAGTGTGTGTGACACTTTTGTATTTTTAATGTCTGATTCTGTAAGCAAATAGTTTTTAAGTGAGGTGAAACTTGGGGTACGTAAGACAAATCGGACTCCTGAAAGGAATAAAGTAATTTGGAAAGATAGAGAAACACTGGTCTAGGACATGCCTTCTTCCAGGCACAGGGGGCTGGGTGGAAACAAGATAAGAGAAGGTTATAAAAGGCATTATTAAGCTTGCAGCAGGTATGGAGCAACATGGTGAGGGAAAGAAAAAACAAGATCAAAAAGTTAGGTGGAAACCTAAGTTCATCTACCTTGAAAGGAAGGATGCAGAGTTCACATTTGATGAAGAGAAGAAGCCAATGAAAGGATCGGGAGGGGGAGGAGGAGGAGAACACAGTCAGAGCAGCTGACAAGGTAGATGCTTTTCACAACTACATAATTGATAAGAGTTGGGGTGAGGTGCAGGAAGATATGATTACAAAAGTCCAGACGAAAAACAGATAAGACCTGTGTAAGTTGAGATGATAAACTCCATGACATCTTAGGAAAATAGTCAAGGTTGCTTTTGCAGTTATAGATAGTGGGAAGGGTAAAAAAACAACCAACCAAACCTAACAGATCAATAGAACAGGCTGTGACAATCATGACACAGCCCCTGAAGGTGCCTGCAGAGACCCAAGAAGAAGAAGAAGCAGCAGCAGCGGCAACGCCGCCGCCCTAGGATTGTGCGGAATGCCGCCTTCTACAAGCTGCCGCCCCAAGCACTAGCTTGCTCGGCTGGTGCCTGGAGCCGGCCCTGCTTTCCATATAAGGACATGGGAGGAAAGGTATGTCTTGATGGCCTTTAGCAGTTGGAAAGGAAAGATAACTAAGGCCAAGTAGCCCAAGCTGAATGTGGCTGGAACAGAAACACTTTGGGTCTCAGAATCACATTGAGATTCAGTAGTTTTCTAAAGGAAATCAAAAAGGTAGAGAGGGAAAGCTATAGGTCTGCATGCTTCCAGTATAATGAGTAACTTAGAATTACTGTACGAACAGCAAGGTTCCTATTCTGAATGTATGTATACATTTTTAACTCCCTGGAGAGAAGGATTGTAGCCTCCCCTCACAATATAATAATAATCACAATACTTAATATTTATATAGTGCTTTATATTTTCAAAGTGTTGTACAAACTATTATTTAAATGTAAAGCCTTTAGGTAATCTGTAATATCTGCCCTGTGTTTTAACTTCAGACGGATAAAGGTAAAAAATGTAGTCCAGAGAATAAAATGAGGTTCAGATGCTGCTACTTTAGCAATGAACTCACGGTGTCTTTCAATCTTCTCTTAGGAGAATCTTTTACAATAGCTTGTTTCTTCTCAAATCTGGCCCATATTGTATATGGTAATTATAGCTCTGCTGAAATTCCAAGCTAAAAACAGAAATGCAGCATGTGCTTATTTCCTCATACAGTTCTCAAGCCAAGAGATTGAAAAAGACTGACTGAGAGAACAGGAGTGCAAGCAATAGACACATCTAATATTTATTGCAAACCTGCTCTGCCTGGGAGTTGGGAGCTGTCATTTTCTGGTGCTTATTATGTATGCAGGAAAAGCTGAGTCTGATTGGATGTAGTAGGACCTAAGGCGAGGGAGTGAGGGAGTGGAAAGAGAGTTCAGCTTGCAGCACTGAAATGTAAACAGTGGAAAGAAAGACAGAGTGAAAAGCACTTAGCCCTGAGCAGCAAGCAGCATGCTGCAAAATTTGATGGCTCTTGTAATATACCTTCTGTGCATCTAGCTGTACAGGACTTGATGAATCGGCAACAGATACTTCTGAGAATCTCTCTTCCGTGGATTTAATATAGGGCGCAATTGGGATGCACTAGCCTTCTTCGTCACTGCAGCTCCTCTCTGCTCTGCACTGTACTTCAAACGGGGCAATGGAAATGAATATGAAGAAGTTCACAGTGCGTAGGTTCTTTTCAGTATATCTCCGCAAGAAGTCTCGGTCGAAGAGCTCAAGTTTAAGTAGATTTGAGGTAAATTTTTATTAAGTTCTTTATATGTGACAAATACTCTTATGTGCTTGTTATAGAGGTGGGGGATGGCTGCACTTGCTGATGTAATCAGCAGTTAAAGGTAATCTTCCTCTATAGGTGGTGGTGTTTGCAATGGTATTACTTCAATATCACTTAGCAGCTTTTTTTGTAATGCACTGTATATTGCAAAATATATTTGGCATGTTGCTGAGGTTTATTTTGCCAGCATAATACGTGAGAAGGAAACCCGAATCAGGACATTATAAGCTTGTTTGAAATAATTACAGATTCACCTAAATTAGCACAAACAGCACCAAAATCTATAGTAGCTGCCTGCTTTACTCTTCCTAACCCCACCCACAACTCAGTCTATTGCAATTCTTGGTGTTCAATTATTTTTTTTTCATGTTCTGCACAAGTGTCTCACAGTTCTCTTATCCAGGATAGTAATTGCCCTTGCTTTGTCTGCCTATAGGCTCCCATCCTTGTCATGTATTTGCATTCATCTTCTCTTCAGCCCATCCAACCTGGCATTTTTCAGTTACTGATAAGGAGAAGTTGTTGTTTGAGAAAATGTCAAAATAATCTATATAAAATGTGTTGGCACTATCACCAAGTGAAATGCATTTTCAGTCAGAAGGAAGTATTAATGTATAAGAATGTTTGGACGGGGTAGGATCAGGATTTTTGAATTCCATCCATCACATCGTTTTTTTGACCCTGTCTCTGGAGTTGGGAACAGTCAGTTATATATGTATATTTTTTGTTCTCTTTGTCATTGCAGATGATCTGCTACCTCCCCATTAAAACAAAGGTATATGAAGCCTGATTCTCCCTTACTTGCATTTGTTTTTTACACTGGCATAATTCCATTGACCTCAATGAAGTTACTCTCAATTTGCACCAGTGTCCTGAGAGGAGGATCGGGTTCATACTATGCAAACAAATTAAAAAATATTTCCTTCATGTCATCTACAACATCAGATAACTATTTGATGATAAAGTTCTTAATATGTCATTGCTTAAGCAGGATATGATAAAGATTGAGTTTAAATCATTTAAAAAAAAAACTATTTCCTGAAAAAATTGTATTGCTTGCCTAATTCTATTTCACCTATCAGATAGGAATACATCACAATTAAAAAAACAACTCCATAAACTAATGTTGGCACCAATTGACAACCAGCCACATTAATCCAAACCTCATTGGCAGGGAAAAGAAATTCCTCCTCCCTCAGCTGTGTGCCCAAATCATGGAAGTAATCAAATCCGTGCTCCACCGGAGCAGATGCAAAGCCAGGTGCGGAGCTGTGGCTCTTCCATGAAGGAGTTCTACTCAGGGACTAATGAGCATCATGACTGATGATCAGTGCCAGGACAGAGCATAGCAGGCGATGTGACTTCTGAGGTATCAGAGTCCCAGCAGACCACTCGTGTTAACTATTTGAGTGACAATGCCGTTGGTTCGTTACACTGGGGAGGAGCAGTTTCCACTATGCTAATAAACTAATCTGTTGTGCTATTCAGAGTCAAACTATCAACTCCTCTACATTTACAATAATTCAATTTCCTATTTTTAAATAAGTCTTTAAAATTCTTTTGGCCATAGTTATGAACAATTACCTTTTAAACAAATTATTAGATTTTCTTTTAAATGTCTGTGGGATATTTTCTCTAAACTTGTTTTCTTGTACCAGGATTTACTGACTTTAAGATAATCTTGTTCAAGAAGCAACCCAGTAGATCTGTTGTAACCCATTTAAGTTACAAGCATCACATACACACACCCCTTCCCTCCTTTATTTGGCAATAACCCACTTTATGCAAAGTCACTCCATATTATAATGCAACAGGGAACCAGGGGTTTTCAACCAGGAAGAAGAAAAATGATTCAAAAATCTGTTCTGCTATTTAAGTGTGAAAATCATCAGAGAAGTTCCAACTTGGTGGAAAAACCAAACACAAACACCAAGCCCCCTGTGTGAATCCCATCCCTTAGAATTTCTGTATATACACTCGTAATTGCAAGCTAATGAGCATTCATCAGCAAAATATAAAAAGCAAAGGAGGCTTGCTGGTAGTTTGATCATTCAAAATAGGAGTATTCTCCTTCCAAATAGATATGCTTATAAAGAGACAAAATATTAAGTCAGTACATAGAAATTATCATGAACAAAAAGTAAAATAGTCAGGGAACTTGGAGAAAATACACAGAGCAATGTTTTGCTTAGTGGTTAGTTGCTAATGCACCTGGCAGAAATCATGTGTTGGTAGATCTGATTTGAAAATTATAGGAGGATCATTGTCTGTCTCCCTTCTCCCCCCCCCCCTCCCGTTTGCTTCAAGTAATTTATATCCTTAAACTACCACAGTTGCCGTAATGTCTAAGATATATCTACTAGGTAAGGTTTTGCTGATTATTTTATCCCCCCCCCCCCCATTCTTGTGGTTTAACTTTAGTTGTACAAGATCCATAGCTCTGTAAATCAGAGGTATGGATGCAGAAGATGACTTTGCAAGTTGCAGACCGAAACTTGACCTTTGCTTAATGGCTGCAGTACACCAATATCACTTCTTTATCGGAGACATCCAAATCCATTGCCTCATTTACACTATTAGGTTTTTAACTTGTACGTGACTTAGGTAGTGGAAACTAATGTTATGGTAAATAAGGAACATGTTAGGGTTTTTCCCCCCCTTATCTGAAATGTGCTTTTTATATTATTCTGGAGAAACTAAGCTCAAATTTGTAATTTTTCTATATATTTAGTTTTTAAGTTTATACTATTTTTTCAATATGTCTTGGCCTTCATTTATATTTTGTGATGTAATATTATTCAACATGCAGGGACAATTTCTCCCCTTGTACATGTGCACACAATTATTGAAGTCCACTGAACACCCAGTGAAGTCAAGGGGAATTGCATGGGTGGAAGTGAGAGCAGAGTTTTGTTTATAATTTTTACTGAGTGTCAATGAGCATAAATGTAAAACCACCAGGAGAAGTTGCATACGGCACGGATCTGCTAAAGACTTTGAGCCCCATTGGAATGTGTCTTATGACACAGATAGATGAAGATTCCTTGATTTAAAAATAAAAGTTAAATATGACATTCTAATAAAACAATTCAGTAAAGACCCAACAAGCAAAGAATTTAATTATGATATTTATTCCAATGATGCAAAAGCCTTTCCCGCCCTTAAATGTTTCTGGGAAAATGAGAATCTAAAACATTACCAAGAATGAACAAATGGCGATGTTCTCCATTTTTGTTATCTTATGTTATTTTTAACTTTCTGTTTAGTCACACTAATATCTATGGCCCATATTCTAGCCCTGTCTAGCTCCTTGATATAAAGTCGACCAGGGCTCCAAAGTGAGTCAGTACAGCTCTTAGAGAAGACAGTCCTAGCTGATAGTTCTGTAGAGCTGTCGTCTTGGGAAAGACTGTGACCATGAGCAAAAAGATTTCCCCTGGATCTCTCTCCTCCATGGAAATCTGATTAACCTCTGCAGAGCCTGAGCAAGGGGATCATGATCTGTGAGGTAGGGCTCTTCATCTCTGCCATAAGACACCTTACAGTGGGGCTCAAAGTCTTTAGCAAATCCATGCTGTGTGCACTTGGGTGGCCAGGGACACAATAGAAATGATGTCTCCAACCTCCGAGAAGCTCTATTGGTCCTAGCCACAATGTGCGCATGGAGTCCTAAGTCCCTTTCTAAATTGGGCCTGACCACTTCCAAGGCTGGTTGTGTCATGCCAGATACAAGTAATGTGAATCTTAAAGGCTAATAGACTCTTCCCCTCCGCCCCCAATAAACTCCTTCCACATTAGAGGGCCAGGATTTGACCTAATATGAAGGTGGGGATGGGGGGAGTGCAACTTAATCAGCCGCCTTCATAATCTCAGGTCATCAATCCCAACTATTGTTCCACTATCATCATTCCTTTCTTTGATGGACATTTCCTTTTCTGGTGATTGAAATATAATCAAGCCCTTCCAAGTTCTTCTCCAATTCCTATGTGTTGCTTTGCAAATCCAGATCAGTACATCTTTGTCTTGGTATGTAAGTCCTTGGAGCTACTGGATGGCTTCACGCGAAGTATTGTTTGTAATGTAACATCTTTGGAGCTGTAAAGATAATACAATTATTGGGGGCATATAAATACCTAGATATAATTTCACATCTCACTAATGAACAGTAACACAAGGAGTCTGTAAGAAATAAAATTCCTTGCAGAGATCATTCAGCGTGGTACAGGATTATTTAAAATAGAAACTCAACAAATCACTTTTCTGAAAATGTTCCTGGATTAGGCCTTTCAGTGTGTTCAGGGTTTCCATCTACACTTATATTATTTTTACTCAACTTATTTTCAACATCCTCCTCCTTTTTCCTTGACTGTAATATTGTTCTCATGGTAATTATAATGCTTTTGTTGGGGGATTTTCAAATCAACAAATAAGGGTTGAGACCCCCAACTCCCATTGACTTTTTCAGTGGGAGTTGGGTGCTTAAATGTTTTTGGGGGTTTTAGAGAGAGGGTAAGTGAAGTAATATCTTTTATTATATCAACTTCTGTTGGTGGAAGAGACCAGCTTTCAGGCTTGCACAGAGCTCTTCTTCAGGTCTGGGAAAGGTACTCAGAGAAGTTCACAGCTAAATACAAGGTGGAACAAACTGTTTAGCATAAGGAGTTATGCTGTAAGAGACCATTCAAGATGAAATGGACAGTTAACACCTCTGCACTCATAGGACAAAAAGCTTTTGACAATCTCCCCCTCTGTGTTTGGTGTACAATTTCCTTTTTTAAAAAAATCCATTTCCCATCCTTGAGCTCACTTCTAGGGCACATTGTAGTTACTTTATATCATCCCAATCAGAGGTCGGGTAGAATATATGGAATATGTTTTATGCATCTGCAATGACTGGTTGTATGTTCACCGACTGGAATTTTATGTTGGACAGGTTCTGTAGAATTAAACAGGGATGAAACAATAGAAATTAACCAGGATTCTATAGAAATTAAAAACTACATAATTAAAAGCATTAAACCAGTACATAGAATATAATCAAGTCCCTTCATTTTTCATTTATATTGTTTAAAATTCTGGGGGAATTTTTCTGTGCTGATTACAAAAATTGAAAAACTTGGGTGAATATTGGTGAAAAAATTAACTGCACAATTTTCTGGAAAAATATTGGGGTTAATATTGGGGGATGGGAGGATGGGGAAAAAAGCATCAAATAAAGAAAAATAAAAGGATTAAAACTAAAAGCAGTTTTATGCTGTGGCTTATTTCATGAATTGTACATTGTAAGTAGGTACACACACATATATGTACATGCATATGTGTATTTTCAACTACATTGCCTTATTTTAACAGACAACCTTTATTTACACTTAGACTAATTTATTATTAACATAAACACTACTTATTCTGTTGGCAAAGTTATCATTTTATATTAAATGATATAAGAGTCTGTAGGACTTTTTCCCATAAAGGATAGCACAATGCCTTTCTCTTCAAATTACATTATATTTGCAGTGTCTCTAAATCAGTGGTTTTCAACCTTTTTTTCATTTGCGGCCCCCCTAAAAAAATTTAAATGGAAGTGCGCATCTCTTTGGAAATCTTAGACATAGTCTATGCACCCCCAGGGAAAAAGAGAAGAGAGAGAAAGTCAATTGATCCCAAACTGAGAAAAACAGACCGTATCCCATTATATTGCAGTCTGCTTATAATGTCAAAAGAAACACAGTAACCTTGATAAGACTGCTACTTCTGTGCATCATCCATCAGGCTAAAAGTTGAAATTGCTGCAACAAATGAGCTGGTTTATTATATATGATGTCCAAAACATCAGTAAAAAGCTACAATAATCTCTTTAAAATAAATTATCCCAGTATGTGAGACAAAAATATTTCAAAGTCAGAAGGTTTATGCAGATAAATAAGCTGATATGTTTGTTTCTCCTCTTAGCAAGTTCAGATACACATTTCTTAGACAAGAGCCTAGTTTGCATCCTGACTTTCAGGTATAAAAAAAATAGTCCAATGAAATTGTTCAGTTCCTTCAGTAACTTCCTAGATGACTTTGTGTTCACACACCAAAAATCCATATCAGACACATTGTCTCTCCAGACACACAGCACTCAGAGTTTGGTATCTCAAGAAGCAGATGAAGTCATAGATGAGATAGGGTTACCATCCGTCCGGGTTTCCCCGGACATGTCCGGCTTTTGGGTCTTTAAATAGCCATCCGGGGGGAATTTGTAAAAAGCTAAAAATGTCCGGGATTTCCCCCCGGACGGCTATCTAAAGACCCAAAAGTGGCTGACAGGGCAGCCGCGCCGGATTGAGCCGCTCACTTGGGGCCGCTCCGGCAGCAAAAGCCCCTCCCCCGCTTCCCCCTCCCCTGCAGCTTCAGCACGCCGGCAGCGCTG
>NW_020664436.1:28622092-28646376 GCF_002925995.2 Terrapene triunguis
AATCAGGCCACAAGATTCTCCACATCAGTGTTCAGCAGGTTCAAATCCTTGAGCTTTATTTATGGGGGAAAGGAGCAAGACTAGAGAAATTCATTGGCACATGGTTGCCTACTTTTATTCTCCTTAGCCACTGGAAAATGGGGAATCGCTCTGCCTCCCAAAAGCAATGACGCTGAATCCCAGACCGTGACAGTCCACTGATCATCAGGAAGATAAATGAATGATGCCAGCTGGAGAGCTGTATTCCTGTACCTGTCTCAGTCCTGTGAATGTCAAACTATAGGAGGGTTACAAAAAGCAAGGGCAGAAGGGTAAATTTCATCTCTTGCATGCGGTGTGTACAGTGAGCCTTAGCTTTACAGCTCTCCAGGATTATAACAGCCATGGTTGTTCCAGTCAAGAATGGCAGGAAAGAGTGGATGAGCAGAAGTGAGAGGAACAGAGAAATAAAAGAAACCCACATTATAAAAAGAGGGAGGGGCGCAAAGGAGTGGCCTGTTTCTCATAAACCAGAATAGTCAAAATGTTCTATTTTAAAACCATCACAAATTCTGTATTTTAAGAAGCAAATTATGCTTTGAATCTATTCATTCTAGATGTATTATCAAGGGATGGAAATCTTAATCCACAACTTCACGCTTCCATAATTACTAAAGAGAAAAACTATAAAAAGAGAGAAATCCAGGAATTTTCCCCTCCGAAGGAATAGCCCATCACCAGTCTGTTTGCCATGCAATTTTTTTTTAAATGTTTTTGCCAACAATTCTTACTAGAGTGAAGTTCAAGACTCAGGTTGGCCATCTCTATCCCAGAATCAGTGATAAATGGGTGTCACATCTGAGGAATGACTCTCTCTAGGCAGAGGGAAGGGAGGGCAGAGGATGAAATGTGAGTCATCACCATTTTCATGATTATCTGTCCGCCAATAATCAAAATGGTTACATGTACCCTGTGGTTTTTGAGAGAAGGAATACTGATATTCCTAGCTAAGTGATGTGCAAAGCATAAACTGATACCCAGCAGATTGCAGTATTTTTAAAAGTTCAACCCTGGCCAATATTTCTTTTGGGAAATCTGAGGAGGTAAAGTAACTTTAGATCGGTACATCATGTTTCAGAAATGGTGGATCCCCAGAACACTTGACTGTGTTCTATCCAGGACTTCCCATTTGGGAAAGGTAAATTCACTTGCTAGATTTTCGAGTATCAGGCATTGTGAATGCTGCCTGAAATAAATTCAGTCCCACCAAACAATATAGGCCAAATCATGGTTGCTTCAGCACAGGTGAGCTGAGAGGAAAGCAAGCCTAAGGAGTAGTTCTTTATCCTGCACAGAAAGAAACTAGAGCTGTCTGCACCAATAGCAGCCAGAGGGAGAGGGGAGTGTCTGGATGGAGCCCTGTCTGCACTGGTGGGGAGGTGGGGGAGAGGGAAGGAAGAATTGTTTACACCTGTTGTACAGGTGTAGCAAGTTCCACTGTCTGGCACTTTCTCCCCCGGTGCAGCTGGAGATATTATGTGAGTAAAGTGGCATTTAGGTTTTTCATAGATATCTAGAGAATGTGGAGAACACCATGGGTGTGGTGTGAGGAAAAAATTTCAAAGTTTTGTAGGGTTACTTCAATTCGGTAGAAATTTTGCAAATGCAAAGAGAAAAATGTTCTCTACAATAACTTTTTGGATGACCCAACTCTCCATAGGAGCCTTCTTTTGAAGCTGCTCTGTGCAGAATTGCCACTGACTTCACAAAACCAGAGCTTGTTTTGGGTTAAAAAAAATCTGAAGTCACCTCAGACACCATTACCTTTTCTCAATCTTTGATCACAGGAAACAGTGATTCCTTTCTAGCTTTGGCAACAGTTAGTATGGTGCTTCCTTGCTTAGATCAATTTGCATTTAATATAGTACTCAACCAACTGCCCTATTTTCAGCTGTGAGTTAATGTCTAAAAACTGTTCATCCTTATTACATTCAGGTGCTAAAGATGGAATCAGCCACCAAACCCTAAACTAGTGAAGAGAGACCATCTAAACTTACACTCAAAAATCAAATGTCAATGCAAAGTTATCCACTCACAGCTAGTTTCAATATGCCTCTGCTTTATAAGGTGTTTTTTTATACTTTGTCTACTTTTAAGTTTCCAAAACTGGTCTACAGACAGAAGAAGAGGTTTCCTTCTCAAGGCAGTGTTATGCCCAAACTGGCAAGAATCAAAAAGCTACACAACTTTGAAACTCTTCAGACACAGAAAATGATAAGATTACACGTTTCTATTTGGGCTCTCTATGTAGATTCTTATCACACTCATGACTGCGGTGTCTAAATTTCCACCTACTTTTAAGTCTTAAACAGTTAAGGACAAACACTGTTCAAACAGTGTTCAAAACACTGGACCTTCGTTTATGATGAGAGATTCGAGGAAATTACATAATACAGAAATAAGAGCCGATTTACTAATGTATTTACAGTACCTCACTTTATGCCTGTTTCACCAGTTATCACACATGACATCGGCAGTCCCTTCTAGCCCTACATTTCTTATGACTACAAAATGTGCATGAATCTGGTAAAAATGAAATAGGAGCATTTCCATCTGAGAGAAGTGTATTCGTTTGCACTAGAGTTGTGCAAAATGTTTGCAAGTGAACTGGAAAACTTCAGAGTTTGAGGAGGTTTATGCACTTCAGTTACATGAAAATTAGGCCTATTTTGAAAAAAATCTTGTTTTAAACAGATAATGGGACCACTTTTGAGTGAAAATAAGTGATTCCTTTTTCCAACCTATTCTTTGATTCTTTTCAACACGTGAAACTTTTTTTTAACATAACTTTTTTGAAACAATATAGACAAAATTTCACATCTGGACACATGACTACGAAAAGTTAAAGTGTAATGGTGTGAAATAGTCTTGATTAAGTCATGAATATTTTTTCCATGAAAAATATTCATTTTTTTTCAGATCATTTAAAAACTTAGCAATGTTTTTTTGGACAGAGCAATAACTGTGGAAGCTATTAAATCCCCAGGGCAGAGCATGAGAGATTTACATTGCTGATTTTAAAAGTGTTGTTCACTTGCTATCTCAGACATCTTCAGATCAAAGATTGTCTTGTACACATGCCATGGTAAAGGAGGTGTGCCCAATTGAGAGACTATGGGGAGTTGCATCCTACAGAATCACAAAACATGGCCTCTAGCCACATTCTCTTTGTAACTGAAGGTGGAAAACAAAGTTGATCAGTTGCAGGGGGTATGGATATTATTTGGCTGGTGAACCAAAACAAAGTTCTACTTATCTGTCAAGGAAGTTAGCCATGCAAGCAAATATTATGGAGGTGTTCATTTATATCTCCTAACAGTATTTGTCAGTTTGCATATACGTTATCTGTTGCATTTGGGCTCCTGCCAAATTGCCAGTTCAGCTCTCTGCTCTGCGTCACAAAGCATGACTCCTGGCTCTTTGTTCTTTATTTAAAAAAAAAAAAAAAAAAACAGAAGTGCCAATTGAAATACTGATTTTTGATGATTGTCAGGTTTGACAAATGCCAGGGGATTCTAGGGATCCATTGGTCTCTTTCACTAATGTGCTATCACTATGAGAAGAACTCAAACCATGAACACATTTAGTTTTAATGGAACATTTCAAGCCACCAGTGTTTGAATGAGTTCTAAATTCTCCAAAGTTCTCACCATCACTTAGTGCTTACATTTACTCTACTATCTTCAAAAACCTACACCATCGTGTTCATCTTATGAATTGCTGGGTTATTTTCCAAAGGCAGGACAAAAGGGTTTTGCTTTGTTTTTGTTTTTTAACTGGTAAAGAAAGAGAAAGAAATGGGGGTGAGAAGCAGCTCGAGTCAATTTGTAAACTTGGCAACTGAATTACTCTACCTCTTGGCATTATCTCTCACATGTTCTAATGATGTCCATGGCTGGTTAATACCAATCTGAGACTTATAGAAGAGATTTACAGAATTTTTACTATAGAGTGATAACTTTTCTATACAATTTTTAAATCAGCCAATAGCATTCTGCAGCAGGGATGTCATTCATTTTTTTTTTTTTACCTAAACATTCCCAGGTTCTACAAAAGCTATTAGGTTTCTGCTCATATCTGGCCTATTCAAGTACATGCAAATACTGATTATGTTCATAGATCCAGAGATTCCAAGGCCAGGTGGAATGCTTGTGATCATCTAATCTAATCTTCTGTATAACACAGGCCACAGAATTTCCCCAAAATAATTCCTATATATTAGAAAAACATCCAATCTTGATTTAGAAATGGTCAGTGATGGAGAATCCACCCTGACCACTGATAGGCTGTTCCAATGGTTAATTACACTCACTGTTAAATATTTACACCTTACTTCCAGTCTGAATTTGTCTCTCTTCAACTTCCAGTCATTGGATTGTTTTTTATACCTTTCTCTGCTAGACTGAAGATCCCATTATTAAATATTTGTTCCCCAGGTAAGTACTTATAGAATGTAATCAAGTCACCTCTTAAACTTCTCTTTGCTAAACTAAATAGATTGAGCTCCTTGATTCTACCACTATAAAGCAGGTTTTCTAATCTTTTAATAATTCTTGTGGCTCTTCTCTGAACCTTCTCCAATTTATCAACATCTTTCTTGAATTGTGGGCACTAGAACGGACACCATATTCCAGCAGCGGTTGCATCAATTCCAAATATAGAAGTAAAATAACCTCTCTACTCCTACTCAAGATTCCCGTTTATGCATCCAAGGACCATTCTGAAAATCCAGTACACTATATTTTTTAACAATCCTACAGTTGTTAATAGTTATATTCCTGCTATAGAATTCTGTAAGATAGATAGATAGTTAAACATTATTTAGGAAAGATTATCATGGTATATTAAATTCTGTAGGCTTTAAGTAATTTCTGTAGAACTGTAGAAGGGCAGCAGTGTTTCCTTGAAACACTCACCTTTGTAGTCTTTTCCCAGCAAAACCAAGACATGCTATCACAGGCGCCAAATTTGTCATTTCCCAGGGGATGCTCGACCCCTGCTCTGCCCCATGCCCTGCCCCCACTCCACCCCTTCCCCCAAGGCCTGACCCCAACCTGCCTCTTCCTGCCCCTGCTCCACCCCTCTCCCCCAGTGCCTCCTGTCTGCTGCTGAACAGCTGATCACAGTGGGCAGGAGGTGCTGGGAGGGAGGGGGAGGAGCTGATTGGCAAGGCCACTAGTGGGTGCTGAGCACTCACTATTTTTTTCCCGTGGGTGCTCCAGCCCTGGAACACCCACAGAGTCAGCGCCTATGGATGCTATGTGTGTTCTGCAGAAGCAAATTATTTGGTAAACTATCTGCAAATAAGGGAGGTGGGAGTGGCTTTCTAGGAAGAGAGGGTTAGGCCTGGTCTACACTACAGAGTGAGGTTGATGCAAGACAGCTTACATTGAACTAACTATGTAAGTCTCTACACTAAAATTTCGCTCCCACCGATGTAACTGCCCTGCTACACCTACTTAACTCCACCTCCATGGGAGAGGCGTAGAGTCAATGTTGGTGTAGTTAAGTCAACGCAATGTCTGTGTAGACACTGCATTGCTTACATCAACTATTACTGGCTTTCAGAAGGTGTCCCACAATACCCCAACCAGTACAAGCACTCCTGGTGAGGATGCACACCACCAATACAAGGAACCAAGTGTAGACACACACAAGCAATGTAATTACTGCAGCAGCTGTATGCCGACGTAAGTTACGTCGACTTAGTTTTGTAGTATAGGCGAAGAAGAGAAGGTTTAAGCTTATTTATATATATTGCTGTTTTCTTTATTAATAAAGCCATCTCCTCAGGAAAGAGATGCTCTTGGACTTTACATAATGTGTGGACTGTGTTTGCAGAGCAAGCGGGGAAGGTGCCTACTTACAAGAACAATTCAGCTTCTAAAAAACCCTATTGTTTCATCCATATTAAATGTACACAGGATTTCCCCATACATTTTATTTTTGACAGCTATAGCATTATATTGAAAGCAAATGAGATTGAGGGGCTTATACAGAGCTTCTTAATGTTCATGCCTATTTATTGTAGTCTGACCAATGATTTTTACTCTGCATTATCCTTGCAATAATGATTTGTAGTCACCTTCAGTCAGAAGCTTGCTATAAGTGTTACGTTATTTACAAACTAATATCAGAGATCAAATTATTTAAATTGTTACAATGTAGAATTAGAATTGATGTATTGGTATTTTCCCCCCTCCTCCATACACTCTGCCTCAAAGTGTTATAGTCAATAAATTAATACACAGAGGGGGGTGATGTTTTATGTGGGTATGTGTCACTAACATTATGTACTACGCAGTATTTCATGTACTGTCTTGTCAGACAATCTGTTCTACTACTCACAAGAAAGCCAAAAATGTGTGGTGGTGTTTTTACTTATTAGTTTGTGAACAGGATTCATAAGGAATATGTTGCAACTACAATTGCGTTTTTGTGTGTTGTAAGCACTTCAGTCATGGACTAGGACCCCATTGTGCTAGGCACTGTAGAAATGCAGGAGGGGAAAAAAAAAAGAAAAACCTGTCCCTTTCCCCAAAGAGTTGCCAATTTAAGGAAAGTATAGCTTTTATCTTCTAATACCTTATGTATCGTCTCGCATCACAGATTGGAAGCCATCTAGCTTTTACTTCTGTTGGATGCCAAGCAGCAGGTTGGCAGCCCATATTTTTGCTGTTGCCCTTCCTTCTCATCTGAGAAACACTACAAGAAATACTACAATGCTACAATAAGTGAAATAGGGTAAAATATTAATCAAAATGTCACTTTAGTAATATATTTAGTTAATAGTAATATTTCACTTTCAGCATTCTTCACCCATTGTTCTCAAAGTGCTTCACAAAGGGTGGTTAATTCTAAAATCTACTCCTTCCTTTCTGTTCCAGTGAACAAATCACTTGTCAATGCCATGATCATCTCCTATCTCCACTCATCAGATTTTATCCTTTTGGGTCTTTTTGACATTAACCTTTGACCCCTTTGTCTGTTTATGACCCTTACTACTTGTGACATCTGAAATTAAGACTGTAGGCTCTCTGGGACAGGGACTGTCATTGCATTTTATTCTAGGCAGCACTGGCACGTATTTGACCTAGGGAATTGATGATGATGATGATGATAACAACCAGACAGGTATGTTTTTAACCATATTCTATAATCTATTCTATCGATTAGTGACATTTTTACAATGCAAAATGAAAATTTGAATAGGAACTTGCCATTTGTATATCTTTTTTAAAAACATGTAAACTATGAATGACAAATAAGATTTTTCTCAAGGTCCTGAAAGTGTTATCCCTCTGGCTTCACTCTCCATTTATAGTATTAGTAGTGGAATGAGTGCTTTGAATTCAATGTTTGTTTCTCCATTGTTTGCGTTGCCAGTTTATTTACTAATATTTCTAATATTAAAGACAAACCGAATTATTGACAGCATACAGATCATTTTCTTACATTAGCAACAAAAGGCAGGGGATCGGTTATGTAAGATGATGGTACCCAGCTGGGCTGTGTGGCAGTGTAAGCTATGGGTTACAGTATGTTATAGACAGGAAGGACGGCCTAGTGGTTAGGGACTTACCTGGGACCTGAAGACCTGGGTTCTATTCCCTGCTCTGTCATAGACTTCCTGTGGGACCTTGGGCAAGTCATTTCACTTCTATCTAGAGTCTCTACCTTAGTCCTTCATCTGTGACATGGTGATGACAGCACTTCCCTACTTGACAGGAGCTGCTCAGATACTATGGTAGTGGGGGCCATATAAGTACCTAAGAGAGAGAGAAATGATTTGTTCTTAATCAGCTCATTTCACTTTCTCCATCCTTCCTCACACAATTCAGTTTTGAACCACTATAGAAAGCTGCTTAATCACAAGAAATGGAAAAACCTTTATTTCATAGTCCCTTTTTTTAATCAAAATTATTTTCTCAGCATGATTAAAATGGCAAAACCTTGTAAATAAATTCTGTACTTCTGTTATACAAGTCATGATTTAAAAATGTTTCTCCCTTTCAGCTTTCCATCCAGGGATGTCTAAAAAGTTCTTATTTAAATGAGGACCCCTGCAGTCTCTAGGCCTGTAAACACCAGTGTTCTGTGTTTCATATGCAGTCCATGTATTTCCACTATCATTTTCAGGGGTTAATTAACGTTTGCAAATTATTGAAGATGGAAATCAATCTATGTTGTAAGTGCTAAGTAATATAAATCAGCACCCTGACTCCTAATCATCCTTCAAGGTTTTTTTCTCCCTCACTACTTCCCATAGTCTTCTGGGGGGTGGGGTGGAGAGTGAGGGACTTTACTTGTAAACATGGTATTGAGGTCACATTTTTAAGAGTGCTCTCTATCCACAATTGGGGCCACATTTTCAGGCATGCTTGTTTCTCATTTAAGTGAAGTGACCAGATTTTCAGAAGTACTCCGGGTCCAGCATCTCCTGTTGTTCTTATGGGGAGCTGAACTCTTTTGAAAGTGTAGCCCTAAAGCTTTTGCTTAAAGTATTTTCAGTATAACATTTTCCCAAAACTACTAGTAAGTGGGACACTCAGAAAGAAGGGAGTAGACTGAAATAGAAGCAGGAAGAAGAGGAGCTGCAGCAGAATGGTGGTCATAGGAAGGAGAAGGAAGAAATTAGTGGACATACATTAATGAAAATAGGGAAGGCAGAGAGAATAGAAGTATAGGAGTAAAAAGAAAGGGGAAAATTGAATGGAAAAGGAAGGACACTGAACTAAGTATAGACTTCAGAAAGAAAAAAAATGTTCACAGAAGATAGAAATGTCTGCCATATGGCATAAAAGGTAGAGGAAGTCTGGGGGGGGGGGGGGAGAGAGAATCATGAGGGTCAACCACAAAGAGACAAGAATGAAGAGAAAAAGCTGAGGTGTAGCTGGACTGTAGGAAAGGGGAAGCATGCAGCAGAGCCATAAGACCTTCCATTCCCTGTAGCAGTCAGGGATAACTGTTTTAGCCCTTCCAAAGCACAGACACCAAAGTGTACTTGAGACCTTGTCTCTTGTGAGTTCCCCCTTTTGACTGCAACGTAAGAATGGCCATACTGGGTCAGACCAAGGGTCCATCCAGCCCAGTATCCTGTCTGCCAACAGTGGCCAATGCCAAATGCTCCAGAGGGAGTGAACCTAACAGGTAATGATCAAGTGATCTCTCTCCTGCCATCCATCTCCACCCTCTGACAAACAAAGGCTAGGGACACCATTCCTTACCCATCCTGGCTAATAGCCATTAATGGACTTAACCTCCATGAATTTATCTAGTTCTCTTTTAAACCCTGTTATAGCCCTAGCCTTCATAACCTCCTCAGGCAAGGAGTTCCACAGGTTGACTGTGCCGTGTGAAGAAGAACTTCCTTTTATTTGTTTTAAACCTGCTACCCATTAATTTCATTTGGTGACTCCTAGTCCTTATATTATGGGAACAAGTAAATAACTTTTCCTTATTCACTTTCTCCACACCACTCATGATTTTATATACCTCTATCATATCCCCCCCTTAGTCTCCTCTTTTCCAAACTGAAAAGTCCTAGCCTCTTTAATCTCTCCTCATATGAGACCCATTCCAAACCCTTAGTCAGGAGAATAGTCCTGGAGTGTTGCAACAGCCACAACCTCACAAAAATATGTTAAGGCAAAAACATAAATCTTCCTGTTATTCAGTAGGAAGTAGAGGTGACTAATGGAAATACTACCCTTGAGAGATGTCACACACTCTCCCACCTTGACCTTTTACTAGGTTTAGTGTCTTTTTTTCCTCTACTGTACTGACAAAAGCACTGACTCCTCCAGAACAATCTAGAAGAGCCTAATGCAGCATATCCTGGACTAAATATGGGACGAATCCAAACTGTTTTATCTGCACCTCTTTCTCTTTCCCAAACTTCCGAGGTTTGGGCAAAAGTTCTGGGTTGTCTCCCCAATGGTGTATGGAGCCTTGTTTCTAGCGTGGACAACAAACTCTGGCTGACACATTTTGGGGGTTCTCGTTCAGCTGGAGGCACAAATGCTGAGTGAACTGTTTTTCTAGCAATATTTTCTTAATAGGATTCAAAGCATGTGATGGCTTTACCCCCTGGTGAAGAGGCTCAACAGGCTCCCCTCCCTTCCACACCCATCCTGCTTCTCCCATCCTCCTGTGTGGCTCCCCCATGCCTGAGGGGAAGAAGGGTGAAGAGAGAGGCCTGTGGCTTCTTTAGAGCTCCATTCCTGTGGGGGAAAGTCCTGGAGAATTTTATAGGGATAAACTCAACTGGATTCTTCAGAAGTTACTGTGATTAATAATAATAATAATAAAAAAACCCTACAGAATCAATAGAAAATATTAAAGCTTTATAAAATCATTCTGTAGAGCTCTAGAGTGGGGGTATTAAATAGCTATTAAAGCCAATGTGGATGTTCCTTTAATTCTGTAGGAGGTTAAAATAATTTTAAAGGTTTTTTAATTACTGACTTCTACAGGACATCTCCATAAGGGTTACACTCCCTAGGGGGTGACAGAAAGAAAGAGAATCCCTCTCCTCTTCTCCCTTTTCTGGCTCAGCCTAGGGCCTCTCACACTGCACGGGGTGACAGAGGAAAAAATGCCCTGAAGCTTCCTATCCTTACCACCACCACTATCCAAGATGAAGGGGTTAGAGAGACTTCCCTTCTTTCCAGCTGTGTTCCCTTCGTCTCAATTCCCAAGGTAAAAAGTGTGGGCTTCAGAGCATCTCTTAACTGACACCCACCAGGCCTCAATCACCTTCCTTTACAAACCTTAGCTAACCAGCAAACACACAAATACCCTGTGAGGCAGGCCAGGAAGCTTAACTTCAGTACCAGGCAAATTGGTTGAACCTATAGTAAAGAACAGAATTATCAGACACATTGATGAACATGATCTGTTAGGGAAGAGTCAACACAGCTTTTGTAAAGGGAAATCATGCCTCACCAATCTAGAAGAATACTTTGAGGGCAGTAACAAGCATGTGGACAAGGGTGAGCCTGTTGGTTATTGTATATTTGGACTTTCAGCAAGCCTGTGACAAAGTCCCACGTCATAAGCAAAGTAAGCAGTCATGATAAAAGGGAAGGTCCCCTGATAAACCAGTAACTGGTTAAAAAATAGAAAACACTGGGTAGGAATAAATGGTCAGTTTTCGCAATGGTAAGAGGTAATACCAGGGTCCTTTAAGGGTCTGTACTGGGACTGGTGCAGTTCAATATATTCCTAAATGATTTGGAAAAGAGGGTACAGAGTGAAGATGCAAAGTTTGCAAATGATACTAAATTACTCAAGGATAATTAAGTCCAAAGCTGATTGCGAAGAGTTACAATAGGATCTCACAAAACTGGGTGACTGGGCAACGAAATGGTAGATGAAATTCAGTGTTGATAAATGCAAAGTAATGTAAACGGGGAAAAATAATCCCAACTATAGATGCAAAACAATGGGTTCCACATTGGCTGTTATGACTCAAGAAAGAGATCTTGGAGTCATTGTAAATAAATAATTATAAATAATTGTGGATAGTTCTCTGAAAACATCTGCTCAATGTGCAGCAATAGTCAAAAAATCTAACAATTTTAGGAACCACTAGGAAAGGGATAGCTAATAAAACAGAAAATATCCTAATGACACTATATAAATCCATGTTACACACGCACTTTTGTAACTTTAGCGCCCTCGTGGCCAAGATGGAGTCTGCTCTGCAGGTAGCTCTGGCCAAGAGAAGGCGCGCACAGGAATGCAGCAGGAGAAATCCCTTCCACCCCAGGGACACCTGTTCCAAACCCCCCAGAGTGAACACACCCACCCACAGGAAAAGTACAATGGATAGAAGAAAGGGAGATATTTATTTACAGAGGGATGAGAGGAGAAAAACAACAAGGGGAAATATAGGGGGAGCAGTAAAACAGGGTTGCATCCAAACCAAGGCCCCACGGGCCCAGTGGTAGCACAGTCTGGAAGGGCAGACACTGAGCAATGTGTCTGCACACAGAGTCAGGAGTCCTGAGCAAAGTTCCAGTCCAGTGGTGAGTCTTGGGTGCTCCTGGTCGTCTTCGGCGCCAGTGAACTTTCCCCCAACAAACCCCTCCGGTGCCCTCTTCTGCTGCTCTCTGCAAAGCCACACAGAGCGACCACCTCCCCACTTAACTATCTAGCAACCTCCCTCCTTGTTCCCAATGCAGAGTCAGAAGCCCCAGTACTCTCAGCCCCATGCAGCTCTGGGCAGCCGTGATAATGGGTTCAGATCTGGCCTGTCCTCCTCAGGCGATTCCTCCCTGGCACAGTGCTCCTCCTGGCTCCTGTCCTGGGCTGTCCCCAATCGGCCGCCCTGTCCTTCCCAGGCTTCAGGCAGGTTCTCTGCTGCTTCCTTTCCGAGGGCCTGCGGGCTGCTGCCTCTCTATCCCTCCGAGCTCCAGAGCCACCCCCTGGAGTTTCCCTCCTTTTTCTCACTCTTCCCCCTCCCCCCTAGGAAAAAAGGTTTAAAGGGGCCATGCTCTCTAAACCCCAAAGGGGTTACACCTTGAATACTGCATGCAGTTCTAGTCACCTCATCTCAAAAAAAGATGTATTAGAATTGGAAAGGTACAGAGAAGGGCAATGAAAATGATGAGGGGTATGGAACAGCTTCCATATGAAGAGAGATTAAAAAGACTGGGACTGTTCAGTTTAGAAAAGAGATGACTCCGGGGGGGGTGGGGGGGAGGATATGATCCAGGTCTATAAAATCATGATTAATGTGCAGAAAGTGAATGGGGAAGTGTTATTTCCCCTTCGCATAATGCAGGGATCATCCAACAAAATTAATAGGCAGCAGATTTAAGACAAAGAAACAGTAGTACTACTTCACACAATGCACAGTCAACCACACATGTCACAGCCAATTAGAGAAGAGCTGCAGGGAGCAGCCAATCTGGGCCCCACAGGCCCATATAAGAGGAGATGCAGAGCAGGGTCAGTTGCTGCTGGGAGCTCAAGGAGTTAGGACTGTGTTCCTATCAGGCTCAGGGAACTGTAGTACCTTGGACAGAGCAGCTGCTGGCAGGGCCTGGGGGAGCAAGAGGGCGCTCCTGGGGAGCTGAAAGCCTTGAGGAAAGGATGAAAAAGGTGCGGGGGTCACAGGGAAGGGACCCAGGGAATTGAAGCAGCATTGAGAGAAATTAAAGAGATGCAGCAGGAGACTATCTACAGGGTCCAGGACCTGGAGTAGTGGGTGGGTCCAGGTCCACCCCCACCCCCCTTAGCCACTGGGGAAGTGGCTGGACTAATGGACTGAACCCTGGAAGAGGGAAATATGAACAGTGGTTTCTGGACTGAGACAGGTCTATAGGTGGAGAAGATGATGGGAGAGGCACCACAGGAGAGGGCACACCAGCTGGCGGAGCTAATCCCCAAAATTGCCCACAGGAGGTGCTGCTGTGGTGAGTGGACTCCATCACAGCAACATATTCTTCTAACAGTCTAAGTAGACCGAGTGCCTAGCTGCTGACGAATTCTTTTCCGAATTATAATTACATTTGGCTTTTTTTATATTGCCAGACAATATTATATTGTTTTGCTTTCCCCTCTATGCTGTTAGTCTGCAGTTGTTCATATTTCTTGTTTAAAAACAGACTCGGAAAAATCTAGTGGTAGAAAATAGCTGAAACATATTGTATTCATTCCCATGTCTCTGTTAATGCCTTGGAGCAAGGTTCATCCACTCTTGTATACTTAAAGGGAGACATTTGTTCTTTTCAGGGAAATTCTTCTGTTGTCTGAGAAAGTATGAAAAAATAGGATCATATTAGAGAAGCTGAAAGTGGCATAGATCCTGGAAATTACCCCAGGCAGTGAGATTCAAACCAGCACAGGTGATGGCATTTTAGGATTTAATGCTCTTCATCATTTCTTCTAATAAATGGGAATGCACCATTCAGTTATTAGTTAGTTATTGTAGTAAGGATTTTATTTTAGTTTTATAAATGTGTTCAGAAGAAATATTCTTTTACCATTCATTTCCTGAGGTTATCCTCATGAATGGTGCCAGCGACAAAGAATTAAGCCCTCTGTTCATCCACACAAAAGGAGCCAGATCCTGCAAAAACGTATTGGCTTTAATGGGACTACTCGTATATAAATCTTTGCTGGCATGGGACCAGGTACAGTATAGGTAGCAGTAAGGCAAGCTTCCTCTGCACTGGTTAATCAGTGTGCCTTGATCCTGTATTTTTTTGCAAGGTGATTATCAGAACCATGTTAATTTTTCTGTAACTCAGCAAATGTTGAGTCCTGGAATTTTCTTGCATTGTCAAACATAAACATTTTACTACATGCAGAAGCACACAAAACAGGATAAAGTACTTCAGTGGAGGGCTGAATTTGAGAAAATCCTCTTTTGCATCTCAGACCATCTAAGCACCCAATGAAGTCAATAGAACCATGCTCAAGTTTAAAGTTAAAGATGTGCTTCAGTGCTGTAGTGGATCCAGGCCTTAAAGAATCCTAGCATTGTCTCCCAATCCTGCAGTCAGATCTGTGGGGGAGCTGGGATGGGTGGTGCTCTGCACTACAAAGTTGAACAAGTTCATTTTGTGGACATGCCTGACCAACCCGATTGCCTTCTATGATGAGATAACTGGCTCTGTGGATATGGGGAAAGCAGTGGACATGATATACCTTGACTTTAGCAAAGCTTTTGATACCGTCTCCCACAGTATTCTTGCCAGCAAGTTAAAAAAGTATGGATTGGATGAATGAACTATAAGGTGGATAGAAAGCTGGCTAGATCGTCGGGCTCAACGGGTAGTGATCAATGGCTCCATGTCTAGTTGGCAGCCAGTTCAAGCGGAGTGCCCCAAGGGTCGGTCCTGGGACCGGTTTTGTTCAACATCTTCATTAATGATCTGGATGATGATCTGGATTGCACCCTCAGCAAGTTCGCGGATGACACTAAGCTGAGGGGAGAGGTAGATACGCTGGAGGGTAGGGATAGGGTCCAGAGTGACCTAGACAAATTGGATGATTGGGCCAAAAGAAATATGATGAGGTTCAACAAGGACAAGTGCAGAGTCCTGCACTTAAGATGGAAGAATCCCATGCACTGCTACAGGCTGGGGACCGACTGGCTAAGCGGCAGTTCTGCAGAAAAGGACCTGGGGATTACAGTGGATGAGAAGCAGTGTGTCCTTGATGCCAAGAAGGCTAACAGCATATTGGGCTGCATTAGTAGGAGCATTGCCAGCAGATCGAGAGAAGTGATTATTCCCTTCTATTCGGCACTGGTGAGGCCACATCTGGAGTATTGTGTCCAGTTTTGGGCCCCCCCACTACAGGAGGGATGTGAACAAATTGGAGAGAGTCCAGCAGAGGGCAACAGAAATGATTAGGGGGTAAGAGCACATGACTTATGAGGAGAGGCTGAGGGAACTTGGCTTATTTAGTCTGCAGAAGAAAAGAGTGAGGGGGGATTTGATAGCAGCCTTCAACTACCTGAAGGGGGGTTCCAAAGGGGATGGAGCTCGGCTGTTCTCAGTGGTGGCAAATGACAGAACAAGGAGCAATGGTCTCAAGTTGCAGTGAGGAGGTCTAGGTTGGATATTAGGAAAAAACATTTCACTAGGAGGGTGGTGAAGCACTGGAATGGGTTACCTAGGGAGGTGGTGGAATCTCCATCCTTAGAGGTTTTTAAGGCCTGGCTTGACAAAGCCCTGGCTGGGATGATTATTTGGGGTTGGTCCTGCTTTCAGCAGGGGGTTGGACTAGATAACCTCCTGAGATCTCTTCCAACCCTAATCTTCTATGATTCTATGATCTGATTACAGGACTGGGACCTTGGTCTGTAAAGGATAATTCTTGCCTAGAATATAAATGTTTTCTTTTGCTTCATAGCTGCCTCATCTTTTAACACCACAATCAAAACTAGAGATCTTCCTGTCCTAATGTTATTTGTCAGTCAGTCCAGAAATATTGGTTAGCACTGCAGTAGAGCCAGTAATTCTACATACATTTTCAGTAGAAAATGGGAGTGTCAGTGATAATTTCCTTTATTTGTTCAATAATCCTAGCAATTCTGCAGACAGTCTCTCTCTGTTTTTTCTCTTCAGCTCTGGCAAATCCACGTGGGGCGGAGGGTGGAGTGGGGAGAGTTGATTTGTCTAAAATTTCAAACTTTCCAGCCAGGAAGGTGTCTGTCTTTGGTTGACAACACTAAAACTTCTAGAAGAGGCAAATCTTGTCCCCTCCTCTGTAGTGTCAGAGGTGCCCCAGACAGCCGGCCCAGCGCAGGGAACAGGACTGGAGAATGTGCAGCCCTGGTGCAATATGAACTGAAGTTCTGTAGCTGATCCTTGAGATGTGAAGGGTGTGTGGTGGGGCTGCGGGCCTGCTGCAGACTCAGCACTGTGCTGACTCTGCACCCACTTCATGAACTGATTGGGGAGGGTGTCTTCTCTTGTATTTGGAGGAGGGGTGTTAGATGGACACCAATGGGCACATTTCTGATTTGAAAACCTCTTGGGTGGTTCTTGTCCCTGGTATGCTCTATATCCCTATATGTGCAAATAGTGCTCAAGGAAATATAGCCTATATAGTTCCTGGGTTTTGTAGGTCCTGAAAATTTGTTGTACATTGCAGATGGCTTCCCCTCTGATGCTCTTAATATCAGCTGTTATGAATTCTTACATGCCGTCTATATTCTTACGCTGTCTCAAATGCTCTCCAACCTGTGTCTACATTCTTCGGCCCTGGCATCCAGCTGCATTTCCACAGAATCAAATACAGATGGGTTCTTCTTTGGGAAACCACCCATGCTAAATCTATAGCGGCAAAAGGCTTTAAATTAATCACAGCAAGAGGAGGAGGGAGTCTCTGTTATAGGTAAATCACTATCTGTAACTGCTCCTGCTGTAACTGCTCCTGCTGTAGCAGTATAATCCCACTTGAGCTAAACTAACAGCTAGAATTACCACGGCAAGCCTGCTCAGGAGATGAGTACTGTGGCCATCATAGCTGGTATTCCAAAACAGAAGGTGGAATCCCTGTGAGTAAGGCGCAAGTTTGCTGGTCAGCTGAGCATTCCCTACCTTTGCTAACTTCAGTCCCTTCCAGTCAAAATCATTTTCAGTGTTTTGTGTCAAATCTGCCCCCCACCCTCACAAAGACAATCCAGTTCACTAGAATATCACTTATTATAAAGAGAGGAAGGATGGTCAAGTGGTCAGGGCACTAACAAAGGATTTGGGAGAGTTGGGCCCAGTTCACTTCATCACCAACATCCTGGGTGATCTTGGGTGGTTAAGTCACTACAAGTATGTCGATATTGCATTTTAAAACCTGCAGCAGTGCGGCTCAGAGCCCAGGTCGACAGACTCTGGCTTGTGCTGCAGATGTTCAGGCTCAGGCTGGAGTGAGTTTAGGCTCTGAAGCCAGGTCTCAGAGCCTGAGCTGCAAAGTCCACACAGCTGTTTTTAGTGCCATAGCGTAAATCCAAGTCTGTTGACCTGAGCTCTGAGCCTCACTGCCGTGGGTTTTAAAATGTAGTATAGGCATACCGTTAGTCTCTCTGTGCCTCAGTTCCCCCTCTGTAAAACGGGAATAGCAGCACTTTCCTCCTTCACAGGAGTGTTGTGAGGATAAATACACTAAAGATTGTGAGGCGCTGAGATACTATGGTGATACGGGGCCATACAAGTACTTGACGTATTTTCTTCTGCTAGGTGTGTCACTAAAAGAAGTACCCTCTATTCAGAAGCAGCACCAGCAGAGTAGATACATGATTATGGTTCTAGAAAATGGTAATAAGACACTTGCGGGTCAAAATTCAAACAGCTTCCACAACTGTGTGATTGAGAACATTCTAGATGAGTTGAATGGAAATAACTGTAAAAATCTCATTTATGCTTAACTCTCTCGTGGCTTGTTTACTATTTGCTTTTCCCTTTGTGAAAATAGGCCAGTGAATGTCTCTTTTCCTTATGGACAGTCTTTGAGCAGGAATCTTATTCCTTTAAAATCCATTTCCACTGATTTTTTTTCTTTAAATAATATAGAACAGCATTTTTATTGATGTTAGGTTTAATTAAGAGCTTACACTTAATTTTAGATATTAAATGGACCTGATAGTGTCCATTTTAAGGAACTGATCCGTAATTACTTACTGAGGCAAACTTCCTTTGAACCCTGTGAGAGATTTGCTTGGGTGTAGAGTGAGAGATTCATACTTAAATAAACCACCACCAGAACCAAATTAAGGCATTAGCTACTATAGACCTATGCCTAGAGCCCTAGCTCTTTGTCATATGATCTAAGCTTTGGTTTAAATGAAAGCTGCTTCTAGCCATTATGAATGCTAAGTAAACTTCAAAATTGTGACTCTAGTGTAACTGATACAGTGGTATCTGCAGATATCCTGAAACCGTAACTCACTTGCCCCATGCATCACAATGGGTTGTTAATTCTAAAACCTGCTGCTCTGCAGGGACCCTGCCAACACCACCCCAGCAGAAGACCCTGTGTGAAAGGTCCCTTGCTGCCCCTAACCCATTATCAGGAGCCTCCACACTCAGTTTTGCTCCAGTGTGGGAGGGGCCTGAATACTTCCTTCTCTGGGATCGATCTGAACCCACTGGTAGAGAGGGAGCAATAGCCTGCGGGGGAAGGAGCCACAGTCTGCCCAAAGAGGAGTACTAGTGGCTTCTTCACCAGCCCAACAGACTGTTATTGTGTGGTTTGCCCTAGCCACCACCATCCTAAGCAGAGTAATGCCTTGGCAAAGGGGTGGGGCTTGGTGCAGGGGCAGAACGGCAGGGAACTGTTATTGGATCCCAGTCCTGCTCTTCTAATGTGTACATATTCCATTTCAGTGCAGGTCAATGGGCATTTGATTAGAAAGGACTCTCTATTGAGGAACATTTCAATGCATCAGTCAGAATAGTGGACACCTGAGTCTGACTTTTAATGAAGAGATAGAAAAACTGCATCCTGGCTGACTAAATAATAAATAAATTACATGAGAAGGAAAAACTAGGTACATTCTTTTCTACAAACAATAAGGTGTGTACAAAGAGAACCAGTTTATTTCAGAAATACAGATCACGTCTCTGTTTCTCATTGGGCTTTCCAAATATGCAAGTCAGAGTTGCATAAACACAGTGATATGTCTCTGTTTGCGCTCATGGGAAGGAAGCGCAGAAAGAGTGTGTAGAGTCTCTTGCACACACATGCTTTTGAAAATGTGGGCCAATAACTGTGTTGCTGCTTACACACACTTCCTGATGCTTGCAGGAAACTGTAAAAACAACATAAAACAAAGCAACTGGGCATCCAGGGTTATTTGTCCTGTGTCTATTGAAATCCAGTGCCCAAAATGAGTTTCACATTATTTAGCTTAATAAAAGTCTCTTTGAGGCTAGAATTTAATTTCCCACTCATTTTATTAACGGGGTTGTGAACAATTGAGGCAAGGTGAAAATGTGCTTCCCCCTGGAGGAGTACAACGGTTTGTTTTAACTTTTCATTACAATCTACATAGAGCTTTATAATTAGTCTGCTGTAGCCATAGGCTACGGATCTTCACTGTGCAGCAAGTAATGGAACAACATATTATGTAAAGTAGAAATGAGGCCATTTCTGGTTAACGGTGGCTGTAACTTTTAACTATTGTGAATTAGTCATTTTAGCTTAGAAATGCATCAACCTGGTCTTGGTTCAGCTGCCAAATATGTAGAGAGGCAGAGATGAGTTTCCATGGCAGTATCCACCCCTTAATGGAGGAGCAATTTTCTGAAATTGATTCCGTTCTTTGCTCCTCACAAAAATTTACTTAGGCCAATTCCAATTCTCATCATTATTTTAACTTGTGGCAAACATGATAGGGCATCTCAGCACCATGTCAGTGACTGTGAAAAGCTCTGATAATATTTGTCTGTTCTCCTCCTTTTGTGTTTTTTTCCCCCTCCTATTCTCTTTTCTTTTGACTGGAAAGATGAAAAATAGGGAGCTGCTGGGGCTGGCCACTCACTTGCTTCGATGAACTTCCAGACTGGCCTGGTTAACTGAACTTAATTCTCTGAGCTGGTCAAAAGAGGCTCTGTAGCCTCCTACCTGCCTGTTCTGCTCTGTCGGTGTAGTGTGACTGAGCACTGTTAAAGAGTGCACGGTGGGTAATAGTTTGTTCTGTGGATATATGTGTGAGTAAGTGAAAAATGTTTCTCAGATGGCACCATAACTCCTGAAATGTTACACCACCCTCCTTGGACTCCAGTAAACAAGTGGAATTTATATCCTGTACCTTATTCTCCCAAGTGAACAGTGTACAAAAAAGAGCTGAACCTATTTTCCCCCAAATATCATTGTCGGATTTCAGATTTCTTGGTACATCAGGATGTAGCTCTGAAACTATCATCTTTTTGGGAAGGGAACATGTTTTAATCAGAAAAGCAACATGTGAATTTATGATGCTCTGCAAATGATAGGTTATACTATTAACAATCACATACTAGGTACAGAATGTGAATGGTACCCCACTGTATGTGTCATACAAATTGCAAACTACCATGAAGCAAGTCCAGGCAAAGATAACTATAAAGTGTGTTTCTGTATAATAGTGTATACTGTGGGGAGACTAGTGCAACCAGCTCATTGCAGACACTTTGGACATGTCAGAAAACTGAAGTGTACTTCCCCCTCACTGAATACTCGCGGTCTGAAAAACAGGACTGTTCATCAGTACTTACTGTAGCTCTTTTCCCACCTGCAGCCAGATCTCTCTCCAGCCATTCCCTCCCCACCTCTCTTGCCTTCTCTCAGCTGGTTCTTCCTTCCACCCCCATCATTTCCTTTCCAATCCTTTCATCCCAATCCTTCTCACCATATTGAGTCCTCTCGTTCCATCAAGGCAGAAAAGGTCTCCTGCATGAGCCAAGGTTTGCCTACTGGGGAGTTCTCTGTCTGGAATGCAAGCTGCCTCTCATCATACACTCATTGATAGTGTAAGTTAGGAGACCAATCAGGAGTCAAGGAAAGTGTGGGCCCCTTACTGAATGAGGGAGGCAACCTAGTGACCGAGGATGTGGAAAAAGCTAATGTACTCAATGATTTTTTTGCCTCTGTCTTCACGAACAAGGTTAGCTCCCAGGCTGCTGCACTGGGCAGCAGAGTATGGGGAGAAGGTGACCAGCCCTCTGTGGAGAAAGAAGTGGTTCGGGACTATTTAGAAAAACTGGACGTGAACAAGTCCATGGGGTCGGATGCGCTGCATCCGAGGGTGCTAAAGGAGTTGGCAGATGAGATTGCAGAGCCATTAGCCATTATTTTTGAAAACTCATGGCGATCGGGGGAGGTCCCGGATGACTGGAAAAAGGCTAATGTAGTGCCCATCTTTAAAAAAGGGAAGAAGGAGGATCCGGGGAACTACAGGCCAGTCAGCCTCACCTCAGTCCCTGGAAAAATCATGGAGCAGGTCCTCAAGGAATCAATTATGAAACACTTAAAGGAGAGGAAAGTGATCAGGAACAGTCAGCATGGATTCACCAAGGGGAAGTCGTGCCTGACTAACCTAATTGCCTTCTATGATGAGATAACTGGCTCTGTGGATGAGGGGAAAGCAGTGGATGTGTTATTCCTTGACTTTAGCAAAGCTTTTGATACAGTCTCCCACAGTATTCTTGCCGGCAAGTTAAAGAAGTATGGGCTGGATGAATGGACTGTAAGGTGGATAGAAAGCTGGCTAGATCGTCGGGCTCAACGGGTAGTGATCAATGGCTCCATGTCTAGTTGGCAGCCAGTTTCAAGCGGAGTGCCCCAAGGGTTGGTCCTGGGGCCGGTTTTGTTCAATATCTTTATTAATGATCTGGAGGATGGTGTGGACTGCACTCTCATCAAGTTTGCAGATGACACTAAACTGGGAGGCGTGGTAGATACACTAGAGGGTAGGGATCGTATACAGAGGGACCTAGACAAATTAGAGGATTGGGCCAAAAAAAACCTGATGAGGTTCAACAAGGACAAGTGCAGAGTCCTGCACTTAGGTCGGAAGAATCCCATGCACTGCTACAGACTAGGGACCGAATGGCTAGGTAGCAGTTCTGCAGAAAAGGACCTAGGGGTCACAGTGGACGAGAAGCTGGATATGAGTCAACAGTGTGCTCTTGTTGCCAAGAAGGCTAACAGCATTTTGGGCTGTATAAGTAGGGGCATTGCCAGCAGATCGAGGAACGTGATCATTCCCCTTTATTCGACATTGGTGAGGCCTCATCTGGAGTACTGTGTCCAGTTTTGGGCCCCACACTACAAGGAGGATGTGGAAAAATTGGAAAGAGTCCAGTGGAGGGCAACAAAAATGATTAGGGGTCTGGAGCACATGACTTATGAGGAGAGGCTGAGGGAACTGGGATTGTTTAGTCTCCAGAAGAGAAGAATGAGGGGGGATTTGATAGCTGCTTTCAGCTACCTGAGCGGGGGTTCCAAAGGGGATGGAGCTCGGCTGTTCTCAGTGGTGGCAGATGACAGAACAAGGAGTAATGGTCTCAAGTTGCAGGGGGGAGGTCTAGGTTGGATATTAGGAAACGCTATTTCACTAGGAGGGTGGTGAAGCACTGGAATGCGTTACCTAGGGAAGTGGTGGAGTCTCCTTCCTTGGAGGTTTTTAAGGCCCAGCTTGACAAAGCCCTTGCTGGGATGATTTAGTTGGGAATTGGTCCTACTTTGAGCAGGGGGTTGGACTAGATGACCTCCTGAGGTCCCTTCCAACCCTGATATTCTATGATTCTATGATTCTATGAAGGGGACTGCTGCAAGGATATTGGTAGGTGCAGCCCAGCGTCACCCCTTTTCCACCTACACATGAACATTTTCCATTGAGTTGAGGTGAAGCAGCATGCCCATTTCTCCCTCCACTCTCCATAAAGGCTGTCCTCAGTCCCAGCTATAAATGCACTGACATCCCACCTTACAGCTGATTGCACCACCAGCCAGCAGCATTGTTATGAAGAAGAAATTTCAGGAGGCCCTCCGAAGTGGCATGGCATAGGTTCTGGTGCACACAGATTCTGGCCTTAAACCACCCCCAATTCCTTTTGAGGCAAGATTGCAGAAATAATGTGTTTGGACTACAATGCATGTTGGACTACGATATTGTTTCTTCTCATCTCTTTCTAGTTGCTCCTGCAGCAAACATCACCATAGCGTTTAAGCACTTGGCTGGTAAATTAGATCTGTATGCTGGAGTCCCTGCTAGACTCTCTATGGAGTCTTCCACTCTTCTCCCTTCCCTGATTACAGGAAGATTTGCTTGGAGCTGGGGTTTGTGTGGAGGGGTCCAAATCCTCCTCCTTGTAGTGAAAAAACTTCATAAAGAGGAGTGTTTTACAGCATACCTTATAGGTGGTCAGACTCTAGTAAGTCTGATCCCTTCTGGGAGCTCATTCTACAGCAGCAGCATCTCAACCAGGAACACCTTACCTCTGGTTCTCGGGTGCTTTGCCCTGGACTCCGTTAGCTGCATTGTCTCAAGGGAGGGCAACTGTCTTGATGAGTCATGGGTGAAGATGCAGCCACTTAGCTGGCATTTCATTCTGCTTTTTCCACTTCCCCAAACCCTGAAAAAACTTTCAGCTTTAAAGGCAAAAGTTGAAGTGCAAATAATAACTCTAGCTGATAAGTACTTCTATCAAATACAATTCTACTCCAGTCCTGTTGAAGAGTGCACAGTAGCTCTTCTGATAATATAGATCAGTAATATAGATCTAATTTCAGTTCTCTGAGCTAACCCTGAAAACACATTTTCAGAGCCAAGACATTTCTGAAATATGTCAGACACTGAATGCAAGCAGGTATATTCTTCCATTCATTACTGGAAAAATACTTGCCTTTCTCTAGTAATTCTATCTAGAGATTAACAACCATAGTGACTGCTGGGCTAATACTTATTTCAAATCTATCCATCAATAACAGGGCCCATCTTTTCTGCTTCCCCGCCCCCAAGGAACTGCAAGCAAGAGCAAACATTTTTATCAGATTTTCTGGGTGACATGTCATGTCAAAATGCATCACAGCAGGTTCCATTAGGCATGTGAACAGCAGCGCAATGTAAAACCGCTGTGACAGAATGACACATTTTAATATGTCACTAGGGAAATATGAAGGGCAGACTTTCAAGGAGCTGCAATTTTCAAAGAAAGAGAAACCTTTCAGCAAAGATTTTTTTTTTTTAATTGTCCTTTGGAAGGAGGGACAGACATTCATTGAGCTATTCAAATCTGTTA
>NW_020664436.1:28646386-28657580 GCF_002925995.2 Terrapene triunguis
CCTTTGGAAGGAGGGACAGACATTCATTGAGCTATTCAAATCTGTTAGAAGGTATCTGGCTGTTTTCCTGCTCCTGTGCTCTACTCTCCACTTATGACTCACCTCCATAATTATTCCTTCTCCAGTCTTTATGATTTTTCTTCCATGCTTCTCCTTTATACTGGAAATGTCCCATCATCTTCTCATTCAAATTCATTATTAAAAAAAATATTCCATGAAGCCTCTTATAGTAAATCCACCAAAGAAGGAAGAGCATGCAAATCCATGAAATAGCTGCACCATTCTGATAGTAGAAGATATTCTGATAATCCGGAGCATAATGTGTCTGAATGGTATAGTCTGTCCAGTTTACAAGGTAAGCTTCTTTGGTTGGGGACCTTATCTTCTCTATTTTCTTAAATATTGAGCATGCTAAAGGCACTCAAGAAACCGTCACCTACAGCATTGAAATGGAGCTCTCACTCAGATTTCCTGGACTTCTGGGTAGTGATGGGAAGAGCATCTGGAGGTCAGATGAGCAACCAGCTCAGCAGGGGGAGGTGCACCACTAGTGTAAATAGCCATCGCTCCATTGGAGTTGATGACTTTTACACCAGCTGAGGGTATGCTCCCAGATGTTTATCCAAAACTTACCTGCCTTACTTTAGCCTGTGTTGTTTTAATAACTTCCTTATATGAATTCAGTGTTTGTAAAAGCTGATGGACTGGCTTAGGGAAGGTCTACACCAGTGGTTCTCAAAGCCGGTCTGCTGCTTGTTCAGGGAAAGCCCCTGGCGGGCCGGGCCAGTTTGTTTACCTGCCACGTCCGCAGGTTCGGCCAATTGCGGCTCCCACTGGCTGTGGTTCGCCGTCCCAGGCCAATGGGGGCTGCGGGAAGTGGCGGACCGGCTTTGAGAACCACTGGTCTACACTACTGCTGCCAGTCAATATAAGCCACGCAATTTAAGTTACATTAGTAGCATAACTCAAGTTAACGTAGCTTAGATCTACTTACCGCGGGGTCCACGCTACACTATGTCAACGGGAGAAGCTCTCCCGTCGACATTGCTTCCGACTCTCATTGAGGTGGAGTACAGAAATCAATGGGAGAGCGGTCTCCCATCGATTGAGCGTGTCTTCACTAGACCTGCTAAATTGATGCCGCTGCATCGATTGCAGCAATGCTGATTTAGCTCCATAGTAAAGATAAGCCATTAGAAACCAGTTGTTTTTTTTAAGTGACTAGAGGAGGAAACCTTCTCTTTGGCAGAGTAGCAATGTGCCTCAACCCCAACCTAAAGGGACCACCTGTACCAATGAGAGGTTAGTTCTATTTCTGTGACCAGTCAGTCCTAGGCTTATGATTAAAGTGCCAACAAAACAATAAGTGGGGTAGTGGTTTTGTCATATATACTCCTGTCAATGGGAAACTGGCCTGAGGCCACAAAACTCATTTCACTTAAGCCACCAAATACCAGCCAGCTTCTGCTAACTAAAACCTGGGCTGGGCTGGATTTGAATTGGCAATAGTATAATATTATCAATCACCAATGCTGTGCACTATGCAGGATTCCCTCTTGATTTTCCTTTAAATTCAACCCTTTTCCAACTGTGAGGAAAAAGCCAAGTGTTTGGTTTTGTACATCAAAAGAACACAGCTGTCCCAGAGGGACCACTATTGCAAAAGTAATACCATTACTGTAGTTGTGGCAGATTTTTTTTTTCCTCTGGTTCCTCATCTTCAATCTCCCCTTCACCTGCTGTTCGGTTACTTTACACTTTACCATGGAACTGTTGAACAGCTGCTGATAAACTGTGTGAAAACTAAAAACAGAGCTCTTGAAGCTTTGACACAGCTGCTCATAAACTTCTGGGCTTTTTCACCATCCTGAGAACTACAACACAGAGCAGTTTTATTTCATTGGCTCCAGGATAACTGAACTTTAGCAGTATTTCCTTCTAAGTATGTGTCATCTGGGGATTGTAGTCTCAGTTAATTAGGATTTGGTTCTTTGTTGCAGCAGTAGATATCAAAGCTGTCTGTGCTTGCAAGTGAAGGAAGAACTATGAAGGTTTATAGCATACTGCTAGTAGTACGACTAAGGTGGCAGTAACTGATCACAGGCACTGGGTAATGGCAGCCATGGTGCAGGATTCAGGCTTATTACTTATTGATGGCTCCTTAATCAAATAGTAAGGGGGATTCCTACTGATGAATGGGATTACTTTCTTCAACAGCAGGAACCACAGTAAAAACATGCAGAAACACAGGTTTTTACTTGGGTAGGAATGGCATACTGTACCTTTCTCAAATAGCTGAGTGACAATCACTGAACCGGCCTTTCAGAGAAACTGCACTGGAGAGAAAAAGGTCTTCAGTTTTCTCTTGCACCATTGGAGTTCTTTATCTGCTTAGTGGCACTGAGAGTACTGGAAGGTCATGGAAGAGATCTTTTAGCCACATTCTGCTTTGTTCCATGGGTTAACAATTAATAGGAGGTGCACCTTTGGAACTGAGAACAGAACTGAATTCACTTTATTTTTTAATATGTTTTCGTAGTGGTTTTTATGAATGTACTTGGAAATGTTTTGGCCAACAGGTGTTGCTTAACAATTGCAGGCCCTGAACAATGGGATTAGAGGTATTGAGCATCTGCATCTCATGCTGACCTCAGTGGGAGTTGTAGGTACTCAGCATTTTTGAAAATTGGACCCTTAGGATATACTAAATGAAGCATGCTGCTGAACTGGCAAAGCCAATACTGCTGCATGAGTTTTAACATTATATTTTCCCTATGTTGTCAATTTGATGTTTTAAAATCCTGCCTGCACTTCAAAGTTACCATTTTTACTTCCAAGGGGAGTGGGATAATACGCTCTGTCAGATATCACAATCTCTTCCATCCCTTCTTGGTGTGGTTTCCAGTTGATTGCCTTCTTCAAAAGGATAGGAAATAGATCTGGACACAGATGAAATACAAAAGAGATGTGGCCTTCTTCTCTTCCCTCTTACGCAGCTGTAACAATGTACGTCAAGGAAGTTAAGCCTGCTGTACACAGAGAGAGAGAGAGAGGGAAGACAAGCAAGATAAATAAAATATATAAATGGAGGCAGGGACAGTCCCCACCAATAACCCAGCTAGTACTTTTTCCATCGACTTCAGCCAGGAGGGACATGGGTCAAAGCACCGTGCTGTCCAAAGTTTATAGTTAATGTCATCTGGCCCTTCAAGATCCTTTTGATGTCTGTCCTGCCCAGAGTGTGCTGTTTACAGCACCTATGATCAGCTAGCGGAGAACATAAATCCCATAGCAAGTACATCTAATAGCTGCATGAAAAGTCTCGGTGACAGCATTTTTGAAGTGTATGTTTTGAAGGTTTCATTTCTCTGAAGGAGGCTCAGAAACACTAGTCTTTGACATGGATGTCAGGAAAAATATTGTGCAAGGGATACTCCGTCTTAGTGGAGATAAGGGATGAAAAGCACTTCAGGTGAAGTGGCAGGAGTTACTGTTGACTAGATGTCTCATAAGATTTGAGATGTGCTTCAGTGCAACAGGGATGTTGATTTTTACAAATAAATGCTCTCTTGTTTGGGGGATGTTGGGGCACGAGACAAGGCATTTTAGAGAAATTTTGATTAAAATATTAAATTGGTTAGTGTTCATCTAATGCCCTCAAAATGTGATGTGCTCTGAGTGACTTGCTTTAACCATTTATTTTTCTTCCAAATTCTGGTGTGAAAACAAGTGGCTTACGTGCTGGGAATTAGAACCAGATTCTGCAAACACTTACACAGATGCGGCCACATGAATAATCTTAAATTTAATCATGCATATCATAGAATCATAGAATATCAGGGTTGGAAGGGACCTCAGGAGGTCATCTAGTCCAACCCCCTGCTCAAAGCAGGACCAATTCCCAACTAAATCATCCCAGCAAGGGCTTTGTCAAGCCTGACCTTAAAAACCTCTAAGGAAGGAGATTCCACCACCTCCCTAAGTAACCCATTCCAGTGCTTCACCACCCACCTAGTGAAAAAGTTTTTCCTAATTTCCCACCTAAACCTCCCCCACTGCAACTTGAGACCATTACTCCTTGTTCTGTCATCTGCTACCACTGAGAACAGTCTAGATCCATCCTCTTTGGAACCCCCCTTCAGGTAGTTGAAAGCAGCTATCAAATCCCCCCTCATTCTTCTCTTCTGCAGACTAAACAATCCCAGTTCCTTCAGCCTCTCCTCATAAGTCATGTGCTCCAGCCCCCTAATCATTTTTGTTGCCCTCCGCTGGACTCTCTCCAATTTTCCACATCGTTCTTGTAGTGTGGGGCCCAAAACTGGACACAGTACTCCAGATGAGGCCTCACCAATGTCGAATAGAGGGGAATGATCACATCCCTCGATCTGCTGGCAATGCCCCTACTTATACAGGCCAAAATGCCGTTAGCCTTCTTGGCAACAAGGGCACACTGTCGACTCATATCCAGCTTCTCATCCACTGTAACCCCTAGGTCCTTTTCTGCAGCACTGCTGCCTAGCCATTCGGTCCCTAGTCTGTAGCAGTGCATGGGATTCTTCTGTCCTAAGTGCAGGACTCTGCACTTGTCCTTGTTGAACCTCATCAGGTTTCTTTTGGCCCAATTCTTGAATTTGTCTAGGTCCCGCTGTATCCTATCCCTACCCTCCAGTGTATCTACCACTCCTCCCAGTTTAGTGTCATCTGCAAACTTGATGAGAGTGCAGTCCACGCCATCCTCCAGATCATTAATGAAGATATTGAACAAAACTAGCCCCAGGACCGACCCTTGGGGCACTCCGCTTGATACCGGCTGCCAACTAGCCATGGAGCCATTGATTACTACCCGTTAAGCCCGACGATCTAGCCAGCTTTCTATCCACCTTATAGTCCATTCATACAGCCCATACTACTTTAACTTGCCGGAAAGAATACTGTGGGAGACCATATCAAAAGCTTTGCTGAAGTCAAGGAATAACACATCCACTGCTTTCCCCTCATCCACAGACCCAGTTATCTCCTCATAGAAGGCAATTAGGTTAGTCAGGCATGACTTGCCATTGGTGAATCCATGCTGACTGTTCCTGATCACTTTCCTCTCCTCTAAGTGCTTCAGAATTGATTCCTTGAGGACCTGCTCCATGATTTTTACAGGTACTGAGGTGTGGCTGACTGACCTGTAGTTCCCCGGATCCTCCTCCTTCCCTTTTTTAAAGATGGGCACTACATTAGCCTTTTTCCAGTCATCCAGGACCTTCCCCGATTGCCATGAGTTTTCAAAGATAACGGCCAATGGCTCTGCAATCACATCCGCCAACTCCTTTAGCACCCTCGGATGCAGCGCATCCAGCCCTATGGATTTGTGCTCATCCAGCTTTTCTAAATAGTCCCGAACCACTTCTTTCTCCACAGAGGGCTGGTCACCTCCTCCGCATGCTGTGCTGCCCAGTGCAGCAGTCTGGGAGCTGACATTGTTCGTGAAGACAGAGGCAAAAAAGCATTGAGTACATTAGCCACATCTGGGTGGGGAAATTGCATGCAGGGCCATGAATGTTGGGCTGGGGCAGGGGATTGGGGTGCAGGAGGGAGTGTGGGGTGTGGGAGGGGGTGCAGTGTGCAGGAAGGGGCTCAGGGCGAGGGGTTGGGGCAGAGGAAGGGTGCGGGGTGTACGAGGGGGCTCAGGGCATGGAGTTGGGGTGTAGGACGGGTGCAGCAGGGGGTTGGGGGCTCGGGGTTGGGGTGCAGGAGGGGTGCAGCAGAGGTTGGGGTATGGGGTGCAGGAGGGGTGCAGGGCTCAGGGCAGGGGGTTGGGGTGCAGGAGGGGTTCAGGGTGCGGGCTCCGGCTTGCGCCGCTTACCTGGAGAGACTCCAGGGTGGCAGTGGCGAGCAGCAGGGCAAAAACAGGCTCCCTGCCTGACCTGGCCCTGCGCCTATCCCGGAAGCGGCCGGCACCATGTCCCTGCAGCCCCTGGGGGATGGGGGGCAGAGGGCTCCACGCGCTGCCCTCACCTGCGGGTACCTCCCCTGAAGCTCCCATTGGCTGTGGTTCCCTGTGGGCCGTAGTTTGCCCACCCCTGATCTAGTCTGACATCCTGCATAACACAAGCCATAGAACTTCTCTGAATTAATTCTAGTTTGAACTAGAACATATCTTTTAGAAAAACATCCAATCTTGATTTTAAAATTGCCAATGGCAGACTTCATTGGGTCATATTTAAGGGGCATCTGCCCACTAGGACAATGGCACACACAATGAAGGTGTATGTTCTAATTTTAATTAAAAATAAAGGACCTAAACCTGCATACACTTAAGCACATGAATAATTTTATGGATATGAATTGTTCCAGTAACTTCAGTGTTAGAGATCTTACAAATTCCAGTAACTTCAGTGGGAGATCTTACAAATTTTTGCACTAAAGAAACACAGGACACTATTTATAGTATAGCATTAAAACCTAGTATAAATTATGTGCAGTAACCTAACTTCAATAGTTTTGATCTAATATGGATGGGTAAACACATTTTGAAATAGATTTTTGTGTAGATGGGCAAAAGCTTTAGAACCAATGCACTTTTTCATTAAAGATAAAGTTGTTGACCGTACAAGATATTTTCATTCAAAAGTTTTAAAATAGATGGAGACAATATAAAAGATAAGGGAATACAGTAGATGAGAAACCGTAGAAATTGAGTTACAGTGAGTATACATGTTTGGGATTTTGAAAAGTGGACCTAAGGGAATTAGTTGTCTAACTCTTTTTTGAAAACCCCAGCCATTGTTCTGATACCTGCTGTATGTATTTTTCTAGTTCATATGACTCATCTTTCCTAAAATAGTTCACTTGATAATTCAATACACACAGTACCCTGCATGCATTTTTTTTTTCTACAGAACTGCAGGGCTATATTGATAATGTGAGGTTAGAGCGGAGAAAAAGAAATTAATGAGCAAATCTCTCCAGAGGATGGGAAAGATATGATACTAGCCACTATGATGAGCAGTACGAGTCCCGGCCCCCATCCCCCCATGCACATCCACATCACTGTAAGTTATAAGTACGGCTAAGATTTTGTCATTGATATTTTTAATAAAAGTCAGGGACCGGTCACGGGCAATAATGAAAAATTCACGGAAGCCTGTGACCGGTCCCTGACTTTTATTAAAAATATCCATGACAATATGGGGAGCCTGAGCAGGTACGGGTGGGCTGGGAGCTCCAGAGACCCCCACTACCCAGGGGGACTTGGAGCTCCAGGGTCCCCCTCTACTGGCAGCTCCCAGCGGCGGTGTTCGGGCGGCAGGGAGCAGCGGAGGGCTCCCACAGCAGCCTCCGCAGGTGTCAGGGGACCCGGCAGCTCCCAGCTGGCACTGGCTGAAGTCATGGAGGTATTTGGAAAACGAAGCTCACCTGGTTTATGATGCCATCAGAACTGCTATTCATAGTGATTAGTTTTTTGATGATCACCTGCCCTCTGAAAATGAGGACCCTTTAAGTGTCTCAAGCTGAGCACTAAAATCATCAGTCACTTGACAATCTTGGTAAACATAATTGTGTTGGAATTATAAATTTGCTCTTCTACAAAGAAGATACATGTATATACCTTACATTAAAATGCATGCATGCATGCATGCATACACATCTCGCTCCCTCACTCAGAGGCAGAACAGGATCTCTCATCATCCCTTCCATTTTACCAGCATCAAACAAATACCTAAGAAAAGAGACAGGCCTTTCACTTTGTCCCACAAAGCAGTCAAGACAAGGCTTTAGAACAGAAGATGCAGGGAAAAACATCATTGCCAAATGGTGAGGAGTTACTAGGGGTCTGATCCTAAAAGGGCTGAGCATCCTTGTGGATTGGTCAATACTTTACGGGATTGGATTCTCAAGAATAAAGTAACATTACTTTATTCGGTATACTGTGGTGGTTGCTACATTCCTGTTAAGTAACTGAATCAGGTGAACATTGAATGCCTCTTGTTTATTGCTGTGCAACAACCCTGGATGAGTTCCCCTGATGGCTACTCACCAGGTTCCCATACTGGACCCAAACCTTGGGTCCCACCTGGGGTTAGGAAGAGTTTCAGCGCTGTCTGTGGCTGTGGGCCTCCAGGCACACACTCCTTGTGCCCACTCTCTCTGTCTCACTCCTCTCTTGACAGTGGGGAATCCATAGTTCAATTACCTAGGCCTGTGATACTCTCACTGAGACTCGCAAGCCACAAGTGGCTCGTTAATGTGTCTCCAGTGGCTCTTTGCAGCACATGATATTAAAACACTCTGTGATCTTAATTATTAACCAACCAGGATTCTTTTACTATGTTATTAAGCAATTGTAATTGATAAAATAATTATGTGGTCAGTCATTTTGCTGTGAGAATAATATGTATATATAAAAGTGAAATATTTCCCCTGTCATACCGTTTAAATATCAATAGTACTATAGTAAATGAAACCATGAATTCACACTACTGTGGCTCTTTGGGGTAATGTTGATCGCTGATTTGGCTCCTGAATCACTGAGGTCTGAGAATCACTGAGCTAGGCCATGAAACTGGGGCCAGCTCTCCCAAGCCTCCCCAGTCACTACTACACACTCCCAGACTTCCACTAAAGCTATGGACCCTCTGGTTTACTGTTCCTCTCTTCAGGGACCACGTGATGGTGTAAGCAAATAATGTACATACTCTTTTTATACACACACACACACACACACGATATACAGTTTATAGAAAAATTATAAAATCCTACATGTAAACCTCTGCTTCGGTCTCCTCACTCCAAGAGTCCTTTAGGATTTGTTCAGTGTATTTTTAGGGAATCCAGGATTCTTCTATACACCCACTCCTCCAGCCTTATCTTCTGGTCTCTCTCTGATCTCTAACATAGCTGATGAGAGGGCTGCCCTTTTATAAGGTTCCAGTTCCTCCTGTCATGTGAGTCTCTTTCTTGTCAGGTGATCCATTGCTTGATTACAAACTTACCTGATTGATCTGATTCCTCAGGCAGCAGTGTTTACAAAATGGAGAATGATGGTGAATATAGATATGTAAGGCATACACTAATTCATCATGTACTGAAAGATCTCAGACGGTGGAAGAGCTTTTAATCAAGAAAAAAGTACAAATTAATGTGTGCTTTGTAAAATCCAAGAATTTTATTCATAGTGATGCAACAGTGAGGCAGATCCTGCAGTGGCCATAAAGGTTGGGGAGATGATCTTGTATACAAGGGAAATATAAGCACAGGAGTAAGTGGCAGCAATATAGCACCACTGCTCATCATCAGCTCTCTCTGGTGCGTATCTGCAGTTACTTCTGCATGTGTCCCACAGTAACTTAGGGTATGTCTACACTTACCTCCGGGTCCGACGGCAGGCAATCGATGTTCTGGGATCGATTTATCGCGTCTTGTCTAGACGCGATAAATCGATCCCGGATCGATCCCGGAAGTGCTCGCCGTCGACGCCGGTACTCCAGCTCGGCGAGAGGAGTACGCGGCATCGACGGGGGAGCCTGCCTGCAGCATCTGGACCCGTGGTAAGTTCGGACTAAGGTACTTCGAATTCAGCTACGTTATTAACGTAGCTGAATTTGCGTACCTTAGTCCGAAGTGGGGGGTAGTGTGGACCAGGCCTTAAACTAAAGTGGCTACAACATTCTGGATCAGATTTAGTGACACTCGTAGCCATACCTACTTCAACACCTGCAGTGCCTCCTTGCACATCTTGGGCCTAACCCCTGAAAGACCTACAAATGTCACTTTATTACTATGATTAGTCCCATTGAAATCAATAGAACTACTTACATGGAAAGCTGCTCTGGAGTAATTTATCAATATTGTAAGTTGACCTGCTTATTGGGATGTCTACTGTATGACTATATTGGGATGTGGACTGTGTGACTAGCTTGGTTTAGTTTAATAGCAGGCTGTTAGAGAAACAAATAGAAAGGCAAAAGCAATGACTATAGACAAGACAGCCCCAACAAACCTTTGGGATAGTTACAGGACAGTGGGACAGCAGTTACCCTGAGGAAACAAGGTTGACTTCCCACAGAGCTGGTTTTGGACAGCAGGGTCAAAATGCCAGAAATTGAGAGAAATAAAGATTTTAGGGGGCAGGCAGTAGGTGCCGGGGACAGTTGTGGCTGAGAAACATTTCAGATTGACACACTGCTGTGGATGTTCAAAAAAAGTTGGGCCTCCATAGGCTTCCATCAGGGGATGGCAAGCCTTTAAGTCAGATAGATTGATGTGTAGACTGTGTGTTGCTTTTAAAATCTTTTTTTCTCTTATGTTATGCTTTATTTCTACTGTTAAGATAAAGCAGTGCTTTGGTTTAAGAAGGCCACTGGCCACAGAGTCCTGAAGGGAAGAATGGCATGTGCTAAACCAGTTGGACCTTCTGGGTAAGCAAGGTAGATAGACCAGGCCCTGGGTTACAGATCCCTGGGTAAGAGTGGGAGAATCAGGGGATTCCACCCAGGAGAGGTGAAGGCACAAGGCCTGACACCTGTGGGGTGCACTCAGAGAGACCAGAGTGGGGGGCAGAGGTGCAGCTAGCCCTGCAACTGTGACAGACTATTTTCCCCAGAATCATGCCTTGCAAAAACTCTATAGGCTCCCATGTACCACATGCTGATGATGTAGTTAAGATTCAGTTATTGAAATCAGAGTGGAGGGAAACTTCTTATCAGCTCATTTGGAAAGAATTCTGGTAAAATTAACCAAATCATGGTAGTCTTAATCTTCTTCTTTTGATTTTTTTTTTTTTTTTAGTTTTAACAAGTACATATTGTAGTATGTGCATAAATCAAATATACGTCTTTGTTTTCTTGGTTTGCATTACCTGACCTTTAATGTGAAGCATTTACAGGAATGTTTCCAAAAATGTGCTGTTTATGGAAAGATAAAATCCATTTTAGAAATTAGTGTCAGCTAAACCAGGGCAGCTAAGAGGATGGCCAGTTGTTTTACAGAGCTTACAGAAACCTGGGTGCAAACTCTGCTGCTTCTTTTTTTTTTTTTTAAGGGTCTTCAAGTTGAAAAGCTCAAATAGAGCTTAATTAAAGTTACCTACTGTTATTTAAAAGAGGCCCATTCCTGCTTTGAAGCACCTTTCAAAGACAACCTTTCCAACACTCAGGGCCGGCTCCAGCATTTCTGCCGCCCCAAGCAAAAAAAAAAGCCGCGA
>NW_020664436.1:28662580-28664099 GCF_002925995.2 Terrapene triunguis
TTTAGTGACACTCGTAGCCATACCTACTTCAACACCTGCAGTGCCTCCTTGCACATCTTGGGCCTAACCCCTGAAAGACCTACAAATGTCACTTTATTACTATGATTAGTCCCATTGAAATCAATAGAACTACTTACATGGAAAGCTGCTCTGGAGTAATTTATCAATATTGTAAGTTGACCTGCTTATTGGGATGTCTACTGTATGACTATATTGGGATGTGGACTGTGTGACTAGCTTGGTTTAGTTTAATAGCAGGCTGTTAGAGAAACAAATAGAAAGGCAAAAGCAATGACTATAGACAAGACAGCCCCAACAAACCTTTGGGATAGTTACAGGACAGTGGGACAGCAATTACCCTGAGGAAACAAGGTTGACTTCCCACAGAGCTGGTTTTGGACAGCAGGGTCAAAATGCCAGAAATTGAGAGAAATAAAGATTTTAGGGGGCAGGCAGTAGGTGCCGGGGACAGTTGTGGCTGAGAAACATTTCAGATTGACACACTGCTGCGGATGTTCAAAAAAAGTTGGGCCTCCATAGGCTTCCATCAGGGGATGGCAAGCCTTTAAGTCAGATAGATTGATGTGTAGACTGTGTGTTGCTTTTAAAATCTTTTTTCTCTTATGTTATGCTTTATTTCTACTGTTAAGATAAAGCAGTGCTTTGGTTTAAGAAGGCCACTGGCCACAGAGTCCTGAAGGGAAGAATGGCATGTGCTAAACCAGTTGGACCTTCTGGGTAAGCAAGGTAGATAGACCAGGCCCTGGGTTACAGATCCCTGGGTAAGAGTGGGAGAATCAGGGGATTCCACCCAGGAGAGGTGAAGGCACAAGGCCTGACACCTGTGGGGTGCACTCAGAGAGACCAGAGTGGGGGGCAGAGGTGCAGCTAGCCCTGCAACTGTGACAGACTATTTTCCCCAGAATCATGCCTTGCAAAAACTCTATAGGCTCCCATGTACCAGATGCTGATGATGTAGTTAAGATTCAGTTATTGAAATCAGAGTGGAGGGAAACTTCTTATCAGCTCATTTGGAAAGAATTCTGGTAAAATTAACCAAATCATGGTAGTCTTAATCTTCTTCTTTTGATTTTTTTTTTTTAGTTTTAACAAGTACATATCATAGTATGTGCATAAATCAAATATACGTCTTTGTTTTCTTGGTTTGCATTACCTGACCTTTAATGTGAAGCATTTACAGGAATGTTTCCAAAAATGTGCTGTTTATGGAAAGATAAAATCCATTTTAGAAATTAGTGTCAGCTAAACCAGGGCAGCTAAGAGGATGGCCAGTTGTTTTACAGAGCTTACAGAAACCTGGGTGCAAACTCTGCTGCTTCTTTTTTTTTTTTTTAAGGGTCTTCAAGTTGAAAAGCTCAAATAGAGCTTAATTAAAGTTACCTACTGTTATTTAAAAGAGGCCCATTCCTGCTTTGAAGCACCTTTCAAAGACAACCTTTCCAACACTCAGGGCCGGCTCCAGCATTTCTGCCGCCCCAAGCAAAAAAAAAAGCCGCGA
>NW_020664436.1:28664199-28692384 GCF_002925995.2 Terrapene triunguis
GCAGTTCAGCAGCAGGTCTTTCGCTCCCAGAGGGAGCGAGGGACCTGCCGCCCCCAAATTGCCGCAAGCGCCGCCCCTCTCCCTTGGCCGCCCCAAGCACCTGTTTGTTAAGCTGGTGCCTGGAGCCGGCCCTGCCAACACTGAATTAAAGGCACTGCAGTCCTGTATCAAACTCTTAAACTATACCAAATCCTATAATTGCCATTCTTCCCTGCCCTTCCCCTCCAAGTTGTAGAATCATCACATAACCTGTACTTTGAACTAAATATACAGTTATACTTAAACTTATGGTTATAGGTTTCCTACATCTCTTAATCGATGAAGACTATTGGGTCTAAGTTTTTGTATAGCCCTTTGAAAATTATAAATGCTATTTAAGGTCTAAGTATTATTTATTTACTTTTGTTTTCACCATTTTCCTTTGGAGCCATGATTCCAGAAATACATTTAAAAATTATTATTTTTTCTTTTTACATTCCCAGTTGCAGATCCCCAGGGTCCACCCGCACCCTCTTTTGAAATGCAATGATTAATTCAGACACACATGAGGAACACAAGAACATGCTATGTTAAAATATGGTTCAACTGCTAAAAGCCATGAAATTCAAAGATAAGGCTTTAGCTGTGCCCTTAATCTGCACTGGCTGTTGTATCCATCGAAGGCATTACAAGAGCAAGTTCATGTATCATCTGTACTGCAATAGTTAGACATGATTTGTGTCTCTTTTGGGAGCATTGTTGGTGCACTGCATAAATATATGCATTTAGAAAATGTTAAAGAAGTGCATTAAAACTCAGTACATTGGAAGTATTCCAATTCAGTGAAAAGGCTGCTGTGGACTTCAGCAAGTATTGCATCAGGCCCTAAATTCCTATTTACCCACACCTTTAAAAATTCATTTTTGACACAAATAGGACTGCAATGCCTCAATGTAGTTAATTATGAAATTATTTCATATTGACTTGGCCCCAAATACTGCATTGCACAACATATCTTCTACTCCCTGCCACACTCCCCCAACAAAAGGCAAGGATGTTGTGTGGCATTGTAAAGACTGTATCACTTTTTAAAAATGGTTGCTGTGCAGGTGGGGCTGTTACTGTGCAAAATTAAATATTTCTGACATTTATTTTCGAAGTATTGGGCACTTGATGGGCTAACTTGCCTGTTGCACTTGTGTTTTGTTATTAAAGCTAGATTAGCACCATGACGCAAATGCTCCCCTTTGCTTCTGTGCACGTAGGCCAGTGCAGAGCAGTGAATCCATGCTGAGGAGAAGGGAGTTGGTAGCTCTGTACTGTGCTCTTACCTTCCCCTTGAGTCCACAGAAGTGTCTCTGTGGGTGCCATGCAGGCACTCAGTTCCCTGGGTAATAAGCAGGTGAAGGAGGGTGTTAGTTGACTACAGTTTCCCATGGCATTGTTTCCCTACCAACCCCCATTGATGCTAATTTGGGCCATAATAAGTAATGTGGTTTCCAGTCATCATCTGGGGCAGGGGGAGGTAGGACATGGCAGCATGGTTCCTCATGATGTGCTGCAAATAGGCCCCAGATGGGGGATTGGGAAGCAGTGCCACATGGGTGAACTTGACCTCCAGGGTTCCCTTGAAATCTGAGGGTTTCTGTTTCTGAGCTCCTAATCCCCTTCACAGCAAAGGATCCAGGTAAATTCTGAGTGGATCATCTTGTGTTTTCCATGGGAAATGAAAAGGGCACGTTTGAGTTTAGATCTCTGTAGCTACTCTTAGTTACTGCAGAATGTAGCAGCTTACTTGCATGTTATTTGTTAAATGTATAGGGCCATATCCTGTTGCCCTTACTCAGGCAGAACTAAGGCAAGGATGTGGTAGAATTTTGCTCATATCTAGCTGGTGACAATTAAGGAGCTAATCTTGCTGTCCTTCAGCAGTACAACTACCAAAAACTATGGGATGTGGGTGTTTGCTGGTCAATAATCTGACATTTGGAAATGGGGAAAATCACAAATTATGTTTTTCTCTATTATAAAAGAAAGAACACAGACAATTTTCAGATCCAAATGTAGGTCAGCTCCTTAGCTTATTTTTTTTAACATGTACAAATTGCCTAGGGAGGTTGTGGAATCTCCATCATTGGAGGATTTTAAGAACATGTTAGACAAATACCAGTCAGGGATGGTCTAGTTATTACTTTGTCCTGCCTTGAGTGCAGGGGACTGAACTAGATGACCTATTGAGGTCCCTTCCAGTCTGACATGTCTATGATTCTATGAAAATGCTTTGTATTACATTATTTAGCTCCTCATCATCCAGTACTGGAAAAAATATTGTCTAGTTACTTGATGAACTTCCTTGTGGATTTCAATGGAGAAATGTGAAATATTACTGTGCGACCATACTTACTTATATTTGTGGAGATGGATTTAGAAACTAAGAGATACAATGCGCAGTTTTTAGTCACACACCCATGGCAGAGAGATGCTTTTGTTTAGATGAATTCCAGACATACCTAGTTTCATAATAAGTATGTCAGCTAAAAGACTTTATGGCCAAAGCAAACAAAAGTACAGAAAATAGGCAACTTTTTCTAGCACTTTTCAGATGAAGAGCTCAGAGGAAGAGTAGAAATAACTGAGGAGAAAGTCCTTTTCTCTAATTAGCAAATGGACAGAATGTCATTTTCATACACTTGTGGTACTGAAAGCTATTCTTATCGTCAAAGAAACCCAAAGCACTTCAAGCAGAGCTAGGAGAATCACCAATAAGGTGGAACGAGAGATGGGACCGTGACACTAAATTTAAATCTGAATTTTGAATACTCCCCTAAATTGGGTAGATTTTCTGTATCCAGGGTTTCGATTTCACCTATTATAGTGATTGGCCAGAAGCAATATTTTGATCTGGGCTTAGACCCAGAAGTGGAGTTGGATCCTAACTTCCCTGTCTTCCCTCAATGTTTGGGTTCTCTGAATCTGGACACATGGTTCGGTCCCATACTGGACTGGAATACAATTCTCTGGCAGATTTGTGGTGATATATAAACTTCCACTTTTTGCCATGCATTTGTACAGGTTTTCCCCACGGGAATTAATTGCAGAGCAATGTTCACTAGTAAATACTGATATTTTGCTTTTAAAAAAGAAAAGATAATTACTTTTTCTCTGGAAACTCTTCTGGAAACTTAACATGATCAGAAGCTTTTCACGCCCTCTGTAAATTGTTTAAGTAGTATTTGAAATAAAAGGATTGAATCTTGTCCTTAGACACGTACTTCTGTTGGAGCCACGTCATGCATCCATAGCAGTGCTACAATAGTACTTGGGGTGGGACTTGGAGGTAATGTCACATGGATAGTCCTAACCTCCAGGCGTCCCTTGAGATCTGTGTGTTCATCCATGCTTATGCATCCAAGGACAGAATATGACCCAAAGGCCAAAAATTTCAAATGTGAGTGCCTAAAGTTAGTCACCTACTAGTAAGGCTGCTGAAGAGTTTCTTTGCCAAGGTAGCTGTGGCAAAGGGGACTGCATTTTTCAGTGCATTGGTTTTTCTGCGGTTACCATAGCAGAGCAATTTAATTTAAGCCACCTTACTGGAAAATTGAAATTTAGGCACCTAAATAAGTGACCTGATTTTCAAAAGTGTTGAACATACAGTAGTTCCAATTAAGTTCACCCTGGGATACAGGACAAAAAGAAATAGTTAAATGACATTGAAGTAAATTGAATTATCTTTCTGTGGAAAAACAAATGTATGATTAATATTTGGACCAGCAACATAAGTACATAAGAGGGGCCACACTGGGTCAGACCATGTGTCCTGTCTCTGACAGTGGCCTGTATCAGAGCTTCAGGGGGAGTGTACAGAACAGGGCAATTAAGGAATGGTCCATTCCTGGCTTCTGGTACTCAGATGCTTAGGGTCACCCCAGAGCATGGGGTTGTGTCCCCGAACATCTTGGCTGATAGGTATTGATGGACCTATTCTCCATGAACTTTTCCAGTTCATTTTGAACCTTGTTATGCTTTTGGCCATCACAAAATCCCATAGCAATGAGTTCCACAGGGTAGATGTGCATTGTGTGAAAAAGTATTTCCTCTTGTTTGTATTAAACCTGCTGCCTAGTAATTTCATTGGGTGATTTTTGAATTGTGTGAAAGTGTAAATAACACTACTCTATTCACTTTTCCCCCATCTTTATTTCAAAGATTACTTAAAACAAGCTAGATGGTATCAAATTAACTAAGCCTTTTAGAAACAGCTGATTTTGAGTATACCATAGGGAATCATAGGATATCAGCTATCAGTTAATTTTTAACAGGCATCAGGAGTTCTTCTAAATATTATATGCAGCAGCAGCACTTCATTATCCTTGACCAAGGCCTCATATTTCTTGCTATATGGCTATCTGCAAAACTGCAGTTCTGGTGACCTGTAGTGGACCTATAAAACTTAAAGCACCCAGGATCTCATTTTTTTCATTGATCATTGTTTTTATACTGTATATCTACCTTGTAAATTCAATTATTGTTTGCAGTGTTGTAGCTGTGTTGGTCCCAGGATATGAGAGAGACAGGGTGGGTGAGGTAATATCTTTTATTGGGCCAACTTCTGTTGGTGAAAGAGAGATGCTTTCAAGCTTACATAGAGATCTTTTTCTTCTGTCGACCTAAAGAAAAGTTCTGGGTAAGCTTGAAAGCTTGTCTCTTTCACCAACAGAAATTAGTCCAATGAAAGATATCTGCTCACCCCCTTGTCTCTTTTATGAATTCAAGGTATTAGCATTTGGAATCACTAGTGGGTTTCAATCATGTGACCGTGTCACTCTGGAGACCCAGGGTTAGAAACTACTAACCTGGAGCCAGATTGTCCCATCAGACAGGAATCTGTGCTGGAGGAGGAAATTTGCAAGGATCCTTTCACAGAGTTCCTCCCTGGTTATTCCAATCTATAATGAACATCTTGTTAAAATGAAATTAAATATGTATATTAGTTAATGTTCATGCTCTGGGGCATGTAATTTAGAGAACTGCTGAAACGTTATTAAAGAAGTACATGCAATACCTAACAAAATAAATGCCCCTCTTGTGCAGTGTCACATAATGGGAGGGAATTGGTGAAGCAATGATATTTAATTTGAAAAGATGGACAGACTGATACAATAAAACTGACCGGAGGGGCATTTCTCAAGCTATCACTCCATTGTGGTTCACGGGCAACAAGATCTGTACTGCAGTCCCCACTCAGACAATACTCAGTTTGATTTAAGTGGAAACTGCGCATAAGTGGTTCTGGGAATAGCCTGGCCCTGGGTGATGGGGATAGAAGATTCGCTCGTAAGGCCATTGTTCTCCAGTTTCTGACTGATTGCCTTTATGTAACAAGGGCAGCTCATACAGACTTGTCAGAGCCACTGAAGAAGGTCAGTTGTGGCTGCTGCTGTTTTAACACAAGCTACAAAGGTTGCAGAATGGATTGGTCGTTTTTTACACAGTGGAGCAGCATGTTTTTAATAATGCTTGGGATGCTGCCTGTATTTGCTTTCTTCCTTTAAGTACGATTATACTGCACGGTGGGCCTTATTGCAGTTTTGCTCATAGTGAGAAATACTCCTAGATCATAGTCCCTCTGTCAACTTCCACTTGCTTGTGATAAGACCATATTCTATATTCCAAAGTGTTCCCAGATTTTGCAAGCCTCTGTTTTGGGGGGACCAGCTGGAGACACCTTCAAAGGGCCTGATTTTCAGAGGTGCCGATCACCACAACTGGAACTGAAGTGAATTGGAACTGTTGGTGGTCAACACCTCTGAAAATCAGGCATCTATGATTAGGATTTATCTACATTTTGTATTGTAGTAGCAAGGCGCCCCAGTCATGGAGCAAGAGCCCACTGTGCTAGGTGCTGTACAAACACAAAACAAAAAGATGATCCCTGCCTCAAAGAGCTTTCGATCTAAATAAAAATTGAGACATACAAAATCAGAGGCTACTTTAAAAAAATTGTCATGATACCCTGTGCATAATGTAACTGTCCAGTCCTAGTGTATGGTTCAAGTTGACGTGGAATCTGGGGATTTTGTTTGGGTTTGGGTACTTGGGTTTTGTGTTATAAACTTCATTTATTAAGATTTTCTTTGGCTAAGTGTAGTTTATTGAGATTAGACACTATAATAGCTGCATGTATGCAAATCTCTCAGCATTTCTTTGGCTGTCTCACTCTTATCAAGCTTCAGGCAAAGGGACTGAAAATCATTCATGGATGCCTTGTCAGGGCAAGAGATTTCTGTAAGTGGAGAATGAAAGATACCCAATTACTGATTAGTAAGGCTCCATGTTTGTCATGGAGGTCACAGAAGTGACTTCTGCAGTGGCTGGTGTGCCTGGCCCGGGGGCCGCCTGAGCAGCTCAGGCAGCCCCTGGGCCAGGCGCACCGGCCACTGCTGGGGCAGTATCGCCCACCCCTCACCCCCCCAGCAGCAGGAGTTTGGGGTGAGGGCTCAGGGCCAGGGATTGGAGTGCGGGGTGGTGCTTCCCGGGGGGGGGCTCCCCGGAAGAGCAACAGTAGCTCCCCTCCCTCAGCTCCTAGCTCCATGTGCTGCCTCTGCCCGCAGGCACCGCCCCCGCAGTTTCCATTGGCCACAGTCCCCAGCTAATGGAAACTGCAGAACCGGGGCTTGGGGCGGAGTGGAGGCAGCACGTGGCGCTAGGGTCCCCACTTCCCAGGAGCTGGGTAGGGAGCCTGCCCCAGCCCCAGCACCCGTGACATCCCCTGGGCCGCAATCCTCCCCACCCCCCAAGATTTAGTCAGAGGTATATAGTAAAAGTCATGATGGACAGGTCACGGGCCGTGAATTTTTGTTTACTGCCCGTGACCTGTCCATGACTTTTACTAAAAATACCCGTGACTAAAATGTAGCCTTACTGATTAAAGATGTTGTATAGCGCTGCCAGAGTTATATGAAGGGACATCAGTGCAAACAAGATCTGGGCCCAATGTCTATGAACGTTATTGAGAAAAAATGTGACTGGGGTAGAGGGAATGAGGGGCATGAAGAGTTCAGCGAAAGGGAAACTTCAGGGCCAGGAAGAACAAGGCCACTGTGCTACCCACTTCCCCCTTGCAAACAACACTCTGTTCTAATCTACTCCTTCCCTTGTCTACTGTTAGAGGTATGCCTGAATGGGAAGGGTGTAATTCAGTAGATATTCCACACCATGCAGTTTTTTGTTTATCTTTTCTCATTTTGCAAGTTGTTTTTCCAGCCTGGAGACGTAGTTGAGCATAAAACCTATACCGGATACATATTTTTAAAAAATATCTAATACTGTAGAATTCTTATGTATTTTGCTATCGATTTTTCTTCTGAGAAGCTCATTTACTTATATGAGTAAATGAGCATTGCTTTTTTTATGAGCCAGCAATTTTAGTTCCTTTAAAGCTCATAATACTTGAGAAGTCACAAGGAATAACTAGATAAAGTGAGGTACATTAATCTCAGGAGGAAGATAGAATCTAGTAGCTATATTGTAAAAACAATTAGCTTTGTTTAATGTTTTTTCTTCCATTTTCTTGAATCTCCTTGATTTATTATTGTTTGGTTCCTTGAACAATTTCTGGCCAGGAACTCGGGATTCAGGGTATGAGCAAATAACTTTGCATCCTCATCAAATCCTTGAACGTGCCACAATTCTACACAGGTTAAGGGGTTGCTGCAAATCTGTGGCCACCTCTTCTGTCGTAGCTCTGGAACTTAGTTACAGCACGTGTAGCCTGTAGCCACACAGGGGGCTGAGATGATAATGAACATGAGCTCTTGGTAGCTGGGTGTAATATGCTCCTCTCACCTGCTGGCTTTGAGAAAGCATTTACTTGCGTAAGGCTGGGTAATCCCATCTACTGATACAGATGCCAACTCCTTAGAACTGTGATGTTTTTGAGCAGATGATGGTGAAACTCATTGGGAAATACATGGAAGCATTTCTGAGTCAGGAGAAACAGTATTCTCAAGTCTTGTCCTGAGCTTAAACATACTGTATCTTAGAACAGCATTCTGCCATTTGATGCTAATTTAACTGTGCCTAGGGAATACAGTCCCTAAACTGTAGAGCCCCCATAGGTATAAGTGTATACACATGTGCATAGGCTTGCATGTGTGTATATATAAACACTCTAGTCTGTCTTTGGACATAGTTAAAAGCCTTAAAAGAAGCAGAGTTCTGGGTCAGACCTACTTAACACCTCTCATGTGATTTATTTTTTTTATTAGAATTCTATGAAATTCTAGAATCAAAGTGAAAGTGATCCCTCAAACACAGAATTTCATTTCAATTGCCCTAAAATTCCATTCCCAAATAGCCCTGTTCTTGCTGTGGTTGAAGTCAGTGTCAAATCTTCCCTTGTCTTTAACAGGAGAAAGAGCAGGGAGGTTGGACATGGTAGATAAGTAACATCATAAACGAGAGAAGCATTTTAAACAAAATTTGTAGTGCAGTTTATCAAAAGCTTGCATGCTTAGGTTTTTAAAATGTTTTTCTTTCCACGCTGGGATTCTAATTAATAATCATTACGTTTTAGTCCCTACCCTCTCACAGCATTTTGTATTTAGAGCCGCAGCTGCCTTTGAGCCTGGGACCCTTTTTTCATTTAGGCAAGGCACTTGGTATTCAGCCTCACTAGCACATTTTTAGTGTATTATTATTACATTCTATTGTTGTGTCAGAGCCTACATTGGAACAAAGGTATTACTCAGTAAACGTTTGTGGCAACAGTGGGCTGTAATTGCTAATTAGGAAAATGCATGGTAATTTAGTAAGTGAGATATTATAACCATCTTTGATTCAGTTATCTGGTGGATGGATTTGGAATGTACAGTAAGGGACCTGGGGGGGGGGGGGGGGAACATATCATAAATTGGTCAAATTGCTTCATTAAACAGATTTTGCTTTTTTTCCTTGGGAAATGCATTTAATAAGCCCGGTTCCTTAAGTAGACCAGTTCCTTTAGGAATCCAGGCATAACTCAGTGCCTGAAATCACGTCATTAATTATTCACAGCAGGTCTCCAACATCCACTGCACATTGGTCCCACGTCACTAGGGAAGGCTACCTTCTGTTAAAGCATTTGTAAGGCTAAAATGAGTGATGATTCTCTTGAGGGGCACTGGGAGAAATTGGTTTCCATAAACATATTATATTATTAGTTCTTCCTTCAATGCATTGTCTGTGATGTATAGGGACTCTGCTTGAGTGATTGCTTTCTTTCCTTTGTCAAATATCTATTTATTGTGTGTGCCTGGAGAGGGGAAGGGGGGAACGGAGTCATGAGCCCTGACCCATGCCGTGCTGTACCATTTAAATACAGTGGGCTGGGTACTCCAGTCCACCAAGTTCATCTTGCTCAGTGTAAGTGGTATAAAGTGAAATTATACCAAGTGGAGATTCCCACAGCAGAATTCCCTCTGTGTAGGAGAATCTTCACCATCATCACTGCTTCCTATGCCAGCTGTCCCTTTCCCACCCCCAGTGAAAGGAAGAAGAGGAGGGGCATGCCTGGGAGGAGAGCCCTGCTAGTGTAAGCTCTGTTAGAGTAGGCTCCTCTGCTACTCCTGCCGGCACTGGGTGGCCAAGGATCTGGGAGTCAGTCTCAACTAGATCCTTGTGGCTTCTGCTGTCCACTGTGTTGGAGCACAGCATGGACATAGTAGAGAATTGGGAACAGTATATACACAATACAATAAAGGTCTGAATTGTCCCTAGCCTTAATGTGGCCATGAAGAGAAAGTAGGGCCCCCCCCCTCCACCAGCATGGTCACATTCGGGCTACTCACATCAAAGCTCCTGGTCCCAAACTGAGCAAGGGACCATGGCTCCACAACCTTCTCCCTCACCCCCTGCACCCCGGGCAACAGAGCTGGCAGGGTCCAACGTGTGAAGTAAACTACACCCTTTTCCTCCCTCCTCCCACAGAGAAAGAGGGGGGGCAGCGGTGGAATTGGGGCTCTCTGAGTGGCATATGTTTCCCAGTGCTTTCCCAGGGACAGCACAGCTACATACCCCACTCTGTGTTCAGGGCTCAGTGTAAAAGCCTAGGGCTCAGCAAGTGAAGAGGGAGCAACAAGAAGTTGATAGCAGCTCTCTGATTCTCAGCTCTGCCATAGCCCCTGCGCTCATTTCTCTTTCCATGAAATGCCTCCTCCCCTCCCTTTCCTGATACTCTCCTTCCCCACTTACAATGGGCAACACAGGGTCAACTTACACCACCTCTGCCAGTTTTACATTGGCAGAGATTGCCCCTGCCCAGGGGGAATTCTCCTGGGACAACAACTTTCAGCCTTTTTAAGCTCACTTTACACAGCACAAAGTGAACTTGGCCAACTGGAGACTTTATCTTCAGTCTAGTCCTAATTCAGTTTTCCCTTCATAAAAATCTCAAATCACGTGTGCACACGTGTGTGTGTGTGTGTATTAAAAACATATATTTTAAACCAATGCTTAGATAATGTCATTTTTATTTAATACAAGAAATGTCTTGGGCATTAATAGTTTATTCTATCTGTTATATGAGAACTAGCTAGGCTGCTGACCACTAGATTTGTTTTCTCAAGGAGTTTAGCAAAAGGTGCTTGTAGTCTAAAGTGGAAGCATTAAAAGCCATTTGACACAAGTGCATAATGGGGATCACTGTGACACTTCTCAGGCTGTCACCACAAGTGGCAATTTATGGGCAAAAAAAACTTACTCCTGAACTTGCATTTCTATTGATATTCTTTGCATGTAGATTAAACATAATTCACAGATTCAGTAGGAAAACAGCAATTTTGTTCATGTCTTAAAAAATAGAGAGCACCAAATTCTGACTTTATTGTGGTTGTACAGGTGTGAATAAGGGCAGAATTTAATCCTGTAAAGCTATTAATGTACATGTCAATCAGTGATCTTCTGCCCATGCACACCCATCAGCAGTGGCAGAGTTTTGTTGGCTATATCATGGCAAATGTCATGGCAGTCAAAGATTGGCAGCCTTATTCAACCACTGAATGATTTGGTATCTGTCTGCATCAGATCCTGCTGCACCGTCGATGCACCACCATGTTTACATTTGACTGGAGCACTTCTGCTGTCAGAAGTTGGTCCAATAAAACAGCGTTTCTCAAACTGGGGTTTGCAGACCCCTGAGGTCCACGAGGGTACTCCAGAGGATCCACAGGCCCGCTGATCAACTCCTCCCGCTCCCTCAACTCCTCCCCCGCCCTCCCAGTGCCTCCTGCATGCCAGAGAACAGTTGTTCAGTGGCGTGCAAGAGGCGCTGGGAGGGAGGAAGGAGCGATGACAGGGCATGCTTGGGGGAGGGGGCGGAAAGAGACAGAGAAGAGGAGGGGTGGGGGGGGGGGTGGGCCTGGAACTGAGCAGGAGGCTTGGGGGTCTGCAAAAATCTTTTAAATCAAAATGGAGGTCCTCAGGTTGCTAAAGTTTGAGAACTGCTGCAATAAAAGATATTGCCTCACCCACCTTGTCTTAGAGTTGCATTTGTGAGCGGTCGTGGCAAGGTATTCTTGCCAGTGGATCTTATCTTGAAACTCTCTCATTCCCTTAAGTCTGCGAGAACCCTTGCCCATCCCCCCTCTAGGGTGCATTGCAAGATGTGTCTGTCCTTGCACTTCTTCAGTGAATCTTAGTCAGTGAGCATTTCCTTGTCTTTGTGGCAGGGCAGGGGTGATGGGTGGGTCAGTTTATTACATTTATTATCCCTTTTGGATCTCTCCCCCCTTCCCTTTTAAAAGGGCACTGTTGTACTCAGGGAATTGGCACTGCACTGTTCCAAACACAAACCCTGGAAATAAACTGCACTGCAAAAAAAAATCATGAAATTGATTATCCCCCCCCCACCACCACACACACACACACTCTTGTATGTCAGCATATATCCAGTGATGGGATAACTTGCCCCAAGAGAAAATTCCTTCTAACCCTAAACAGTTAGATATCCATAGTTTCTCATACCGGCCACAGTTGGTAACTATCACAGGGGAGCTGGTCCCTGTGAGTAGATGGGGCTGTATTAGAACAAGTGAGCCCAATCCAGCCAATTAAAAGGGGCTGGGCTACACCTGGGCCTATAAAGGACTGTTAGCGGCAAAGCAGAAGGGGAAAGTGATTGTGGCAGGTGGTGCATAAGGCAGGAAAACCATGGTGGAGTGGAGCTAACTCCAATGATGAGTCCCTAGAGTAAGGGGCCAGGTGCTCAGGGAGGCAGCCCTGAGGCTTAGTACTCCAGGAAGGGAGCAGAGCTGATGAGAACTAGGAAGCTGCCAGCAGCAGGATGCCAGAGATCCTGGGAGGGATGGCCTGGAAGCTGGAGAGCAAAGAGTAAGTTAAAAGACTGTTTTCTGTTTGTTTACTCACTTATGTTAAGAAAATAAACCTGCTTGATAGAAACTGGCTGTGGCACAACATACTTGGCTGATAGCTGGGGGAAAGAGGGAGGGACAGAAGCCCCTGCTTGTAGAGTGCCACCTAATCATGCACATTTTATAAAATCGTAATTTTGTGTGAGCCTGTAATTTTTGTCTCAATACTGGCTTTTTTCTCACCCTATCAGAAACAACACACACACCTGATTTCTTTAAAATATTTTCAGAATGTGCAATGGGAATCTTCAGTGGTGAATAATACATTTTTGGAGTGGAAATCATATTTCCCAATCACTTTTCAGGGTTTTCAATAGCAATTTGAAATTCTTGCTCAATGTATCCTTGAGATCAGGTGGAATCCAAACGCTGAGGTACCTTATGAGGTCTTAATAGCACTTGGAAACTCAGCAGTATGCACATTAAGACAGATGGACAAAGCATGGACACATTAGATAAAAGCAAGAAAATATATTTGTGAGGTACAATCTAGGGAGATTGATATTTTTGCCTGGCTCAGCAACATAGCCTGAGAGAGAGAAAGGAGAGATTATTCTCTTATACATAGAAAGAAATGAAACTAGCTGATAGCTTTCATCTTCTTATGCTGATATTACTCAAGAGTAGCTGGGATTAGCACGCAATAAGAGCCAGTTTTCTTCATGAGAATAAGAAGAAAGTTTGGTTGCCCTTTAATAATGCTACTAGACGTGAGTAATCTTTAGGGCTGTATTGAATTGATGAGCAATCATCTGAGAGATTTACACAGAGCCTTTTAAAATGCTTTAGATGTCCTTAGATCTGTTTTTAATCAAGCATTTTTAGTCTGAGGCTCAATTCTCTGTAGGAAAATATTAAAAATAATATTAAATTGACATTTGTTTGTTTAAATGCTCTCTTACTAAAAGTTAAATTCTGGAAGAAGCAAAGACATTCCCCTATAAGTGGCTTTAAAAAGTGATTTGACTACTGTAAATAACCAAATCACTACTATATTCTGAACTGGATATTGTTATACCACTAGACAGCTGCTGAAAATAATATTCCTCGGACACACATTATTTATTGCTATCTACTACTATATAAACAGCTTTTTATGTTGTGGATTTTTCATAGGAAAGTCGAAAGGAATTTAACACTCCAGGGGCACTACTGAATGTAAACTGATTTGTGGCTGAAGAGCATGTGGACTCGCCACTGTCATAGAAGCTGCTGTTTCTTTAGGCTACCACTCATTTTAATGTAGCCAGATAAAGCAGATTTCATCTTTACATTGCTGCCCAAATCTGCCCCCTTCCTGAGGGCGTCTTCACCCTATGTTGATTATAACTGGGCACTTGAGAATTAAATCAGAAAATGCTCTGAACATGCTCAGTGTGTCTTGACATCTTCGTGTGCCTGTGTTCTTCCTTGAAAGCAATTCAGGGAAGATTCTAAAAGTGGCAATGTTCTTGAAATTGAAATCTCCTGACTGATAGCTCCAGCTCTGTGTAATGAAGCTATCCTCAGCTAGGGAGAGCAGATGGAAATTTTAGGGCTGAAAGTTGCTCTTCCACCTGCTAGCACCTATAGTGGTTGCAAAGCGTAGGACATAGCATCTATAAGGCTTCCATACTGGAGGATAAGTTGAATAAAGCCCACCATCACCTCTGGTGACTGGGAGCACAAGTTCCCTACAACCAACTCCTGCAGTAGCCAGGGACAGACACCCCACTCACCCGGCTTTCTATGGGATGGGGGAGAACATTTAAACAAGGACAGGCAAAAAGTAGTATTTTTAAGGGTGGCTGGAACTCCATGAAATTTGATATTTAGTGAATGTTTAGAACTGGTTTTTTGGCTTAGAAGATTTTTTTGTGAGATTAAGTTTGAGCATATTACAGGAATATTAACTACACTGTAATTACATCTTTGGATACACGTGTGCATCCCATAAAATCCTGTACATTTGCTATGGGTGTAACTATTGTGAAGTATGTGAAATGCATATTGCAAGTTCAGTAGAACATTTGTAGTTAATGTGAAGGATTCTGTAGTAAGTACAAGTATCACAAGGTATAATTGGTGTCTGAATGCCAGAAATAATGAGAATATGTAGACAAAAATGATTCTACTCCTATTTTGTTACTTACACCAGCTCTATAATGGCCGGATCCAAAGTCTGTTGGAGTCTTTCCATTGACTCAGTTGGCTTCAGAGCAGGCCCTAATTTCCTTCCTTGGAGTGGACTTTGTTGTTGTTGCTGCCTTGTGCCCCAGGCCGTGCCACTGATGACCTGTTTCTTGAATGCGTTGGCCCAGTGCAGAAGCAGCATGTTTGGTGTTTATCTCCTATCAGTTTGAAGTTGAAACTCACCACTGGCTCATGTTGCTGTGGAAACACAAGTCCCGACTTTACAGTTGGGCCTATTGTACAATATTACTGTGACAGATATGGTAATTTCCTGCAATATCCTTGAAAGACCTTATTGTATTAAGTGTATGTATTATTGTGGGTCAGGATTGTGTATAACCTCTCTAGGGAGGAAATATGACCAATGGAAGACCTGGGAGTCCAAAAGACACTATTGAAAATGTGCCAGGCAAGAATGGACTTTCAGGACAATGAGTGTTAAGTAGCTTTCCTGGGGAGTCCCTAGGGACAAGTTAATTAAAATTTCCCAACTCTTGTTATGCAAAAACCCAGCCTTTTGAAACTCCCCCTTAGGAAAGTGTCATTATCTGCTGATCACCTGTTACAGAAGGCCAAGGTCAAAGGCCTGGGCTGTAGAAAGAAACTGCTGATGTGCCCAGCCTTGGTTCTGGATCTAAGACAGATGAACTTGTAACCACAGGGAGGAAACCACAGTTGTGAGTTTTAAAGGACTAAAATGCACCAGAGCCCTAAGCTGGAGTTGGGGGTGAACTCTGGTAAGTTTTTTTCAGTATGATAGTAGGTTTTTATTGTTTGTTTTTAATTTTTCTGTAATGCTTTTCCTTCAAGAATAAATGTACTTACATAGAAGGAGCTATGTGGTAACCTGTAACTGTAGGCAATACACAGGTTATAGCTAAGGATACAATTCTGTCACAGATTCTGTGACTTTCCGGGACCTCCTCTGGGGCAGGGATGGACCTGTGGCCAGCCCCAGGGCCCCCGGAGCAGTTGACATGTGGCCTGCTGGAGCAGTGGCTGGGGCTGGAGCAGGAACAGCGATGAGGCTCAAGCTGGAGCAACTGCAAGCCCTGGCAGTGCTCTGTTTGTGTCTCCCTTCACCCCCTGGGTATTTTTAGTAAAAGTCAGGGACAGGTCGTGGGCTTCTGTGAATTTTTGTTTATTGCCTGCGACCTGTACCTGACTTCTACTAAAAATACCCATGACAGAATCTGAACCTTGCCTTCTGAGAGAAAGCAAAGTGCAGGCAATGACCCTTTCCTTGCTGGGGATTTCACAGTGTAAGCAGAGAGAGATGTAGCCTTAAAGTCCCCTTTCTGGGGGGGTAGTGGGGGGGGGGGGGGGTGTGATGTGGGTCTCCACTCAAGAGAAGTGATACCTGGGAGCTGGAAGCCTAAAGTGGATGTTGTTGGTGGACCATGGTGGGGGAAATACAAGTGCAGTTATTCTGAAACTGTGACAACTATGTAACCTTAAATTCTGATGCATAGCCAGTGGAAGTTGAAGCTTAGAGAGGGAATGCCTTTAGTGATAATACCAGAGTATTATAACGCTAACTTAAAGAAAATAAGTGGCTTATATAAGTCACTTTTAATTGAGTTACTTACATTGTCACTGTATGGTTTCCATTGCCCATGTTTGCTCTTTACAGCTTGCTTAGCTGGTGTTTATAGACTGCAAGCCTTTTTTTATTTAGTAGTAAGACTCGCTACTTCCCTGGAAGGACCCAGACGTTTTTGTAATAGTTCAAAAATGGCTGGTCAGGCTAATCAAGGATGAGTTGGGAGCATTGTCCTGTATTCTTTCTGGATCATTCCACAGCTGAGAATTGCTCTTTTAACTGAGATTTTTGTCATTGTGCAAATATTGCATCTGCTGTATGTAGTCACTTTTGGTTTGACGGGGAAAGAAATCTTTCTGTAATATTTATTGACTCACAATTACATGGGAACCTTCCCACAGAAGCAATTAAGATCACTCCGGTTTATGAATGTAGTGAGCCTTATAAAAGATGTACTGTAGATCGAGCAGTAGCTTTTTATATATCTAAAAATATTGCCACATTTTTCCTACAAATGGGTATTCATCTGGATCTTTAAGATGAGGGCAGGTGAGGACCAACAGATGTCCTATGTCCCTTATTAACATAAAGCACTTGCCTCCAGGAACCAATGAGATTTTTCACCTGACGAAGCACATGGCTGCACAGAGTAGTCCCTTTTCCCCAGGGCAGCCTTTTAAATCGTATGTGGGGTTCAGGCGTCCCTTGGATCCTAAAGTGTGTCTGTTTGTGTGACTGATCTGATTTAGCAAGGAAGGTGGAATGGTGCTTGATTACTTTTCTGATTTTGGAACACTTTCCCTCCCTCCTAACTTGTCCCATATTGAGTCTTCCCTCACCGACCCCCAATAGGAAGTAGATCACTATTAGACTAAACCCTCCTAGTTAAAATTCTTTGTAACTGTGAATAACCAATTACGAGACACTGGGAAATAAAAAACATACGTTTATTATTTCCAGTACTTGAAAATATGAGCACAATAGATGTCCTAAAAATAGGACTAGAAATCGGGGGGTATAATTTCAGAAAAAAATTGGAGTGGGGAGGGAAAAGTTTTGTCAGCATATAGAGTGTGATATGTTATGTTCTGCAAAGTGCAGGGAGGGAGTGGGAAATACAATGGAGCAGATAGACTTTTTTCTTAGGTCTAAGGAGGCAAACCAAGGTGTGTGGGAGAGTGGGGGGCCAAGGCAACTTCCCCCTTTGCCCCAGTGCTGCCCTTGGTAGAAAAACTTTTTTATAAATAATAAAAACTAGGAAAAATAACTCTGGAACTGGGAATTAAGAAACATGGATTCTAGTCCTGACTCTGTCATTGACTGTGTGCCCTTAAGCATGGAACTTGAGCCAATGTATTTATAAGTGGTATGATTTTGAGGGCCTCTGTTATGGATGCCCAACTTGAGACAAAGTGGCTTCTTGGACTCCTCTGTAAGGAACGAATCCAAAAATAGTGACTTGTGTTCTTTAAGGGGCCTCAAAACACAGAATTCACTAATCAAAAGTCCCATCAACTCCTTGATTGATTGTAACTCAAACGTCTTCTTAATAAGTAGATTTTTCAAATGTGTAAAGAGCAAAGCCATTTGAAAGGAAAATATAAAATGTGCCTATGTAAACTGATAAGCTGAATTTATTCAAGAAACTTTAGGTTCCTTAATATGCAGTGACCCAAGTAATCTGAATAATTTGCTATTATGGTGTTGATCCTGAAAATATTTAGTCAAGTGCATGACTTAGTAAATGTGAGTAGTCCCAAAAGTTATATGTATTAGAATCTGTCCCTTAATAATCACTGTGACCACTTTTTTTTCTTGTTTGCTCCCAGAGATATTGGAAGCAACGTTTCTGGAAACAAATAAGCCTATTGTAGTATGGAACTACTAATGCCGCTTGTGAAATGGACGTGCCACCCTCGCAATAATACTTTCTACCTCTAGGAATCACAGTAAAGGATTGTGGAGGTGGCTATTTTTTTAGTATCTGCAGGTAATGACTGTTTTCTAGCTTGCTAATCTCTTGTCTTTAATTAAACAGAGCAGATGCTGCCTCGGCCAAGTAATAGTTAGGAACCAACAATTCTAGCATTTGAAAGATCAGTGCAACGTGTAGGTCAGACCAAAAAAAAATGTATGCAGTGGTGGTGTAGCTGTGTCAGTCCCAGGATATCAGAGAGACAAGGCGGGTGAGGTAATATCTTTTATTGGACCAACTTCTGCTGGTGAGAGAGAAGCTTTAGAGCTTACACAGAGCTCTTCTTCAGGTCTGAGAAATCTACTCAGTGTCATTGCTAAATATAAGGTGGAACAGATTGTTTGTTTAGCATACGTAGTTAACACATTTCTAGGGACCATTCAAGGTGAAGAGACCTGTTAACACCCCTCCTGTCATAGCTGGGAAAGGGGAGAAGGCAGCTGGGAGGGAGCGAGCGGGTGTTAGTGGGTTACAGATTGGATTTATGGCTTATTACAACAGTGTATCTAATTCCATAAATTTTAGTGCCTAGCAGAGCAATGAATTTAACCTCCCAGGCTCATCTTTTGAAAGTATTGCACAGGTTTCCTTTGAGGATGAGGATTGAGAGATTTCCCACCCACCCCCACCACCTCAAATGACTGGAGGGGTGTTAACATGCCATTTCACCTTGAGTGGTCCCCTGAAATGCGTGTTAATGTCTTATGCTAAGCAATCTGTTCCACCTTGTATTTAGCTGTGACACTCTGAATATGTTTCCCAGACCTGAAGAAGATCTCTGTGTAAGTTGGAAAGCTTGTGTCTCACCAACAGAAGTTGGTCCAATAAAAAACAAAAAGTAGTTGTTGTTTAAAGGTGTGGGGAGGGATGGGTTCTGAGTCAGCAAGAGGGCTGCAGCTGGAATAAAGGCAGTGAAACTGTAAGTCTGGAAATGACATTTTCCATATGAGACATTTGCTTGAATGAAAACCTTTATTTTCTGTTTACATTGACAACATGTTTGGTACAGAAAGCATTGCTTGGCTGTTTAAGCTGTGGACAGGCAGTCAAGAGATGGTGTACTAGTCCAGCCTTCTTGTGTGGCTTTGTGCCAATCACTAATGTCCTGATTTTCAGCTATGCTGGGCACCTGCGGATCCTGTTGACTTCAGCTGGAGTTCTGAGAGCTTAGCATCTGTGAAAATCAAGACTTTAACCTATTTGTTCTCTGTAAAATTGGAATGACCCTTATCTAAAGTGTTTTGTGATCCTCCAATGAAAGGTACAACGCGAATGTTATCATCCCGGGTGAAATGCCAGGACCTCAGCCATTTGCTGCTCTAGTATTTAAGCTGGGTTTTGGGTTTTTTTGTTTTTTCCCCTGCAGACGGCCTGAAACAATTGCTCAGAGGTGTGGACTCTGTCCTACTCATTTCAATGATGTATTAACTCTACATGCCTAATGGTGATTCTTTTAAATGATAGTTCTCATCAAAGCACATAAGAAAGGAGGGGGAGGGTCATATTATGAAGATCTACACAATATGTTGTGAGTAATATCTCAATATAGCATTGCCAGTTGGTAGCACCTGATAAATATCACTATTTACTCCCACCCACCCCCTCAAAAAGGAGCCAAGCCCAAGGAGCCTAGCAGAGGTCAGATGGATGTCTGAGCCCATTACCAAATTAACAAGAAAATAGCTCCCAGTGATAGTGTTAAACAGAATGGTCTAATAGTTTTAAAAAATGGACTGTAACTGGTTTTATAATAATACGTATTTTAACTGGAAGAGAGATTGAAACAGCTTTGAACTACATACATGCAATTAGTTATTCTTCGGCCAGCTGAATAAGTTTAAGAAGTTGAGATGGCCCTATTTGATGTGGACACATGGATGGGTAGCTCTGAGTGAAGGTAATTGCGTACTTAACATTCCCCATGCAGTTCTGATACAGTAACTCTACAGCATCCCTGTGCTTAAGCTTGGGGCAGCAAAAACGCTGGAGCTGGTCCTGGCTAGGGTTGCCAATTCTGGTCAGATGTATTCCTGGAGGTTTGATCACATGATATGATCTCAAATGAAGGATTAATCTTTACTTTTTGGAGACTCCAGGACAATCCTGAAAGGTTGGCAACCCTCGCTGAGACCATTCAATTTCAGTAAAATAGAAAACAAATCTTAGTATATTCCACACAGATGAGCATGAGGTAAAACATTAATATACCTAGTAATGAACTTTGGGGATTTAGCAATATTACAAGCATAGGCCTCCAAATTAAAATGTAGTGGTTAAATCTGTGTGGCTTTGTGATTAGGACTGGGAGTCAGGAAAGTAAGCTTTTATCCCTGGCTTGGCCAGACTCATTATGTGAGCATGTGCAAGCCACTTAACCATACTGCACCTCAGGGGCCCCATCTGTCCAAGTTTATATTTACTTCCCTCACAGGGTCTTGTGAGGCTAAATTAATGTTTCTAAACCACTTTGACATATGATGGAAGATGCTGCAAATGCATACACAGTTGTTGTTAAGGAAAAATGGAATGTGGACTAATCTCTCTAATTTATTGTACCCCCCTCCCCAAAATGCAAAAGGTACAGCCGACACATGTATTTTAACATTCTAAATAACAACCTCATAGGAGTTCAATAACAATAGTTACAGCTAATCAATCAAAGTAAATTTGTGTGACAGTTTAATGCAATTTGTACTTTTTTTAGAAATGTGACTAATCCCTGGTTTCTGCTGACCCAAATTAGGTCAGCATAGCAGGCACTTAAATGATACAGTAACCGAGGCACTCTCCAATAGAAAATGCTGGCAGTGCATTCCCTGGGGAAAGCAATGAACAAAACATCTGAAGAGACAAAGGGAAACTATCAATTTTTTCATTGTTTTATAGATGCACTTGCAAATCATGAATAGCGTCTTCTTTCACAGCAAGTGGCTCTGGGGCTTCTGGGAATTAGTGGCCAGTAGAGTAACTCCCTGGGTTTGTTATTGGAAAATGCTTCAACAATGCAAACTTTGAAGAGACTTTAATTTTGCGTTGAGGGGGGGGGAATGGAAGAAAAGTGCTGTACTATATAGGCTGATTCATAGTCACCTTGGTCATGTGTTCACCTTGCATATCCAAATAGTATGTGCTTGATTAATGAGCTATAGTAACTAGATTACTTGGAATTCTGATTAATAAAACCCGATGAGCTGTACAGCTCATCAACTTAACATTCACTTGAATTAGTTCTGAATGAGTGGAATTTGATAAAGTTGCATGTTATGAAGCTGCAGCATCTGTCTGCATTCTATATGAGTTTCCAGTCAGGGTTCAAGGCTGGATACTTGTGGAAAAATCTCAACATAGGGAACATTTTCTGTATATCCTCTCTGTGTTCCTGATTATGTGTCCTTGTAGTTCCAACTATCTAGCACATTTCTTAGGGAATTCTATTTACAGCTCCTCTTTCAGTAATAGTGTATCCTAGGACTGAACTCTTCTGGCGCTAAAAATTGCTAAAGGATAAATGGGTAGCATACTGGAGTTTCCTGTATTCAGGATGCCATACAGGGGAATTCAGAATTCCCCTCTGCAGATATTAATGTCACGAATAAATGGCCAAGGCTTATTTTTGTGGCGTTAAAAAGAGTGTATGGCATTTCTCCTTGGAGGGAGGATGTTTGTATGCTGAAGGAAGGTGTTGGAATTGTGGTTTATTTTTAGTGCTCCCTTTTCAGGAAGGCTTGCAATAAAGCCATTTACCTGGTTCAACAGCATTGCCTGAGACTAGTGCAGTCAGCCATCAAGAGACCAAGGATCTGATTCTTCAACTCTGTAATCCTTTTTCGCTGTATACAACCACCACATAGGGCAAGACCAAGCTATTGACCTATTGTGGGCTTAGTCACCCCCACCTTGCCACACCTGTCAGAGGTTAGAGTTGGAGGGAGGAGCTTAAAAGGGGTGAACACAGCAGAGATGGTGGCAGACTAGAGGAAAGTGGACTTCCAGACTTCAGCTCCTGGTGAGATGGCTGGCTGAAGACCAGAACTTCTCAGATGATTACTGCCCAATGCAGAATCCACCTTTAATGGGACTATTTTTCCTTAGTCGCCTGTGAGGCTAGTTGGGGACACAGTTTAGCAGAAGTTGACTAAAGGAAGAAAGCCTTGTCCCACTATGGGGACAATTCATTTGTGTTCATTTCTTGTAATGTTTGTTGATAGCCCTGGAAGGGGAATACTGTCCAGGGCTCAGCCATAAGACAGATCCTGTTACTACTAGGCTGTCATGATGGAACAGCTGGACATCGCAGAGCAGCAACCTGGGTGAGTGCAGGGGCTTGGCACAGGGCCTAGGGGGCACCTTGCTGAAGGAGCCTAGTGATACTCACATTACAGCTAGATCCACAAAGGGACTTAGGTGCCCAAAGCCCAGTTTTAGGCCCAATTGCGATTCCCAAAAGTGCTGCTCGGCTGCCACCTAACCTTGTAGGTGCCCAAACTCACTCAGCCCTGAAGTTTCTGCCTCTGAACATGCACGCTTCTGCCTCAGGGAGGTGCCCAGATGCCTATCTCACCCCTAAGTACCAGCATGATCCTCCAGCCAGGGGAAGATAGGTATTCCCCAGCCTATCTTGTCTGTGGGGACTGATCCAGTAGGTGTACCCTGAGTATTTCTAACTCCACATCAAATAGCCAGGGAGGGAGGAGGCGGCAGCCTCCCTTACAACCTTAAATCCAATGGTTAGAGTACTCACACTGGATTTGAAAGATCCCCCATTTCAACTCCCTCTGCCTGATGAGAAGAGATTTGAACAGGGATTTCCCCACCTCCCAGGTGAGTACCCTACCCACTGGGCTACAGGTTATAAGGAAGGTAGTGGTCTCCTCACATCCACCATCCACCCCCCCCCTCACCCCCAAAATTTTGGCATGGAGGTAGGCGGTCACTTAAGCTGTTGTCTCAAAAAAACCAACTTATTTAGGTGTCTAAACTGCCTGATTTATTGAAGAGGTATTCCTAGCTGAGGATCGCAAACAGAGACCGGCACTTCCCTACAGCTCAAGGTTGGGCACCGAACTCAGAGAGGAGCAGGGCTTTAACATACCTCTTATCAGCATCTCTCATTGGGTAGCTTAGGCAGCTCCCTGTCTTTTGTGGATCACAGTCTCAGATGCCCATCTCTCCCCATTCATTGTATAGGGACCCTACATGCCTGAGTCGATATTGTGGGTCCCAGTGATTTTTCAAGGTGCCTATAAGTTAGGCCTTGCAGCACTGGACTCCCTTTGTGGATCCAGGCTTTAGTGATTTCTCTTATGAGTTGGGACTCCTCTCCTTTGTTAGGGCTTGCAGAATTGGGCCCCAACTATATCTGCCCTGTGACCATATGGTAGTTGATCCATTAGCAGTAGTTTGAAAACTATCTATGGACTTGATGCCCACATAGATCAGTACTTTATGTATATAGAGCCTGATCACAAACCCATATAAGTCAATGAGAGTCTTTCCAGAGTTTTTGGATCAGGCCTTTAATTTGCTAACTGGATGTTTGTTTTCTTTACTGCTTAATATTTAGCAAAACAAATGTAGAAACTCTTCATATTTACAAAAGAGGCAACAGTGCTAGCTGACTAAAAAGGGCATAATTTGTTGCCTCACTTTCTCATTTTGTTGATTAGCTGCGACAGATGCTGATGTCCAATTCACTTTTTAATATAGTAAATTTGGCACATTTGATAGCTCCTCCTCTTCTTGTACCATCCTCAACAGACATTAACTAACTGGTACTGTGCCATAATGACAAACATGAGTTGTTTTCACTAATGGCACATCTTGCATTAGCCATCTGCATCCTTCTTTCATATTTCTTTTGAAGGGCCTGATCCTGCTAATTCTCAGTCACACAAGCAGTGCTTTCTGACACCTCTACTCTCACTGGAAGCAACAGGACTACAACCATGAATGAGGACTACTCATATGAATAAGGTTTTGTAGAACAGGGTCCTGTATTTACAGGATTGATCCTGAGCAGAGCCGGGCAAGATTTTTTTCGAACGAATAGTTTTTGCTGAAAAATGCAGTTTGAGTTGACCTACAACTATATGTGAAATTGACATGATGAGAACAGTAACTGCCTCTGAGTTTAAAGAGAGATAAGTAGCCAGAACTTCAGCACTTGTGTTTGGAGAGAGGATTACGGAGTCCAAATTGGTTTCCACTCTTGTGTTGCAAAACAGCTGTAGTTGATGAGTGATACATCTGCTCCCCCCTCAGAGCTCTGGTCCCAGCTCTGTTGTGGCTTTGGCCAACACCTGGGCCAGCTGGGGTCAGTGGTTTTGACTAAAGCCTTAATCACAAAGGAATTTGTTGTGTTTAGGGCAGGATTAAAAGACAGGTTCCCTGATAGTAACAAAAAGCAGCTTTGGGGTGTCCCAAATACAGCACTTCTGTTTAGCTGGCGTTCTGAAAGTAGGGCTACATCCATATAAGCTGTACTGTTGCTCTTTGCTGTTAATCCTTCTTTGTGCAATGTAGGCGCTGGAGCTATATTTAGCGTGTCAACAAAAAAACAGAACAGGAGAAAGACCTGGAGTCTGTGCCCACTCTTTTCTTTCTGCCTGAGAAATTAACCCAATCAAGAAGTCCAAAATGTGTTTTGTGACTGCTCAGCAACTAGGGAGGATTGTGTATAGTCTGCTGTCTCACAGCTTTTAATTCCATTAACCATTTTGCAGTACAGTTTGTATCGATGATTCTATACCAAATAAAGTTTCACTGTGCAGTGTACATTTATCTTCCTTGAGCCTCTAATGGAACACATTTGTGTTCCTGTCTTTCACAGACACTCAGTTTTAAGAATGTCTCTAATTGAATTAACCTATTAGACCATGGTTTACTGTTCCTTCTATTTCTGACTTTCTGCCTGGTGCATCACCCTGTGGTTCAGTTGGCTGAGAGTAAGGGCAGGGTGGAACTTGCAGTCCTCCCTCCACAGCGTGCTTCTTGGTGGACTGCAGAGGCTATTTCATCCATTGGGGCTGCATTAACCTTGGTGGAGCAACTCCATGACCAGAAGGAGGATTTGTCCTTCCTGCACATCTACCTAGACTGGCAGGGCTACTTGGGTCAGGAGATGGGTCCTGTATTTGTCCTTTAATGCATAGGAACAACTATTACTAAGTTTCACCACAGATCAATCAATCTCTCTCTCTCTCTCTCTCTCTCTCTCTCTCTCTCTCTCTCTCTCTGTCATGTTTTTACCCTGAACCTGAAGCAAATACTCACCAGCAACCACACAACAAAAACACTAACCCAGGAACCTATCCTTGCTGTTGCCAATTCTGTCCACATATCTATTCAGGGGACACTATCATAGGACTAATCACATCAGCCACACTATCAGAGGCTTTTTCACCTGCACATCTACCAATGTAATATATGCCATCATGTGCCGGAAATGCCCCTCTGCCATGTACATTGGCCAAACATGACAGTCTCTCTGCAAAAGAATAAATGGACACAAATCAGATGTCAAGAATTATAACATTCAAAAAACAGTCAGAGAACACTTCAGCCTCCCTGGTCACTCAATTACAGACCTAAAAGTCGCAATTATTCAACAAAAAAACAGACTCCAACAAGAAACTGGAGAACTAGAATTAATTTGCAAACTGGACACCATTAAATTAGGCTTGAATAAAGACTGGGAGTGGATAAGTCGTCATACAAACTAAAAACTATTTCCCCATGTTAATTTCCCCCCCTACTGTTACTCACACCTTCTTGTCAACTGATTGAAATGGGCCATCCTGATTATCACTAAAAAAGTTTTTCTCCTGCTGATAATAGCCCTCCTTAATCAATTAGTCTCATTAGAGTTGGGATGGTAACATGCATTTTTTCATGTGGGGTGTGTGTGTGTGTGTGTGTATAATCTTCCTACTGTCTTTTCCACTGCATGCATCTGATGAAGTGGGCTTTAGCCCACAAAAGCTTATGCTCAAATAAATTTGTTAGTCTCTAAGGTGCCACAAGTACTCCTCGTTCTTTTTTTCAGAAAAGCTTGTGCATTTAAACTTCTCATTTGGTTCAATAAAACCACTGGGAGTGTATTAATCTTTTATGAAACTTTCTAGTAGTTAGATACTGTGTAGATTTGCTGCAACAGATTTAAGCTACAGTAGAAGAGTCAAATATTTTTAGGCTAATTAAAAATACATGGCACAGACATGTTGATCTTGGTCTGACATTCTACAAGATTTGCAGGGTGGAGAACACTGCAGTGAAGTTGTTCTTAATCTGGAATGCTTGATGTTTTTAAAGCACTGGAGGATCGCCCGCTATAACCGATTGAAGGAAAGGCATTCCCTTCCATTGACTTCATGGGCTTTGCTTTGCTTTCAGTGGCAGTTCCCTGCATTAAGTGACTGCAGAATGGAATCCACAGCACCTACTTCTTATTTACACTAAAGGTGGCAGTGTAAAGGGGCTTTAGTGTAAATGAAAATCAGGTCTATAATCTTCTGCAGACAGATGATAGCAAAAGCTGTAATCAAGCTCTGTTTTAAGCCCAGTTTTAGCACCCCTCTAACTAAGCAGAGCGAAATTGGTGGGCCTTTCAATTAGCAGGCTGACTCTAAAAGCCAAGCAGTATTTTATCTGGAAAGGTTGAAAAAACTACTTTTGAGTTACAAGTCATTAAAACATACCTAGATGGGATATTTTGACTTGTTTAAGGCCACTTTGTGTCCTCCTAGCTCACAGTTAGCTCATTACTATCCCTCCAAACTTGGAAAGAGCATCAACATGTTTGGCGAATGTATTACATCTTAATTTGTAAACATTGAGCCAAATTCTGACCCGGAGTCTGATAGCATACAGGAGACTTTCCCTCAGTGCAAGATGCTGCAGTATCGGGCATAGGGGCCTGTCAGAGTGGAAGGGGGAATGTCAGTAGTACCTTGTATTATGGCTATTCTGGGCTGCAGATGACCCATAGGCAGACGTAAGAAGTTACTGTAAATTAAAGCAGAGGTTGTTCTTGAACCATACAATGTGATTCCACACACACACACACACACACACTCTCACTTATTGTGGGCCTAATCCAAAATCCAGTGAAGTCAATGAGACTTTGCATTGATTTCAGGTGGGGTTGCATTTGACCCTATATAAACTATTGGTGCATTTGAATATTTATATACCTTCCTCTAATTGCTCTTTTGCACACTTGAATACAGAGGGGGTTTTTAGATTGTAATTTTCCTTGGTGTATATACATTAAAGTTAACAGATTTTTGTATGTTAATATTTAGGAAATTGGCATTACAGTGTAACATAAATGGCATTTGAATCTTACAGCAGTGAAACTAATGATAAATTAAACTCATCAAGGTTCTATTCAGCAGAGAGTTGTCAAATTATTTTCCTGTTTTTTGTTTTTGCAATGCAAAAACAAAGTATGCTCACAGTACATGCTCTTCTACAAGGACTGCCAAGATTTATGCAAAAATGTCACCTTATCTGAGATGAGACTAAAGTTCTCAACATTCTTAAAAGGTGTTTGAGTGTCTGGAGGGATTTCTTGCATTTTGTTCTAGTATCAAAATTTTAAAAAATCTTCTAATTGTGTTCTTTGATGGATGATTCCTGGTAAGTGTGTAATAATATACTTGGTAAATTAAAATATTTCTGCCTCTGCAGAAAAGAGGCTGTGTATGGTGGGAATATAACAAGCAAACTGCGCCCTCAAAGAGATACCATGTGAATCATTGAGTTATGTAAACTATGCTGAAGGGCTTCTTACTATTTCACAAAGCTGCAAAATGTAGAGGACCTTTGCTGGGCCAGACTTCCAACAGATTGTTGTGCTATAAATCTGTTTATACGTGCATTTGTACTTGCATGTGGAAATTGGGTAACAGCATGCAATCCTTAGGCACTGAAGGTAACTACTTGTACAAATAATGGCCCTGTTTCTCATGCAGGTGCAGTAAATGTACACACATGTAGGTCAAGACATACATGAATTTTGTGTGCTTATCTTAGCATTCCTCAGCTGTACATTTCTCCTTGTAACTGGAATCTAATTTGAAGAGGTGTTGTCGGATAGTTTTTTT
>NW_020664436.1:28692784-28824859 GCF_002925995.2 Terrapene triunguis
GGGCCGGGGCCCCGTGGAGTGTCCTCTTTTTGGACACTCCAAATATGGTAACCCTAGTATTGGCAATGTTGTCTAGCTCATGTTGCTCAAGAAATATATTATGAGTAACCACTGGGATGTTGACTATAAGCTAAATTGTCATACCCCTTACCGGGGAGCAAGGTCCTCACCCCCTCTTACTCCCTTGCTCTGCCTTGTTCAGATTTCAGGCCTGAATACGGGGGGAGGAGAGAGGCTGCATGCCTGGTTACCCCCCTTACCTCTGCTCCACAAGCAAGTGGGCAGAGAAGACCAGGGATTGGAAGGAGCCTTGGTTCATGTGTGCACACATTCTTGCTCACTGGCAAGAATAGTTGACTATATGCACAGATAGTAAACTTCTGCATTAAAAAGGGTGTAGTCATTTACTCCTTTCCTAGATCGAGCAAGGAGCGAGGCAGGAATTGTGGCTCTGGGCTGCTTCTGGGCCAGTGCAGCTACACACTGCCCCCACGCGGGTAAAGTTACATCTAACCATAGGAGGCTAGACTGTAAGCCATGTCTCCAACTGAGACATTTTCTTACTGATTCTGAACTCTGCTGAAAATGAATTGTTCACAAATGACAGGTGGGGATCTGAAACTGGACTAAATGGGTGGCTACAGCAAATGATACTGTCCTCTTGAGTATTGAGTACTGTCCTCTTGAATATACAGGCAAGACTGAATAAAGGCCAAATCCTGATCCCATTGAACTCATTGGAAAATTTGCCATTGACTTTAGTGAGATCAGCACTTGGCCCCTAGAAAAGAGGGCTCACCTCTGCAGGGATGGATTTCCCTATTGTGCTGTTTTATGGTTCTGAGTGTGCACATGCATAGGATAGGGTAAAGTGCAATGATATTTTTCTAGTGTTTGTTGTGATATGATGAACCTCTTACCATTTGCATAGCATCTTTTCATCCTGTGTGGCTTTACTGATGTGTATATAAAATTGTCCAGCACTAAATATTACCAGCTCTAGACTGACCCTCCTTCCCCCACCAGCAGATATCTCACACCTCTTCAGAAAAGAAATTAGGACAAATACCACATGTAATTGAAATCACTGGGTGGGAGGAAAGTAACTCCCTGAGTTGGTGCCAGTTCACTTCCTCGCTTAAGAAAAATCCCCTGGGGATGGGGTCAGAGAAGGCAAAAAACTGAGGTGAACTGAACCTCAACATTTTCCAGGAAGCATGGCCTCTTCCATGGTGCTGAAGATGGGCTGTAGAGCAGGCAGTGCATGAGGTTCCAACACATCAGAAGTAAAAGCCATTCTTTGGCATTGGTTGCGTTTTCATGTGGCTCTCTGTGCTTTGTCTTTCCCTCCCTTCCTCACCAGATCTTCCCTCCTTGTCCCCCTCCCCACCATGGCATGAGCTTTGTTGTACTGTAGTTGGCAGAGTTCCCTGTGGTTTCTCATCGTCAACCATGGAGAGACTCTGCAGGCATTAATGCTGCTCTCTAAGATACGTGTATGTGAAAACCTTGGGGTTAACCAGAGGACAGTACCACAGAACAGCTGGTCCCCTGTTCCACTTACTGCTGAGCCCATAAAGCACCAAAACAGGAGCATCTGTATAGGGGTGCTATTTAGGGAGGGTAGGGGGAGCTCTTGCCCCCTCTCCCCCAGTTTTGTACCTGAGGTCTGCTCACAGAACACACCCTAGCCCCAGACTGAGCTTTTAACTGCAACACAGCTTGAGTGTGATATGTGGTGAGTTCTATGCTGCCCCAGCTTCCATCCTTGAGGCAGGGAGTTTGTTTATAAACAGAGGCAGGGTGGTTAAGATAATAAAAAGGTTTGTCTGTAAATTAGATAAAGATCCCTTAGATGATCCTGAAAGCATTGCCAGGCACTCCAGTTAAAAGATAGAAAACAAAGGGTAGGAATAAATGCTCAATTCTCAGAATGGAGAGAGAGATGAATAGTGGTGTCCCCCAGGGGTCTGTACTGGGACCAGTGCTGTTCAACATATTCATAAATGATTTGGAAAAAGGGGTAAACAGTGAGGTAGCAAAATTTGCAGATGATACAAAACTACTCATGGTAGTAAAGTCCCAAGCAGACTGCAAAGTGTTACAAAGGACTCTCATAAAACTGGGTGACTGGGCAACACAATGGCAGATGAAATTCAGTGTTGATAAATGCAAAGCAATGCACATGGCAAAATATAATCCCAACTATACATACAAAATAATGGGGTCTAAATTACATGTTGTTCGTCAAGAAAGATCTTGGAGTCATTGTGGATAGTTCTCTGAAAACATCCACTCAACAAAAAAGCTAACCGAATACTGGGAATCATTAGGCAAGGGATAGATAATATGACAGAAAATATCATACTGCCTCTATCTAAATTCATGGCACGCCCACATCTTGAATATTGTGTGTGGATCTGTTCACCCCATCTCAAAAAAGATGTTTTGGATTTGGAAAAGGTACAGAGAAGGGCAACAGAAATTATTAGGGGTATGGAAATGATATCCGTGTGAGTGGAGATTAAAAAGACTGGGACTTTTCAGCATAGAAAAGAGATAACTAAGGGGGGATATGATAGAGGGCTATAAAATAATGAATGGTGTGGAAAAATTGAATTAGTGTTGTTTACTCCTTCACATAACACAAAAACTAGGGGTTGCCCAATGAAATTAATATACAGCAGATTTAAAATAAAGTATTTCTTCAGTATTTCTTCCCAGGATGGGCAGGGATGCAATACCATGCTCTGAGTGTTGGTAGCCTCTGTTTGCCAAGAGCTGGGAATGGGCCACAGGGGATGAATCACTTGATTTCCTGTTGTGTTCATTCCCTCTGAAGCACCTGGCATTGGCCACTGTTGGAAAACAGGATGCTGGGCTAGATGGACTATTGGTCTTGCCCAGTATGGCCGTTCTGATATTCTTGTATAGAACCCAGATCTATCTGTCCCCACCTCCCTGCTGTAACCCACTAGATCCCACTTCCCTCCCAGAGCTGAGATAGAACCCAGGAGTCCTGATGGGGTCTCTCTCCACAGAGTTAGTAACAAAATAAGAACATAAATTAAAATTTTAAACCTAGCCAAAGTGCCCCTTAAGTGACTTGCCACAAGATGTCAGAACATGTTAGTATTCAAGCTGAGTGGGTCTAATATTTATTTAATTTTCTTTCTTTTATGTAGGCATTAGATATAGTGCTCCTTCAGCTAATTGCTAAGCTATCTGTCAAAAAACTAGAGTTTTCAGGTGCCTAAATAGCCCCTGGAATCACAATTAAAGTTGTCCCACCCTACCAAAATCTGAAATGGTGCCCTGCATCTGTACCATCTATGGCTGCAAGGAGAAGGAAACTGCAGTCTCCTATTTCACAAAGTCAGTTCCCTCCATGCAAATTCTGTATTCCTTGTGCACTCAGAAGTCCTGCTCACGTCATTGGGAGTTTTGGGTGCATGATGAATGCAGGATCAAGCCCTAAATCACCAACATTCCTGTCCTATGCAGGGCACATAGAATCATAGAAATGTAGGGCTGGAAGGGACCTTGAGAGGACATCAAGTCTATTTGCACCCCCCCCCCCCCAGCACTGAGGCAGCATCAAATATACCTAGACTATCTGTGACAGGTTTGTCTAACCTCTTCTTATAAACCTTCAATGATGGGGATTCCACAACTTCCCGTAGTAACCTATTCCAGTACCTAGCTATCCTTGTAGTTAGGGAGATTTAGGTTAGCTATTAGAAAAATCTTTCTGCAAACTAAGCCAGTTACCTTTGTCCTTCATTTGGAGAACATGTATTTGGTGAACTGTCCTCTTTATAATAGCTTTTAACGTATTTGAAGACTGTCATGTCCCCCCTCGTCCTTCTCTTCTGTAGCTTAAGCATGCCCAGTTCTTTCAACCTTCTCTCATGGGTCACAGAAGCATTCTCTGCTACTTTATCAGGGGTGCAGGCTCATCTCCCTCTCTGTGTTTCTATTGTTCCATCCCATGCTTTCCACAAACAGACAGGAACATCCATTTCACTTGAGTAATCGTAGACCTCTGGTACAAACAGACACATTTGTAGAAGATTTAACTCAATCAATTCAGGCATTCCCTTGAGTGTGCTGAAGGGACAAGTCAGCTGGGAGTTAGAGGACTGGCTGCTGTACACATGACTGAATCATGAACGTTTCATTTTTATATTCTCCCAACTGGACTGATCAAAACTCAGCTTGAAGCTCTAATGGGACGAGATCTTACTTCAAATGTTGCTTTGCCTCATCCTCAAATTTGGATGTTGTAGATCTGGCTGAGGGAGGGTTAGACAATGCACACGCCCTTTGCACCTGGTCAATGTTCAACCAATAACTAGTCCCATATCTGGGATACCATTGCATATGTTTTCTCAGTTCAGTGTACATTATTGTAGTTGTGAAACACAAAAAAGTTTCTGCAGCCTACCTGTGCACAGTGAGAACTATCTGAACTCTGATCCACAATCTCTGAGCCACAGTTGTGAGTGGTAAAATGACACTCATGTTGTTCAGCATGATTCTGATAACTTTAATCACATTGATCTGCAAATGATCCCACTTCTTTGGTGGGACGGGTACAGAATGCATTGGGAGTCTCTAGCCTGGGGTAGCTGCTTTGCTGCAAACCCCTACCACAGCTAGGCCACACCAATGTGAACAGTGGCTTGCACCCATGTAACTGATCCCAGGTGAACGACAGGGGTGGGAGGAGGAGGTCGGGGTGGTACCCGTGAAACTAAACCTAAGGTGTTACTCAATGTGAAAAAAGGCTGGGAGACTCTGACCCTAAAGCTTGCACTCCTCCAATTTGGTGTTAACTGTATCTGCGAAAACAAATTCCCTAGTGCTGTATATTGTGCCCCATCTTGGTTTAACAAAGGGAGAATTCAGCAGACATAAATGATATAAAATATTGGAACCAATGACAAACAATATAACCATACAAAATGTTTTTTCTACCAGGAAAGAAACACAAATATTGTGGGTTTTGTGGGGTTCCCCCCCCCCCGTGTACTGAAAATATTTTAACCCTAACCCTATATTTTCATTTTAAGTTATATTTGAGTTCTCAGTGGGGCTCAGCTGATAGTATTTCTAATATTATTTTATCCCTGATTCCAGTCTTTGTATCCATAAGCTAATCTCTGGGCTGACAATGTCCTGTGTATCCTGAGCATACGTAACAATATGATCCTTTTGCTGGCCATGGCTACCCTGGTTGAACTATCTAGCGAGAGCTGTTATCTCCCCTTACGTAACAACTGTGCTGCCGAAGAAAATGTTTATGGGACTCCTTTCTGTGAGGTCCTAAACACCATCTCCTACTGGTTTCAGCTAGAGCTGATAGCAGTCAGTGCCTCACAGGAACTGGCCCTATGACAGTGTGTAGATAGGACTTAGTGATTTGCTACCTTGGTTGATTGACCACCATAGTTTTATACCATGTTGAATTTAGACAACCACATACACCAGTATTCCAGAATCAGCTTATTTATTTGTATTACTGTAGCACCTATGGGCCCTAGTCATGGACTAGGACCCCATTGTGCTAGGTGCTGTACAAATGTAGAATAAAAAGATGGTCCCTGCCTCGGGAACCATACAGTCTAAGTAATACTCATAGACTTTAAAGTCTGTGATCATGATCTATGGCTCTATGCTGACCTGGACATTGAAGGCCACAGAACCTCACCCACCCACTCCTGTAATAGCCCCCAAACCTCTGGCTGAGTTACTGAAGTCCTCAAATCATGATTTAATGACTTCAAGTTACAGAGAATCCACCATTTACTCTAGTTTAAACCTGCAAGTGACCTATGCCCCACGCTACAGAGGAAGGTGAAAAAACCCCAGCGTCTCTGCCAATCTGACCTGGGGGGGAAATTCCTCCTTGAGGCCAAATATGGCATTCAGTTCCCGCACACCTGGGAAAGAATTCTCTGTAGTAACTGAACCCTCTCTATCTCATCACTGGCCCTTGGAAATATTTGCAAGCAGTTGCAGATCGGCTGCATGCCATTGTAAGCAGTCTCATCATACCATACCATCCATAAAATTATCAAGCTCAGCCTTGAAGGCCAGTTAGGTTTTTTGACCCCACTGCTCCCCTTGGAAGGCTCTTCCAGAACTTCGCTGCTCAGTGGTTAGAACCTTCACCTAATTTGAAGCCTAAAGTTGTTGATGGCCAGAGGGACTCTGTCAAAGTTCACAGGCTCAAGCAATCTATGTGATCTTTGCCCTTCACTTCAATGGGAGGAGGATTAAGCCCGTAAACTTCATTTTAAATAAAATAACAATTAACATTTATGCAACTGAGAACCTACTGCAGTGCTGTTCTCCCATTCTGCATCCCTGCGCCTCTAGTCAGCAGGGCCGGCTCCAGGCATCAGCATTCCAAGCAGGTGCTTGGGGCGGCAATCTGCAAGGGGCAGCAGTCCGTGTGTTTTTGCCGCCCCAAGCAGCATTCCGAATTGCTGCCGCAGACAGCAGGGCAGTCCATGTGCTGTTAGGGCGGCAAGCGCGTTTCGATGGCGGCAGCAATTCGGCGGCAGCTTCTATGTTCAGCTGCCCGTGGTGGCAATTCGGCGGCAGCTTCTGTCTTCAGCTGGAAGACAGAAGCTGCCGAATTGCCGCCACCGTGGAAACGCGCGTGCTGCCCTAATGGCACACAGACTGCCCCCGCCGTCCGCGGCGGCAATTCGGCGTGCTGCTTGGGGCGGCAAAAACAGTAGAGCCGGCCCTGCTAGTCAGGAGACTGCTTATGGAAATTCACAAGCATCCGATCTTTCTAGTGCTTCAGAGAACATCATGCTTGCTCCCAGGAACAGAGTAAGCAGACTTGAAGTAGCTTGACGTGCCTTTGAGCATTTGAAACAAAGCCAAACCAAAACAGAATAATCTTCATAGGAAGTGATCTAAACCTCATTGCCTGAGATATTTAACCCTGCACTGGACAAGTCAAATGAGCTAATAGATTTTTAGAGATAGAAAAGATCTATAACCCTCTATTTAAAATTTGGTAGGTCTAATTTTAGTTCTTGGGCGTCCTTTTCTAACAATCTTTTTCTAGCATTAATTAAGTCTCTTTGTAGCTAATTAACTTCTAATAAAGCAGCAATTTATGAATTACTCAATTACATTATGGTATTCCCAGGAAATAATAGATTTTTCTAATATTCTTTCAGCAAACAAAATTAGCAATACCTTAGCAATTTCAACATATCCTTGTAACAAAATGTCTTGAACTCGAGGTTACATTAAATTTAAAAGCATAATGTGAAATATGCTTCAGGTTGTAGGCATGTGACACTCATTATCAATATGAATGGATAGATAGAAAACTTATTGTATAATTTTACTTTACGGAAGCAGCTTGAATGAATAGGAAACAGTGAGTGGAATCCTAGCCCCACAGACATTGGGAGTTTTGTCACTGACTTCCATAGAGCCAAGATTTCATCCAGAGTGTTTTGGGGACAGAGAAAGTTAGTGAAGAGAGGAGATACCAGTAGTTTTGGGGATGCCATTTTGATCTATATAAAACTAGGGTTAGCTTTTGTTTTAGCATTGTGTTTTGAATTTATGCTTTGCCAAAACAAAAACAAGATCCATTTAGATCTGGGTCCCATTTCTCCTGTGTACCTAGAGTTCAGGAGTCTGGGTAGATGTTTCTGGTTATAGTCCATTTCTATATGAAACAGATTAGCGAAACTATAAAGTGATTTAGGTTTTCCAAAACCTAACTATAGTTTAGATCCAATGCTCAAGTTATCCAAACCCTAGGAGATAATAAAAATGAAGTTTACGGGCTTAATCCTCCTCCCATTGAAGTGAAGGGCAAAGATCACATAGATTGCTTGAGCCTGTGAACTTTGACAGAGTCCCTCTATTTTTTCTTAATCTAGTAGTGATTTTTGTTAAAATATATTTTAATTTTATTTCTTCATTCCTTCCCCATTTTTGTATTTTCTCACCATGTGGAAACTACAAAATATGGATTACACACAGATGAGGCAGCCACTTAGCATTTGCTCAAAGCTAGATTACTGTATACTATGTGGAAGAGTATAGAACGGCTGCATTGGAAGACACTTGTATTGTGTTGTAGTGATTCAATAAGTTGACTCATACAGGGTTACCATATTTTAAGTGTCCAAAAAGAGGACACTCCATGGGGCCCCGGCCCCGCCCCAACTCCGCCCCCGGCCCTGCCCCTTCCCTGCCCCAACTCCGCTGCTTCCCGTGAACATTTGATTTGCGGGAAGCCTGAAGCAGGCAGGCAGCAGGTAAGCTGGGGCTGGGGCTGGGCGGGGGGGCGCGAGGAGGCACGGCCCAGTCCGGCCCCCTGGCCGAGCGGCTCCCTCCGGCAGGCGGCCGGCCCAGGCCAAGAGGCTCTGGCCCCGGCGTCTCCCACCCGGCTCGGCTCGGGCCCTGGGGCGCTGGCCCCGCAACCCCGGCCCCCAGCCGAGCACTGCCGGCCCCTCCCTCCCTATTTTCCCGGACATGTCCGGCTTTTTGGGATTTCCTCCCGTACGGGGATTTGAGGCCCAAAAAGCCGGACATGTCTGGGAAAATCCGGACGTATGGTAACCCTAACTCATATGGATGGTGAGATGGATGAGATGCTTTTGAGATACACACTAGATAAAAATGAATATGCTGTGCAAGTCAGAGCCAGGTAAATCTACTTGATACCGTGTCTTACAGCAAAATTAGGGCCTATTCCTATGATCCTGAGCAGCTCATGCAGGTCTGGTGAAAGGTTTTGTGCAGTCTCCCCTTCAGTAGGCGCAATGACAAACTTGTATTGTTACCCAGCATAAGATTGTTCTTCAGATATAGTGGAGGCAGGACTGGCGAACTCAGGCTCCTGGTCTTGCAAATACTCAAACATTTAGGTTTGTGCTTAATTTTAAGCAGATGTTTGCAGGATCAGGAGCTCTGTTCAGTGTTTGATGTCTTCAAAGGATGCCCCTCTGTGTTGACAACACAAATATTCCTAAGGAGCCTAGAAAACACGAAGTGGTGAGGCTCATTCCTGGCAGTGCGGGGAGGAATGTGTCGTCATCCTTCTGCTGCCCCAGTAGCATATGGGATTTGTAAATTTTTGTGTATGGAAGGTTGCTAGTAGTAACCTTCCATTATTCCTTCAGCTGAACATGCAGAAGCACTGTGAGCAAAGTCTTCTCTCTGCCCATTTATAGTCGGAGTCTCTCCTTAAAGATGATAAAGCTACAGGTTTTTAAATGACTGTAAATGTCGTCTTTGGACAGTAGGTTGTATTTGGAAAGGACTGCACTAGTGGTACTGTAGCACATGCACATAGATCACTGTAGTAGATAATAAGGTCTGTGATGAACAGGCATTGTGAGCCCAGTCGCTTCAATTATTTACTCCAATGTTTCAATTTACAGGTTCTGTTTTTATCTATCCACATCATGAAGTTTCATAGGCAGAAGTAGTGGGATGCTGACTTCTTACATTCAGACTCAGTGTGTTGCACTGAAAATAAGTCCTGATATATACACACTTCATATTTGGCGTAGCATATAGTTTGTATTTTCCAAAGTTTCTGGTATTAGGGATTTAATTGTAGAAACAAGTGTGGTGGGGTTTAAATAAATATTGTGTTTTCTTTCACTCACAGTAACAGCTGTGATTTTATTTTTTCTTTTCTTTCACAGGAAGAAGGTATAGTGAAGGAAATAGACATCAGTCATCATGTAAAGGAAGGTTTTGAAAAGGCGGATCCTTCACAGTTTGAGTTGCTGAAAGTATTAGGGCAAGGTTCCTACGGAAAGGTAATTTTCTACAGTAGGTAATCATTCAGATTAGCATTGTGAGAAGATAACATAATGGACCTAATCTGCTTTGAACAGCACTAGTCCCATTCCATTGAAGTCCATGAAGTTGTAGGGGCAGAAGAGCATATTTGCCATTTACTGGTGTCCTATGTAAGACACAGGTTAGGGGATCATGTTTATAGGGCTAGGCCTAGAACACGAGTGAGTGTTATGTACTGGGTATGTAATCCCCTCCTTGTTGCGTTAACCCACCCCCCAGCTGTTTCAGAGGTGGTGATTGTGCTATAATTGCTAGTTAGGGGACATTGGTTGGGATTTTCAAAGAGGCCTGTGGGAACTAGGCATCCAATTCCCATTGACTTTCAATGAGGTTTGGTCACATAATTCCCTCAAGTCCCTTTGAAAATCCTCTGAGGTTCATGTTCTGAGCTCTGGAAATTCCAGGCTTAGGGAGCAAGCTACCAACCATTAAAGTTAAAGCATGGGACTAGGAGTCAAATGGTGTCACTGGCAGAGCTGCAACTAAAACATGTATGGTCTTGAGCTTTCACTTACCTTCTCTGTGCTTCAGTTTACCCATCTATAAAATGAGATTGATAGCTTCCTCACAGTGGTACTGAGAGAACTTTATGGTGCTCAGATGAAAAGTACTATGCAACTGCAAAGTATTATTATCTTTAAGAAAGATAAACTAGTTTTGCATTGTCACATCCATTTTTAATGCCCACAAAAGCCATGTTTGTGCACACATTCCATTGCTGTGTGCATATTGTACATATCTATTACAAAACAACATACAAAGACTAGAAACCACAAACCATCACCTGAAAGTCCTTTGGTTAAGCATCCACATTTCTATGGTCTGAATTAATGAGATCTCCAAACTTTTGCAAGTGTGACCCCCGCTAGCGGCTGGTGAGCCTAATTTAAACCAGGTGCCAAAAATCCTTGTTTAAAGTTTATTTTTCTTGGTTTGTTTGAAAATATATTCCCCAGCCCTGAACCCTTGATCAATCTGCCTTCTAAAATCAACTGAGTTACACCAGCATAAAATGGAGAAACAGTGTCAAGATGTCTAGAGTGGCTCACAACTGTGAGTGCTGACCTCAGGGCAGACGCTCCAAACTGGTTGTATGTTCTAGAATTAGATTTCACCAACCCAGTAACAAGTGTGAACTCCTGAAGCACTGTAACTGTCTTACCATGGAGTTGCAGACAGTCCCCTTGGGCATTCCACTCTATCTTCCCACCCAGGCAAGCTGGACTATGTGATAGATGGTCACTTTACACCAAAAATCACAATACTCTGGTACTTTGGGAATGGGAGTAAACTGTCAGTCACTTACCCCAGGTCATTTGTACTCCGATCTCAACCCAAAGATAATGCCTGTAGCCAATCCTGTAATAAACTAACGATTTATTAACTAAGGAAAACAAATAGGAGTTATTTATAAGGTTCAAACAGGAAACACACACACACACACACACACACACACACACACACACACACACACACACACACAAATGAGTTACCATTAAATTGAAAATGGTCATATAAGATTCTATAATAAGCAGCTCTATATGTCCTTAAGGGCTGACCAGGCCAAGCAGCATGGGGATCTCTTGCTTATGTTTAGGAACCCTTACTCCTCCAGGTCCAGACAGCATAAAGATCCTGGTTTCTTCTTGTCAGGGATTTTTATCCCCTATTCCCCAGAATCCAAGCGGATGGGATGAGTTCATGCACAGGTTTTCACTTTGTGGAAGAAGTTAGGAATGCTATCAACAAGGTCTCTGTTCTTGATGCTACATAATGCTCATTTGCCTTCAGTGGGCCATCTTGTGTGCAGGACGAACACTTTACCTGCTTTTCCTGTTTGAGTTATACAGTGACAGAGGTTTACAATGCAAACATTCAGTATAACATAGTATTATAAGTAGGATTAATGCATGCAACATCCTCTAACATTCCATGAAGTCTACACACTAAACACATTCTTATAACAATATCTATTTTAACTATACTAACCCATAGATAAAGCCAGACTGGCTTCCAGCTATGCATTTGTCAGTGTCCAATGAGGCCTGGGGCCTTGGCATAAGCTGGCACCTGGTCTGCCAGGGTCACATACTGATGAAGCAGACCCTACAATTTTATTCCTGAGACCAGCTATATCTAGAGGAGTTATCAGCTTTCCTGAACACTGCAAACAGATAATTATCACTGCATCTGTTACAAGTTCCCTGGGATGAGGGAATTTGGAAACCACTCACCAGCAAATTTATGACCTGCAGCCCTGCATAGGAAAGACCATAGTATTCTTATGTTCTGAATATCTGCATTAAAAAACAGCCAGACCAAGTAAGCATTGGCTGCTGCGGTGAGATGCAATGGTTTAAAAAAAAAAAAAAAGTGCGGGAGGGTTTGTTCTTTCAAGATCAGCAATTGGCAGCTCTCCTTATTCCAAATGCCCCAGAGCTTTTGCTCTGTTGTAGTTTCTCTCTATCAAACTTAATCCAAACTTTTCAGAATATGGGTATAATAAATATTTCAGAAATGGTTCAATGGCCATCTTAGAGTGTACTGCTGTATTTCATTATTAGTCCTCTAAATTGGCTCTTTACAGTTAACATTTCACAGCTAAAATAGCTAGTCTCTGGTGCCACAGAAATACTTTCCAAAGGAAGACTTGGTCCTGATGGGCAAGGTCCATACACTTCAGTGAAGGATCAGTGAATAACGGGGTACAGATTCAACCTAGCTTGGGTTGTGGGTGATTGCAAGCCACCATTCAGGGAGCTATGTGAAATAAGTTAGTGCTCTCCATACCACAACAGGCACTATTTGGCAGCTTCAGCCGAGAGGCATGGGATTGAATGCCCCTGGAAAGCTAATCGCCTCTTCGCTCCAGTAATGGTCCCTACAGGTTAGGACAGGGTGGGGAAGCTTGCACTAGGGTTCCTTGTGCTGTTCCTATCTAGGTTTTCATCACCATAATTTCTGAGATCCTTGTTTAACTTTATAGCATGTTAGTCTCCAGGACTGTCAAATCACCACTTTTCATGGCTACTAGCTGGAGCCAACTCTCTGCTGCAGGATGCTCAAAGAAACTTCCTTTGTAGTCTAGTAGAGCTGCAGGTGCTCAGCATCTCTGAAAATCTTATTTAGGTGCCTAAACAAGGGTTTAGTTGTCTAACTTTAGGCAACCACATAGGTTGAGGGGAATTTTGACAATTCTATTTGAATTCCATTGTACCTTTAAGAATAAGAAGACATCATTTTGCAACACAATGCATTTTTGTTTGTGTCATTTCCCTTTTGGTTTCATAATTATTTTGATGTCCTCTAAAACAGCACACAATGTTCCTTGACTCATTTGTTTTGGAGGGGAATGCAGACCAACTGCAATATCCCATGCTACACAGAACAGCTGACAAATGACTAATAATTTAAGTTGATAATTTTTCTTATTACAGCCATAGGGATATTACTGGCTTTGCAAGATTATATAGCATACAGTGAGATTTTTTTTCTGCCCCATACTTCAGCCATTCCAGTTTAATATCCGTGCAGGTATAATGTGCTGTGCTACTGAAAGTTCAAGGCCTCTTATGAAACAGTATATCTAATACTGTCCACTTGATTGGGAGTTAGATACCATGCCAATGTTTAAAGGTGAATAACAATGCTGAAACTCTGGGGTTTAGCCAAAGTTGCTTGCTGTGATTTTTTTTTTCCACTTCCGATCCCCATAATGCTAGACACTATTTCTGAGTAGAATTGAGTGAAAAACACACACACAAATTTCCGTGGATAGTTGAACTTTTAAATGATTAGCTTTGGCAATGTCCAGTCCTCTTTCTGTCTTTGATTGCCATGAATATTTGAGTAATTGAGTTTAACTAAGCAAGAATGTTAATGAAAAATGTATTTGCTAGATTTTACACTTTGAACGCACAATTATTGGTGGTAGAGGCGCTTCACTTCTAGTATCTGTCCAGCAGCAGAAGTCCTGAAATACCCCAGAGAACAGCTTCTCTGATTATATTTCTGGCCCATGTGGAACCAGTACATACTGGAAATTGACTGAAAGACCCTGCTCTTCTGAGATTTCTTGCCTTATTGATAGACCAAGGAGGTATGAATAGTTTGTAAATCTTCAAACTAAGTTTTGGGAGGCTTATAGTGACTGAACTAAATTGCTTATTTCTCCCTTTCCCTTTTGTCCCAAAAATTCACCTGGGACTAGATAGGAAGAAATTGCTGCACATAATAAAACAAAAACATGTATTTTGTAAATTTTCAGAGTCAAAAGGTGTAATAATAGGAACCTCTCTCAGATGTACGCTGGGCAAACGATCTGTATTGGTGACCAATTCATTGATCAAATGTAGTCCTTTTTTCTGTTCATGAAGTTTTCATGAACAGACTTTGATCTTTGCAATTTTACAATACTTATGCACACACATGTCAACTTCTGGATTGTTAATGAACTATTCAACTATATGCTCAGATTGTCAATCATGAACAATGAATCACATAATATGGTTTCTTCTCTCTGAGTCAAATGATTAAACCTCTTTAAATGGGCTGAACACATCTGGGCACAAATGGCAAATATCTTGTTTTCATGCAAATAGAGCAGTTACTCAAAGAACATCCATTCTCCAGACGTTCATGTGAAATAGCTGTTCAGAAATCAAATGTTTACAAACACTGTTACTATTCAACCAGCTTTAACTGGATGTGTAAAGAACAGCTGATAATATTAAACATGTCACCTTTAGGAGAGGGCAAAAGGGTAGAAAATGAAGCCTACAAGGGCCAGCTAAGCCAATTGTTTGTGAAGTAAAAACTAAACACTTTGAGCTATTAACTTTTCCTTAGAATTCTTGCCGTCTCAGTATCCATTACTTCATCAACTTCAGCAAATGCTCTCCCCTCAAACCACAGTACTTGATTACATAAATGTCTTATTTTTGTAGGTATTTCTGGTGAGGAAGATCAAAGGATCTGATGCTGGCCAGCTTTATGCCATGAAGGTACTTAAGAAAGCAACTCTGAAAGGTATGGATTAAGACACTGGGCTGAAAACGCTATCTCTTTTATTGCAATGTTTAGGATTTGTTGGCATAGTTTTGTAGGATTTAAGAACACAAAAGCATGTTCTTATCAGCCTCCACCATTCAATTTCCTCATTATGGATGGAACTGAACTTACTAAAACGCCACACTTTCAGTGCAACATTGTGCCTTTAAATAATTTCACCCAAAATTTTGCACCTCCAAGTTATTTGCAGGATCAAATAATAGATGAGGAAATGTTATTTTACAGCACCTGCAAATCAGGCAATAGGTGCAGGTGTTCTCATTTGCACCTGCAATAAATTGCAGGCAGTGTTATTTGTGGGCACCAAATTAGAGGGCAGTTCCAAAAATTGATCCCTAAAATTTTTACATCAAAAAAGTTTTTCATTTTTCAATATTTAGCCATTTTAAGAAAATGCTCAATATTGTCACTATCACTAGAAAATGCAGTTATATTTTGTGTTCATAAGAACTAAAATGTTTAGGCAAGGAAAGCTGTGCACTGATTATTTACGTTTTTTTTTTTTTTTTTTTTTTTTTTTTTTTTTTTTTTGGTAACAATGAAGAGAAATTGTTGTTCCATCTGTAATCGGTACCATAGCTCAATCTGAGTAGCAAAGACAGACTTGGTTGCCGTATGGAAAAATAAAATGTTCGGCTTTCTCATTTTATTCTAGTTATAGCTGTGGTTGAGAGAGAGTTCAGTGATTCAATTCACTTGTTTTTTTTCTTTGCTGGCCATACAGTATGGGAGCCAGAAATTAAATAAGGAATTTGGTATTTGCTAATTCTGCATGACTTATTCACTATTTTAATAAGGATTATTTATAGTTCTTCTGGGGTTACTTTAAATTTGTATCTGAGAAAATAACTAACTATTGATAAAAGTAACCCTACTGAATGATTCTCATTACATAGTTGAAAACTCACGGGCTCAAACTTTCAAGAATGACAAGTTATTTCTGGGTGCCTAACACCTCTCAATTTGGATATCTACAAATTCTAGGTAATCTTGGTTATGACTAACAGCACAGTAGACGTCAAGTGGCTGATGACATGACACAGCAATTCTCTTGAGAACCAACCAAAACATGCAAACAGAAAACTAAGCACTCACATAGCATTATCTGACGTCAAAGCCCTTTACAGACATTAACTACAAATGCTGAAGCAGCTGCTGATCTTTCCATTTAGAATTTATATAGAAGAGTTTGCACTCTGCTGTTTTTCCTGGAATAAACATCCATCTAAATATTTCTGATTCTAATGGATAAATATTTGTGTGTGTTTATACATGGTTTATAATGGAGAAAATCCTCAAGTCTTTATTCATAGTCAAATTCTGTAATACTTCAACTAATCAAAACTGAGTGTTCTCCACCTGTGAAAATTATTTCTGCTCTGTGAGAAATCTGAGGAAAGAACACATAGCTTGTTACTATTTTTGTGAACCCACAAAAACGTAACCCTTCCCCTGTGAGAGTTTTATTTTTTCACATCCCCGTATAGATGAGTAAGGTCCTTGGAGCAGGAACGACCTCTGGTTTTCTGTCTTGTGCAGCACCAAGTACACGCTCACCACTTAACAAATAATAGGATACACTGTCTGCAGTTTTGTAGCTGTGTTGGCCCCAGGATATTAGGCTGTGGGTATGTCTACACTGGAAACTTCAGAGCTGCCGCAGGAACGCTCCTGCAGCGGCGCTTTGAAGTGTGAGTGTGGTCGCGTGCTCTGGTAATCCATCTCCACAAGGGGATTAGCTCCGAGCGCTGGGAGCCTGTTTACACTAGTGCTTTAAAGCGCTCAAACTTGCTGCGCTCGGGGGGGTGATGTTTCACACCCCTGAGCCAGCAAGTTAGAGCGCTATAAAATGTAAGTGTAGACAAGCCCTGTGTCTACATTGCCACTTTAAGCGCTAAAACTTTAGTTGTTCGGGGGTGTGAAAAAACACCCCCATGAGCAATACAAGTTTTAGCGCTGAAAAGCACCAGTATATTGAGCGCTTTATCACTGGGAGTGGGGAGACACCCCTCATTCAGGGTGTTTATTTTTGTGACTACACTGCCCACGTCACAGCACTGCCACAACCGCACTATAATGTGGGCAGTGTAAACATACCCTTAGAGAGAGGAGGTGGAACAGATTGTTTAGCATAAGTAGCTAACACACATTTCAAGGGGTCATTCAAGGTGAAGTGGCCTGTTAACACCTTTCCAGTCATGAAGCGGGGAGGGGGAAAACCAGGGTGAGGTTGTTAGCAGGTTACAGATTGGATTTATGGCTTATTACAACAGTGTGTCTCTTCAGTCTGATTTTTTTTTAGTGTCTAGCAAAAAAAATTAAGTTCACAGGCTTGTCTTTTGAAGGTGTTGTGCAAGTTTATTTTGAGGATGAGGACTGGGAGGTCAGATGAGTGATCACTTTGTGAAAAGTGTTGACCCACAGGTGATATGGTGTTTTTGTCTCATGTTTCTGTGCGAGTTCCTTCGAGCATGTAGTAATTGTCTGGTTTCACCCACGTTGTTGGGGCATTAGGGCCCTGGATCTGGTACACCACATGTAAGACCCATGCATCTTGAAAGGTGTGTTGTGGGGGGTGTTGACCCTCGTAGCAGTGAAGAGATGGCTGCAGGTTTTGCATCTGTTCTGGCAGGGTTTTGTGCTGCTTTGAGTTGGCGTCATGGGCGCTGACTCCGTGGGTGCTCCGGGGCTGGAGCACCCATGGGGGGGAAAAATGGTGAGTGCTGAGCACCCACCAGCAGCCCCCTTATAAGCTTCCCCACCACCACCAGTGCCTCCCCCTCCCTCCCTGCGACTACTGCCCACTGCAAACAGCTGTTTTGTGGCGTGCAGGAGGGACGAGGGAGGAGCAAGGACACGGCGCGCTCAGGGGAAGGTATGGGGCGGAGAGGGGGTGGAACTGGGCATGAAGAGGTGAGGTGGGGTGGAGCAGGGGCAGGAAGGGGATGGGGCCTTGGGGGAAGGGGTGGAGTGGGGGCAGGGCCTGGGGCAGAGCTGGGGGTTGAGCACCCCCGGCACTTTGGAAAGTCCGCGCCTGTGGTTGTCGTGTCTTTGTCTGTGGGGAGCTTGTTTCTGATGATGAGCTTGGAGAGAGAGGGAAGTAGTTTGAAAGTCAAAAGAAATTCTACAACCTCATCCCTCATGAACCCACCCCAGAGACCTTCTGCATGCTTCCCAAGATACACGAACAAGGGAACCCATCATACTTGGTCCTGGCACTCTTACTGACAGAATATCAGGACTCATAGAAACCATCCTCAAACCACTCACTGCACAAATGTCCAGCTTCCTCCTGGACATAACTGGCTTACTCCACAACATTAACAAATGCTCTCAGAACACCATCCTTGCCACCAGGGATGTCACCTCCCTATACACTAACATTCCTCACAAGGAAGGCATCCCTGCCTGCCTCAAATATTTAGAAAACAATGGACCACACTCAGATATCCACTCCAAACACATCGCCAAACTCATCCACATCATCCTCACCCATACAATTTTACATTCAACAGATGCTTCTGGTTCCCCTCCCCCTGCATCTGCACAACATCACCATGCTTCCTAGAGTACTCCACAGCTGCTTTTCAGACATTTAGTGGTAACACCTGGAAGCTGTGACAGGAATGTGATCTCTGCCAGATCCCACCTGCTCCATTCAGACTGGTCACAGTGTGGAGATTCCAGTCAGCGGGTATGTTTTCACTGACTTTTGTGCCACTAGGGATCAGCATAGGGTAAAGAACAAAAGCTTGTAGCCCAGGTCAAAGGCATGGGGAGGTCCACATTAGCTTCTTACAAACATGTTATCTACCTCGAATTAACTGGCAATAAATTCACTTGAGTTACAAAAGTGAAGACAGCCCAGAAGTGTGATGAAGGAAGGGAAATATTAAAAGAGCTGCAGTGAGAGCTGCTGTCAGTGAAGTTCCAAAGAATTTGGCTCAGAGGATAATAGTTTTGACAGCTTAATTTGATCTTTAAGTGAGTTCTAAATTGTCGCTGCCCACCCACACTGAGCAGGGCTGGAAATCCCTCCAACTTGAGGTATTTATTACCATGTCAAATGATGGGTGCAAATGCAGAAGCGCTTGCTAGCTATAATTCAGTAATTACTGGCAAAAGCATTGCTGCCCTTTATTTTTTTTTTTTTTTTTTGCGTTACCCACCCTGCACTGAACTGCATAAAGCTGAATGTCACCTCCTCATGAGTAAGGTTAAGATTTTTGTCATGGATATTTTTAGTAAAAGTCAGGGACAGGTCACGGGCAATAGCTAAAAATTCACAGAAGCCTGTGACCTGTCCCTGACTTTTACTAAAAATATCCATGACAAAATGGGGAGGGAAGAGGGTCCCACACCTATAGTGGCTGAGACGTCCAGGGGCCCCCACGGACTGGCAGCTGGGCAGCTGCAGGGGGTTGCCACCCGCACTGCTGAGAGGTGTGGGGTGCCCCACTGCCTATGGCGGCTAAGAGGTCCAGGACCCTCCCACAGACAGCTGGGCAGCTCTGGGGGGGGCCACTTCCCACAGCAGCTGAACACTCCGGGGAGTTCCCCCCCACCCCGGCTCCCTGTGGCAGCTGAGAGCTGTCCCGGGACTGAAGTGAAAATGTCACTGAGGTATCTGGAAACCACAGATTCTGTGACATAATCGTAGCCTTACCCATGAGTAGCCCTGGCAACCCCAAAAACCACATTGATTGTTTTTCTGTATGAAGATAAATTTACAACAACATAAGGGAAGTGTGGGGGGGAGGGGCGGGGAATGACAGCTTAAAAAAAAAAAAAGGCTGCAGAAAGCCTTGCCTGTTTGGATTAGTCTGAGGAGCTAGTTTGTGGGTAAAGAAGAGTATGAGGCATTTAATGCATGTTTTAACCAAGGGTTACCCACTTATGGTGAATCTCTTATTCTTTGTCAGTAGATAATCTCTCCAGGCTAGTTATGCCTCATTAGTCAGCATGATCCCAGAGTTCAGTGACAGCAAAGGTTATTGTAAAAACAGTATAGAACCTTTCACCTTCAGCAATCAATAGTTTCCAGCATTCACAGCTCACAATGAGCCAGTTCTGTACCAAGAGAGCTCTGAAGTTCAAATATATCTGTCTATAGAAAAACATAGTATTTAGAGATGGAAAAGATCTATTAGATAATTGAGTCCCTCCCCCTTCAAGGGCAAATGTATCCCCAGTTGTGGCTGTATTGTATTTTAAACTGATATTGGATGTTAAATATTAAACAGTCTTAGAATGGAACAGTTGCAAGGATATGAGTAGTGTACACACACTCTTGTGACAAGAAAAAATAACCCTTACTAGTACTAAAATAGTACATGTATGAATAGTCCTATATTTATTGCATGGATATTTGATAGTGGAAAATGCTATAGCTGGGTATAGATCAAACCAAAATTAGTTACTTAATGACCCATTGCCTTCAGTGCTTGCTGCTGGGTGCTTAGCACTTCTGAAAATCAGATCATTTATTTAGAACCCTAAATAAGGATTTAGAAAACTAATTTTAGGCACTCACTTGAGGAAAAAACTTCGGTAATAATACTTAAAATTTGGAAGCATCTGTTAGATGGATACTAAATGGGGATACAAAGCTGCAGTTAGGGATGTTTGCAGAACTTAAACTCTGAATTTTCTGACTTTCAAATTTTTAGTGTTTCTTTTAAACCAAGATATTAACATGAGGTTCTTTTTGTTTAATCTATATTTTCAAACTTAAAATTGTGTTAAAGTACTACTTGTCTGGGAATTTCTTTAAAGTTGTGAGGTGTTTTGAATAAGCCCTTTAAAATATTTCCACTTCTTAACACTATAAGAATTATTTTCTTGAAAGTATTTTTTTGGAAAACAGACAAGAATGTTTAACAAAAAACTGGAGTATTTCAATGAAGCAGGGCTGCCCTTCACGCCCATTGAAACCCAGAGGACAGAAGCAGTGGGGCTCCTCTGTACTCTGTCGGAAACATGGCACACAGGAAGGACAAATTTACTAACTTGATTCTCACATTGTTGCGCTTAAGATGTTTACAGGCTCCATCAGCTCTGCCAGAAAAGGTTCAAAGTTCCTTGAGCAGGAGCTGTTTTGAATCACATAAATTATAAACTCCACTAAACATATCTGAAGAGTCTGTTGTAATGAAATACAAGGACTAACTGGACTTCAAGTATGAAGACACAGCCTTATAACATGTTCTATAGTAATTGGCACTGAAACTGTAGCCGTATATCAGTGCTTTTGAACTTCATAATTATAGTGGTGAACATGGATCTTACAAGGTCTGCAAGATGGGCCTAAGGACTTGTCAGAGACGGGATGTACCTGCTGATCTGGTCAGCTGTACTGGCAATACCTGCAGATTTTGTAAACTTTGTAGTGGGAAGCTTCTAGATTTCTTGAGGAACAGAAGCTATTTGGCTCACAGAGCACAGCAGTTTCTGCTACACTGCAGTTTATGGAGCTTACACACAGCCTGGTGTTTATCTCCCAAGTTTCTAAATTCCTTGAACAAATGGCAGAGTCTGTATCTGCAGAGTTTGTGATCTTCTTGAGACAAAGCTATTTGGTTTATGGTGTTTACAGCTGTGCTGATTATGCTGTAGAATTTACAGATTCTGAAAAGCCTAAAAAAAATTTTATTAATTCCACAGAACTTGGAGTTCTCAGAGGTTAAAATAATCGTAACAAACTTCAAATTAAACACACACATATATACAAAAGTCCCAGACAGTAGATGTCACTCAGGACACCATGCATCAAAAAATTGGAGTTTCTATACTGTAACAGTGGCTTACATGTTCAACCATCAGGTGCAGTAATTCACTCAGTTTTCCCCCTCACTGTGCCTGCCTCAGTTTCCTGTTGGTGGTTGTGTAGTTTAGACCTGAGGCTAACCCAAGGGTCTCAAACACGCGGCACACGGGCTGCATGTGGCCCGCCAAGCTCCCCGCGCACCCCCTGAGTTATTTTATGTGGCAGCTAAGCTCGCTGCTCCCCAATGTTTGGGGCCAGGTCTCTCCCCCGGCCCCGCTTGCCACCCCAACGTGTCTCCCCCGAGTGTCCCCCGGGCTCACTTGCTGCCCCTTCACTGCCCCGGAGCCTGCAGCTCATGGTGACTCCACTCCGCTCTGCCAGCTTCCAGCATCACCTGCTGCCGCAGGGTCCTAGTGCCCCCCTCCACTATGGCTAGGGCAGGCTGCCCTTCCCCTGCCCTTCTGCCCTAGTCCTGAGCCTCTCCAATGACCCAAACACCTCATCCACAGCCCTCACCCCTGCACCCCCTCCTATCCCCAAACTCCATCCCAGAGCTTGTACCCCCTGCCCCAGCCCGGAGCCTGCACCCAGCACCCAAACTCCATCCCAGAGCCTGCACCCCAGACCCTCTCCCCCACCCAAACTCCCTCCCAGAACCTTAGGCAGGTGGGGGTGGAGTTTGCGGGGGGGGCAGGTTCTGGGCACCACCAAAATTTCTACAAACCTGCCACCCCTGGAAGAGGCAGAGCAGGGGTGGAGTGGTGGTGCAGCCCAGTGCAGTGGGGCGGGGGCTTTAACAGAAGTAAATCTAACTAAGTGCGTGGTTTGTCCTTTGAGTGAGGTGCATTACTGTTGGTGGCGCTTAGCACTTTCTAGGAGGGAGGGGGGAGGAGCAGGGAGCCGCGCACTCAGGGGAGGAGGTGGAGAAGAGACGGGGCAGGGCCTCATGGAAGGGGTGGAGTGGGGGCGGGGGCAGGGGAAGCGAGTGGGGGGTGTCAGTGATGCGGCCCTCGGGCCAATGCACTAGTCCTCATGTGGCCCTCGTGGTCATTTGAGTTTGAGACTCCTGGGCTAAGCCCTAAAACGTCTCTGGTTCTGTTGTAACAAGTCCACTGAAACAACATGTATACGGAGAGTCTAAACATTCACCCCTTGGTGCAGAGTTTACAAATAACACACCACCCAAATAAACAAATTTCACTCATTGGTGCACAGGAACAGAGTCCTATACTACTGGACGCTTCCACAGCCTGTGTTAATCCTTTGAACAGAACTACTCTCTCATAATCTCTGGTTTTCTAGCCCAAAACATTGCCTCTTCTTAAGCCCTCCCTCATCCTTTTACTGGCCCTCAAGACCTCTGCCCAAGCTCTCCAAAACCCTGGAGGGCCCTTTGCCCCGAGAGACCCAACAGTATGTTCTGTCCCTTTCAGGTCAAGAGACCCACAATAGATCATCCCTGGTCACCCACTAGTCTGAGGGAAGACTGCTGCTTATATTTCCCCAGCAACCTGCACCACATCCATTGTTGCCTAACATACAGGTCCCCTAGTCCTAGGGAGCTACAAGTCCCAGAATGTCATGGTTCTGAACCTGGAAAATGGACAGAGCTGGACCCTGATATGAAAAACATAATGTGGTTTATGCTCTTAATGGATCACTTGAAAGATATTTTTGGGAAGAATGCTATATGCCATAAAGAAAAATAATAGCCATGGTTATACAAGCTCATTGTGTAAGAGAACATATATTCTGAGAATGTCACCCTGAACTGGAGAAATGTAAGTACCGCTGCTAGTATTGATTGCAAAATGATTCTCAAAAAGCCAACACAAAGACTTCAGGTCAAAACAGTTACCAAAAAAAAAATCATATAGCATCATTGGAACTTTCTTTTTTATTGGCTGCATCTTTCCAAAGAGGTTCTTTCAAGATTGACTCACTTGCATCTAGATCTTAATTTTTGTACGTGTGTATTTATACTTCTTGCTGTTTTCTTTAGTAATTCAGAGCACAGGTTCAGATTTGGATGAGAGGGCAACTTTTCTCTATAAAAATAAATTCTGAGCACACAGCATTTTGTGAGTTATATTGTCTCTTTCTATTCAAGCCAGCTGGAAATTCTCATTGTATAAGGTCCTGATCAAATTATAGCCTCATACCAATGATGCACTTAGAATTGTTAAGATCCCGCACTAGGGGGGAAAAAATCCCATTTCTGAGGACTTTAAGCCTCTAGGGTTGTATAATTTCTTAAAATGCTATTGTCCTTCAGCAATGGAGTTTTTTTTTAAATAGGAACTCAGTGTTATTCAATAGAATTATACCTACAGGGCAGGAGGAATTATAAAACTGTGTGCTTGTACTTTTTTAAATAACATATTGCCTAGTCTGCCCTTCTTTAAACAATTGATGGAAACCCACTGAAGACCCCATCAGTGTCGTTTTCAAAAGTTATCACGTTATATAGGGCCAAACGGAGAGATGCCGTCGAGTTGAATATAGAGCCTCATTTTGCTCAGCCAAAATTAATCAGTTTGGAAACATGCACTCTACTAAATCCAGGGAAAAATAATTCAAAACACATCAGATGATGGGGGGAATGAATACTGATTTGAATGACAGTCATCGTAATAATTTAGTATTTTGCATGTTTAAAACTTGTTAACTGGTTAATTAATCACCATAACACAATCGTGAGGAAGGTGGGTGTTATGAGGAAGATCTCAGAGCTGATTCAAAGGCCAGATTCTCCATTGCTCCCAAACAAAGGTTAACCTAAGTCATCTAAGCCACACCTCTTCTCTACATTTTATCGGTTTCGTATTTTGTATCCATTGATGATTCAACACAGGGTCAAATATAATCCCCTGAAATGCTTGGGCTCTTGAAAAGGCTACATCAGTGCAACCGACTGATGTCACATTGGCTGATTCAACAACTTTGGATAATAGGAAGCCTTATGACTAGTCACAGCCCAAGCCAGAATCAAAAGAAATTGACTCCTAGAGCAAGTTCCATTTCTGGTCTTTTAGCAGTGAGTAATTGGTGGTCTAGGTACTGTGAAGGAATGTACTACTTCTTTAAAGGATAGGCTGGAGCCTATGGCTGGGAGAGCTTGGGGTGTAACAAGGAGGCCCTGCCCCACTCTAGTGCTGTGCTATATAAACAGGAAGAGGAAGTTGAGCAAGAGAGGAAAGTATTAGTGCAATAGGACTCTACAGAGATTTTTATTTATTTATTTTAATCTAGAAAAAACTGCAAATGTATTTCAGGGAAATACCCTGATTGCATAAACATACCTAGCAATTTCTTCCACAGAACAAATTTCTGTTGCATTAGTTTTGACCAGTTTTCTCTTATGCTTTCACTCATGCTCAAATTATCTAAAATTACTCTTGATACATGTTGGGTTTTACCTGGCTGTCAATGAGATAGGGAAAGAAAAGGTGGAGCCTTTTTCAAAGTATTGTTTGCAAAATACTATCAAACTGCCCTTGATCTGCAAAGTGCCTCTGAAGTTATTTCCATAGAATGGACTGTCGAACTATTGGCAACTGTTTGAAATCTCCAACAAATTGATTAGCATTCCTCCAAATGGTTGGGTTGACATGTGCAGGTTCACTTGTCTACATCTTGCATTTTTAATTTTTTTTCAAGTACTGAGCAGCATATCATACTCATTTCATCAGGGATATTAAAATCGCAATTTTCCAAATCCTTTTGTTACTTATGATCCAATTTGCTATCTAGCTCTTTAAAGTTTCCATAAATTCCAATATGTAGAACACAATAAATTAGTGGCCCTGGAAACACAGCTGCAACTCCTGGTTTGTTTGTTTTTTTAAATTGAAAGCTTTCAGACCCAAATTTGCTATAAAAAGCTCAAGTAATAGACTTGATCATAGTGCTTTTAGAACTTCCCAACTTTGATGGCAGCGATTTGTAATTGTAGTAAATCCAAAATGTGCTGCTGTTCTGTAGAAAAGACCGCATGTAGTAGTATTTCATACTGTTGAGTATCAATATATCACTCTTTGCTTTTGTTGTAGATATAAAAGATTGAAGACCACCCAGATTGTTGTAGTTGTTATAAGTGGCCCTCCTAGTCGTGACTGAGATCTATAGCACATGTTCCAATTTCAACCTGTCTAGCTACTCCATTTGGTCCCATACCACCAGCAGCCATCCACTTATGTAAACAGGATTATTTTCAACACCAGCTTCATATTCATCCTTAACTACCATTTCTGACATCTGAGGCTCTTGCAAAACATTTGCCTCAAAATTACCTTTCCATGTAGAGAATCTGTTTGCCAATTGCTTCATATTTTGCTATGTGACCTTCAAAACGCTGTGTTAGCGATGATAATTGTTCTAGTCTGTATCTGGCACAGAACAGCAGGTGTTCTTCCTTTAACCCATCTTCTTCCTTTTTTGTAATATTTTGTGAACTCTATTGGCTTATGCTGTGGACAAATTTCTAATACAGAAGGAAGAGCAGTGTCTTCTGCTTTCAGTGTGGATTGCTAGCTATTGTTCTAATTGAACATTAACTGATGCAAATACCCAGCTGCAATGATACAATGGGCATACCATCAAAATGTTAAATGTTTCTTGGGCTGAGTAGTCAGAGGGGAAAAACTGTACTGCAGTTTTTCCAATATTGTCCTTTTACATTGCTACGTTGAACATCACCAAACAATTCCTCAAGGATTCTCCACTTGGGTTCCCCTTTACTGTCATATGTAGCTTTGTAATTAAGTACAGCATCAATGGATAGCATGCACTGTATATCTGTATTGGCACATCATTGTTCACATATGAATTTATTGTGCAGGTTCATCAAAAGATGTAAGTTGTCCCTGTCCTATTCTCTTGACCAGCTCAGTGGTGTCCTCTAGGTCAAATGGGAACTTAGAGCAGAACTCTTCATTACTGGTTTTCTGTTTTTGTTTTGTTTTTTTCCTTATCCACCTAACTCTCCTATGGACCGATAACTGTTCCTCATCAGCACCATAAAGCATTGGGGGTGATCCTTCAAGCTATAAAACTTCCACAGGTGTTGAAAATCTGTATGATACCAAAAGTTCTCCACATAGAAATGTGGACAAATTAATGAAGAAATCAGCCCAATTTTGGAAGAACTATGAAACAATTAAAGGATTTTCCTTAAGTTTTGAACACCTTCCATTTACTGTATATTTTTTTGGCATTGCTAACTAATCTGTTTTTGAATCTAGCAGTTGATATAGTTCAAGCCAGTGCAAATCAGCTGCTCTTAATGTGAAGACCAGGGTCAGAGGTTGCAAAAACAGTATCCTGTCCAAGAGTTCACTGCGGCATGTGCTAGTAGGTGTTAGTACCCCTCAAATATGAATTGTAGAACATTAGATTTTTGGCAAGTATAAGCTCTGCTTTCAGTAGTCTTTCCTTTAGCTCATTAATACACCTCTACCCCGATATAATGCGACCGGATATAACACAAATTCAGATATAATGCGGTAAAGCAGTGTTCCAGGGGGGTGGGGCTGCGCACTCTGGCGGATCAAAGCAAGTTCGATATAATGCGGTTTCACCTGTAATGCGGTAAGATTTTTTTTTTTTTTTTTGGCTCCCGAGGACAGTGTTATATCGGGGTAGAGGTGTACCATTTAATTCATTCCTTCATTGGGCAGTGTTTCCTAGAGGATAGAGCATTAGACTGGAATTCAGGAAACTCTGAATCTGTGCTTTGCCACTGACTTACTGGGTGACCTAGGAAGTCATTTCACCTCTCTGTGCATCAGTTTTTCCATCTGTAAAATGGGGATAATGATGCCTATCTCCTCTTGTAAAGTACACTGAGACCTACTGATAAGCACTATATCCGATCTAGGTGGTATTACACATACTATTCAATGCTGAGATGTGGTCCGTGGAGTTTTGGCAAAAAATCTATCTCTGTAATTCATGAAGTGTTTGAAATAGTCAGATGGATTGACAGTTAGCAGTTGGCTCTCAGTGAGTAAATCTGCAGTTCCATTGGGAAATAGCATTGTAAAGGCCATATCAATCTACCCAGTTTTCTCAACTCATTGATGGGCTGTAGAAATTTCTAGCCATAGTATAGGCTCATTTTCTACATGAGCAGTGTTGGTTCTGTTTGCTGAAGGAGTTGCACCAAGGGAGCACCCAACTGTAATCACCACTTACTCCTTTTCAGCTGTCTCCAATCATGGTATATTAGTGTTGCATTTGGTCACCTGCCAACTACCATCTTTAGGGAGCTGCAACAAACTGTTTTCATTTATTTCAATTTCCCCATAGAAAATATTACTACTTTTCAGTTACAAAAGAGCATTTTTACTGTTTTCCAGTTAACATGGAAATCAACATGCCCATTTCCTGTATTATCACAATAATACCCTTGAAGGCAGTGAGTTTAATCAATGCTGAAGCCACCTTGGTATAGCATTGACATCTTGTGGAAAGTTGATCACCTGTCTGCAATAATCAAACTGCTGGCTGTTAATTCTGTATACCAGGGGTAGGTAACCTATGGCATGTGTGCCAAAGGCAGCACGCAAGCTCTATTTTCAGTGGCACTCACACTGCCTGGGTCCTGGTCACCAATCTGGGGGGCTCTGCATTTTAATTTAATTTTAAATGAAGCTTCTTAAACATTTTAAAAACTTTATTTACTTTACATACAACAATAGTTTAGTTATATATTATAGTCTTATAGAAAGAGACCTTCTAAAAGCATTAAAATGTATTACTGGCACACGAAACCTTAAATCAGAGTGAATAAATGAAGATCTGGCACACCACGTCTGAAAGGTTACCGATCCCTGCTGTATACCAATGCTACTGGGCATACGCTGGCAATCTGCAGTACTTCACCCCAAACTAGCTTATGTAATTCAGGAGCCTGTGGTCTGGAATCCACCCAGTTTTCATCAGAAAATATATTAATGGGATTTGTGTATTTTCTACATCACTTACCCATGCTGTCAATTATGACAGTCCCTATCAACTCTCACCACAATTGTGGTTTTTGCTCCATGAGTTCCAGCCATCCAAATCCCAGAGAAAACCTGCTTCAATACAGAATTAACCCCACCCCCCACCTCCTCCTCTGATTTATGTACTCAAGTTGTCGCCTCCCACCCCACACTGGAACCCATAAGGGTTATAATCAAACTACTATGTCCCTTTCCATACTCTCTGGGGCCCCTATCCTGAAAGCTTTGCTGAAACCCCTCTTCTGGCCTTCATAAGTGCCCGCCCTCCCCCAGCCAATCTCTCCAAGATCATAATCAGAAGCAAGCTCCCCACAGACCAGGATATATCATCTCAAAGCAGCACCAGAAACAACAGATGCAAAACTACAGGCACATTTCCACTGCTACAATGACCAAAAACCCTCCCCCTCCCCCCCCAAACATAAGATCTGTGGGTCCTACATATGTGATGTACCTCATGCAATGCACTAAATGCCCCAATATTAATTATGTGGGTGAAACCAGACAAACATTAGGCTCTTAAATGAACTCGGACAGGAAAATGATAAAAAAAACAACACCCTAGCACCTGTGGGAGAACCCTTTTCACAAAGCGATCATTCTGTATCTGACCTCTCAGTCCTCATCCTCAAAGGAAACCTCTACAACACTTTCAAAAGACAAGCCTGGGAGCTTGAATTCATAACTTTGTGAGACACTAAAAATCATGGTCTTAATAAAGAGACTGGATTTATGGCTTATTACAACAATCTATATTCCACTAACCTCCCTTTTGTCCTATGATTACAGGGGTGTTAATCTTCACCTTGAATGGTCTCTTAGAATAAGGGCTAAGTACTTATACTAAACTATCTGTTCAATCTTGTATTGAGCTGTGACACTAAGGCCTTGGCTACACTTGCAAGTTACAGCGCTGTAAAGCCTCCCCCAGCACTGTAACTCACTCCCCGTCCACACTGGCAGGGCACTTACAGCGCTGTATCTCCCTGGGTACACTGCTGCAGGTACTCCACATCTCCGAGAGGAATAACAGCTGCAGCGGAGTGGCTACGACTCACGGGTGTGAGTGTAAACGCTTGCAGCGCTGTACTAATCACCTTGTCAAGTGGCCAATCCTCTCCATTGTTGTGACCAGCTGCAGGAATGCGGAAGTGCCGGTTTCAAAGCTCGTACCACAGAGAAAAGCAAACAGTTTGCAGCTTGCTTTGAGTGAGTAAACGAATGAGCAGGGGGCCGGGAGTTCGGAACTTGCAAAATAGAGAGCTGACATGCTCCAAAAAGCACTCTCTCCCCCCTCACACTCCCTGTCATAATCCACCCCCCCCCCCCCCCCCCGTTTTGAAAAGCACGTTGCAGCCACATGACTGCTGGGATAGCTGCCCATAATGCACTGCTCCCAACACCGTTGCAAGTGTGGCCACACCACTGCGCTGGCAGCTGGCAGTGTGGACAGACTGCAGCGCTTTTCCCTACTCAGCTGTACGAAGACAGGTTTACCTCACAGCGTTGTACAGCTGCAAGTGTAGCCAAGGCCTGAGTACCTTTCCCAGTTCTGAGGAAGAGCTCGGTATAGCTCAGAAGCTTGTGTCTCACCAACAGAAGTTGGTCCAATAAAACATACTATCTCCCTGACTAGTATCAGAGAGGTAGCCGTGTTAGTCTGAATCTGTAAAAAGCTTCCACCTCACCATCAACCTCAGCCTGGACCAGTCTACATGGGAGGTCCACTTCCTAGACACCACAGTACAATGAGCGATGGCCACGTTAACACCACCCTATACCGAAAACCCACCGACCGCTACGCCTACCTTCATGTCTCCAGCTTCCACCCCGGACACACCACACGATCCATCGTCTACAGCCAAGTGCTGAGGTACAACCGCATCTGCTTCAACCCCTCAGACAGAGACCAACACCTACAAGATCTTCACCAAGCATTCTCAAAACTACGATACCCACACAAGGAAATAAAGAAACAAATCAACAGAGCCAGACGTGTACTCAGAAGCCTCCTGCTACAAGACAGGCCCAAAAAAGAAACCAACAGAACTCCACTGGCCATCACCTACAGTCCTCAGCTTAAACCTCTCCAATGCATCATCAGTGATCTACAACCCATCCTGGACAATGATCCCTCACTTTCACAGACCTTGGGAGGCAGGCCAGTCCTCGCCCACAAACAACCCGCCAACCTTAAGCATATTCTCACCAGCAACCACGCACCGCACCATAACAACTCTAACTCAGGAACCAACCCATGCAACAAACCTCGATGCCAACTCTGCCCACATATCTACACCAGCAACACCATCACAGGACCTAACCAGATCAGCTACAACATCACTGGCTCATTCACCTGCATGCCCACTAATGTTATATATGCCATCATGTGCCAGCAATGCCCCTCTGCTATGTACATTGGCCAAAGTGGACAGTCACTACGCAAGAGGATAAATGGACACAAGTCAGATATCAGGAATGGCAATACACAAAAACCTGTAGGAGAACACTTCAACCTCCCTGGCCACACAATAGCAGATGTAAAGGTAGCCATCTTACAGCAAAAAAAACTTCAGGACCAGACTTCAAAGAGAAACTGCTGAGCTCCAGTTCATTTGCAAATTTGACACCATCAGATCAGGATTAAACAAAGACTGTGAATGGCTATCCAACTACAGAAGCAGCTTCTCCTCCCTTGGTGTTCACACCTCAACTGCTAGCAGAGCACCTCACCCTCCCTGATTGAACTAACCTCGTTATCTCCATACTGATTTATACCTGCCTCTGGAAATTTCCATTACTTGCGTCTGATGAAGTGGGCATTCACCCACGAAAGCTTAGGACCCTCTGTTGCTTTTTATCTCCCTGACCTGTCTCTAATATCCTGGGACCGGCACTGATACAAAACACTGCATACTCTCTACAACGCCAATTTATTTTCATATATGGGCAAAGTTTCTATTTGTGCCGATAATTGCATGATGCCCTTGGCTATCTAGCACACACTCACGTTGTAGCATAGTTTCCATAGCAAGGATAATTGCATTACACTCACTATTAGCTCAAAGCCACCTTTTGCGTTCAGAAGGAGTTTCATGTTGACAGCGTTCAGATTGCTGCTTAGTCTTTGTAGATGCCAAGTTGTTTGATTTTTGTGCATGATATAGGTAGTGAACTGTAAGACTGAAAACTAAACTTAGTACACCTATGCAGGACATAAACGTAGTTAGGCAGGTACTTATTTTAAAGTTACCTGATATCCGTAGGAAGGAGTGTTGAATAACCCAAATTTGTAAAGTGAGTATTTTAGACTTTTTTTTAAACACACACACGTTCCCTCAGGCGAGGGGCTCTGTGTCCCCCCCGTTTCCCCTCTAAAGGACTATAGAAGAGTGGCTAGGGTTGGTGTAGCAGTGCTCTCTGGTGTAGCACCCCTGCTGATAGTCACTCCAGTCCTATGTTGCTCTTCCCGTGACTCAGCCCTCCAGCCACATCTCACATTAATTCCATTCCTTCCAGCATAACAAAGACCAACAATTAAGTCTAATGTCCTTACAAAATATCTTTGTGCCCAACTCTGAGCCCTATGGTCCTTGCACTCACTTGGCTCAGAGCTTTCCAATGTCCCTATCCCCTTATATCAGGGAGCTACATGCCACCTTCTCTGGTGACTGGTTGGGGAACACAGGACCTCCTGCTCCTCTGGGCTCCAGCCTGGGGACCCTGTAGTCTGTCTATTCAAACGTGCCCCTGCTATTTCCCTGGGCTTCTTTTGCTATAACCTTTTACCAGGCTTTCTCCCCACAACCTCTTCAGATTCACCCTTCTCCTAGGGCTAGGACTTGTAGGTCTCTCCCCTGGAATCCCCTAACAAACTCTCAAACCATTAAAATATAAACATAAACCCACATCTGCCCTCCTTGGGCTTTACCTTACATCTGTCTTAATTTTCCCCTCTGTTCCCTGACTGAATGCCTCCCAGGGACCTCTCCCTGTAAGTCCCCATCTTGTGCTTTTATGAGGGCTCATCACCAAAAGCCTGTTCCATGTCACTTGTGGCCGATTTGGCAGCCTTCTCTACTCAGGTGAGGATACCAAGGCTTCCTCCTAGACATGTATTCTTCAGGTGCTCAGTGGACACACAGTGATAGCACCTTCTGGGCGTCTCTGCTTGTACAGGAGACTTGGGATGAGTAACAGGGGAATGGGGAGGTGACCGCCCAGCCTCCTTTTTCCCAGGGGTAAAACGGTGATTCTGCTTTCCACCAACCCTGCACCCCTCTGCCAGTGGTTTATGTTTAATTGCACTTGTGAGTGCTCAAAAGAGTCTGCAAAACAAGCTAATTCACCCACTGCATCCACCTTTTTGTCCCACAAATACTGTTTTACATTATCACTGCACATATTCAGGAATTGTTCCTGAGTAACCAGACCACACATTTCTTACAAGCTTGTAATGCCTTTTCCCTCACCCACTTGTTTAACAAATCTCTCATTTCATTTACATAGGCCACATTACTTAATCCAGATCCCCTTTTAAGACTTCTGAATTTAACCCTGTAGGTTTCAGATGTAATCTGAAACTGTTCCAAAACCAGTTCCTTAAATTTACCATAGTTTGAAGCATCAGCAATAGGCATCTTACTGAATATGTCCAGAGCTCTCCCAGTCAATTTTGCAACCAAAGTGGTCATTTTTTGATCTTCGGGAATCGCATGGAGAGTGCACAGACTATCAAAAGTGACGAAATATTCAGCAATATCACTGGATTCATCATACTGTGGGAACACCTGCTCTCATTTGTGGATTTTGGGGGAGGTGGAGCCAGCTGCTGAAGGGTTCTGTCTCTTCCACTCCATTTCAGCCAGTTCATGCTTCTGGATCTCAATTTGGGCCTGTATTTCTCTGTCTTTTAATTCCAGGGCTTACTGCCTCTCTTCTTGAGCAACTTGTTGGGCTAATCTCTGGGCACAAAAAGCTGCTCACTAAAGTTTATACATTTTTAACTCTGCTGAATACCCACTAAAATAGACAAGAGGATGATTTCTTCTGCTGCTAGATAGTTGGTGATAGCGTAAGTAGGCAGAATATGATTTTTATTTTTTCATAATTTTGATGGATAGTATCAATGTTCTGGGGTTTTTCAGCTTTTTTTTTTAATCTATTTAAATGTTCACAGTTGCAGGAAATTATGGCACATCAGACAATAACTATTTAATGACAGTAGATTTTGAGATTTAAAAAGTTAAAGCTTTATAACTGCTAAACCACAAATTAGGGAGACAAGGTGGGTGAGGTGAAATCTTGGACTAATTTCTGTTTGGTAAAAGAGACAAACTTTCGAGCTTACATAGAGCTCCTCTACAGATCTGGGAAAGATACTTGAGTGTCACAGCTAAATACAAGATGGAACAGATTGTGTTAACTCCTTATGCTAAACATGTTGTAAGAGACCATTCCAGGTGAAGAGGGCAGTTAACATCTCCGCAGTCACAAAATAAAAAAAGGGGGTTAGTGAGTTACAGACAGGACTGGCTTTAGGCCTATTCCCCTGAATCGGGCCCCGCGCCTAAGGGGGCCCCACACCCTAAAGAAGAGCACCTAACTTAAGCGCCTTTTTAATTTTTACTCACCTGGCGGCACTCCGGCGGCGGGTCCTTCCCTCGCTTTGGATCTTCGGCGGCATTTCGGCGGCGGGTCCTTCAGTGCCGCGGAAGACCCGGAGCAAGGACCCAGAGCGCTTCCAGGTGAGTCATCCCTGCTGGGGCCCGTCGAAATTATTCGAATCGGGCCCCGCACTTCCTAAGGCCGGCCCTGGTTACAGATTGTCATAAGTAGTCATAAATCCTGTGTCTTTGTTAAGTCCATTATTTTTAGTGTCTAGCAAAGTTATGAATTTAAGTTTCCAGGCTCATCTTCTAAAGGTGTTTTGAGGATGAGGACTGAGAGATCCGATATGGAATGCTCACTTTGTGATAAGCGTTCACCTATGGGTGATTATGTGTGACAACGCACCTTTTTGGTCACATCAGGGCTCAGCTTTTCTCCCTCTGGCATTAAGGGAGCCTGGGGTAAATCAGTCCCACTCGGGAGGTTTAATATTTCATGCTGGTTTATTTACAGTATTTTACAGGGTAGGTCCATGGGCTTTTTTAAATATATATATATATATATATATATATTACATTTCCTAATTCCCACTGGAGTTAGGAACAAACACAAGATTTCCCCTTATAAGGAAAAACAACTTTTTATCTGAGAAGCCTTTTGCCCTCACTGCACACAACCCTTCTGCAGCTTGCTTCTCATACCTCCTTTCTTTTCTTGCTCACTGGAAGAGGTTTTTAAAGGTCATAGGCTGCCCTTAATTAGACTCAGGTGCCTCTTTCAGTTCATAGGAAAAAAGGCTTTAACCATTCCAAAACTGATACACCTGCCTTCAACCACGCTTACAGAACTGTCAGTTCTGACTTTGTCGCTTACGTCAAATTGTCAGCATCACATGTCAAAATATACAAAGTAAATATCCTTAAATCAAACTCTAAATTCTCAAGCAGCATTTTCTTACTTTGCCTAGCTGTAAATTTTGATTTATATTGATGGGGGGAATTCTTTGGTTTGTGTGTGTATGGTGAACTTGATATTTACAGATTAAAAATCTAATCCTCCCAAGCCTAGATTTAAGGCAACTAGATGCATTTTCAAAGATGAGAATAAGGATTTAGACATAGAGGGTGAAATCCTGGCCCCATTGGAATTGATGTGAGTTTTGCTATTGACTTTAGAAAAGCCATGATTTCACTCCAGAAACTATCTGAACCTTATCTTCCCTCAGGCTCCCTATATGCCAGTGAACACCATGCTTAAAAAAATAGCTTGCAATGGATTAACCATTATGTTTTGCTGCTGAAGGGGGAGAATGCTATATAGCCTTTTCTGGTGTGTTCTTCCTGTTCATGTGACCCAGGACTGTCTATTGCAAACCCTTAGTCACTTTGTGTTGGCACCATCCAAGGACTGGCGTTCATTTTCAATTAAATTTAAGGAATAACCTTCTTCTGACTTCACATGTTAAAACACTTGATGACTGGACTGAAGACTTCTTTAACTATTCTGACAAAAAAGCAATAGTTCCTTTTACTGGACAGACATAAACAATTGAGCCTCACTATCTAAGAATGTCTGCACAATGTGTCAAGAGCTGGGGAAAGCTAAGTGTTGTTCTACCTAAATGTTACCCAGAAATGTAGTGTGTTTCTTGAAACCAGTAGAACTCCAAATTCTCCTGGACTTGACATGTAAATACTGCCAGAGGCCAGGGTTGTAATATTCTGGGCCTGACGAATTTATAAATAGAAACTAATTTAGGGTGTCTTATGTCTCCTAAGTAAAGTGACAGTCCTTGTTTTTCATATGATGTCCTAGGAACTTGTTTAGGGGCAAATGAAATGTATCAGTTTTTCATTTCACAAATCAAAACATTTGATTTATTTTTAAAACTAGAAAATGTTTGCCCAAGGCATTTTGCTAGAGCAAGTAGAATTTGCTGTTTACCAGATACAAACAATCCAATGGAACAAGTGTTCAGTGTGCTGGACAGCATTTGGAGTGAAGAGAAAAGTCAATTCAATGTGGACATGAGCAAAACAGCAGCTTTGATAAAAGTGAATATTAACAATGTTTGTTCAGTATTTCATTATCAATTCACTCACAACATGAAATCACTTGAAAAAAATCTACCATTATGTCATCACAAAATGTCCTGTTTTTAGGCTTGCAGGGGTGGGGGGTGTTTTGTGATTTGGAAAATATAGCCACCTTACTCCTGGGACATTGTTTTAGTTCAAAAGGTCGCTTTTCTCACCTTTGCCCTCTTGAACTGAAGCACTGCGTCAGAGAGATCCAATGACTGGCCAATGGAATTTCAAGCGATAAAATAGCATGCAATGTCAGTCTCTCATCGCCCATCATCGATGAAAGATATCTTTTAATGAGCCTGAACTTCGAAAAGCTGCACTCACGACTGTGACTGGCAGCATGAGCAGAATCCTCAAACCTATCCACACATTAGGAAAAGTGTCCTTACGCTCTGCATCATGAACAAATTGGAGAACTTGCAGTGGAGAGTGCTTCCCATTTGGCAAAATGTGATGGATGTTGTCCAATTTGACAGAGGTGTTTATCATTAATGTCCAAACATTCGCCAAGTGTCAGCGTGTGGTGAAGGTCTGTACAAGTATTCCAGAGTGTTTTCCTATCCACCAGCAGCTTACTAAGATCATACAAAAAAACCCAGGTCTTTTCATGGTGCTTCATTTGTCCAAACCTTTCTTCGATAGACACTCAAGTAGTGTCAATGAGCAAGCAAAAAAACACCCTTTTTGAATTTTTCTTCTGAGTTTACCATCATCTCATCTCTACCCTTGTAACCAAACTATCTCTTCTTGCAATGAAAATGAGTTTCCTTGAAGACAGGCTCAACTCCTAAGTTTTCTGCCATTTCTTTGGCAGCAGTGATGGTACCTTCAAACCCATTTTCTCTGGAGGCCACAATGAAATCAAGGCAGATTCTCATCAAAGTAATAGTGGTTTCCACATCCATCAAACTGAGTTTGTAATGCCTTGCTTACAACATTTACTTGGAACAGAGATCGTGAGACTAGAAATTTGAAGTCAGTGATCTGGTTTGCCAGGCTTTGCACCTTGTGTCGGATTCTGGCCTCATCTTTATTCGACTGCACCAGTTCCATCAGGCATCATAAACCTCAGTCACTTGGTACCTCACTGGCCTTATGCTGTCAAGTGGCTCTCCCAGCAAGTGTCACTTAGCTGCTTCATAGTCAGATTTGTAACATTGTCCAGGAAGATCTTCCACCTGATAGTTGATGCTGAAAACAGGACGTATATCCTTTTGCAGTACTCTGAAGAGATCTACTGAATCTAAAGAAGATGACGCTGTACCTGACACAACCAAGTTGAGGGAATGGCAGCCACAAGGCATGAAGAAAGTTCTTGGATCCAGCACAAGGATCCTTGCCTGGTAAACCACACCCCAAGCCCAGCACCCCAGGCATGTTGCCTGGGTCACCTGCCCCTAAATCCAGCCCTGTGCATTACAACATATTAATGGTGATAATTTAAAAATTACTAAACTCTAATTTTAAGATAAAAATGTCAAAATGGAAATAATTTTTTTCAGAACAATGTTTCAGTTGACCCAATTTTTCCCCCAGAAATTTTATTGTGTAGGAAATTTCAACTCTTTGTTCCAATTAGAACAAAAAGTATTAGAAATGTTATAATTTCTCATAGAATGGAAATTCGGAGTTTTGACCAGTCTACTGAACATATAGTACCGTGACCGGTCTCTGTGCCTGTCATGAATAAAACTCAATTGATGGGACAGTTCAGAATCCCACTAGGCATAATCTCCATTGTGAGAGAGTGTGTGACATTGTCCATTCCTCCCAAAGATTCATTCCCAGTTCCCACTTGATATTATTTAAACACTTTCAGTCATGACCCTAACAATCTATATGTATGAGGGTGAGAATCTGTGCTGCACCGAAGAGGCACAGCACAAGCCTCATAGCACAGGAGGAGGTAGGGCTAAGTTGACTTTAAGCAACATTTGTGTGTCCTACTTCTGGGTTGCTATGGGAACTGGAAAGGTTTGTCATACTTTAGGCAGCCTTAGGGGCCAGTTTAACTTAAGTCAGCCTCCCAGGACTACCCTATGCGTTACAGCACTGCCTAGAATTTCAGTCCTAGCCCTGCCCCCAGCCTGCCCTCTATGCAGGGGTTTGCAAATGGGTCCTCGGAAAGCAGCCCTATGGCCATCCACCACAGTGCCTGCACTAAGAGAATCTTCCTTTGGCCAGAATTGGGACTTCTTGAGCCCCTTTATGTCACTCTGGCTCTCCTATCCTTTGTAAAGGGGACAGAGCAGGGGTGAGGATTTCACCACGTCTCTTTGGATGTTTATGGACAACTCAAGGGGGGCTCTTAACAGTTTTCCATCATAAAAACTGCATATTTCACTTCTGTGAAATACTGCCGAAAATAATTGCTGTAAAAGCCAAAACATTGCCATTTTCACACTTTATGGCAAAGTGAAGTGAGCCAAGCATTTTGCACCACTGTGTCTGTACCAGCCACCTGGCCTGAGCGTCTTTTTAAGAACAAAGAAAATAAATGACAATTGATTACACCAAGTTGGATGTATGAAACTTGCCACCAGGAGAGATCCACCAGATCCTGGCTGGCTGGCTCATCTCCATCTCAGACTGGAGAAGAGAGAAACAATTTCTTCGTTGTTCATGTTGACTTAGTTACTTACATCACAGTAACAAACACAAGGCAGACCATCATTTAATTCAGGAACATCCAACAGATATGAAACATTTGGGCTCTGGATAGGAGAGATGTGGGTGCTGACCTTCCATGGTAGGCGAGCAGCCTGCTGGTGAACACCTCAGCATGATGGTAGCAATAAAGAGAACTAGAGGCTCAAAGGAGAAATGGTGGCACGAGAGCAATGCTGAGGGGAAGTTTAGACTCTGTCGATTGATTGATTGTCTTTGGAGTAAATAATGTAATACGTGTAGGTCTTTTCCATGCCTAATTTCTGTGAGTTGGGACTAAATGTTAAAAGGAAGAACACGCGTCTTGGTGAGGGAAAAGAGGCCATCCTACTGTGTAACTATTGTAAGTTTTTCGTTATTTAAATACTGTATACGTTGTCCGCTAACTCCTCCCTTCATGATCATAACAATTTTCAAAGCGACTACTGATCCCATTTAGCTGGGGCCCCTGTAGCCCTAATGACTGGTTTATTTGTTCGTTTCTTGTTTTAAAATTTTGTGATTCCTATAATGTGGGTAATTATTGCCTGTCAGTGGTAGTTAATGCAGTAAGTGCTGGTATGGCTTGCAGTAATATATCATACATCTAGGCAACTAAAGGAAAATGTAATATTAAATAAGGATAGGTTACAGTAGAATTTGAAACCAGAATCCAATATTGCATGCATCATTTGACAGCAAATCATGTCAAATAAGGCAAATAATTCTAAATAATCATCATTTATGTAACCAAGAAAGTATGGATCTGCTGTGGCGGTACTGAGAAGTTAGAGCTTTTATTTGTGCGGGAGACAGGCTGGATGATCTATGATTATTAGTGTCGAATAGAAAGACACATTTCATGAACATCCATGTGTACCATTTTTTATCCTGAGGTTTTCTCCTCTCTTGATGACTGGCAGACTTCTCTGTTCATCAGTCTTTTTATTAATGTGCTTCTAGATATCCAACAACAATTGCCCTCATTGGTGTTGCATGTGGTGAATGTCAGCACAAAATTTGGCCCATTGAGTGTATGGGCATATCTGTCTTTGAAGAACTTGAGGTATATTGCATGTGAGGAGGCAGTGGATTGACGTGTGTGTGTGTTTGTACACATTTAAAATTTAAAATGTTTCTACATAGGGATTTTTTCTTTTCATTGCAAATGTGATACTTTATCCTTTACTTTTTTATGGATTTAAATTACTTTTATAATAAACTTACTTTCATTTTCAATAACATTTCTGATCAAGAACTTTGCAAAATTATGGTGTTTGTCCAGTGATTAGAGCTGGAGAGGAGAAAACCTGGGCTCTCTTCCTGATCTTGACACTGATTTATTGTGTGACATTGAACATGCCACTAAATCTGTCAGGGCCTCAGTTTCCCTGTTTATAAAATAAGAATAGCGGCCTCATAGTGATGATGTAAGATTAATTCATGTTTGTAAAGTGCTTTGAGAGCCTCATAAAAAGGTGGTGATATATGTTATAAGTGAAAAGTATAATCAGATGTTTTGAGTTATTTTAGAGACATCTTTTCTTCCAACCCATAAAGTAAATCCAAGCACTCAAAGATATCATTTGTCTACTGATAAATGACTTAAAAAAAAATCCTAAAAGTGGAATGTGTTGGTTTATGTAAGAACAGTATTGGGGGGGGGAGGTTCTTAAAGTACAGCCTGAGCCATTATTGATTTTTCTGAGTGCCCTTTAAGAAAGAATGTCTTGATTCTCTCTGTCTGGTTGTTCCTGTGCAGCCACAGCTCTAAGCATAAGTACCAAAGCTCACTTTTTATTTCTCTTTCCTCATCTCTAAAGATTCCACATTTGGGGGGTGGGAAGTCTTTCTTCCAGAAAAGTAGCCAGTCCTCTAGGAAATGTTCAATGGCATTCTGCACAAACCATTGCCATTGTGCTTCGTTATTCAGGTGACAATGGTATAGCTTTGGGGGGGGGGGGGTTCTGCATATTGTAACAGATCCCTATGATAAGGTAACACAAAGATAAGGCAACTCTGGTTTTAACTTGGATAGGAGCTCAAATTCAGGTCTAAAGGAGAACTCAAGCTGCAGTGCCAGTTAAAGTATCAGAATTGCCTCGTCTTTATTGCTATTTTTAACCTAAATTAGCCACTTGGGTTTGCTAACCCGAATTAAAGATTAAGAATACATTTCTTTTTATTTTTCAAGGAAGGCATATCTTTACTGTGATTCTCTGTCTACAAGATAGTGGAGCAAGAGTAATGCATATTTTCTTTCAAAGCACAACCATTAGAGCCAGATTCTGATCTTGGTTAGGAAGCCTATATTGCTTTGTATTTTGTAGAATCGGCTGCTGTGCATCTAGTCTATCTTCCATGACATGCGTGCATATCTGAGATTAGAATCTAGTTCTCTAAATTGTTTCCTTCAAATGCAGTATACTGCACTTAAAAAAACCATTGAAGAAAATGCCTTAAGTAGCTTTACTTGTGTGTCCACTATTCTGTATTGTCTGCCACTCCGTAATACTAAAGAGACAAGGTGAGTGAGTTAACTGAAGGTTATGTAACGGAAGTCAGTGTACCTTAGGTCAATTTACAGCGGTGTCTACACAGCGCTGAGTTGATAGGAGATGGTCTCCCACTGACTTACCTTACTTTTCTTGGGGAGCTGGAGTACAGGAGTCGATGGGAGAGCGCTCTGCCATCGACATAGCGGGTCTTTACCAGACCTGCTAAATTGACACCGCTGCATCGATCACAGCAGTGCCGATCTAGCTGTAAGTATCGACAAGCCCTTTTATTGGACCAACTTCTCTGTTTGTTAGTGAGAGAGAGACAAGCTTTCAAGCCACTCAGAGGTCTACCCAGACCTGAAGAAGAGTCCTGTGTGGCTCATAAGCTTGTCTCTCTAACCAACAGAAAAACCGATCCAATAAAAGATAGCACCTCACCCACCTTCTCTCTGATATTCTGGGACTGACAGGGCTATGACTACACTGCATACTTCGTAATACAGTCTTAGAAACTTGAAATTGAAATATATGTCCCCAAGTTTGAGTCCGTTCTCCTCTTTGTTACATCTGTGCAATGGCATTGAGATCTAGGGGTGTGGAGGAAATAAAGGATGGCAGAATCTGACTATTAGTTTCCTTCATTTAACAAATGTTGATTTACCCCTACCCCTCAATCACCTACATTAGCATGTCTCCTAGCTCCCGTCATTGTTTTGGTCATTTCCTTTATATGTTACCCATTCCTTAATAATCTCAATACAACATAGTAAAAATTGAGTTTCTTAGTTAATTTGTACTCTCTCTGCTTGCTGAGTAGAGACATTTCTTATCAAATTGTAATAAGGGTAGAGATCAGCAAATATTTGTAACAAATTATTTATCTGTTAAATTTTGTCTTTCTTTTCACAGAATGTTTGTGAGTAGATTGAAACTCATAATGAATCATATGTTTCTTCACACATTTTCTTATACAATTTGCTCAAAAACAGCTTCTTGTGAGCATTTTTTAGTTGCATAAGGCAATGGGAGTTAGGTACCTAGGCACTCTTGAAATTCAAACGGAGTGCCTAAATGCCTTTAAAAATGTGACCCAAGGTCCTTTTGAAAATGGGATTTAGGTTCCTAAATCACATAGGTGCATCTGAAAATTTTACCCAGTGTGAATTGTGAACTTGACAGTTAAATATACAATGTGGAATGTGCTTTGGAAAGCTATTTTTCAAGGATTCCTTCTGTTAGTAAGGCTCACATTTTGATCATTTAAATTAAGTTTTGAATTTTGAACAAATATTCACAGAAAATGTTTTCCGCTGTGACATAACAGTGCCAACCCCCTGGTGAGTTTGTGTTCTAAGTCCCCCTCTGCGCCAATTTACAAAGGAGATGAGTTGTTACAGGCTCCGGCTACAGAAGGCTTGTCTCTTTAGGATAAACTGTAGTTGCTCGTGCTTTTAGTTCTGGACGTCCCCACTTCAATCCCTGGTATTTCAGCCATGAAGCCACCACCAGAGTTGCTCCCCATAAAAAGTAAATGTTGTTTTTGTGGTCCAAGTATCACATATTTAAGTATCTGACTGTTAAGCCAGGAGCCCACAATTTTAGGTGCCTTGACCGCTCCCTTAAAGACAGACTCAGGTCACTTACGCTTTTTTCATTGAATCCCTTGGCAGCAGCAGTCTGAAATTCGTGCTGCTTAGCACTAACACAAAATGTATAGGCTTGAACAGTCTCTCTCAGATCTCTCAAACATGAGATCCTGGCATGGATTTTAGTGGTGGGGAGAATCCTTAACTCAGCCATGTGCAGTTCAGATCTCCTTAACCCAGGAATACTGAGATTCCCATAACAAGCACCCCTTCTTGACTCTTTCTCAATATACATCTTTAACTGAGGCATTGGAGGAGACGAGTAAGTGGAAAATTCTAGCAGTCATGAGAAAACTCATGTGAAATGGTCAAGTGCCACACTTACCCCAGCTGGCACAGGCAGGCGCACATCGTGATGCTCACCGTGCACTAGATGGGTTTCATTCCTTGTGGGTGGGCAGGGCTTATTTCCCTCCCTTGGAGATTCCAGGGTTCCTTAGGGCTTGTCTACACTACCGCGGTAGTTCGACGGCTGGCAATCGAACTTCCGGGTTCGATTTATCGCGTCTGGTGTGGACGCGATAATTCGAACCAGGAAGTGCTCGCCGTCGACTGCGGTACTCCACGTCAGCGAGAGGAGTACCGCGGAGTCGACGGGGGAGCCTGCCTGCCGTGTGTGGACCGCGTCTGAACCGCGGTAAATTCGAACTAAGGTATGTCGACTTCAGCTACGTTATTCACGTAGCTGAAGTTGCGTACCTTAGATCGAATTGGGGTGTTAGTGTAGACCAGGCCTTAGGAGCCCTTGCAGTACAGATTGGTGCAGGGATAGAGCAAACGTGCACATACCCTAGCTTCCTGGTGCACACCTCCTCTCTGGCTGGCACCACTCAGTTTGAAGACAGCAATGCCCAGCTAGTGGCTACCCACAGTGCATGTGAGCTTGTGGCCACCCTGTACCCTGTTTTAAGTTGGCAGAAGCAAGCAAAGAAAAATTCAGCCCTGTAACTTTACTGAACCAAGCTTCTTCAAATGTGATTTTCTCCCACAATAAGGACTACTGAACAAGTAAGCTTGATGTTTGTAGCTTCATCCTTTTTTTCTGAGTAACCCAAACAGAAAATAAAATTGTGGTTTGGAACATATGAACAAATTATGGCTTTTTTCCGTGATTGTGTAACTCAAAAATAGCTCAGCTGGTTTTGTTCATACCTTTTCAAATAAATTCACCTTCAGGCTAGGGCCAAGCATGGGGAAAGTGTCAGCCCAAGAAGAGCTGGTTTGACAAAGGTCTGAGCAACTAAGGAGGAGTTAAATGTTGTTGTTTGGAACACTGCATTACAGTAAAACATCAGTTACGAACTGACTAGTCAACCACACACCTCATTTGGACCAGAAGTATGCAATCAGGCAGCAGCAGAGACCAAGGAGGAAAAAAAGCAAATACAGTATAATATTGTATTAAACGTAAACTATTTATAAAAAAGGAAATGTAGCATTTTTGTGCTGCATAGTAAAGTTTCAAAGCTGTATTAAGTCAATGTTCAGTTGTAAACTTTTGAAAGAACAACCATAACGTGTTGTTCAGAGTTACGAACATTTGAGTTACGAACAACCTCCATTCCGAGGTTTTCCTAACTCTGAGTTCTACTGTAATTATAGCTCCCACTATGAGCAGAAAGTATAGTATCCACGACCTTCCCTCTCATCCCCCCTCCCCCCACACACACTTTTTCTCTCTTGTGAAGCTATCCATCAAAGAAACAATGACAAGTTAGTTTAGAACAAATACTATTTAATTGTATTAACCTTCCCTATATGTTAATACTACTTTGTTTTTCTTTGTAAATTAATACAATTTTTACAGATCTACTAAATTGTATTGCATTTGTTTGCTTATGTACTAGCTAATAAAAATAATTCATGCCTTCTAGCTCCAATTTCATTGGTAAAATTCAAAACCTTACTGCCAAAAAAATGTAAATGACCTTTCCAGTGACCTACAGTACAAAAATCAACTCCTTCAAATTAGAGAGATGGAGACCCAAAAAAAAAAGCCCATAGTCTCCAAGGCAGATAAACTGCATGGGGACAAGCAGAGCACCATTTTGAGGGCAGCATTTGGCCAAACTAATCTAAGAATGCACAGAGGAAATCTTTGCCCGACTGAAGTCAATGGCAAAACCCCCATCGATGTCAATGGAGCCAGGATATTACTCCACAGATCTAATCATGAGCACTTAGGAAAGTTTCTTCATTTTTGTACTAACTTACCTACCAATTTTAATCAGTATTTTAATGGGGAAATTACCGTATCACCTCTATAATATCTCCCTTTGCAGATCATCTAAACCCCAATTTGCTTAATTAAAGGTCCCCATTGAGTTAGCCCAACTTCCTGCTGAATTGGTAGACATTCTGTGGCTTCTGCATCAAGCAAGGGCTTTTTTATTTGACAGAGTCCATAGTTAGCAATGTGACTTTGCTAGCTATGGCATGCATTTAGCCTAAGGCACATCTCTTGAAAATTAATATTTTTTTCTTATTTAACTCTTGACCAGATCTGAGGTCAGCAAATCACTCAGCGAGAAGGGATGGGGATTTTTGGTTTCATTTTCTTAGGTGGGGGGGGAATGCAACTGATCATCTCTAGAGGTGGAACTTCTTTTTATCAGTGAAATACACTTTGTATTAATCTTCTTTCTCTTCCCTTTCACTTCAGTCTCTTGTGACTAGGAAAACTACACCAACCGTCTAGCTAAAAATCCACTTTAAAAAAAAAAAAAGTTTCTCCTCCCATCCCAACCCTATCATATTAAATGGACTCATTCAAATGTGGATCACTTTTATTGCAATTTGACATACACTTTCTCCATTGTTGTAGGATATGACAGTGTGGTCACTTCTGTTTCACATCCCCCAGGGTAGTAGAAGTAATTTATAGATAATTTATTTATCCTAGATTGGACAAGTGAGTCAATGGTGCAGCCAGGATTAGCATTCACAACTTCCTGAATCTCAGCCCTATACTTATTCTTCTGGGCCAGCAGTGTCCACACTTTCTTGGTTCATATACCACCACGTTAAAAACTTGTTGTGAAGTGAACTGATGGAACATCAAGATTGCCTACCGTAGTTTGGGAAGCCCTGCTCTAGGTTATACACTCTCCATCTCTATTATGTAGCTTAAAGTTGAGAGGCAAAACACACATTTTGGCCATAATCCAATACTGGATATACAAGATAAAAGCTTCCCTGTCAGTGGGAGTTCAGCAAATGGGCACCATTTGCAGTGAACAAACTGTTTATGCAGATAAGTAAACATCTTCTGTTAGTATGTATGTCACCTGCCAAAACACTATACACTCCCGCTTCTAGTGCACGCTGCACTTAAACCTCTATAGGTGATGCAAATCTCAAAAGGGGCTGTTAGGCACTGGAGATAGGGTTTGGACATCTGAACAATCCCCTGCCAGTACCAAGAGAGGGGTAGGAATAGTGCAGCCTAGCCAGCATAGCCCTCTCAAAGGCCTGGAGTAAGTGTTTGTTCAGCAGCAGACCCTTCTATATAGCCAAGTGAGGGGACAACACTGAAGTGAACCACAGCACGGGAAGCTAAATCTTCCAGGATGACAGAGGAATGCGATCCATAGGAATAAGTCCTTTTTATAGACAAGTTTGACTGAATTTAGGATGATGCAAGTTGTCTCCTATGCCAGCTGATCCAGCAAAGGAAAGTACAAAGTTACGCACCCCCATGTAATGACCTATACGACAAGAGGTATCCACAGTTGTTCCAGAAACACGCATCAGTGCTTTTTTTGGTTCATTGGGCCTTCATCCCTCACATCCAACTGCATATTCAGACCCTACTAATCTCTCCCTATAGGATCTGGAGAATAATCCCAGAGCGACCAGGACCCAGCAATCTGGAATGACTGAGCCAGAATTGACTCACATTGCAGACAATCTATAAATGTCACCCATTTATGCTGGCCCCCTATATGCTATGATGCAGGCACTAGAAGTTTTGGGGCCAATCCTGGACACAAGCACAAAACTGTAGAATGCAGCGGGCAGAGCATTTTCATACATAGGGCCCCACCTGGGGAAGACTTGGTTAGAGGTGCTTAAACTGAGCCAAAGCCTGACCCTCTTCAGGGGGGCCTTTCCCCATCAACACCAGCCCCACCTACATCAAAAATGTAGACAGGAGCAGGAAGAGCTTGAGCATATGGTAAATCCAGGATATAAGAGAGAGAGAAAACCTGACCTTTTCCTCCCCCACAACCAGAAAACCTGCCTAGGGTGGGAGCTGGAGGAGAGAGGGAGTGTGTCTTGATTTATATTGCCTATAGCCTTGTATGGCATACAAATACCATGGTGATAGGGCCTTGCCGATATTCAACATGGAATAGCAAACCATCAGCTGTCCCTACCCTGAAGAATGTTAAACTTATGTTTTCTTCTATGGATTAAAAGCATGCACAGCCCAGAGACACTAAAGCAACAGAGACGTGATATAGGAGGAGGGGAATAGAGATGGATTTGCTTTGCCATAGAATGTGAGAAAGCATCTGAGCAATGGACTAAATGACCGATGCTGTGACATCAGGATGCCAGAAGTGGGCCCACGTAATTGCTGTCCTAAGGGCACCCATGCCAGGAAATATGTAAAGCAAAGGGGCGGAGAGAGCATATCACCCACCTATCGGTCAAACTATAGCCTCTGAAGTACCTGTGTGCCACAACAGTCTTTTTAGTTGCCCCTGGGTAGGGAATGGGAGATTAGAAGGATATGTAAAAAGGGGTCATCAGGCCAAGGTATCAGAGAAGCTGTGATGCATGTTATATGGAGACACACTCTCCTCAATATCACATGGGCATGCTACAGCTTCTGTCTCCATTTGGGGAGGCAAATGGCATACCAACATGGCAGGCTGATGAAGTCCCAAATTGTGTAACCACCACCTTGGTGAATTATGTCTAATGATCTGAGCTAGATAGACCCAGAGGGGAATGTTAAATGTGGCACAGAGACAATCACACAGTGTGTAACCGGGTTACATCCATTGTTGCCTGCCAAATCCCGAAATCCATTTTCAGAACAGACGTTTTCTTATGAAGAATAAGAAGGATTACAGATCCGCAGTCCCCAGAAATACTGACTAGTAAGGACTGTGGAGAAGGGGCAGATGGCTGATGCTGAAATCCCTTATACACATTGCTCCCCAGACCCATTTCAATCGCCTCTTCACTAGCAAACAGTATCCCCCCACCACCACTTAGTGCCGTCATCCTATTATAATATCCCATTCCTCATATAGTACTATCCTGATACAAAACATGCCCTCCGTGCTCTCACCCGCACAACAGGATCCTGGCACTCACCTAAAAACACAACACCCTAACAATGTGTCAGGAGAAATACCCAATGGGGTGAGGGAATCCTGCCATTGTTCGTGGCCATAGCCATGCAGATGTGATGCACATGTACACACATCACAAATATCACCTCTGCAGCTACATTCGACTGCCCTCAAACTAATGACTAAAATAACTTAAAACCAAAGCTTTTTATAATGTGATATAAAAAAAAATATCAGCACAGCACTACTGTCAAGCACCAGGCAGTATAGGGGTATGGTTGGTGAGGTGGGCATAGCCGAGTGGTCCTTCTTTGTCTATGATGGGCGTGAGAGCATTACAGCTGATTTATATTGTTACCCAGTGGTGGGTAACAAACCACTTCTGCTTCTGCCCACTACCTCTCTACCCTGTCGCTTGGGGATTTTGTGCCTCAGGGCTGATGCATGGCTTACGTGAATGTTTTGGGAGGTTGCCTGCATTTGGCATAGCTAGACTTCAGGAAGCACTCCTCGTAGTTTATCCATTTGATTGAAATAGTAAATATCTTATGCAGGAAGGGTGTAGCAGTCTCTACCCCAAGCATTCCTACACTGGGTACGTGACTGGCTCCTTGTGGTGTATGGTATGTGCAGCATGAGAAATGTATGCCCCTGCCTAGCTTTCGCATTGCATGACTATATGATACGCCATCTTTGCACATGGTATGGAATTTAATACAAAATGGCTTGAATTGAGGAAGCAGTGTGAATGGCTAATGAGGATTACAAAATCATGCTTATATGGGTCCTGTCTTAAATAAAACATTAAAATAGCTAGAGACCCAAATTTTTCCAACGTTCAAGGGTTTTCATGTCTGAGGTTTTGGTTTGGACCAGTGTCTATAAACCAACAATTTTAAAATCACAGTTGTACAGAAGAATGTGTCATTGCACTGTAATATATTCATTACTTGGGTGCTGGAGGCATTCAGCTTTTGACCTCCCATTTATCAATACACCCAACACACATACATGTGACAACAGAACCGCAATGAGGTCTCATGCATTATTGACTAAAATAGACTCGCAACCCAGTGGGTGGGTGCTGCAGCTGAGAGATGAATAAATAATGTGGTACAAGGAGAAGGAACAATAAACCTAAACAACTTTATTAGAAAATCAGCAAAACTGTGATCAAGAATAAAATACAGCTTTAGGATCAAGGGATGTTAATCTGAAAAGTGGAACCCAGCTTGGTGTTGTGAAATTCTATTAAACACTGTTACTAGGTGATCTTCAGTTTGTCTTGATTAGCCTGAACCCTATACACGTCTGCAATTATTTTTTCTCTTATTCTTTATTCATCTGATCCATAAAAAAATCATTACTCTTGCTTCTGCCCTGCAGTAATTGTCTCTGCAGATGAAAATGATAGTTGCCTCTTTTGCCTCAGCCACAGACTTTTCCTTTTTACTAATTGTATCTGATTGGGAGCTTAAAATATTTCATCTAAACCACATCCAGGTGTTCAATGAGTCATCCTTATTACTAATATCAGCACAGTACAAGTACGCTTAAATGCATGCAAAATTAACCTACCATAGTCTCTTGATTAATTTGCCATGGTCAGTTGCTGTTATATTCTGTTTATTTTTAAATTAGATATTCAGTTTATATAGTGTTGTTTTATATTAAAATTCCTTTTTGTAAACCTTAATCTTCTTCGTATTGTTTATATTGCCATAGTGCCTCACAGCCCAGCCAAGATTAGTACTAATCGTTGTACAAATGCAGAGAAAGAGACAGTCTCTGCCCCCAACAGCTTACTATCTACAGAAACAAGACAGGCGGTATGGGCAGGGAAGGTGAAGTGACTCACCCCAGGTCACACAGCGGGCGAGTGGCAGTCAGGACTAGAAGCCAAGTTTCCTGAGTCCCAGTTCAATACTCTCTCCCCTGTGCACCATGATGCCTCTTAATTGATTGCTGTTCTTATTGTTCTCTCTCTTATAGTTCGGGATCGGGTGCGATCGAAAATGGAGAGAGATATTTTGGCAGAAGTGAATCATCCTTTCATAGTCAAGCTTCATTATGGTAACTATAATAACATGGAATTCGCATTCACTCTTCCGTGTGTTTTGGGATTGTAACTGGATCTGTCTCATTTCATAAGAATACCACCTTGCTAAATACTACCCCTTTTCCACTCAGTTACGGATGCGTATGACTTCATTTTCCTTATGTGACAGGAAAATTTTCGCATGAGGAGGGCTTTGCTACACCTCTGTCAAAACAAATTTGATACAAGGTGTAATGCAATGATGGTGTTACTAGGGGTTGCTGGTGGGATAAAAAAAGATGTAGAGGCCACTTCTACCACCCCTCTTCAGCAAACAGTTTGATTATTAGATTCTCTTGTTTCCAAAAACTATTAATAATTGATAGCACTCACTAAATTTCTATAAACTATTTACTCCTGGGGGAATTCTGCGCCACTGCGCAATGCAGAATGTTGCAGAAATTAACGTCCATGCAGAATTTCCTTTCCCCCACAGAAATGGGCTGCAGTGCTGCTGGCCGCCACTAGGGGCTGATGGACCCGGCAGAGCCCAGCTCACACATAGAAGACACTGATACGGGGATGGGGAGGGAGCTAGAGGGTTCCTGGCAGCTGCAGTTCCCTGCATACCCTGATGGAAGGAGAAGGCAGCGCGCAAGCCTGGGACTGAGCATCAGGCTGTTTCTCTCTCTGGATCCCTGGGCTCTGGGGGGGAGTGGGGCAGGTGTCTGGTCTGGGGGGAGGGGGTGTGAGTATCTGGGCAAGGGGGGGCCCTGCAGCTGGGCTCTGAGGGGGGAGAGGGTGTGGTTATCTGGGGGGAGAGGGCCCGCAGCTGGGTTCTTGGGGGGGGTGCAGGTATCTGGGCTAGGGAGGCGTGGCTAGGCTCTTGGGGGGAGGGGTTTGTGTGCATTGCGGGGGGCACCATGGTTGGACTTGGGGGGGAGGGGTTGTGAGTGTCTGGCCCCCTGGCTGGGCTCTGGGGGGGAAGGGAGCAGAGAAACAGGACCTGGGTTGTTGTAGGGGTTTCTTTAACTCTCTACTCCGGGGGGAAATTTTGTGTGTGTTTGTATTGTCACAGAGACTTGATTATGTTGTGTTATTTTGACAAATAAAATTTGCAGAATTTTAAAATATTGCACGCAGAATTTTTAATTTTTTGCCACAGGATGCCCCCAGGAGTAACTATTGCAATGCTAATAAACTATTGCCATGCTTTCAGTTACGCAGAGCAGCTTCCCCCTAGATTTGCCTTTCTCAGCCCAACAAGCTCCCTAAATTCTTGAAGGATCCTATTGCAAGTGCAAAGGGGCTTCTGTGAGCATTTTGAAGAGCTGTAGCTCTCTCCTGCCACAATTCTGACTCTGACTAGTTTTACTCTCTTTTCGTCTCCTCACCCTGTGCAATGGAGGACAGCTTTAGCTTCATTAGGTATGTATACACAGTAATTAAAAGCCTGCAGCTGGCATGGATCAGCTGACTTGGACACCTGGGGCTCAGGCTGCGGGGCTCTAAGATTGCTGGGTAGGTATGCGGGCGCAGACTGGAGCCCAAGCTTTGGGACCAGATGCTAAGGGGGGCAAAGAATGCATTAGTAATAAATCTCCATCTCCCAGCTAACACAGGATTGTTCCCTGTAGTATGGGCTAGATTGCTTAGTCCAGCAGAGATCTTAAATAATTCCATTCTAAAAGTGAAGTGTTAACATGGTAGGAGAGTTAGAGAACGATGCAGAATTAATCAATAATATTCATTCTTTGGAGACTTTGTAATGATTTAAAACATCCAACATCTCCATTCTTTTCTAATGCAGCATTTCAAACAGAGGGAAAGTTGTATCTAATACTAGATTTCCTGCGGGGAGGGGACCTTTTCACAAGACTCTCCAAAGAGGTAAGCCCATTGATTTTTGTGTCGGACACAAAATAATGTCTTGGATCATTTTCAGAATTTGTGTGTGTCCCTGGGTGTATTTTCATTCTATGTAACTGAATAGGAGCTGTAATTTGTTATAATTTCCCTAAACCTTTTTTAATACTTGTATCTACATTGTGTTATAAGTGACATACCTGACAGAGTGTGAGCATCATGTTAATAGAAAACTTAATTACAATTTACTCCCAATGGTTCATTGCTAGTTCTTTCTCATGGTAGAATAACCCCTGACTCATTGCTAAAAAGAGACACATGCTGGCTGTGATGTGGAGAGAAAAGATATACCCAGATTCCCCACTCTATGAAGCCTATGCTCAAGTGACCACGTGTAGCAGGGTCAGGTTCTGGGTGGCTAGGGAGTTCACAGGACGCTCCGGTTGAAATGCCAAAATCCCTTCCAGGTTTTCCAGTTTACTTCACCAGATATTTTACACTTCGCAGAAGTCTCTCTTTGCATTCCTTCAAGTAAAGGCCAAAATTCAAAACAAACAGGCCGGCAGGGTGGCCCTTATGTTCCCCCAGAGTTCCCTTCCGTGGCTTCTGGTGAATAAAATTCCAGTCTCTTTCATGGGAATAACCTAGCCCCTCCTTATTGTAACTGGGTTCATCTATCCCTAATTAGCTCCCAGATTGGAGAGTCCCCCTGAGCTGACTCTGAACCCTTAGGAATTAGCACAAAAACACAAAGGGTGAAATCCTGGCCCAATTGTAGTCAATGGCAAAACTACCATTCATTTCACTGGGGCAAGATTTCACCCAAGGCTGTTATGTGGCTCTGCAAGGTCTTTTCCTAGAGGCCTTGCTTGGGCAGGAAGCAGCAGGGTTCTGAGGGCCCCTCACTAGGTCACTGAAAGATCAAGGACACCTTGTTGTGCCAGGTTAGCCATGCTACTTTGTCTGTGCCCTTCTGTCCCAGTAATTACATTACCCCAACCCTGGACTGAGGTGGTGACTAATCCTTCAGTTCCAATGATCTTTCCTTAATTTAAAGAAGAGTGATCCTGGCTCCTCACTCTCTTTCCCTGTGTAACTTTTTATTTTTGTTAGACATACATTATTCATAATACAGCACCTTTTAGTCTGAATAGAACATTTCATACAGTCCTTATCCCACACTGCTTCCCAGAGTTAAATCCCCATAGATATATAGTTACATAATAAAAAATAGCAGAGGGGAGAAAACTGACAGAGAGAATGAGAGAGAAATGAGGAAATAATTGTTTTCAGATTAAATTTGAAAAGAGGGGGAGAGTCAATGAGGAGGACAGACACAGGACAGCTGCTGGTGGGGGCAGGAGCTGCAAGGGAGAAGGTAGTCATGGTGAGACAATGTAAAAAAACACCTGGTACCACAAAGTGGAGAGTGCAAATACAGGGGGGGAGAGAGAGAGAGAGAAAGAGAAGGTGCATGTGAATAATGCAAGCCAAATTCTTAAAGCATTGCTCTCACCTGAAAATTGGCTTTTTAAATTCACATAGAGCAATGACAGCAAATAGGTTTTTTTTTAAACGTATTACAATATTTTAAATTCTAGATTGAATTTGGTTCTACCTAGCACCTGGCAGAGACAGTGGCGGAGGATGTTATTCCAATGATACCATTGGCTGAGCTCATCGGAGATTACAAGTCTCTGACAGAACCCTTGTCTGGGACTATTGCCAGTGGCATTACAAATCCCAAGGAGTTTAACCTGGGGCACGTGGCAGCATGCTACCTCTGGCTGCTGGAGAGAAGCAACAGCTGGAGGTGGGGATTGGACATAGCCGTGAGACAGAACACAAGGCACAGGGTGTGGCAGCTGTGCAAGCTAACCAGGCAGCAACCTGCAGAATGTGGATAGTACTGTCCCCTGTAGCAGCTGGTGGGAGTCTGAGTAGACCAAGAGCCACCACCTTCCCTTGGTGCTAGCAGTTCTTCTCTCATCTGTCGCAGCTGTGTACCTGCTCCTCTCCCTGCTTCCTTGCTCCTGGAAAGGGCATCTCTGCTTGTCTCCATTCCCTTCCTTCCTCACAGGTTTCCCCATATTCCTCTCCGCTCCCCTGCCCTCCTGGAGATGTGATAAGAACTGCTGCAGCCACCAAAGGAACAAGTCTGTACGTGGCCAGGACTTGAGCCACCAGCACCAGGAGGAAGACCACTTCTGGCTGGCTGCCAGGAATGTCTCTAGAAGACAGCATTATCCCACGTCCCCAAGTGATGCTTCAGAAGCAGCCAGCTGGGTAAACTGCAGCTGCTGCTCAGCTCCCTGAGTTCTGCCTCACAGCCAGTACCTGCAGTTGCCATACCTTAGCAGTCAGGCTCCCCAGGGGTTTGCTGTCGCCGCAGGCTAGACTAGTGGGGGAGCCATGTCTGGCCCTGTAGGCGTTTTGCCTGTGCCTGTGGCTTTTACTGTGTTCTGTGTCTCATGTCACCAGGATGAGTCTGATATCAAACATATGTCTCAGCAGGTAAATAAAAGAGGAGCTTGTCATAACTAAGAGCCCAAGCCCTCTGAAGTCAATGGAAAAACTCCTATTGACTTCAATGGAGGGTTTTTTTGATTGGGTCCTAAGTCTACGCATGCTGCATATTCTGTTAATATTTTGGAACTAAATAGAAGTCATTTTATAAAACACAAAGCATTTCAGTTCACTTTTACACAAACTAGGTCCATATCTCAGCTTGTGGGAATTTGGGAACCACGTGCCAAGATTTTAGTAAACTAGGATGTATGCAGGTACTAAGGGCCTGGCTGTGCATTGTTGACTTTTTGCCATTGACGTCAATAGACTATGGCTCAGCCCTGATTTATATTAGTATGTAATGTCAGCTGAACTGACTAAAAACAAGAATGAAAGCAGCATGATTTAAGGGAGAGGAAAACATAGCTGAATGAACAGAATTTTGTCATGTAACCAGGAGAACCCGGTGAGGAGGGTTAATGTGAGTGCAGACAAATACTGACAAATTGAATCTGATATGATGGTCTTTCTTGCAATCCTGAGTCAAAGAATTCTCCCGTGCAGCTGTTTGAAGCAAATCAACCTGTTATCATACAGTGATTAGACTTGTTGTTCTTTTCTTTCTGGCTAGGTAATGTTTACAGAAGAGGATGTCAAGTTCTACTTAGCTGAGCTGGCCTTGGCTTTAGACCACCTCCATAGTCTTGGAATTATTTACAGGGATCTAAAACCAGAAAAGTAAGTTAAGGAAAATAAATTAACTGAAAACATATATATGAACCTTTTAAATCACTTCCTTGTTATTTTAGTAAGTCACAAAATGCCAAAGAAAGTCCTTAGGTATCTTTTTCCTTTTCTTATCTGAGTATTTGTAGCACCCCCATCATCATATATCTGAGCATCTCACCATCATTACTAGATTTTATCCTCAACACCCCTATGAGGTAGGTGTTTACCCATTTTACAGATGGGGAACTGAGGCACAGTGTTGATCAAGTGACTAGCACAAGGTTATTCTAGAGGAGGACTGTGGTTGAGCCAGAAATTGCACTCTGGTCTCTTGAGTCTCAGCCCAATGCCCTACCTATTCGACCAGGCTTCCTACCCTACCACTTCAGCATGATGTGACACAACATCTGCTACAGTCCAGCATTATATAGTCACACAGAGTGGGTTCCCTATTGCTTTTGACTTGATAAATTATCTCAGTTCAAAACAGGGTATGGAATAAGGTCCCAGATAAGGTGAATCTAGAATAATGCCATTACTCTGGATTTGTACCATTTTAATGCAGATCAGATTTTGACCCTAAAGTTCTTTTCTCGATTTAAACAAGTTTACTTCTATTTGTAGCAGCGAACCAATATAAACTGGCCTTAATCCTGCTGGTTTACAAACTATTCAGTGATGTTAGCTAAATTTTGCCAAGAGTAAGTTTACTGTTTCTAAAATGCTAGTGTTCCCTTTTTTTTGCTGAAATAAAGCAAATGACACCCATAGTGAGATGACTGGGAATCAGCTGATATTTTTTGTTGTTGCTCTGTTCCAGTTGACTTGTGCTTAGCATACATTGTTCCATGCCAATTTTAATAAAACGTGCTTCAACCTTTAAAAGTTATGAACCTTTTTAATGAAATATTCAGGTTTGTTTATCGATAAACTAGGCAAATACAACTTAGATGGGGCTACTATAAGGTGGGTGCATAACTGGCTGGATAACCGTACTCAGAGTAGTTATTAATGGTTCCCAATCCTGCTGGAAAGGTATAACAAGTGGGGTTCCGCAGGGGTCGGTTTTGGCACCGGCTCTGTTCAATATCTTCATCAACGACTTAGATATTGGCATAGAAAGTACGCTTATTACGTTTGCAGATGATACCAAACTGGGAGGGATTGCAACTGCTTTGGAGGATAGGGTCATAATTCAAAATGATCTGGACAAATTGGAGAAATGGTCTGAGGTAAACAGGATGAAGTTTAACAAAGACAAATGCAAAGTGGTCCACTTAGGAAGGAACAATCAGTTTCACACATACAGAATGGGAAGAGACTGTCTAGGAAGGAATATGGTAGAAAGGGATCTAGGGGTTATAGTGGACCACAAGCTAAATATGAGTCAACAGTGTGATGCTGTTGCAAAAAAAGCAAACGTGATTCTGGGATGCATTAACAGCTGTGTTGTGAGCAAGACACGAGAAGTCATTCTTCCGCTCTACTCTGCGCTGGTTAGGCCTCAACTGGAGTATTGTGTCCAGTTCTGGGCACCGCATTTCAAGAAAGATGTGGAGAAATTGGAGAGGGTCCAGAGAAGAGCAACAAGAATGATTAAAGGTCTTGAGAACATGACCTATGAAGGAAGGCTGAAAGAATTGGGTTTGTTTAGTTTGGAAAAGAGAAGACTGAGAGGGGACATGATAGCAGTTTTCAGGTATCTAAAAGGGTGTCATAAGGAGGAGGGAGAAAACTTGTTCACCTTAGCCTCTAAGGATAGAACAAGAAGCAATGGGCTTAAACTGCAGCAAGGGAGGTTTAGGTTGGACATTAGGAAAAAGTTCCTAACTGACAGGGTGGTTAAACACTGGAATAAATTGCCTAGGGAGGTTGTGGAATCTCCATCTCTGGAGATATTTAAGAGTAGGTTAGATAAATGTCTGTCAGGGATGGTCTAGACAGTATTTGGTCCTGCCATGAGAGCAGGGGACTGGACTCGATGACCTCTCGAGGTCCCTTCCAGTCCTAGAATCTAAAAATCTATGAAAGGAGATTACAGGGTAGTGCAGAAACAGAACCAGTCTCACTATCCTTTATGCTCCAAACTCTAAGAACATAGCAATATTCTTTCCCTTCATGCCATGCAATTTAAATAAATGCAATTATTTCTTTAGAGTGGTGTGTAATCCGTTTCATACTTCTGAAGGAAAGAAGAGGCCAAGAATATTGGAAGCTTGATTTTGTAGGAGTGAGGAGTTGAGGGCAGGAAGGTTGTTCATCCACAAATACGATACAAATTACATAACCTTCAAATTCAGTTTCATGTATATATTGGTCATTTTGACAAACCAGTAGATAATGACATGACTGAAACTATCTGTCATTTACTCAAAAGACCATTTCACAAATTACTAAAACTTCCAGTCATTTTTGGTTAAATGAAAATAAGAACCAGAAATTTATCAAATGCAGAAAGTCACCCCCACTGAATTAAACATCTAAAGGAATAAATGTATCACTTTATTACCAAATATCAAATATAAAAGAACATCTGTCATCAGTAACAAGTGACATATGTTTTTGTATCTCTATCTGCCAGCAACCCTTTTGATTTTATTTTGTTTTGGTGCTTAGTTGATTCATGTTTGCTAGGCAATCACATACTGCATTCATGAGCACCATAGAAAAGCTAATAAATAAATAAAATAGTGTTTGTGATCTTTGATTCTGATTGCTCTAATTGAAAATCGTGCTCTACTTCATGATGATGTTTCTTTTGTTGAGGAATGGCACGTTCTCCACTGCCTGTTGCTTTAGATCAACCTGTGAAGTGCTGAATCGCTACTAGAAAATAATCCTAATACAAACCCATTTAAAAAGCTGAGTTAAGGTGTAGTTAAATTTGTAGGCACATGAGAGTGAAGTTCTGTTTAACAAACAAAAAAGTTAGAAATACAAGCAAGTCAGAGTTAATGGTAAAGTGACCACAAAAATGAGAACAGGCTCATTAGGCCCCTTAAAAGCCAAAATAGGCTGACTGTGGGACTAATAGGCCTCCAAAGATGAAATAAACTGAACCAGTTTTAGCAGTGTTGGGAGCTATAATGTAGAAAGCCCACTAGCTGCTAATGCTGTTATTCATCCTCATGTCACCTAATCCTGCTTATAGTAAACCTAGTCAACATGGTGCTCAAAAAAACCGTGTTGGTAGCCCATTTACACTATGGCTCCCACTGTGCGAACATCAGTGGAGCTGAACCTGTGTTAGATAGGCCCTCTGTTGTCTTTATAGTACTATCCAGTCAAAAAGCTGAGGTACAAATACATCTCAGAATTGCACCCTCAAAAGAGCGAAATTAAAAGATCATTAGTAAGGTTGCAAAGTCAAGTACTCAAAAGTTAGGAAATTCAAGAATTAAGATTCCCTGGCAACCTTTATTTGACCCCCTTGTATTATGATAGAGTTTTTAATTACATTATCACATATTATTTTTCCATAGAACCCCTCCCTCATTCAGTGGAGTCATTCCACTCTGTTTTTCTTTCCAGCTTCCAGTCTTCTTGCACAGCTAGTCCAAATTTTGTTCTGTGGCTCCCAGTCTCCCCCCAGCTTTCCCCCCTTTTCCCCCACCTCCCAGGTTCCTTGTCACAATCTACTCCTCCCACAGGTCTGGCTCATATCTCCTCAGGTCACCTTTGCATTTGAATAAAGCAACTTCCTCCTCCCTGGTGCCTGGGCCCAGCCGGAGGGATGGGATGTCACTGAGAGCATAGGAGCGCTAGGCTCTCTTCTCTCTGCTCAGGTGCCTAGACGCTGCACAACCCACAGCAGCCCAGAACTGCAATTTTAGGGAAGGTCCCTGCTAAGTCCCAGACCATGCTCAATGAAGATGGAATCTTCTGGGAATATAGCTGTTAAAATTCTGAATATGTTCAAGCTGTGATTTTTTTCAAAGGCATGTAACTTGGGCAAACTTGGGCAAAGATTTTCCTGGAGATGGCAAAATGAACATTCCTGATACAAAGGCCACCCCCTTTCAAGTGCCTGCTCCAAAGCATGGGGATGCTAGAGCTTTTTACACACAAAAGGTTGCTTTAATTTTTTAACAGGAGCAAAAACAACACATTTTTTCCTAGCCTCATTTTTGTAAATTGCTGAACTATTTTGGATGAAATTTTGACCTCCCTCACCACCACCCCAAAAAAATTCAACCTGAGGCAGACACCCAGCATGGAAAATTTTAGCCCAAACACTTGAAGTTTGGCAAAGATTATAAATAACTGGAAACAGAGTCTTATAATGGGATGTCAGCAACTTTAATAATAGGCAGTGCTACCAGTTCAGTCTATAATAAATCACTCAGAACACATAGTAAATAAAAGCTATACAAGGGAATCCTTATGATTACATTGGAGTAGCTAAGGGCTTGTCTACACACAAATGTTGGTACTGCTTTAACTATACTAGCATAGTTAAAATGGTACAACCCCATATGTGTGGACACAGTTATACCAGTATAAAGGTGCTTTATACTAGTATGGCTGTTCCCGTATGGGAAGGGGAAGAAACTAGCCTGTATCAGACTTTGTCTATATCAGCTCTTTTGTCATCAAAACTTCTGTCGGTCAGGGGTGTGAAAAAACACTCCCCTGACCGACAAAAGTTTTGCCTTCAAAAGCACTGGTGTGGACAGCGCTATGTCGGCAGGAGAGGCTCTCCTTCCGACATAGCTAACCCCGCTCATTGGGGGTGGTTTAATTATGCCGGCAGGAGAGCTCTCTCCCGCCATCAAAGAGCAGTTACACAGGGGACCTTAGAGCGGCACAGCTGTGCCATTATAAGGTCCATAGTATAGACATAGCTTTATATATCTTTACACCAATATAGCTATGTTCACATTAGGAGCTGTACTGGTATAAGTAAATGGGTAAAAAATCACACTCCTAACCAAAATAGTTATACCAGTACAATAACTGTGTGTAGACCAACCTAGGAGAGGATGGCATGAATGCTTGTGATTTCATCAGAACTTTAAGAAGCCATGTTGGCTGATCTGATCTAAAACAGTAAAGAAAAAGAGACAAGTTAGAAAAGAATAGTTAATTGTTAGAAAGATTTTATATGTAAGCTACATTAGGAGATATTTATCTTTCAAAATGTTATTTTTGAGTTGTCTTTTTTGACATTAACTTGGTTCAAACCACATGTGAGAGTGCTGAATGCATCTAATATTTCAGAAATAATCAAGCAAAACTGTAATACAGATACCAACAGCATCATAGCTCTCTGTAGATCCCCTTGCAAAGTGCTGAAATAGTGCTGAGTGCAACATTGGCTTGATGGTTTACATCACATCATAAAAGCTCAGACAAGCCTGAATTTCCAACTGCCCCATGTACTGTTTTTATATATATATATATATATATATATATATATATAATAAAAGTATTTTAAGGTGATGATTTATGAGTAAGTATTAGTTTTAACTGTAAATATCTGGAATATTTTTTTAACTTTCCATTCTCGCTATCAATAATGAATTACTGGATACCATTTTTAGAAACTGTTAGGATGGTCACTCTTTAAAACTTTCTATTTTGCCTTAGATTACCAGATAATATTACCTTTAATATTAGCAGTGTTCCCTTTACTTCTCTATGTTCCTCATACAAATATCTAGAGAAAATTACAAATACTGAGTTAGTGTTATTAACCACCTAAGACAATTGACAAGTTTTTAAGTGCAACCTCTGCACACCAGGAAATGTTGTGATGCTGAGAACTAGAGGATCTAATCTAAATAGCCAAAAATTGGTCTTTCTGGCTCAACTTTTATTTGCCAAAAATGCTTCTTCCTTCAAGTTGCTTACCATTTAATTCTGACTTTTACATTACGTAATACTTTTCTGCATGAGTGATCTCATTGTTTTCAATGAGACTACTCATGTAATAAGGTAATTGCTCAGTCCTGTTGAAACCAATGGGATTATTTGTGTAGTAAAGTATGATTCAGTGTAAGAGTGGCAGAATCGAGCCCTTAAATGCAGCCATTAAATGTCAGAAAAACATGCACAGTTCATGAAACCTGTACATGAACATGTATGCTTGTATTGATGGTGTGGTTAAAGTAGTATGAAGGATTTGGGAGAGTAGCTCTACCTCCTACCAAGAAGTCATGGGTAATTTTCTTACTTTTGTGGTGCAAAGGACTGAATTCATACTTGATGTAATTCTGTTGTAACTCTTCATTGTCTTCATTGACTGCACTGGAGTTACATAACAAATGAATTTGGATGAAGAATCTGCAGTGCTGAGGTTGGGTGACATGATACAAATATTGTAAAACAATAAACACACAATACAATGTGATGACATCCTAAATTTGTGAGTGTCTCCTGTTTTCTGAAGATATTTTGATCTCTGGAGCTGTGAGGAACTTTCATAACAAAACCTGCAACCAGAAGAAACTCAAATGGTGTTTCAGATTTTCTTAGCAACCAGAACATCTGGCCAAGTTTGCAGAAAAGCATGAAATCTAGGTTATATTTCAGGAAAGCCTGACCTAAGAATGGAGCAAATCTGACCAAAATCATGAAAACCTTGAATAGTTCCACATGATTTTGGCACCAGGCCAGGCCAAATTTGGTAGTTTTGGCTGAGTTTGATTCTGCGTTCAGGCTTGTTTGAACCTAAAGCTCAAAGTGAAGTCTAGAAGACATAGGTCAGAACTAAAAAACAGATTCAGAAATTGCTACGTGTCACAGACAGAATCATTTTAGTATTGATTTGAGATATACAGTAATGTCACTATCCAATGGGGAGGATTTTTTGTGTTTAAGATTCAGCCGTGGACTTCAGCTGTCGGTTGTAATCCCAGCTCTGCCGCAAACATCCTGTGTGACCTTGGGCATGTCACTCTACTGTCCCTGTCTGTAAAATGGAGATTAATGTACTCCCCTGCCTCAGGGCCTGATCCAGTGAAGGGCAATAGGTGTTGGTTCAGGCTGTCAATGATTAAATTCATTGTTTGTGTTTTAAGATCTTAAAATTGAAATTACTAGAGAAGTGCAAATTATTATTATTATTTATTACTAATTGTGAAATATAGAATGTGAAGAGCCATAGTTTTACAAAGACACTTTCTAACCTTACATTGAAAAAATAATTATGCATAAGTTGAATATAGAGAAGTTCCATCTTAGGGTTTTGTGACACCATCGGCGTCCTCAGTGGAATTATAACCTAGTATAACTTGCTTATCTGTTCTTCCTCTTCCATTGTTATAATTTCAAACCATTGAATTGGAAGAAAGATTTTTTTTTTCCCCCCATGCCTGAATCATATTAACAATATCTGATTTCCTTTTTTTTTTCTCCCCCTGAAAACTAAAGTAGTGTAGTTCTGGTTTGTGCATCTCATATGCAGTAGCTGAAGTAATTGTGATTGTCACAATAGAGCTTTCGGTTAATGATAGTGTAGAGTAAAAAGGAACTGTAAAAAGAATAAAACATAAAGAGACAAGACAGGAAGACTGATCGAAGAAGAGGTATGTTTCCACAATTACTGGTGAAGTTTACTAAATGCCAGTCGTTTCAGTCAGGATAATTAGTGGCAGATACAGTGGCTGCTTCACTAATCTTAAATTGATTTCATTGCAATAATGAGCATGTTTTTCCCTCAGATTGATAGCTCATTTTCCTTTTTTCCCTCCAATGTAATTTTTGGTTCATAAATATGGAGTTCTGTATATTTTATACATTGTAAGGGGACAAATTACTCTGTGTGCACACGTGCATCCATCCACACACTCCCTCCCCATTTTGTCCTTGAGCAAGTGTAAGCTACAGGTGTAAGTGACAAAAGTGTAGCACTCAGTGGCGTTTGTAGCCTGCTAAATATAAAGAAAATGTAGCAGGAACGTTGAACATGACTTATCCCCTCAGTGGAGGTCTTGGTGGTAATGCAACAGGGACAGGAGCATAGTCTATCAAATCTGTGGAGCCTGATGCAGGGAATCTCATCTCCTGCATTGCAAACAAAAAATCTTTCTAATCTCCTCTGTCTAGACCCTCCTTGCCATAGGGTCTGAGTGTCTCCCATTACTTAAAATATTACAATGTTCTTTATCTCTCTCTCCCACTCTCTATACAGTATATAGTGCTTTGGTGTGTTTGCTCATTTTTATTTAATGAATCCATGAGAATAAGAGTCCTATCGTCAGAAAGCCCACTGCATGTTTTTAGGCCCCTTTCACTCTTGGCAATACAACTAGCCCAGGGGTAGGCAACCTATGGCACCTGTGCCAAAGGCAGCACACGAGCTGATTTTCAGCGGCACTCACACTGCCCGGGTCCTGGCCACCGGTCGGGGGGGCTCTGCATTTTAATTTAATTTTAAATGAAGCTTCTTAAACATTTAAAAAACCTTATTTACTTTACATACAACAATAGTTTAGTTATATATTATAGACTTATAGAAAGAGACCTTCTAAAAATGTTAAAATGTATTACTGGCATGCGAAACCTTAAATCAGAGTGAATAAATGAAGACTCGGCACACCACTTCTGAAAGGTTGCCGACCCCTGAACTAGCCTGATTACCATTAGCTCCAGTCCAGTGCTGTGAACTACTCAAGGAGGATGGGGATGTAGAATTCATGGTTCAGAAGTTAATGCTGCAAAAAGCAGCATACCTTTCCAGTGGGAAATAAACTATTTACAGTATGGATGATTCAGGGGAGAATTCAATGGATGCTTTGCAGCTCTGCTCTGTGCCTAGCTGGCAATACCCCTGGAATTACTGCAATCTTACACTGTTATCACAGAAGCCTTCCCCTGGGTTTGGGAGTGAAAAAGAGTCATCATTGTGGGCCATTCTACACTTCCAGGGCCAAAACTGTGTGATTACCACATGTTTGCTCCAGTTGCCCCTTTTTGACCTGACTGGCTAGTCAAAGTTCAGGGCTGTATGGATGTTCCAGGTGGGAGTAGAAATTGGTAGTAGCCAGGTATTTGTTTGACGCAATCTTGTTTATTTACAAGGAATGTACAAAGTCCTGTGTCTCTGAATGCAGAAGGAATCAAGAGCAAAAAAGAATCAGCTCCTTAGCTTACCAGCCCCCCAAGCCTCTTTAGCCAACACTCGGGCCAAAAGCTCTTTCTATAGCTTTTTCCAGGGTCACAGTATGCTCACAGGCTCCTGCTTGCCTTTTTCTTGCATCCTTTCCTCTGCCTCTCTCTCTGTTCTGGTCTGTGACCTCAGTAGCTGTGTGTTGTGTCTCACTCCCAGGAACACCTACCCAAAACAAATCACAACAAACCCACTCCTGGGCGGGTTCACACATGCCTTTTGTCTTAGGTGGGGCTTATGTTTGCAGTGATGGTAATTGAAGGGTAGTTCACACCTATCAACCTGGGAAGGGAGGATTAGCCCAACCCATAACAAGGTTTCACACCCAGCTCCTGACACTGGCCTCCAAACCACATAGGTCACAGGAGCCTAAAATTCTATTATCTTCCTCAGGCCTTGGCTACACTTGCAGATGTACAGCACTGTGAGTTAAACCTGACTTCGTGCAGCTGAGTAGGGAAAGCGCTGCAGTCTGTCCACACTGACAGCTGCCCAGCACACTGTCGTGGCCACATTTGCGGCAATTGCAGCGCTATTGGGAGCGGTGCATTATGGGCAGCTATCCCACAGAGCACCTTTTCCCATTCTGGCGCCGTGGGTTGTGGGAAGGGGGCGTGGGTGCGGGGGCATTCTGGGTCCTGGGGCATTCTGGGTCCTGTCCCAATGCCCCATGATGCATCGCTTCGCATCCCAGAAATCCCTTTGTTTCCGTCCACCTTTGGCGCCATCTTTCAACGGTTTCTGTGCAGCGCGATCTGTCTGCGGGAAATGGAGCCCGAACTGCTGAGGCGTATGCTGACAAGTCTCGCCAGCACGTCACGTTTGGCTGTCGAACTATTCCTTAAGATCCAAAGTGACAGTGAGGGTGAGGAGTCCGACGATGCTATCGAGCCGCATAACGCGTACGACACGAAATTGCTTGTGGCATTCACGGACATGCTCAGCACCGTGGAACGCCGCTTTTGGGCTTGGGAAACAAGCACCGAGTGGTGGGATCACATCGTCATGGAAGTCTGGGATGACGAGCAGTGGCTGCAGAACTTTCGGATGAGAAAAGCCACTTTCATGGGACTGTGTGAGGAGCTTGCCCCCACCCTGTGGCACAAGGACACGAGATTGAGAGCTGCCCTGCCAGTGGAGAAGCGGGTGGCTATTGCAATCTGGAAGCTGGCAACTCCAGACAGCTACCGGTCGGTCGCAAACCAGTTTGGAGTGGGAAAGTCGACCGTTGGAATTGTGTTGATGCAAGTTTGCAAGGCCATTAATCGCATCCTACTCAGAAGAACCGTGATTCTGGGTAACGTGCAGGAAATAGTGGATGGCTTTGCACAAATTAGGTTCCCTAACTGTGGAGGGGCAATAGATGGGACGCACATTCCTATTCTGGCACCACCCCACCTAGGATCCGAGTACGTTAATCGGAAGAGGTATTTCTCTATGGTTCTCCAGGCGCTTGTGGATCACTATGGGCGTTTCATTGACATTAACACAGGCTGGCCCGGAAAGGTGCATGACGCACGCATCTTTCAGAACACTTGGCTGTTCAGGAAGATGCAGGCTGGGACTTTTTTCCCAGAGCGGAAGATCACAGTAGGGAAAGTTGAAATGCCCATTGTGATCCTTGGAGATCCCACTTACCCGTTAATGCTGTGGCTCATGAAACCCTACACAGGGAGCCTTGACAGCAGCAAGGAACGGTTCAACTACAGGCTGAGCCGGTGCTGAATGACTGTGGAGTGTGCCTTTGGCCGTTTAAAGGGCCGCTGGCGATCTCTGTATGGGAAGCTGGACTTGGCCGAAAACAGCATCCCCGCGGTTATATCCGCATGCTGTGCCCTCCATAATATTTGTGAAGGGAAGGGTGAAAGCTTCACTTCAGGCATGGACCTCTGAGGTTCAACACCTGGAGGCTGAATTTGCACAGCCAGAGAGCAGGGCTATTACAGGGGCCCAGCGTGGGGCTGCAAGGATTAGGGATGCCTTGAGGGAGCAATTTGAGGCTGAAAACCAGCAGTGATATCTGGTGCCCTGCACGGGAGTGAAGTGCAGTAGTTCCAATCTTTAGGAATCAGTGTCTGCTAAGCAGACAAGCAGACTTGCAGTGCCTGTTTATTTCCTGGGCTAAGGAGTCTTTTACTTTATGCAATAATAAAGAATGTTTTCAAAGCCAAAGAATCCATTTATTGAAAAGAAACAAGGGGGTGGAGTGGGGAACAGTACAATCACAGATTTGCGTATGTCCTGTCTGGTGTGCTGTGCAGTGAGTGCTGCACTTCAGGACAGCTATACTTCATGGTGATGGGGGTTGAGTGCAGAGGGTAAGGGTCGTGGTTTTCAGGGCTGGGTGGTGAAGATACTGGTGTTGGAGGCAGCGGGTGGCATGAAGAACACGGAAGTTGGGGAAAGTGGGTTGGAGGTGACAGTGGGGCACAACGGAAAGAGTTTTGGGACAAGGACTGTTGGGGGGGGTGGCGTTTGCGTTTGCGGTACTGCTCCTCTTTCTGCATGGCTACCAGCTCCTGGATAGCGTCTGCTTGGCGCTCCAGGATGCTTATGAGCCTATCAGTGCTTTGCTGCCGGTGCGCGGTGCTTTGCCGCCGGTGCGCTGCGTTTTCCTGGTGGATCACTTTAATCCTGCACTGCAGGGCGTCCCGGTCATGGCCCCTTTCCATCATGTCCTTTGATACCTTCCCGAAGGTATCGTAATTCCTACAGCTGGAGCGCAGCTGGGACTGGACAGCTTCCTGCCCCCAAACACTGATGAGGTCCAGCAACTCGCCATTGCTCCATGCTGGGGCTCGCTTGGCGCGTGGAGGCATGGTCACCTGGAAAGATTCGCTGATAGCACTCCACGCCACGCCGGGCTGAGCAAACAGGAAGGGGATTTTTAAAATTCCCGGGGAATGTAAAGGGTGGGTCACATGGTTGGTTACCTGAGGCCAGGGCAGTAGAGTTTGAACTGATGACCAGAGTGGCTAGAACAGGCATTGTGGGATACTGCCGAATAATTCTAGAGGCCATTCACAGCACATTGGGCGGCCACACTGGCACTGCAGCGGCAGCGCAATACTCGCTATTCCTCTCGGAGAGGTGGAGTACATGCAGCACTGCAACCACGGAGATACAGCGCTGCAAATGCCTTGCCAGTGTGGACGGGGAGTGAGTTACAGTGCTGGGGGAGCCTTTACAGCGCTGTAAATCGCAAGTGTAGCCAACGCCTCAGTGTAATCCTCTTGTGGAGAGAAGATTATCACTAGTGCGTATTTAAACATGCCTGTTACATGGCTAGTGCTTAAAAATCACGCTTCCTCAGGAAGGTGGGAGGGGATGGAAAAGAAGCACCTTTACTTAGTGAGCAATAATAGTGACTAAGCTGTCAGCCTTTGATGTTGAATTATACTCTATAATAGTCTGTCCCCAACCTACAAATGCATTACAGATGATCTTCTGTTTAATTATGTTTTAGTATAAAGACAACATTTTCTGCATCTATATACTAATGTATCAGTTTTGCTTCTATTATGTTTTCTTTTAATTATATGTATTATGATGATCTGAAGGTCTGAGAGGATGGGAATATAAAGAGAGACAATGTGGTTGACTACTAACTTTACATATTTAATCTAATTGTTGATTAAAGGAGTGCTGACCACATTAGGGCTACAAAATTAATATCCTTACCAGTTATGAGTCACAATTCTGTTTCAACATTCTTTCTTGTTTCCGCAAAAACTAAAGGTGATTTTTGCTGGCTGCCTTCATGTTTCATGTCAGAATGCTTCTGTGAAAACAGCAAATGTTAGCCTGGAGCAAATATGAAAACATGAGGTTATAACTCCAAGGTTGCTTTTTTTTTTTGCATTTGTTACTAAAAAAAACTTGCTTATAATAGTGGGGAAAGTGAAAATGTTTCCCTGTTATCAAAATCACACTACAAATGAGAAGAATCTCTAGTTTTTCCACACAAATATTTTTGAATAGTGAAATATATTACGATCACATAACGAGGAATCACTTCACATCACTGAAAAGAGAGCTGCCTTCAGTGTTGAAAATATATATTCAACCGTGCATAGAAACACTACAGAATAGTTTAGGGCCGGAAGTAAAGAATTATGTCAGATCCAATTGGTATAGTAAGGAAATTTAGGTGGGTAAAATGCAATTACCCATGTTGGAATTTGACCAAGAGACTAGTATTAACATCCCTACTGTTCTGAATAGTGCAGTAGAATCTTTTTATGGACCACAAGCAGTCAGGAGATAACAGTTAGATCTTCTTCAACACATGAATCAGCAATTAGATTAAATACTCCATATTACTGTTTTCATGTGGTAAAAATAATTTATAAAGTGAACACCCTAAATAAATCCCTTGTGCAGCATGCTCCTTCAAGACACAGCATTTATTTACTGAGTCTGGGACAAATAATTCATTTGGATTTGTAGATATCCACAGTCTCACTACCACAGTTATACTATGTTCCCTCACCAGTGAAGTCAGTCTGCCATCACCTTTCAATCTGTTATGCGTGCTGAGTTAAATTTAACTTTCAGAAAATAAAAATGTATTTACTTCTACTATTAAAACCGAAAGACATCAAAATAAACAATATTCATGGGCTAATTTAAGCTGATATAAGCATGGAAATTCAGCATACTTACTCATGGCATGACCAGATCATGGCCTCTGGAGTTAAATTTCACTGGAAGGGACCTAAGGAGATGAGAACTGCGTAATCCTCCCTTGTGGCTGTATTACCTTTTCAGCAGATTTCCCATGGGATGTTGGAGGTAGAGAGGGGACAACACTCCCTCCCTCCAACATCTCATTTCTGGGCCACTCCCTCATACTTTTCCATTCACTGAGTCCTGGATGTATAAGGGTGCTCCAACTGGTCCAAGGCAAGGTGGTGCCATGCAGTTGGTTCAATCTTCTGCATGCAGCTCTAAGAGATATGACCTCATTCTTTTATTAACCTATCACATTGCGCCTATTGGTTCACAGGCTTACATGACACTTAAATCCTATGTGATAAAATTAACTTCTCTTCTGAGATTGTTGCAACATTGAGCCATCCCGGGGAGTCGTGAACAGAATGGCAGCCTCAAAGCTAACTTGCATTATTTGTTTGTTTTTTGTTTGACCCTTGATGATGATGATACACTGTAAAAATGTGTGTAGCCCACTCTCAGAGAACCTCTGGTCTTCAAGAGTGGAAGAGTCCACTTATTTCTCCCTTTTAAGACTCTGTAGATCACTTTGCAACCAAAGAGTCTTGGGTTCTCTGTGCACCTTTCTCTCCTTTCCTTCAAGAGCAGGGAAAGCTCTGTGACTCTTGTTGCGGAAAGCAGACACCCTGCAGTCAACTCCCTTCCTTCAAACACTGGGTCTCTCTGGGCTCAGATCGTGTGTCTGGGCAGTCCCAACCAAACATTCAAGTCATGCAATTGGCTGCCTTGGCCTGTCAGTCAGGCTGATTATCCAGCCTGCATAGGCTGTTCATGTCTCAGGCACGTAGGTATGTAGACCTTTGGGCTTCTGGGGATCTTTCTCTTCTCTGGAGTCTCTAAGAAGGAGGCGGGCTACATGTATATTTAATTTGTATATATTTCCTCTTTCACTATTTTTTATTCTTTATTGTTAAATGTACTTTGTATCTTTATAATCCTTCTTTGTTTTTTGCCTTTTCCCTTCCAGCATCCTCCTAGATGAAGAGGGTCACATTAAGATTACAGGTATGTAAAGAACAGCATTTGATCACTGAAACTTAATCTCTACAAGCCTGCCAACGCACTGCATTGGTTTCCATGCGTCAAGCTGTGATCTTGGGTCAGTAGCTGGAACGAGGTTGCTAGAGAAAACCTAGGGGCTGCAGGAAGTGGGATTGATGATTCAGTAGCTGACGTTATTCCCTCTGGTCAATGCTGAGCCATTGGCCTGGTGTAGCATAAGGGCCCTGTGCATGCAGGAAGTACCATTTTCCAGATAAAATTGGGCTCCTGACTGTGGCTTCCAGCTCCAGACTTCTAACCCAGGAGTCCCTGCAACCACACACCCTTCTGGTATGGCTTCTAGCTCCAGATTAGACTGCAACCAAAAGATGCCTAGAATGGACATCCCTTTGTTGCCTTGGAGCTGCAGTGTGGGCATCACTGCATGCTTGTCCACTTGTGATGATTAGAAATTCCATGTTACTTTTTGCAAGAATTGGGTGTTAACTCCAATGTCCTGTGCAAATTCCAACTGGTGTAACTATATTCTCTTATCCAAATTACCTCTGCCATCTCGGGGACGTATCTTCAGAAGTGTGTGGAAAAATGCATGTGCCCAACTTCAGGGTACAAATCCCTACATGCAAGCAGGAATTTTGCTTGCGTATAGCCACGTGCAAATGTAACTTCCAACTTCTGAGTATGTTTTGGTGCTTATGTGCACATAAACTGCACATTACGTGAATGTGCACTTCTGTAAATATTCAACTCTCAGTTGGATTCAGTATTCTGCATCTCTGTCGAAAGCTGTTGGGTTTCATTTGAATGAAAAATGATGTTTAAATGTGAGATAATGTTTATAATCATAAACCAAGATCTGACAAGAGTTCTATCTATTTACAAAATATGTCTAGATTTTGGCCTGAGCAAGGAGGCCATTGACCATGACAAGAGAGCGTATTCATTCTGTGGGACAATAGAGTACATGGCCCCAGAGGTGGTCAACCGGCGAGGACACACGCAGAGTGCAGACTGGTGGTCCTTTGGTGTGCTAATGGTAAGAATGAATTATGTTTCTTTTTTCATTCTTTTGGCAGCTGTCTGGATATTTCAGGCTAAGAAGGCTCACTTTCAGCAATTAATGGACTGGTAGTAAGGAGGACATAAATGGGTGATGATTGCTTTGATCGTTCACATGGCGTCAGCAGTAGGAAACTAATTACTTCTGACATTATATGAGATGACATATGGCCACTAATTTCTCGCTCCCTCATTCCAATTCTCTCATACGCTGGCTGTTATAATTGGTTGCCATGAGTCATGATAACCTTATTCCAAAGAGATAGGCAGAACAAGTTTAGAAAAATACAGTCACCCCAGGAATAAACAGGATCACTGTTTTGTTATTTACTAGCTTGGTTCTCGAGTGGAAGCAATTCCCCATGTGGGATCTGTCCATAGGATGTCCCTGACCACTTAGAGAAAAGGGGGTCATTGATAATAATGTCTACATCTGTGAAATGAAGGCTTCTGTCTTACTAGTATATACTAAACCTTCCAAGGTATTTTATTACATACTTATTTTTGGAGCATATTTTTCATGGTCTGCTTCCACTAAAGGAAAATTCATTATTGATATATTTGCCACATATGATGTCACTCTTTCTTCCTTTTATTAATTGTCTCCTTTGCATCATTATAGTGCTCAGTATTTTTAATCTTTTTTCTCCATTTCTTTCTCTCCTACTCCCCTCCTCGGTGACTTAATATATTGGAAAAGATAATGGAATACAGAAAGAGATGAGATAGAGATAGTAAAAGCATCTTAACTGTAAGCTGGTGCTTAAGCCTTTGAGTGCTGCCAGAGACACCTCAGAGAAAAAAAAGCTTTAATCACTTTAACCTTTTTTCCTTTTAATAATTAATGGATTGAAGCAGTAAAAAGGGATTTCTATAAGCAAAAAGTATGGGAGGATATCTGCTGCTAGCATTTTCCTCTTTTTGTATCTCCGTATGCTGTATTTTCCTTGAACTGTAACCAACATACTCTGGTGGAGAAGCTGTTCTTAAGATAATCTAAGGATCAGAAGGAATTAAGTGATATTCAGATATTGGTTAGAATTTACCTCAAAGCAATTTACAATGTGTTGTCAAATTCACATGAAAAAATATACTAGTTGGAGGCATATACATACCTTGATGGAAAATGTATGTCAGTGTATTATTCATATCCAAAATCTTGATCAATAGGATAAGAAATATGTTCCCTGCAGTAAGTTCTAAATGATAGCGATAAAATGGTATTTACCCTAGCAATGAGCCCCGTCACCAAATAGTGATACTCCCTTGTCTCCTTTTATACCATTTGCTTCAATTCATAATACACAGCAACAGCATAAAGAGGAAAAGAATTATACACCATTTTAAGGGCTTGTTCACTTGAGCCACAATGTAGGATCAAAGCACATAAAATGTAGATTCAAGGATCAAATGGACTGGATAAAAAGAGATCAAAGACTTGGCCCCAAAATAGGGATCTCTGAGATGGGTCAGTGGTTGCCAAGGGAATATTGTAATTCTATCTAAACAAGCTGTTCAAGCTCTAGTGTGTTGTTCCCACTTTATTATGGATGTGGGCTTGTCTAGAGCAAAGCAGATCTGAGGTGCTGAGCACCCTCCGCAACCACTGACATCAATACGAGGTGAGGGTACTCTGCACCTCCCAGGAACTGGCCCTAAATTATCAAAGCAAATAAGCCCTGGGACAATAGTACAAGTAAGGGAGAGCAGTGGGATTGGTGACGGTGAAAAATGGTAGGAAGGAATGCTGGAAGAGGTGAGATATAAAGGAGCAGTTGAGGAGAACAACAGCCCATTACAAGCGTAGGTAGGGGCAGCAAGATTGAAGATGCAAAACTTTTTGTTAAGAACTAATGAAGTTCTGTCAGTGGGCATTAGCAGCATCATCCTGTTAACACAGAAACAAACATTGTTTTTGGATCAATACCAATAGAAAGGCTTGTGTTCTGAGTTCAGGCTGGAGGATAGTAATTCATGAGTTCTGATCTTGGTTCTGACTCTGACTTCATCTGGGTCCTTGGGCACATAAGAAGAAAGGTCTCTTCTTCAGATTTCACAGGTATAAAATGGAGATAACAGGGACAGAGTCTCCAGTCTGCTTTACATGGCACAAAGAGAACTTGGAGCATCCAGAGATTGTCTCACATAAGAGGAGGCAGGGGGCCTGGTGAGGTAGCGAGGGGGTGAGGAGAAGATGAGATGTGCAGCTTCAACTTACACCAGGACCAGTTGGCTGAGACTGGAGAAGTTATGACCAGGTCCCCATCAGCCTCCTCTCTTAAGCACAGTGGAGAATCAAGCTAAATAATATTTAGTTACCCATCTCATGGAAGTGTTCATCTAAGTTTGTCAAGCACTTTGAAGCTGAAGTCCAGTGTAAAATATTATTATTATTGTCACGCTGTCTGGAGTGGCTCATGACCAAGAATGCCAACCTCAGTGCAGACTGACAAAAGCAGGGCAGACACCCCAAACTGGTGGTATGTTCTATAATTAGATTTCACCAACCCAGTTACAAATGTAAACTCCTGGATCACTGTAACAGTCTTACCATGTAGTTCCAAACAGTCTCCATGTAGTCTCCAGACAGGCTGGACTTAGTGATAATTGGTCACTTACACCAAAAATCACAAAATATTCAGGTTGCTCCCAGTCCCAAGAGACCAGTCACTTACCCCAGGCCAATTTGTACCCTAGATCTCATACCAAAGAGAACACTGGTAGCCAATCCCATAGTAAACTAATTAAGGATTTATTAACTAGGAAAAAGAAATGAGAGAGTTGTTTACAAGTTAAAACAGGTAGTATATATAAACAAATGAGTTCACTCTATGGTTCCAAAAGGTGACAGAAATGTAGGAATCTGTCAGCACTGAACGTCTTTTTGGAGCTAAGCCAAATTGACCCTGGGGATCTCAGCTTTTTTTATTTCTTAGCTCCAGCCCTTGCAAGAGTTCAAATAGCAAAGAGATAAAAATCTTCCTGTCCGCTATCTTTATTTCCCTCTTTCTGAATTCAAGCTGATGGGATGTGCTTTCTTGCACCTAGCACCTTTGTGGGCGTAAGAGGGCCATTAAACCAGTCTGTGCATTGTGATGTTCCACAATGGCCCATTTAGCCTTGATAGTTCTTCTGCATGGACAGGGGAACCACTTTTCCCGCCTTGGTTCACAAGTTCAGAGCAGGCAATTTTACAATTTTAAACCAAACCTTATATACTACTTTACAGCATGGGATACAGACATTACAAGTAAGATTACTGCATGCAGCAACTTACAAGCATTTTATAGAGATTAAACACATTCTTAGAAGTTTAACAACCATCTTGATCAATATTAACATACAGGTGAGCTGGTTCGGTTTCTAGCTACGAATTTGGCTCAGCTGACACCTACAGCCTTAGCAAGGGCTGGCACCTGGTTTACCAGCATCACAATCATTATCGTTATTATTATCAAAATGATCTTAACTGACAAGGTTATCCTGGTCTCTTTGAAATCAATGAGGGTTTTGCCATTGACTTCTGTGAAACCAGAACTTGCCTCACTTAGTACCAATAGCCTGTCTGAGTCTTTGATGGTAGACCTTTGTAAATCAAAAATGCTACTTATCCTGCTGTATTTATGATCATGTAAATACCACAGTTTGCCAATCAATGTTTCAGAATTTGCTTAAGGTAGTATAGTACATGTCCATAGGAATGGTCATACCAGATGAGATCTTGTATCTTGGCTCCAATATCCTGCTTTAAACACACAGCATCAATCCTTGATGCTCTTTTAGTAAATGATGGTACCTGGCGTGAGCCTACTTACAAATGTGTTTCAAGGTGTGTAAAGGTATGGCTTATCATGACCAGACTCCTTTTGTTTTCTGTCTTCCTGCCTGCCACTCACCCCTAAGACCTGAGATTTCAGATACCAGCTCACAGGTCCGTTCTAGTGGTGTTATAAAAGCTTTTCACCGAGAGCATCGGTATGAAAAGTTAATTGACTTAACTGGCTAAAAAGTTGTGTATAAACCGAGTCCATTTTCTGCTACGCCATGAGAGATTTGGTAACAACACCATAGATCTAGATCCCTGGTGGATTGGGCTGTCATTGAGATAGCATCTGCAAGTCTCTTGGGAGGCCTGTAGTCACAATGGTCTCTTAGTATGAATTTCTGGCTGATTTACAGAGCTCCAGACCTGGATGAAGCTGTTTGTTTTTCCTGAAGTGAAGAGAGTTTGACACTCTACAGACAACTTCATATGCAAGTGGTGGGATGTGAGCAATGACTGGGCTAGAGATCCCAAATAAAAAGATACGTGTTAATACTTATATATGCAATGTAGGAATGCATAAAGAATAAAGTGAAGTGCCTTTCTTTAGTTGCTGCACCTGCAAAATTTGTAAGTAGAGAAAGGAGATGCTAATGAACATCTTACTCTGCTTCTGGCCAGCCAGAGAATGTTTTGCTCTGATAATTTTTGCCTTAAACCTAACTGTACTACAGAGCTCTATACACCAAGGACTGTACAGTGTACACACACTTACCTGGTTAGCTCAATACCAAGCATCACAGCAAGACTACCTCCTTTGCAAAATCCGGGTCTAACAATGTCCTTTTATTTTCATTGTGAGGGATGCTTTTCATAATTCAGATTATTTTGCATGTGAATAGCAGTTATGTGAAGATCTCCAAGCTCTTTACAAACACTAATTAAGTATGCCTCTCAGGAGGTAGGTGATGCAATTCTGTCCACCAACCTGAGGGGGAGCTTCTACCAGCACCTGCTCATGTCCTGGGGTGCAGCTCCGTCCCAGACCTTCCAGTGAACCCTTCAGTTCACCTTCTCTCCCCCCTGCCTGCTCTACAGTGCTCTCCTTCTTCCTGGGAGCAGAAGTTTCCCATCTGCTCTCCTCCTCTAACCTTCCACTTGCCCCAGTGACCCAATCCCTTCCCATTTCCTGATCTCCCTCGCATCCACTCTGATCCCCTCATTTACTCGTCTCCTTAACTGCTCACTCTCCTCTGGCTCTTCCCCTCACAGTACAGCAGGGGTGGCCAACCTGTGGCTCCGGAGCCACATGCGGCTCTTCAGAAGTTAATATGCGGCTCCTTATATAGGCATCAGCTCCGGGGCTGGAGCTACAGGCACCAACTTTCCAATGTGCCGGGGGGTGCTCACTGCTCAACCCTTGGCTCTGCCACAGGCCCTGCCCCCACGCCACCGCTTCCCGCCCCCCGAGCCTCCTGCACGCCAAGAAACAGCTGATCGGGAGGTGTGGGGAGGGAGGGGGAGGCACTGGTAGTGGGTGGGGGGGAGCTGATTGGGGGCTGCTAACGTATTACTGTGGCTCTTTGGCAATGTACATTGGTAAATTCTGGCTCCTTCTCAGGCTCAGGTTGGCCACCCCTGCAATACAGGCATGCTTTAGTCTCTCCGTTAATATAAAAACTACCCTTCACCCTACTTGCCTCTCCAAATACTGCCCCATCTCCCTTCTCCCCTTTGTCTCTAAACTCATTGAACACACTACACCTCTACCTCGATATAATGCTGTCCTTGGGAGCCTTACCGCGTTATAGGTGAAACCGCGTTATATCGAACTTGCTTTGATCCACCCGAGTGCACAGCTCCCCCCCGCCCCGGAGCACTGCTTTACCACGTTCTATCCGAATTCGTGTTATATCGGGTCACGTTATATCGGGGTAGAGGTGTATTTACAATCGCTGCCTGGAGTTCCTTACCTCCAATTTCATCCCAGATCTTCTCCATTCTGGTTTGTACCTCGAGCCCTCCACTGAAACTACTCTGTCCAGAGTTTCTAATGATCTCTTCTTAGCCAAATCTCAGCACCAGTACTCCATCCTAATACTTCTTGACCTGTCATCCACCTTTCACACAGGCGACCATGCTCTTCTTCTTGCAATTTTGTCCTCTCTTGTCTTCCATGATTCTGTCCTCTCCTGGTTCTCCTCCTACCTCTCTAGTAAGTCATTCAGCATATTCTTCAGAGGATCCTCCTCATCTCCCCCCCTTCAGCTTTCTGTGGGAGTTCCACAAGGCTCTGTCCTTGGTCCCCTTCTGTTCTCCCTCTACAGTTTTTCTCTGAGTAATCTCACCTGAAAACACAAATTCAATGACTATCGCTATGCGGAAAACTCACAGATCTACCTCTCTACCCCAGACTTGTATCCTTCTGCTTAAATGAAATTCTTGACCTGTCTCTCTGACATCTCATCCTTGTAGATGGCTAGCCATCAGCTCAAGATCAATGCAACAAAGCCCCTAATTGCCCCCTTTCCCTGCCCAAATCCTCTCTGTTACCTTCTTTCTCAAGCACTGTGAACTGTACCACTAACCTGCCTATCATCTTGGACTCAGATCTCTCTCTAGGTACTCTCATCCAGGCTGTGTCTAAGTCTTGTAGATTCTTTCTGCATAACGTCTCTAAATATGGCCTTTCTTATCCATCCACACAGCTAAAACTCTCATCATTCATATCTTGATTACTACAACATCCTTTTCTCTGACCTTGAGAAATGCAATTTTGCCCCATTCACATCTATTCAAAAATTTTCCTAACTCATCACTTTGACCGTGTCAGCATTCTCTTTGCAATCCTTCCCTGGCTCCCTCTTCTCTATCATACCAAACATATGCTACTTGTCTTCACTTTCAAGGCCCTTCACAGTCTATTCCCATCCTACCTATCATCTCCATTCAGTATCAAAAGGCTGACTTGCATGTCTGATCAGCCCATAATGCCAACATCCATTGTCCACTTGTTACATTTTCAAACAAGCACCTTTGTGTTTTCTCCCATGCTGTCCTTCATAAACATCCACAGAGCTACCTCATGATCGTCCTTCAAACCCTCCTTTGCCACGATGCCTACAAAAAGCTTGATGGTGGTGTTGGGGTTCTCCCAAGACTTCTTCCATTCAGCCTCTAAGAACTCAGTTCGACTTAAGTCTTGTCACTCTAGTTCTTTTATTTGGCATACAGCAAAGCTATGCTGAGTTAATCAGACTCAAGTGTAGGGGATGGGCACACCTCTTCCTTTATATACATTTACATATTACACTGGGTTTACTATGCACTGAATCACACATTTGGGGATTGGCTTGGTTATTTTGTAGGACTCAATTCCTGAATACCACGCACTGTTCATGCACGACTTACTCTTTATCTTATTTTACGTTCCAGGCTTATCTTATCCATTGTTATCTTGTCCATTGTAAATGGTTCCATGGGTATTCCCCCTTATCTTAGGTTGTACAGACATTCTGTTTACAGCCTGCTATTGCATTTACCTCCCAAATCCTGTCTCTCAAAAAATGAGGCCTCACCCATGTCCAATTACTCATGTCAAGCCAAGTCTACTTTTGTTTTTGTTTTTTATATTAGCATTTGTTTTATGTGCATTATATTCCTGTCTGTGCAGTTTTTTAAGTTTACTACCCAGCAACACATCTTCAACACTACAGTAGTTATTTGAACTACTATTAATGCTAAGCTTAAAGTACAAACTAGGGGGTGCAAGCTCACCTGTGGCAGGGGTTCTCAACCTTTTTCTTTGAGGCCCCCTCAACATGCTTGTTTGGGTGGAAGCAGGGCCCAGCAGAACTCAGGCCATCTCTACAAGGCACGGGAAGGGAGTGCCACCTCCACCCCCTGACTTACCTCAGCAGGCCATCCAGCCTGTCTGGGATGGGGGGTGGCACAAGAAAAAATTATAGCTTAAAGGCGGTTGGTGGTGGGGGGTGAGCGCTCAGCTCAAAAAGTTTGAAAACCACTCAGGATGCAGGAAGAGGGGTAGCTAGGGGCTGTGTGCGGGCAGGGGGTAGCTCAGGGTGCAGAGAAAGGGGTAGCTAGAGGCTGTGTGTGGGCAGGGGGGGTGGCTCAGGGTGCAGGCAGGGGCTGTGTACAGGCAGGGGTAGTTCAGGATGCAGAGAAAGGTAGCTAGGGGCTGTGTCCAGGCAGGGAGGTAGCTTAGGGTGCAAGCAAGGGGTAGCTGGGGCTGTGTGCAGTGAGGGATGTAGTTCAGGATGCAGAGAAAGGGGTAGGTAGGGGCTGTGTGCGGGCAGGGGGTAGTTCAGTGTTCAGGGAAGGCATAGCTAGGGGCTGTGTATGGGTACAGGGGTAGCTCAGGGAGCAGGGTGGGAGGTAGCTCTAGGGGCTGTGTGTGGGCAGGAGGTATCTCTGGGTGCGGGCAGGGGGTAGCTAGGGGCTGTGTGTGGGTGGGAGGGTAATTCAGGGTACAGAGAAAGCTGTAGCTAGGGGCTGTGTGCAGGCAGGGTGGGTAGCTCAGGGTGCAGGGAGAGGGGTAGCTAGGAGCTGTGTGCTGCGAGGGCACCCCCCACTGTGGTTGCTGCTTCCCAAGGGCTCTGCCAGCCCCGGAGCCTGGTCCCCCCCCCCACCCAAGCAGCTCTTACTGGCTGCACAAGCAGTCAAGAGGGGCTGGGAGCTGAGGCGCAGCCACAGCCCCAGGCACCAGCAACAGGAGGAGGAGACAGGGAAGCACTTGGCCGACTGCTCCATGGCACCAGCCAGAGCAGGAGCCGCCCCACCCTGTCCGGCCTTTGACCTGGCCGGGGACTCAGGGGCGGGGGGAGGGGAGGGGGGGTGAAGCTGACCGGGGACTGCTTGCAGCGCCCCCCCCCCCCCCGGGGTCACAGACCTCCCAGATGAGAACCACTGACCTATGGTATAGCCCACCAGCATGTAATTTTACATTATAAGCTTGCTTTGCCTTTAAAGCATTTTTTCATCATTTCAACTTTGCTTTATTTTAATTGCATTATAAAAAACTTGTACAAAATATAAAAATATTTTTTATTTATTACTATAGGAAATGAAGGTGTGAAACAGAATGCAAACGAATTAAAATACCATTCCCCGGGTCCTGGTGTGCTGAGACCACTGCCTGTGTCTTGCTGACTAGCATTGTCTTGTTGTTTTCTTGTACTCCCCTGTCGCTCTGTATCCGTCTGTTGTCTCTTGTCTTATCCTTAGATTGTAAGCTCTTTGGGACAGGCACCATCTTTTTGTGTGGTGATTGTACAGTGCCTATCATAGTGGGGCTCTGGTCCAATCCTGGAGCTCCTAGGTGCTGCAATAATACAAATAATAAATAATTATAATAAAATAATCTGTTTTATAAATGGGAAATATGAGACACTGAGCAATTAAGTGACGTTGCCCGAGGCCACCTAGATGAAAGTGAGAGTGGAGCCCAAGAGTCCTGACTGGAATGTTCAACTCTCTGAACCAAGTGATTTCAGGCTCCTAGTGCAACCTTGAACATCATCCCAGGTTCACAACATTTCAGCAGACCTGGAGTGAAGTTGTTTGTGCAACCTATCCTTTCCACCACCCGCAGCTCTCAACTTAATTTTGTTAGCTCACTGGATCTCATTGAAGATAAACTCCATTCCCTCACTCCCTCATTGAGTGTAGATTCCCCATCCCCAGGTCTTCAGAGGACACTACGTGGCTGCTTCTCTTATCTTGCTGCTTTGTGGGATCACCAGGTAAATGTTACCACCTCTCCCAATCAAAAACGTATGATGAGGTGAAGTAGGAGAGAGGAAACATTTCCTCTTTTGCAGTAGCTGGCGGTATGATGAGGCAGGAGTGTATGGCATCCCATAATTTCTAACATGGTAGCTAAGGAGCCTTCAGGGATTCCCTAGCAACTACTTATTAGAGAAGGGAAACCTCATAATCCATAGCATGCTGTTGCTAGTGTTTTTCTTCTCCCACTGCTCATTAGTAAGGGTGAGAGGTCAGGATTAGGGAAAAGCAGCAGTCTTTCAAAGGTACTGGATGGAGTGGGCACACAGTGTCTCTGAATATGGGGGCTCATGATGGAGCAGGTGAGAGGGGAGGGAAGTGGTCAGGGTCACAGCCAGTGGGCCCTCTAGAAGACCATCAGGGTAAGCAGTTGGTACACAAGGAACAAGCTATGAGATGGCTTATGTATTGGGAGGGGTGGATCCTGAATCTCTCAGCAGAACTGCAGGGTTCTGTGCAGGGCCGGCTCCAGGCACTAGCCCACCAAGCTTGTGCTTGGGGCGGCACCTGGAGGGGGGCAGCGCGGCGGTCTGGCCGCCGGGGAGAGCGGGGCCACGGCCGGGCTCGCCGCCCTCCCCCTGGCACTCTGGCCGCCCTCCTCCCCGGCGCCCTCCCCCCGGCCGCCGGGGGGAGAGCGGAGAGCCCCAGTGAGCCCCAGCCGGGGCTCGCCGCCGTCTCGCCCCCCTGGCGCCTGCGCCCCGGCCGCCGGGGGGAGAGCAGAGCCCCCGCCGGGTCTCACCGCCCTCCCCCCGGGGCTCCAGCCGCCCCCCCCCCTCCGTGGGGCGGGGGTGCGGCCGGAGGCTTTTTTGCCTGGGGCGGCAAAAAAGCCAGAGCCGGCCCTGGTTCTGTGATGGGTTTGGTGTCAACTCACATCACCCTAATCCTGCAGTTTGTTTACTCCTAGGCCTGACACCCAGTCAATCTGTTGTGACCATCAGACAGTAGTGTATCTATGTGCAGGGGTGTCAGCTGTGAGGGCTAACTTCTTTTGTCAAGTCTCATGTTCAGTATTGAACTGAATTCTTAATTCTTTGATAATAAACAGGAAACTGAGGGTGAGCTGTGCAGTGGCATTAGCTGGTGAAGACATAAGCTATTTCAATTTACAAGGATGTTTTTCTGTTTACTTAATGTTTGCTAACCTTCTTCAACATTATGTTAAACACAATGGCATTGCCGTTACAGAAACATCAATGCTTTCTTCCAGATCCTGCCTTGATTCAGTTCACTGAAGGAAAAAGCATTGATGCATACAATGTGCTGGAGCCGCACTGCACTGACTTTTAAATATTGATGTTAAGTGCATGTCTTTTGAATTTGATTTCATCTTTATATTAGAACCATGTAATTGTAGAAATGTGGTAACAAAGTACTAGTGATTGAGACATTGCGGTAAATGTTCTGTATGGTGCTCAAGGGAGTTACTAGCACATCTCCCTAATGCCAGTCAACAAATGTCTCTGCCTTTATTTTATTTTTTTAAAGAACACTGTGCAGGCAGGATGCTGGCTCCTGGGCTGGCAGAGCCCTCGGTGAGCAGCAACTGCTGGGGGAGGGTGCCCTCTGGTCACACAGTTCCTACTTACCCCTCTCCCTGCACCCTGAGCGACCCCCCTGCCTACACACAGCCCCTAGCTACTCATCTCTCCCTGCACCCTGAGCTACCCCCTGCCTGCACATAACCCCTAGCTACCCCTGTCCCTGCACCCTGAGCTACCACTCTGCCTTGCAGGCTGATTTGCCTTCTGTGTCCACACTGCAAATACAGGTCTTTCTATGGTCTCCCTTGTGAACAAAAGCTGCAGACTGCAGTCTTTTTCTTCCTCCATGGCCAATGGTCGGGCCGTCATTCATATTACTGTCTCCTGCCTCGAATGTGTCAGGCTATGCCTTATACCAAAATGAACAAACTGCAGCCACTTTTAATTTTCTTAAATTAGGATTTTAAGAGCAAGAAGCTCACAGGAGAAGAAAGCATGACAAACATAATGTGTTAGATACCTAAACATCCATGCTTCTAGAAATATGGAGACAATTCAGTATAATGCATATTCCTTTTCTTACCACTTAATGGAAGTCATTTTTTAAAATGACTTGGGTGCGTTTAATGGGACTTTGGCCCCTAAGTCACTTGGGCACGTCTGTGAATTTTACCCAAAATCTTATTCCCCTCTAATAAAACAGCTACTTCTCTCTGACCCTCCAAGCCAACCACCCTTCCTCACTTTTCTGTCCCTTTGTTTTCTGAGTCTGGCTTATAATTGTCCACACATATTTGAAAGTCCTTTGTCTCCTTTCAAGTACCTGTTTTCAGTAGCTTCAGGGAGCTTGTTGTTGTCTAAGGTTAAGCCTCAACTCTCCCTCTCCTTCTGTTTCCTCCCCACAAAACTGTTATAACAATGTAATGGTTGTGTTTACTCTGTGGTCCAAGTTATTAAATCATCAGGTACTTTTTATGGTGAGTATGATTGCTGAAGAAGGAATTTTAGGTGCCCTTATAATTCAAATAGCCTCCTGACATAGTTCTGATTGTGCCTAGGCCTTTATAAGTTCGGGCATGACATGGGCATGAAAGCTTTTCCTTTAAGTCACAGAACTTCCCTCTATTTAAAACAGGAAATGCAGTTGTTTTGGTATGGCCAATACTGTAGCATCTGTTGGTAAGTTTTTCATAGTGACCATTACATCTTATTGGCCGGAGGAGTGGTGAATGATAGTGAGAACTGCAAAATACAGCTGACTGGTTAGAAAGGCCATGACCAAAATGCTAAAGGGGTAAAGAGGTAAAAGGACACCATTTATTTATTTATGTATTTATTTTATGGAGATATATTAGTCTGTCACACCTCTCCCCTTCAGGCTGCTAGCATTGCTAGTAAGGAAGAGGAATTGTTTCAGGATAGAATGGTACATGGTTTTGGACATTTTAAATGAAATTAGCCCCCAGTAACTTGGCAACTTGGTTTTGCAGGCTATGGCTTCATGAATTATTGCTATGCAGACACTGCCAAACGTATTGTGCTATGGGTCTCAGAGGTGAAATTAGGCTTGATTTCTATTTGCATTGGATAATTTAGTGCTGGGGAAACCACGTCTGAACTGAAGATATAATATGCAAAATGTTCCAGTGTGGCTGATAAACTGTCACTTTTAAATGTGACCTGATTTAAATATCTATACAGAATAGAAGACTTGAATTTCAAGCAGTAATGTCGGAATAGCCCCAACTACTGTTAAGAGTTTAAAATGAGGTGCTGATGAGAGAAGACAAAGCCAGTTAGCATATATTTAATGAAATATGTATAAAAGTCAGAATATTTATTTGATAAAAATTTCAACTTAAGCTTTGAAGAGCAGATGTTAAGATACCACAGGAAGTGAATCTAGTACAATGGCACTTTGCAATGAGTTTCAATTTTAAGAAATGCCCTGATCTCACTGGAGTTTTACCTTGTCTGAATATTTCTGTTTCATCTCTCTTTATCGTAGGAAGTTCTCTTACCTGCCATATGCACATATCTCCTAAAGGAAAAACATATTGATCCAGCAAGAAACATTCCTGCCTGACATCTTGAAATTTGATTTAGAGATTCAAATTCTGCCCTCCTTTCTGCTGGTGCAACTCTGCGCAATGGTGTTGCCCCATTGAAGTCAATAGGGTTTAGCTTTTATTTTTCTAAATTTCAGGGCGAAAATAATAGTAATTTCTTTGTACTTCCTGTGGGTTGGGGTTTTTTTAATCATTGGGAGTTTTGTACAGATTTTAAAAAGCCATTATCCTTTAAAACACACGGTCGCCATTCCTTAGGGCTTTTATGTTTTCCCTTTTATATCTTTTAAATTGCTGAAATGGATATGAGTATAACTCTAAACTAAATTTAGTATTTAATCATCATTTGTGTTAATCAAAGCAGAGCAGATATTGCTCCTAAACTAATATTTACTAACTAGCACAAAGTAATTAAAAATGTTGTAGGTTAAAGAAAGGCAAATAGGACGAAGCATGATCTAGCACTTAAGCCTCTGGACTGAGAGCCAGGAGACCTGGTTCTGCTACAGGTTCTGACAATGGCTTGTTTTCTGACCTCAGGCAAATCATTCTGCCTTTCTATGCCTCTGTTTCCCCAGTTGGGATGATGCGGCTTGCCCGCTTTTATAACGTGCTTTGAGAGAGCGAGGTTTGAAAAGTCACCGTGAGTGCTAAATATTATTATGAAGTACTTAGGGGAATTATTGATCTATTTCATTTGAAAAGGGGGGAGTCCAGCTAAGAGTCAGATTCTGCCCCCCTTACTAACATTGAAAAGTACCTTAATGCACAAGTAGTCCCCCGGAAATCAAAGGAGCTACTCCTCTGGTAAGGTACAACTCAACAGAAGGGTGGCAGAATATGGCACTTGTAAATATGTGCTTAATTATAACTGTGAATATTAAACAGTATGTATTTGTTTACTGTTAAAAGACCCAAGACCTTACTTGGTGCTGACATAAGCGGACAAGAATGCCTATTGACCTCAGTGGAAGTTGTCCTGATTTACGGCAGAGCTGAATTATGTCCATGATCCCTATTTTCGAGTGCACAATACCCATCATTGCTTATAATTAATTATAATTAATGGAGATATCCCATCTCCTAGAACTGGAAGGGATCTTGAAAGGTCATCGAGTCCAGCCCCCTGCCTTCACTAGCAGGACCAAGTACTGATTTTGCCCCAGATCCTCAAGTGGCCCCCTCAAGGATTGAACTCACAACCCTGGGTTTAGCAGGCCAATGCTCAAACCACTGAGCTATCCCTCCCCCCCAATCAGCTGATTCCCCAAGCTGATTAGCTTGGGGAATCAGCTACTACTTGTACATGCAAACAGTGCAGTGACTAGCGCTGTGTGAAACTCTCAGAATTCAACTCCAACCAGGCAAGCTCCCTTGATTTGGGCTTTTGTTACAAATGTGACATTCCAGTCAGGTTTGCTGAAAGAATCACTGTATTTCAGAGGAATGCTGGCTGATTTATGCTTTCAGATGGAAGCCAGTCAAAAGTTGATGACCACTGCTGGGCTTTTGCTTTGAGTTTGTGGGTTCATTTAAACCTGAAACTCAAAGCAAAAATCATGGGGGAATGAACCCAGGTGAACCAACACGGGTGGAAAAAAGTTCATGCAACCCCGTGAGCACCAGATTTTTGTGCATCTCAACTAGTGCATGATTCTCCATGCTACTGATGATAACAGTTCCTTAGGCAGCCCTTTGAACTGAAATATAGTCTTGGTCTCTGATGTCTTACACAGTAGAAATGGACTTACCATAATAAAATATCTTTTTGTATAGCTACAGTTTTTTAGACCTTTTTTTAGCATAAATAGTACATTTTTACGAAATAATCATTGGTGTTTGAAATTAATAGAAAACAAGGTAATGGAAAGTATTATAGTATGGTGCACTGTCAGATGGAATCTTACATAAATACTGTATGTGCTTTACCATTTGATTTACCATTTTTATTTTCGTTCTACAGTTTGAGATGCTGACAGGGTCATTACCATTCCAGGGAAAAGACAGAAAGGAGACAATGGCTCTCATTCTCAAGTAAGTAGTAATGTCTGTTTGGTTTATCTACTAAGTACTTGTTAGCTCTCTTCCTTGGATGGGCCTTTGGTCCTAAGTACATTTAACTGCATAAAATATATAGAACAAGAACAAATTTACATAGAGGCTGAGATTTTAAAAGCTGCACCAGGAGTTAGATGTGCAACTCCTACTAATATCAGTGTTATTGTGTGCCTAAATCCCCTAGGTGATTCACCCAGAGTAAATAACCAGAAACTGTGTATTGCAGGTCTGTGAGCATTCCATTGTGTGCGGGGGGGGGCTTGCAGAAAAAATATATGTGGTCATATAATACAAGACTGTATGATGATGCATATATAAAAGGGTGCAGAGATAAGTTGTACAGACAACATGCATGTTGTCATTCCTGACTTTCGAGTCCTTTCCTTTGCAAACCTGACAATGATTTAATGCTCAGCATGTGCATAAATGTTTGCAAGATTGAAACCATCATCCCTGCCAAATTACTTATTTCTGCCGTCTACCACTGAAGCACCAGAGCTATTAAAAACCAATTACAATTTTTAATAATGCAAAATGTGTATTTTATCATCACTCTCTTCATTCTTGAAAATGTCTAGGCCATTTTGGGTCAAACATTCCAAAAAGTTTGCTCTTGGATTGAGAACAAACCTGCCAAATTTAATCCAGAAAGGTAAAACTGAAAAAAGATAATAAATAGCTGAAAATGACCCCTTAGAATTCACAGAATGTCCCCACAGAATGTTCTCTGTGTGTATATATATCTTCCTGCTGTATTTTCCACTGCATGCATCCGATGAAGTGAGTTTTAGCCCACGAAAGCTTATGCCCAAATACCTTTGTTAGTCTCTAAGGTGCCACAAGTACTCCTGTTCTTTTTGCTGATACAGACTGAGGCCTGGTCTACACTACGACTTTAATTCGGATTTAGCTGCGTTAATCCGAATTAACCCTTCACCCGTCCACACTACAGAGCCAGTTAATTCGAATTAAAGGGCACTTAAAATCGATTTCTGTACTCCACCTCGACGAGCGGAGTAGCGCCTAAATCGATTTTGTTAATTCGAATTAGGGTTAGTGTGGCCGCACACCACCGAATTACTGTGTTTAAATTAATGGGGTAGTGTGGCCGCACACCACCGAATTAATGTGGTTAAAAACCGAATTAATGTGCTTAGTGTGGCCGCGCACAATCGAATTTATACAACCTGTTTCCCAAATTCGAATTATCTAAATTCGGATTAATCCCGTAGTGTAGACATACCCTAACACGGCTACCACTCTGAACCCTTAGAATTAGTAACCCTTGAGCAACGTTAACTATAAGGTGATGTTATGTGCTTCCGGTCAGGAGCTGCTCCCAGTGACATCAATGGTAAAACTTCCTTTAACCTCGATGGGTGCAGGACTGGCCCCTCCATTTGTGAGCTATCTAATCTGTCTAGGTATTATATCTTTGGTGACAAATGTGTATGGGTGTCTGCATGTCCCAATAAATTTCAGTTATAAAATGCAGGTGTGGATTTGAAATTTTTTGAAAAATATTTTTTTCTTTTCAAGTATTCTGTTCTTTCAGAGCCAAGCTAGGAATGCCTCAGTTTTTGAGCGTAGAAGCCCAAAGTTTGCTGAGAGCCCTCTTCAAAAGGAACCCATCCAACAGATTAGGTATGGATGCTCATTTGATTTCTGTACAATATGATGGTGATAATTTCCCTTGATGCATTTTAACTGGTAGTTATCCTCTCCATTACATGTACATTTATATTCATATTTATTCTGCAGCAAAACACAAGCATTACTAGAGAGAGAAGCAAGGAAATCAAGCATAGCATTAGAATCCAAAGCATGAGATTAATTCATGATTTATTTCTTCAGTGAAGAGGGGAAGTAAATCACCAACCTTTATGAATTGCATAAGATAACTCCTGTGGATAGTAATACAGGAAAATGAGAACCCAGACAGGTATTTTAATTAACTCTCTATATTTCAGCTCCACATCTTGGAGGGGGGTGAAGGAGAGAAGAATTCTTGCAAAGCCACTCTGATTAAATTTCTGTGCCATCTCATTTGATTTAGTGGGAGCATTTTGAACAAAAGGCCTGCCCTTCTTTAGCACCTTAAAATGAATTGTCTGCTTTATCACCAAGATTTTGTTTTACTCTTCTTTCATTATTGCACCCAGTTATGTTTGAATAAGCATAGAGGATGTTTTTGATTTATTTATGTAAAGCCAATTCTGTCTATACTCAAGAGTTCCATTAGGAAACTCATGGTGTTTGGGGGTGGGGGGTTACGTAGGAGACTTAGTGTGTCCATTCATGTTTTAGCAGGTGGTTCCTTTGAAAATTTGTTCCCTGGAGATTTTAGTGAAGAACAAGAGTAACCATAGCAAATTGAGGACATCAGAGTCATAGCATTATGTTATTTTAAAATGTTGCCTCCGTCTGTAAAAATATTGTAGGTTCCTTCCAGCTCTCTAGTCTCTTGCTCTGTTCTGGGTGAATAAGAGAATGACTTGCTTTCTAAAATAGAGGAGCGCAAGAGGAAAAAATGGTTGCAACAAGATGTGTTTTCTCCTCTACTCTCCCAATTCTTCTGTTCTCTCCTGCCTCCTATTCTCTTACCAGCTTACACCTCCTATGTCCCATTTATCCATTTTTCTTCACTACTATCATCCTCTATTCATTCTCCTTTTCCCATCTTTAAAAGTCTCGAATATCACTGTTATTACCAAATTTCTACTATTAAGTGATACTCAGTATACAATTAGGTACAGTTCTAAGATGTGAGACTTAGGGAAGGGAAAAAAGGACAACAAAGAGAAATTTTGAAGCCTTTGATCCTAAAATTCCACCAGACGATGTTGCTAAGAAAAGGTTGAAATTGTTTTCCAAATATGTGATTTCCCCCCCCATTTCTGAAATATTAATTTATTGACTCAATAAAGATGCAGTATTAATTTTAACACCCAGAAGGCCATAAACCACTAATAAAATGCAGCGTGTACTGCACAGAACTGCAAAAAATAGGGTTAGTCAAACCTCTGAACATATTCAGAGTTTAGGTTCAACACAAGGGGAAAGTAATATATTCCTTTATAGCTCTTTTGCTGTAATTCCCCATCTGGATACTCTATTCAAGAACAAAAGCTATTTTACTCTAGAATAATTTCTCCTCTTTAGAAATAAGGGAAGTAAGGTTTTCCTGTGTGTGTGTGTGTGTGTGTATGTATATATGTGTGTGTGTGTGTGTGTGTGTGTGTATATAGATAGATAGATAGATATAATGTACCGTAAGGTATCCTTTCCACCAGTCAGCCACATCATTTAGCTCTTCTGTGTATACTCTATTGTATCAGTGGGAGTATATTGCTCTAGAAATTGTAGGTGGCTGTAAAGAAAAGGCCTCAGGGAAAAGAAGAATAGTTGATCTTTGACTTCTGTCAGGTCTGTCACAGGAAAAGAAATAACTAATTGGTCCTCATTAAATATACAGTTGACTGACATCAGCACCTATGGGGTTTTGGCAGCTAATTAATTACTTTCTTTTTTGCAAGTAAGACACATCATAGTGTAAATGCTGAGAAACTTTTGAAAAGCAGGATGCTGTTATCTCCTTTAACTTTTCATGCTGTTTAGATTTTTTTTTATTATTATTATTATTGGGAATAGGGATAGGAGAGCAAAGCTAAATCAAGCACGTAATTTGTATAAAAAGCAACTGGTGCAGGAGAGATTTTTTTGCCTCTGGCTTTCATACTTAGTTGTTCAATCGCTTGAGGTGGTGTTATGGAGGGAATCTACTACTACAGAACATTTGATCCCACATGTAGCAGTCACAGCATTAGCATTCTGACTGACAGTTGTTAGCAAGATGTTTGGCAGCCCAATTACATCACCATCTGGCTGGGCTATGCTTCTTGAAATTTCTAATAATAATCTTGTGTGGAAAATGGAAGCTTCCCTCTTGCTATCTATGTCCTTGTGCTGCTGAGTGACCTTTTAGGGCTTTGTTAATGTACAAAAATTAACATTCTTCAAGGATGTGTCAGTGTAGAGCCACTGAAGGTGCTCATGCGCCCCATGTGCACGGGACTGGACATTTTAAAGTAGCAGTGTCTGTTGGGGCTGCACATGTACCATGTGCCTCCTCATGCTCCTATGCGAAGGCATAAAGAGTGAAGCAACTGCAACCCTCCCTCAGGTCCCTCTTCTTATTTATTGCAGTGAGACAGAATCTGGCCAGTTTCTAACCCACTAGCTCTTAGTTTTGGCTAAACCTTCTTAATTTCTTCAGAACTTTTTTGATTATCTTCATATTTGACTGTTGTGTTCATATCAACCCATCTTATCTGAGTATCAACAGCTAGATCCCCCTGTACACACCTTCATGCCCAGCGCTTCTTAACTTGGCAGACCTAAACCTACCAGCGTCAAACCCTATCCGTCCTGCTATGGACGAATCCCCTTAAAAGATGGACATAGGAGGTGCCTCTTCTGTTTAGGAGGACATGGGGCCAAACTCCATCTTCTGGAACAATTCATGAGTCTCATCAGACCCTGAGATCCTATGAGTGGACAAGCCAGCATTATCCAGCATCTCTGTTGAAGACTGGTGCAGAAAAAATTGTGCCAAGAAAGAAACTTGTGCTGGCACTGGTACCGACATTGCCATCTCTAGTCCCATTCTTTGCCCCTCCCCAACGGGCACTTATCACAGATGCTTCAGTGGGCTGGAGTACCCAGATGAACCACCTACAGATGCAGGGGTATGGTGTCTGGATGACCTGAGATTACACATGAATGTCCAGTAGCTGGGAGACATCAGACTAGCCTTCATAGCATTCCTGCCTGTTCTGTGGAACACCACAGTGCAAATCCTGCAACACAACATGTTGGTGATGCACTATGTAAACAAACAAGGAGGTGCCCGATCATCCCCTCTTCTGCCAAGAAACCATCAGGCTATAGAAGTGGTGACATCAACACAGGATAATCCCACTGGGTCTAAACCTCCTAGGGCTCAGTGAAGGCCTGGCAGACTTCTTAAGCAGTCACCCAGTGACCAACCACAAGTGGTCGCTGAAGGAGTTTATCATAGACCTCATATTCTACCCCAGAAGGACCCCCATAATAGACTTATTCACCACAAGGGACAATGTCAAATGCATGATTTTCTGTTCCAGAAGAGGCGTGAGCCTGGGATTATTGCCAGATGCTTTTCTTTTGCAGTGATCTGGAGGATTCATATATGCCTTGCCAACAATTCTCCAGGATAATATCCAAGATCAAGAGGGACAAGGCTACAGACATCCTGGTAGACACTTATTGGCCAAGACAGTTTTGGCTGTCACATCTGCTACAGATGGCCCCGTGCCATCCCATTCACCTCCTGGCCTGCCTGGACATATCACAGAATCAAGGTCAGCAGCCAGACCCGCAGTTGTTACACCTGATGGCTCAGATGTTGGCTGTTTGAACAATACTGACAGAGACGGCTCCCTACAGGTTCAAAAGATTCTCATACAAAGCAGAAAATCCTCCACCAGGAACACTTATGCCTCGAAGTGGAAAAGATTTTCTATATGGGCAGCCCAACATGGTTTGGACCCAGTTGAGGCAGCAACGCTGAAGATCCTAGACCAGTGGTTCCCAAACTGGGCTTCGTGAACCCCTGGGGGTTCATGAAGTGTTACAGGGGGTTCTTGGGGAAAAAATTCTCTAATGGCGGACAGAGCTGTCCATAGGGACCCCAGGCAGCATGGGGCAAGCAGCTCGGAGCCTCTGGACTTCCAAGAGCTAAGAGGATCAAAGCAAGCATATCTATCACACTGAGGAGATTTAAACTTCAAAACTCCTTATAAGAAATGGAAAGGGAGGTGGATATTTTTTTGCTGTTTTTAAAATAAATAAGCAGCTAGTATTGTTTTTAAAATTATTATGAAGAACTAGTTTGAGCTTTGTTGTAACGTGTGTTGTTTGCCTGGACTGCTCAAGACCTGAATGCTTGTGTAGGAGGAACTCTTTTTTAGTTGACTTCTTAAATACCTTTATGCTGTTTCACATCTAATACTCCTTGATGAAACATAGGAGCCTTGTCTTATAACAGGCTTATTCAAAGTGATACAAGCTACGAAAGTGAGATCTTGGAAGAGTGTTGCCGTTTTCATATTGTAATAAAAATACTGTAATGATAAATAATAATTAATAATAAATAGTGTGTAATAAGCATGTCATAAAAACACATTTTATATTTCCAAGATCACTTCTTTTTATAATTTATACTCAGGTAAAGGAGAAAATTCCTGGAAATATTCATTTTTAGGAGGGGGTTCGTGAGACTTGACATTTTAGTGAAAGGGGTTCACAGGTTGTTAAAGTTTGGGAACCACTGTCCTAGACTATGCTGTTTCTGAAACAGGCAAAACTATTATTTAATTCTCTCAAAGTCCACTTGGCGGCTTTATCGGTGTGTCACACGCCAGCACAGTCACACCCAAAGATACTGACATTTTTTAAGGGCCTTCTTCCTATTAGCCCTCCATTTAAGGACCTGACTCCCTCATGAGACCTCATTGTTATTCTTCTGAAGCATACGGACCCTCCCTTTGAACCAGTGACAGAATATGCCATGCACCCCTTACCATCAAGAGGATCTTTGTGGTGGCTATCACCTCAGCTTGGAGAGTCAGTGAACACTAGACTCTCATAGCTGGACTGCGGTCTTTCATATGGACAAGGTGGTACTCAGACTACACCCCAATTTCACCCCCAAGGTGGTCTAGACTATCACCAAAAATCAATCAATTAGCTTGCTAGTCTTCTTCCCAAAGCCACACTCACCAATGGTAGAGAGCCAGAGCAGCCACCAAGTTCAGGGGAACAGTTCTCCAATCGCTGATGCAGCTTGAAACTCTTCACTCCCACCATCCTGAGGGGAAGTGATTGCTAGTCATCTACAGCAGGATCCACACTGAGACATACTCAAAGAAGAAAGAACAATCACTCTACAGAAACTATGGTTCTTCGAGATGTTGTAGTCACTGTGGATCTCACAAACACCCCTCCATCCTCACTTTCAGAGTCCTCATCTAACACAGGCTTCGAATGGCAAGAGAACTGAGAGATTGGGACCACTCTCTCCTTTATGTCCTCACACAAGAGCATGAGAAGGCACAGGGGTGCATGCACAGGCCAAACAGACACTGCTGTTCAACAATTTCCAATCTCACACACTTGAGACTCATGGAGCCCTACAGAGGGAGTCACACTGACCACAGGATCTCGGATAGCCACTAGGGTAAGTAACTGCTCTTTCTATTGTATTACAAAGATGAAGCGAATAAAATCAATATTGTTCTGATTTTTGTAACCTAAATGTTGTTTAACTACTGAGGTGATATTTGTTGAAGCAAACTTATTGGCTATTACTGGTCCTAATCCAACATCTATTGAAATCAGTGGGAATCTTTTCCAATGGCAGTTGAATCAGACCCTTTTTTAACAATTAAATCCATTAAACATTATATTCAGTAGCTATGTTAAAAAGAAAGTTAAGGTTGCAAAGTCAAGCACTCAGAAGTTAGGACAGGCCAGAATTAGCATTGCCAATCCAATCTCAATTTGTCTCCCTTGGCTTTAATGAGACATAGGCTCCAAAGCACCTAAAACCACTTTTGAAAATGGGATTTACACTCCTAAGTCACTTAGGCACTCTTGAAAATTTTACCCACAGTCTTTAATTATATGATCACATACTATTTTTTCCACAGGATCCTGGCCTCATTCGGTGCATGGGATGGTCAGTGCTCACTGTGGGGGTAGTCATTCAATATTCTTTTTAGACTTAACCACACACCATTCAAACCCTGCACTGAATACAGAATTATTAATTTCCTCATGGGCATTTCCCTGGTGTTCTCATAGTAATGTCTGAGTGCACTTCACAAACAACTAGTGAATTATCTTTACAGCACTTCTCTGAGGTGAGGGGTGACATTAGACCCAATTTATAGTTGAGGAACTGAGGCACAGAGAGATTAAAGCCAAAAGTGTCGACTGATTTTCAGTGCCCAATTTAACACACCTAAGACCTGATTTTTTTTTTCAGAAAACTTAGCATTTTTATGGCACTTTATATGTTCAAAGCACAGCTCCCATTGACTTCAGTTGCAGCTGTGAACTATCAGCACTTCTGCAAATCTGGCCAAAGTGTCTCAAGTTGGGCAACTATAAAGTAAGGAACACACAGGTAGTGACCACCTGTGAGAAATTTGGGTTTAAGTGACTTGTCCAGCATCACATAAGCATTCTGTGGCACAGTCAGGGATAGACTCCAGTTCTTCTAAGCACATTTGCTGGTCCTGATACTCTTCTGATGCTGGGTTTATATTAGTGTAACTCTGTTGTTGTTTTTTTTCTGTGGAGTTTCTACTTAGCTATACTGGTGTCAGTGAAATCAGAAGCAGACCTGCCATATATATTTAGTAGACAATCAGGACTGTACCTTGAACTTGGATGAGGACTGAAAATTCCTAATAAGAAATCCATGGAACAAGGTTTGTCGCTGGCCAAGTTTTTGTATTTACTGATTTCTGGCAGCAGCCTGTTCTATGTTCAGAATACCCGGGGGGAACAAATCAAAACTGTAAACACACCTATTGGGTCAGCTTTCCCATGTACATGGCTGACAGCCCTGCATGTAATATGCAAGCAATATTTGTTTTTAATACCTAGTCATGAGCCAATGTTAAGCAGGCTGTAGAATGCAGTTCTTGATCAGTGCACTTTGGCAAACACTAATAATGTCTTGTGTGCATCGAAAGCAGATGTCACATTTTACAAAAGCTTGAGTTGACAAGACCTTTTACAAAACTGCTTGTTAGGAAGTACAAGTATTTCAAATAAAAGGCTTAGTACGCTGAGGTGCTGAGCACCCACAGCAAGGTACTCAGTGTCCTCAGCTCCCACTAATCTCAGTAGGAACTGAGATGCTCAACACATCTGGAGATGTTCAGCATCTCACAGGAAATGGCTCCAAAATTGCAATGCAGAATCTTCATCTCCAGGTGTTACTTTCCCCCATGGGAGAATGAAAGATGCTATTAATAAAAACAAATCAACCAATCACGTGGCACACTCAGTCAAATCTGATAGTTGTTTAATTATTACTGAACACCTGCTGATTTTCCTCAAGCCAGTAAACTAAACGTGCTGAAAGGAATAAACAAGAAAGATATTAAATGAGGACATAAAGGAAAAGTAATGAAAGAATTAGACATGTGCTGCCAAACCCCACAGAGTTTTGCTAAATAATCAATAGAATACATAAGAAAGTTGTTAGTGAAGAAAAAGTATCTATGACATTGGTGTATTTGGTGCCAATACAAATGAGAACCAGCTTTGAGGTACCCAAAATCAGCTGACTTTGTGTAAATTTGAGCCTAAACTATGTGCACCAGAGTTTCCCTATCTGTAAACTGGAGTTAATAAAACTTAACTCTCACAAGGTGGCTACAAATGCATATCTGTAAGTGCTAGGTAGCAGTAATACCATTGCCCCCATGTCAGGAAGCCCAAAGGCGGCACGCGAGCTGATTTTCAGTGGCACTCACGCTGCCCGGGTCCTGGCCACCGGTCCAGGGGGCTCTGCATTTTAATTTAATTTTAAATGAAGCTTCTTAAACATTTTAAAAACTTTATTTACTTTACATACAACAATAGTTTAGTTATATATTCTAGACTTATAGAAAGAGACCTTCTAAAAACGTTAAAATGTATTACTGGCACGCGAAACCTTAAATTAGAGTGAATAAATGAAGACTCGGCACACCACTTCTGAAAGGTTGCCGACCCCTGCTATACAGGCTCTTAGACCACACTCCTCATTGTAGTATCTGAGTGCCTTCCAGTAGTGCATTAAGCAATGTGCTAACATCTGGCACATGTTGCTGATTGATATGGGGTCTATTTCACTTCACTAAAAAGGATAATTGTGACCAGATGCTTAACACAATTAATATTAACAACAAAGAGGAAGGAATACAAGCCAGAATAGGGACAGAATGGGTTAAAGAATATTTAGGTACATTAGCTATATTTAAGTTGGCAGGGCCTGGTGAAATTCCCCCTAGGGTACTTAAGGAACTAGTTGAGGCAATATCAAAACAATTATCTTTTGTGAGTTCATGTAGAACGGGTGAGGTCCAACAGGACTGGAGAAGGGCAAACAGAGTTCCTATCTTTAAAAAAGGGAACAAATCGGACCTGGGAAATTATAGAGCAGTCAGCTTACCTTCAATACCTGGAAAGATACTGGAACATATTAAACAATCAGTTTGTAAGCACCTAGAGGATAATAGGGTGATAAGTAATAGTCAGCATGGATTTGTCAAGAACAAATGCCAAACCAACCTAATTTCCTTCTTTGACAAGGTTACAGGCCTAGTGGATAGGAGGGAAACTATAAAGATGATATATCTTGATTTTTAGTAAGGCTTTTGACACAGTCAGGGCCAGCTCCACGCACCAGGTAAGGAAGCAGGTGCTTGGGGCAGCCAATACAAAGGAGCGGCACTCCATCCGCTACTGGGGCTGCACATCCAGGTCTTCGGCGGGAATTCGGTGGCAGGTCCCTCAGTCCCTCTCTTCCTCTTTGAGCTGCCGCCGAAGAAGAAGAGAGGGAGTGAAGGACCCGCCGCCGAACTGCTGCCGAAGAATGGAGTGGCGCGATTGAGCTGCCCCCGAAGTGCCACCAATCGCCCTTTTTTTTTTTTTTTTTTTTTTTTTTTCCCCTCCGGTTGGGGTGGCAGAAAACCTGGAGCCGGCCCTGGACACAGTTCCACATGACAGTCTCATAAGCAAACTAGGGAAATGTAGCCTACATAAAATTACCATAAAGTGGGTGCACAACTGGTTGAAAAAACATGCTCAACAAGTAGTCATTGATGGTTTGCTGTCAAACTGGGACGACATATCTAGTGGGATCCCACGGGGTTCAGTCATTGGTCCAGTACTGTTTAGTATTTTCATTAATGACTTGGATAATGGTGTGGAGAGTATGCCTACAGTATTTGAGGTGAGACAAAGCTGAGAGGCTTGGGAGCACTTTGGAGGACAGAATTCAAAATGACCTTGACAAATTAGAGAATTGGTCTGAAATCAGCAAGATGAAATTCAATGAAGACAAGTGCGAAGTACTATACTTAGGAAAATCATATGAACAACTACAAAATGGGGAATAACTGACCAGGCTGTAGTAATGTTGAAAAGGAGCCGGCGGTTATAGTGGGTCACAAATGTAATGAGAGACAACAGTGTGATGCTGCTGTGAAAAAGACTATTAGTCTGGGGTGTATTAACAGGATTGTTGTATGTAAGACACGGGAGGTAATTGTTGTACTCTACTCAGCACTGGTGAGGCCTCAGCTGGAGTACTGTGCCCAGTTTTGGGTGCCACACTTTAAGAAAGATGTGGACAAAATGGAGAAAGTCCAGAGCAGAGCAACAAAAATGATAAGATGTTTTGAAAACCTGACCTATAAAGAAAAGCTGCAAAAACTAGGCATGTTTATGAGAAAAGAAGATTTGGGGAGGGATCTGATAAGTCTTCAGATACGTTAAGGGCTGTTATAAAAAAGATGGTGATCAATTGTTCTCCATTTCCACGGAAGGTAGGAAAAGAAGTAATGGGCTTAATCTACAGCAAGGGAGATTTAGGTTAGATATTGGGAAAAGCTTTCTAACTATAAGGATAATTAAGTGCTGGAATAGGTTACCAAGAGAGGCTGTCGAATCCCCTTCTGTGACACAGTTGAGCCAGGATTTATATACAGTTTGCTAGTTGAATGAGAGTCAGACTTCCAGCAATGGTAAAATAGTTTCAAGTGATTCTCGAGTAAAGAGGCTGGGAACTGTTAAAGAAGGGCTATAGTTTTATTGTTTTCTGTTGTTCGTTTTGGGTAAGGGACATAGAGCAAAGGAAGGTGTAAAGAGGAGTAATCTGTAGAGAAGGCAGGAAGAGCAAAGAAACAGATACTGAGCTCACCAAGCAGCAGTTAGAAGAGCTGTGTGCAGTGAGCTCTGTCAGCGGCTGACCAGAAAAAATTGGAGCCGGTGTACATGCCGCACTCATATGCCATGAGGCAAGATGGGGCACTGCTCCAGACTGGGGAAGGGGTCCCTTTTTCTCCTACAGGGCATGCAAGAGATCAAGCAGATGGTTCCACAGATGATCCAGCAGTGGCAAGAGTATTAGAGCTGTGGAGGCTGGAGTGCAGAAGGCTGCTAGTGGAGGAGAGACAAACAGAGTTGGAGGCCAGGTGTCAGAGTACGGAGACAGAGCTGGAGCAACAGAAGCTTGCTGACCAGGACAGTTGCAAGCAGCTCTAACAGAAGAGGAGTGGCAAGTTATGCCCATGGGACCCAGGAGATGGACATAATGGGGTGTGCCTGATAGAAGCTAGCAGATGTGGATATGATGAATCCCACTACCCCGCCTGTAGCATGAGTCATTATGAACACTAAAGGTTATTCCAGGATTCTGACTGTGGAAATGCAGGGAAGTGTGTGTTCTTGGTGTGTTGTTTTCTGTAATTAGGTAACAGGATTGAGGCCGAGGGCTCAGGTACAAGTGTACTATAGCCAGACACAGTGGTCGAAGGAGTAAACCCTCAATGGGGAAACTGAGTCAGTGTTTGGTAGGTCTGGAGCAAAGCTGAAAGGGGCTAGGGTCCAGGATCTGCTAGGAGGGGTGGACCCTGGCACAACTAGGTCAATAGTTGTGGGCCTGTACTCTGCTGAGAGCAGGCAGCCTCTGGGAAAGCTGTGGGCCAGCACTCCGCTGGGAGCAGGGCTGGCTCAGGATGGAAAGAGATCTGGTTTCACACCTTGGGTTGACAGAGCTCTCTACTGGCCTGGGTGACCCAGATGGGTGTGAAGCAAGCACTGGGGTAGTATGGATTTTAAGAAAGGTAAAAGGTGCCCCTTAGTTTATGGACTCAGGAGAACTTTGATCAGATGCCTGTAGCCAGTAGCTAATCCGACTGGTGGTTCACTACTGTGTGTCAGCAACTCTTGTCAGGCCTGACATATTCACTACATCTAACACACTGTTGTCATGGTACATGCCCCAAAAGGTGTCACGTGAGAGATCACTGGAAAACTTCACACTTCCAGCAATGGTAAAATAGTTTCAAGAGATTCTCGAGTAAAGAGGCTGGGAAATGTTAAAGAAAGGCTATAGTTTTATTGTTTTCTGTTTGTTTGTTTCAGGTAAGAGACATGGAAGGTGTAAAGAGAAATAAGCAATAGAGAAGATCATTAATATTCTTACATATGTAGATTTGGGTTGTGTACAAAGAGTGATGGACATGTGCTAGAAATATGTTTGTCTGCATAAGCCCAATCTGTTGTAGACAAAGGAATATGTGTTTATCTGACCAGCCTGGTCATCAGGCCGAGACAATGAAGGTGCATTTACATAAAATATAAACAAAGCTATCAACCTGGACAGTGGGGTCGGTAGCTTCTTGTGGGGATCTGAACCTCAAATGATAAGTATCAACTAATTGTATACAATATTACAGTATTATAAAGTGTATTGAGTAACGTCTTTTGTGAAAGTCAGTGACATGCTGGTGATTAATATCGTTGTGAAATGTACATATTAACACTATATGAGGAATTATGGATATTCAGTGATATTATGCTTTAAATTCTGTGACCAAACACAGGGGAAAACGGGTTTCTCCCCAGACTGGAGGGAAGGTAGCATTTTGGAATCAAAACAATGAAAGCCTCATTTACATACAAATCAGCACAAGGATGGGATGTCCACAGGAAGGAAAGAACAGCATGAGGTCATCCTGCCTCTTAAAACAGAGTCAGTGAACTCTGAGTGATATAAGGGGAAACAGAGAGCCATATTGGCATCTGTCACCTAGGAAAACAAGGGATTCCAGCACCTTGTATGTTTGTGGAAGGTCCTGACTGAGAGAAACTCAGCCATGGCTGGAAAAGAGAAAAATCAGTAAGAAATCTATCTTGAACAAAGAGAGTAGCTGGTAAGTTAGGTCTTAGCCATTAGAAAGCGTATTTTTACTTATATTTGCTTGTAACCATTTTTGTTCTTATCCCTTGCACATAAATTCACTTAAAACCGATTTCTTTTTATTAAACTTCTCTTTTTTAAACTAAACCAACCCAGTGCTGTGTTTGAATTGAAGTGATTGTTAGCTCCAGTTAAAGTAATAAGCTGTGTTTTTGTCCCTTCAGAGGAATGATGAACCTTATTACTTCTCTAAGTGTTCCAGGAGAGGGCTGGACACTCCAGGGCAGGGGAAAAGTCAGGACTGGAAGTGTGTTGGGGTCACTCTGCAAGTAGTAACTAAGGCTGGTGGAGACCAGTGTCTGGCTGTTGTGTTGTAGGAAGGCTGCTAGGGTCAGAGTGCTGAATCAGGGCTGCACAGCACAGACATTCAGGGTTTCTGGACTGTGAGCCACAGCAGCTGACCATTTAAGGCACCCAGGGTTACAGGGCAGGCAGTGACACAACCTCTCATTGCTCTGGATTGAACCCCAAAGTATTACACCATCATTGGCAGTTTTTAAGAACAGGTTAGAGAAAACACCTGTCAGGGAGGGTCTAGACCAGCGGTTTTCAAACTTTCTGAGCTGAAAGCCTCCCTTTGAGTTACAAGTTTTGGTGGCACCTCCCCAATCCAGACAAAAATAGACAGAAAAGGAGGGTCAAGGGGTGGAAGTGGTGCTCCCTCCCTGAACCCCGCTGTGTAAGGCTGCCCCAAGCCTCCTGCCATCACTGCTCCCCCCCAAAAACATTCCTCTGCGCCCTTCTAGGGGGACATGCCCCCCAGTTTAAAAACCTCTGGTGTAGGCATACTTGGTCCTACCTCAGTGTGGGAGGATGGATTAGATGACCTCTTGAGGTCTCTTCCAGCTCTACATTTCTATGATTCTATTTCCTTATCTAATATGAAGCATGAAAGACTGGCCAGGCAGACCTGACACAAGCCTACAATCAAAACTCTCATGTTCAAGGGTTTTTCTTTCCTGGCTGTGATGTTTGCATTAACAAAATGTCCTTGTATATATTTGTGATGGCTTAAACAATTTCTGACATTCTAAATTTTTTCAAGGGGAAGGGAGGGATATGTTGGTGATGGTTTTAAAGAATACAGCATGTTCCTCCTGGCTTGGCTTTATTTTGACTCTTTCTTCTTGTTGTCTTGGCAGGTGCTGGCCTCGATGGAGTTGAAGAAATTAAACGGCACCTGTTCTTTGTTACTATAGACTGGAATGTAAGTAGAGCAATATTGTTGCTAATTGTAGTCTGGGATTAGGTAGATTTAGCAAAGGCCAGCTGGAAACTGAGTCTGTCATATAAAAACAAAACAAAACAGCTTACTGGAGTGAGATCTACCATAGAAGGCCCATGAATTAAAGCCTTTTGATTCGCATCCACGTTTTTGCTTTTACACTAAAGAAAACAAAGGTCCATTCAGCATCCTCAGCTTTTTCAAACTTTTTGTTTCTGTTTTACCTAATCAGCTGGCTCATTATGATGTAATTTGAATCACTTTCCAGAGGTTCAAAGAATAATTACCACATTACACTCTGAAGAACTTCGCGTACTGATCCCAGGAGTTGGATTAGAATGTAATGGAGCAGCTCTAAATGAAGGAGTTCCTGTGACATTTAATACTGAATGCAAAACAAAGCTTAAGGCTTTGGTTTGGAAAAAGACACAACAGGGGAAAGCTATCTGCTCCTCTGGATTCTTCCACTGTTGTGCTCTTATTTTCTCTATAAAAGTATTAGGCCCTTGTGTCGGGGCCTGACTGAGTTGTGCTATACCTTTGGGGCTCTATGCTACCTTTGTGCTCTCCAAAGCCAGGATTTGCCAGCAGCCAATTTGCCCCCAGAGTAATTTAGAGCAGTCTCACAACTGCTCTATCTTATGGCCCCCAGCAAAGGGAACACTGCAGTAGATCAGAGCACCACAGCGCTCCAGTCATGTCCCTACCCCTCTAGCGCATCCCCTATGCCAATGGGGCTGGCAGGGTGTTTTCCAGAGCTGCTGTTGGCTGTACATCAGCTGGGGATACCCTATGCTGTCAGAATCATAAATCACCCAGTTAAAGTAGCTTTGTGGCTTCTTTGCACCACAGGGGTGGCACAAAGTGGCCATAACGTGAACCAGAATCAGTCCCTTACTTATTGGGTGCTTTAGACAAGCATAAAGTGGACAGATTTTAAAGACCAATGATGCTAATAATAGAATATACAGTTTAATAATCCAGAGCTGACCAGAGCAACTCTTTTTATGGATGCTAGTTGTTTTTATTTAAGTGACTGACTAGTTTAGCTTCAGCACTTGAAATGAGAACAGCAAACATTTTAATAAATATAACAGTCCAGATAAGAAGTGTTTGAATGATGCATGGGATTGTAACCAATCGTTTGCCTTTTTGCAGTCCATTTTATCTTATAATGAAATTAGCAGCAGAGCTCAGCTAAGCATTTGATTCAGACCTCACAGCGATTCAAAATAAACCTCAGCACAAGTTTCAACTTATGAACCAGCACTAGCGTTAATATAAATTTTGTCCAAATCTACAAAGTTTGAGTTAAAGCTGGGTGCACAAACCCTTTTTTGCTGCCTCTGCGTATCTGCCAGCATTCTGAGGCTTCTGCCTGCTAGAGCCTTTAAACTCTCTAATCTAATTTTATCTGATGTAATTGGTTCCACAGAAATACCGTAAATCACCCTAATATTAGAATTATATTCAGTGGGGTATGTCACATGGATCAAGTCACATGGCTATGACTCCCACTTCTGGTTTTGGTGAACCTGTGTGAATGCACCTAAACCAATCAAATCCATACTCTTGCGTATGGCTTCACAAAGGAGCTAATACCTGGGGAAAACTGCATTTGAACCCAATTCATTTTCAAACTACAGGCACTGAGTGCCCATGCAAGATCATTTTAATATTGAAAAAATCATGCACCTACTTTGAAGAGCTGGCTCGGCTCTTGTTAATACCTCAGGAGCCAGTAAAATGAAAGAAAAGTAGAGTTTTAGGTTTTCATCTGCTGCCCAGCTGACTTGCATCCCATTTTCTTAAGCACTAGTTTCATGGATTCTCTTTTCCTTTCTTATGTAGCACTTTCCATTTCAAAGTATTTTTCGAACATGAAGGATTAGGTTGTGTCTGGCCTTGCGAGAGAGAGTTCACAAAAGGCCATTCCTTACTGTATCCAGGTTTCTGCTTTTACACTAAAGAAAAATCAGTATGATTTGAGCCAGCATGAGCCTTGAGATGAAACTGGGCCTTTATGTTTTATTATAATGATACAGCCAGCTGTTAGCAAGCCCTTCATGGATGGAAACAGAGAGGGGTTGGGGAACAGGAATGGATCTAGCACAGATGTTTCGTATTGATCACTATTTTTTTTTTCAGAAAAAGTCCCTGATACATTCATTTTGTTCTTCAACCAAATATATGGTACTCTTGACTTATCATTGTTGATGTTTGCTGACTGCCTGCAAGCTGAAGCAAAGACTTCAGTACTGATATATTTTACTGCAAGAATATTTGAAGTCCTCAGTGGGGAAGGGACAAGGTGTCTCAGAAATTGCCTATCCCCTTTAACCCACTATGGCAGCTGTGATTGACTGGGACACTTCAGCTGACAGTCCAGAAACATTCAGGGACCATAGGGAAAGCATTTTCCATCAGAAGCCCTCAGGATGAAACACCCTTATCACCAAAGACCAGAACGAATCTGAGTCTTCTGAGGCTGAGCACAAGACTGATTTTTTTGAAGCAGGCTTTTCCCCAGTACTGAAGTAGCATGGTGACCGGGCAAGCACTTAATCCCATTTGAAAAAGAGGCTCAAAATAGAAAGGAGAACTAGATCCTTCTCTTAGATATGTATATGGTGCCCAGATACCATGGTGATGGGTGCTTTAGAAATGCAGATAGACAAATTAATAGTTTAGATCTTCATTTCACAACACTGTCTATTGAAGTCGTTCACTTGGCTTTTGTTAGCAGTGGTTATTTCCTCAAGGACTGGAACAAATTTCTTCACATTGGGGTAGTTGTGGCATGGTATACTGGCATAAACCGCCCCAATTCCATGTGAGGAAGCATCACATACTAACTTGTTGGGCAAGGATGGGTTAAAGCATGTAAGCACACTGTCTGAGGTGACCTGTTGTTTTGCCTCTAGAAAAGCTTTTTGACACTCACATGACACAACCCGCTTTTGACCAGACTGCAGTAAACAATTCAGCAGATGCAATAGAGTTGCTATGTTTGGTACAAATAGGCTATAGTAGTTGATGAATCCCAAAAATGATCTAAACTGTGACACATCCTTTGGCGGGGGAGCTTCCAGGACTGTTCCTTCTCCTGAGATTTATGTAGGGCTTGTACATCAATAACATGCCCACAATAACCTATCATGTCCTTGAAAAATTAACATATTATGCAATTAGCTTGTAACCTGTATTCTTCCAGATGTTTTAATACCCTTTTCAGGGTTTCCAGATGTTCTTCATCACTTCCACCAGTCACAATAATGTCATCCAGATAACATTGTGTACTCAGAATACCTTGCAAAACTTGGTCCATTGCCCATTGCCATATAGTAGGAGCTGAAGCAATATCAAACACTAGTCTGTTGAATTGGTACTGACCCATTTGTGTGTTGATTGTGAGGTATGCCTTAGACTCTCCCTCAACTTCCATCTGTAGGTAGGCCTGTGACAAATCAATTTTGCTGAATCGTTGTCCCCCTGCCAGTGGTGCAAAAATATCTTCAATTCAAGGCAGGGGGTATTTTTCAACTGTCAGTCCAGGGTTTATGGTGACCTTAAAAGCTCCACACACACTTACTGCACCACACTTTTTTACAATTGGAACAGTAGCAGTTTCCCACTCAATCCTGGCCAGTTTTGAAAGGTTTCCCTCTCTTTCCAGATGTTCCAGTTAAGCATCTAACTTTGAGAAGATACTGTAAGGGACAGGTCAAGCTCTGTGAAACTTGGGCTGAGCCTTCTCATCTAGGATTGTTTTAGCCTTCATGTGTTTTAGAGTTCCTGGGCCCTCCTTGACTACTTCCGATGCCTGACTTAGTATCCCTCCAGCTGTTGGTCAACTGTTTTAGTGGAGTCTGCTGAGAGTGACTGCAGCATTTTTATAGATACCTAATCCAGTGGACCCTTATGTAACCATTCATGGCACCGCAGGGCTGGCCCTCCTTTCTCAATTACATCTAAGTCTAATAAACACTACTTATTGTTATACTCCACATTCACTTGCATCACTCCAATTGGCACTGTTTTTTTTCTCCCGTATAAGTTCTTAGTAACATCAGTGTCTCCTTCAGTTTGGTATTTTAAAAAGTTTTGTCATATTCCAAACATGAGATAATAGAAACTGCAGAGCCTGTGTCCAATTCCATTTTAAGCATTTTGCCCCCCACCCTGGTGCCCACCAAATTACGGACTGGTCATTTTTGCTCATACTATATGTATGCAGGCTGGCTACTCCACTCTCACGGTCTGTCACTACTGCCTCTATTCACATAGTGTACATTGATATTCATTTTTCTTTACTGATTTGGTCTCTTCCTTATTTTTCTTAGTGCAAGAAACTGCTTGGAGATTACCCTTTTTATTACAGCTTCTGCAATATGCATCTTTAAATCGGCAATCAGGAGGCACGTGGAACCCTTTTCCACACCAATAACATGTCTGTCTGCTGAGCGGACCGGCTCTGTGTCTGGAGTAAGGCCCTCAGCAGCACCTGTTCAGTACTCCTCATAGCCTAACAAGCCAGCCAGGTTGCCTGATGGACCACCCTGCCTGATTGGCTGAGGAAGCCAGCCAGGCGGTTCTTAAACCTTACAGCAGCAGTAGCTTGCTGGCTGCTAAACTCACATGCCCACGTACTATCTGCCTTCCTGTGCTCATTTCTAAGTCCTGCTCCTGCTCTGCTCCTCCACAGCTCCAGCCCAGACATGGTCCTGCCCCCAGCTTTGTTCCCATCCTGTCCCAGCCTCGCTGCTGCCTGAGAACCAACCCTGCTCCTGTCTTCCCTAACTCCTGGTAATCCAGCTCCAACCATCTGCTTTGACTCTGACTCCGCTTCAACCCTTGACTCTGGCATTCATACTCTGACCACTAGCCTGACTCCTGCTCTGGCCGCTAGGCCTGGCTGCCTAGGACCCGGTCCCCTGACACTCTTGCCCTGGGTTACAGATAGTGTAAGCATTCGTATTTCTGTTTTAGTGCCAGTATGCAATTCTATTTCACTCCTTTCTGCAATTTCCATTGCTACTCCAATTTGTACTATGCGTTTAAAGGTATGAGCTTCTCCTGGGTGCTTTCATTCAGCAGTCCCTATACAAATCTGTCTCTTAGGGCCTCGCTAAGCCCATTCTTAAAAGCACAGTGTTCTGATAATCTTTTTAACTCTGTCGCAAAGGAGGAAATAGATTCACTTTCAAGCCGATTCTGCTTATGAAACCTGAACCTTTCTGCTGTAAGCAGGGGCTTGGGTGACAATCTTGAACAATTTGCACTCTTTAAAGGTTTTGCTGGCTGGTTTCTCTGGGACAATCAGACTACATAATAAACTGTAGGTTTTTCCTCTGATCACAATCAGTAATGCTGCTGCATGTTTTGCTCGGGGATTCTCATTTACTTCAAAATATTCCTCCAGCCTCTCTAGATATGTGGGCCTGTCCTCCACAGCATCGTCAAAGGCCTCCATTTTTCCAAAACCGCTTGCCATTTCTCCTTGCTGCTGTTACTTTAGCTGCTGTTAGCTCTTAGGGACTGTAAGCAAGGTCACAGATTGTCTTGCTGTTTGGATGCATAGAAGGTTCTTGACACCCCACCCTCGTCACCCATTGTTGTGTATTGTGGACGTAGCACAAATCCCTGATTATAAATCCAGACACATCCATACAGGTGGAGCCAGGATGGCTGACTGACTCTGTACTGCATAGAGCTAGAAGAAAAACAGAGTAACCACTATATAACAGTAAATTCAACATCAGCAACTGCTTAAAAAACGATAACTGCAAATTCACACGAAGAGATTCAACCCTCCATTCAATACATTCAAATACATCACAAGCACCTTGGCAACTGAGCTAGGCAGAGTGAGGTCAGCTGCTTCCCTATTACTGTCTAAGGAGAGCTGAAGCAACAGCAGCCCATCCTCATAGAATGAGCAATACAGGAGAGCTGAATGCACGAGGAAGGCCAAGAGGAACAGTGTTCTCTGTATCTATCTTCAGCCCAGGGGTGGAAAGAGGAGGGTAGGCTGGGCTTTGCACATTCTGATATTTGCCAAACTCCGCATCGGAACCCACACTGCAATTAGGTGAATTCTCCCATTCCTAGTTCTTAGGCTGAGTCCATTTGATGCCATATTTCAGCCTATGCTGCATTTTCATGGCTGAGTTATCAGGGCCGCCCGGGGGGGGGCAAGTGGGGCAATTTGCCCCGGGCCCTACAGGCCCCACAAGAATATAGTATTCTATAGTATTGCAACTTTTTTTATGGAAGGGGCCCCCAAAATTGCTTTGCCCCAGGCCCCCTGAATCCTCTGGGCAGCCCTGTGAGTTATATACCCTTCTGAAGACAGACCCTTAACCATAGTTGGGCAAGTGGGAACCAGTACAATAATTTGAGAACTGAGCTATGAAGGCTTGATTCTCCACTGAACCTGAGTTCTGCTGAGATGCAGTGGAGAAGGGGGGCTCTTGGGGAGCTGGTCACTACTTTGCTCCAGTGTAAAGTGAAGCTGCAGAGAGGCAGATTTAACATATACCACTGAGGTATAGTCCTTCAGGGACCTTATGCTAGTGGAGAATCGGATGTAATGGAACCTAGATCTGCCATGCCTCCTCACCCAGACACCCACCCTCCCTCCACTTTCAGCAAGAGGGAGGGCTCTGGTGCTGGAGGAAGCAGAGCAGCCTTCATCAGCTTTATGCCAACAGAGATTCCCCCTACACAAGGGCAATTCTCTAGTGCAAATCCCCAGCCACTTTAGGTGCACTCTGCATTGTGTAAACAACACATAGTGAACTTGACAGACTGAAAAATCTGGTCCATAGTGTTTATCCCAAAGCCAAAATTGTAGCACTGGCCAATCTTTGTAAAAGCCTCCATACTACTGTTACTGTCACTGCAATAACAGGGTCCTAAATCTGCACTTTCCAGGGTGACACAGACAAAGGCATCTCTTCTGCAAATCTCCATCTCAGTGCTATGAAACATCCATCAGGCTACTGCAGCACAAATTTGGTAGAAGCAGCAAAGAGTTCTGTGGCACCTTATAGACTAACAGACATATAGATTCTCCTTTAAATAAATTGACATTCTTTCAGAGTAAAGGTCTGGGCTGAGATTTTAAGGGAGTTTGAGGGAGTTAGGTGCCCAACTCTCACAGCAATTCATGTACCTACAATGTTTAGGGCCCATTTGTTCCCCAAGACAAATAGACACCACTCCCATTGACTTCAGCTGATTTAAAAGCAGCAGTGTATCTGAGGGCAGAATTTGGGTCCCAAATGCTTTTTCTTATTATTTTTCCCTTGCAGATTGTGCTTATAGAAGCTTTGGCTTTTCACTGGGTCTATGAAATCCCTTTGTACAACCCTCAGTCAGAAGAGATGGGCATGAATATCTGTTTTTTTCATCAGATCTAGGGGGAAAAGGCTGAGTTAGAACTCTATTCATCACAGATAGGATTGATGTATAAAGTAGGAGTGAATTTCATTCCTTTCATCAGATCTGGCTGATAGGGTGGGAGTTCTTTTTCTTCCCCACTCCCTCTGTTTTCTTCACCAGAACACACATTCATCATAAAGGTCAAACTAAATTCACAATATAAATTAATTATAGATGTTATCAACAGCAAAAGCTGATCCAGGGATGTGAATTCTGGTGCCCTTTCTGCCATTTGCCATTAGTGTTGTTAAGGGCTAACATTTTAAAAGATAGCTTAGCCTTTGTCTGTTTATTGGATTTTTCTGTGACAGGTATATGTATCAAGGAAGTTTATTCCTGTCCTGCAAGTGCGTCACTGCAGAGAGCAGCTTCTTTCTATTTCTGGAAGGTGTCTAAGGAATAACTCAATTCTTCATCAAAGACACTCAGCTCAGTGCAGAAAATTACTAAATAGTTCTTAATTAAATTAAATCATTTTCTTTTTCTTGATATCTGCCAGATGCGTGCATAGGGCACTTACATCTGTATCTCTTTCATGTATCCATTGAAAATGAATTGTGATAAGTAAAGTGTTCATGAATAATGAGAGACAGATGTGAGTCCCAAACACTTTATTGCCAGCTCATTACATGCATCGCAGAGAAAGAAATGTCCAGTGACCACCCAAGTTTGCAACAGGGACTGAGGACAAAGATAATAACAAAGCATAATAACAACACTTATTAAGTAGAGGTGGTACTAAAATCAGAATTTCCAGCCTGTGGAAATTCTGATAATTCTAAACATGAAAATAACGGGACAAAAAATTTAACTATCAAAAATTTTGGCAGAATGGAGTTCTGAAAAATTTCAATTCAAAACATTTTGTTTCTATATTTCCATTAGAAACTAAAACGAAATGATTTGACATCTCCAAATCAAAATGTTTCATTTCAACTTGGTTCAGCCTTAACCTGAGATGCCACAGTGACTCATGGGAGCTGAATTTATGTGTCTTATACCTCCATTTCCTGATGTGGGCCAGGCTCCCTGGTCATACTACATCACCCATGATGCACCATGGTCACGTGAGTTCCATGAGGCATGGTGTTGGTTTAACCAGAGGGGAGACCGTGGTGTGTCATAGAGGTGTAGTCTAGCCATGGAACCCACCCCATAGAGAAGAATGGGGGTATGAGGCATCCAAAGTACAACTCCCATGAGGTGCTGTGGCAGCCGAAGCATACCCAAAGTAAAGTCATACTGACTGAAAACAACCTGAAATGAAATATTTAGTTTAGATTTTCCTGATGGAAAATTGACACATTATTTTCAAAATAATTCCCGCCGAAAATTTTGATTTTGCAGAAACTGCATTTTCTGTCAAAAAAAAATATTTCGACAGAAAATTCCTGACTAGCTCCAATATTAAGCTCTGTACAAAAAGCATCTCTATATAGCAGATATGTTCAGATGCAATAGAACCTCAATTACAGAATATAATATTTTAACCTGTCAAACTAAGCAAATTCTTGACAGGTTTCCTAGCCTAGTGTCGAAAATATGAAATAGGTAATTGCAAAAAATGTCAGGGTTAATTCTCCAAACAAACTGGAGCTCTAGAAGCAAAGAGTCCTCGAACTGTCAGAGGTCTCTATGTGCATTCTGGTGAATTAGATGTGAATTAATCTGACTATAATAATTGTCAGAGCCTCAAAACCTTTGGGGATTTGATAAACATACAGAAGCTTGGATGCTTATCCAAACCTGTATGCCTGAGTATATCACTCTTTCTTCTTTGAGTGCTAGTCCCTATGTGTATTCCACTGTGGGTATGCATGTGCTCCATGCACCTGAGACCAGAGAATTCTTGTAAGTCTCTTGTTCCAGGACAGCACCCCTGCCCTCCTTGGGCTTCACACCAAGAGCATAAGGGGCAGGGCAGACCAACCACCTCTCCAGTTCCTTCTTACTGCTGCATGGCCTGGGTTGGAATCCTCCAGTGTCCAGAGCTGATCGTTCTCTTCTCCTGTAAATATTCAAGTTATGCTGTTCTCAGGGTTTTTTAATTGTTAGTTAGTGTTTTATAGCTCCCCAGTTACCCAGCGTTAGAATCCCCACCCTGGGAACTCTCCTACTCATTTGGCGGGGTACTTAGATTTTGCTCAACATATCGGACTTCAAAAACTGTGTCTCCTGCCCCCACTCCTGTTCAGTTAGCAAGAGCCACCAGGGTTCCCTCTGCTGCCTCAGAGATGCTCAAATCTCTGCTAAGTGCAGTACCTGCCACTCTTTTCCCAACCAAACGGGGCAAACACGAGAACTTCAGCTTTGGAAGCACCTTATACATTGGCCAGGGTCAGCAAGAAGCACTCTCTTGAGTACTATGTCTGACTCCAGAGTGGAGACAGGAGTGGGAAGGACCCTTTGGTTGGGCCTCCTTATGAGAGTAAGGGGCACTCTCACAGATGTCAAAGCAGATCCACTTCTAGACCCTCAAAGAGGAGAGATCCCTCCCCAACCTTCTACAAGTCAGGTGAGCCTTCATGCTCAATTCATAACATCTGAGGCCCTCCTAAAACTTAATGGCATCTTCAAAAGACTGATAGGAGCAAGATTTCTTCTGTATCAGCATCTGCATCAACTTGGACACTGACTGTGGTGCCACCTAAAACGAAGCACTGGGACAAGAAGGACAAGGAACCACCGGTACTGTCGAAAACTCCACGGACGGAGACTCAATCACCGGTGGTACCATCATGGCCACATAAGGAACCGCCATCTATACCTACTAAGGTGGCACAGAGTGACAAGACACAGCCTCCAACGGTGCAGGTGATTTATACCACTCTGGACTATATCTTTGACCTCCCAGATCTACAATTTCCCTTGTTATCAGGACTGATCCTCATCAGAGAGATACAAATGCCTTTGGGAATCCAGGACTCTGGAAGAAGTCTATCCCCCACCCAGTTCACTAGCCCTGGTTTCCTGTCCACGGATCTGTTGGCACTGCCAGTGGACCCAGATCCAACCTTTGCATCTTTGGGAATATTGCTTGTTAGTCACTCACAGTGGCATACACATAGCAACTAGCACTCAAAGAAGAAAGAGAATTTACTTGCCTTGTTATAATTGGAATTCGCTGAGATACGTGGTCCCCATCTGTGTTCCGCTACTAGCTCTCCTTCCCCTCTGCTTCAATCATGACTAGATTTGCAATAGAAAAGGAACAAGGGAGGCAGTCTACCCTGCCCCTTACACCCTCAGAGTGGCGCTTGAAGCGAGCAGGGGCACAGACATGGACTAACAGTTGCTAATTGAAAGAATTCTCCAGTCTCAGGCACATGGAGTGCATGCGTAACCACCATGGAATACAGATAGGGACCACACATCTCAAAGAACTCCAGTTACAGCAAGGTAAATAACTTCCTTTTATTGTGACACATTGAAGTTGTTACATCACCCTGAATCCAAGGAAGACAATAAAATCTCTTTACACAGCTAGTAACTCTACTTGGTTCTGTGTAATTCACCATGATTTCTAACATTAGTCAATTATATCTTTCTGTGACAGGCCAACATGATAGTTCTTTTTTGAAGTTTTTTTTATTTATTTGGGAGGAAAAAGAATAAACAGACAATAAAAGGCTGAGACGCATGTAATGAAATCCTTTCTTTGGCTAAGGAAGCAAACTGAATTTTCCCGCCGCCTATGTAGCATAAATGATAACACATGCCATATATTAGAGTAATTCACCCATTACAGAAACCATACATTAAGGAGAATCTTCCTGCATGTGAAGAGTGGGGAAAGCATGTGATCAGCTCCATTAAATATTTTGAAAAATCAGCTAATTTATGAAGTTGTTTTATTTCTTAAGAGTTAGCTTAAAATATTCTTTCCAAACACTAATGAAGATGAACTCTCAGCTCTTATTGTGGCTTGAAGGTTAATACAAACATTATATTTGTGCTTAAACATATTAATTATTGAGGGTGTTCTGTTTTAATCAGATCAGCCCTTTGACGCCAGAAGATAGCAATGCTGATAGAAGAGGGAATATGGTCTAGTGATGAAAATAAAGGGCAAGGAGTCAAATCGAAGCTCTTTTCCCAGTACTGGCATAAAGCACACTATGTGGTCTTGGTTAGCTCATAGAGGATCTGACCCAAGCCCATTTGAAATCAATAGGAGTCTTTCTATTTATGTCAGTGGGCTTTGGATCACACCCAAAAACTTTGTTCCTCAGTTTACTTATCTATCAAATTGATATAATTACCCATTGCATGGGAGTATTGTGAGGCTTAAGTCATTAATGTTTGGAAAACATCTATGAGATATTTGGGTGGAAAGTGGTATGGGGTGCAAAGTACTATTATTACTGGTTACAAGTGTAGTCTTCCATATGTGCTCCCTCTCTCTCCAACACAAGCACACCTACACAGGAATTCTTATCTGTACATGCCGTCCCCCAATCCCTAGTATTATCCCTTGTTTCACCTGCAAGTGCCTTAACCAGACTCCTCCACCCATCTGCAGAACCCTCTTGCTATCTCTCTTTGGCAAGTTCTCATCTTCCCTGTAATTTTCCTAGCCAGCTCACACACCCTCTTTCTTTTCCAGTCATGACAAATGACAAGACACCAACTTGTCATCTGTTTAGACTGTAAGCAGTTTGCGGCAGCAACTGTCTCTATTTTGTCTTGTATGGCATCAAGCACGTTGTTGGTTCTTACCAAATAATAAATACTAATAACAAAGTGACCCTTTCCCTCAGGGCCACCTAACAAAGGCCACGAATGCTTGGTTCCTACTGTCATCTGCAAATTCATAGATGCATAGAATTTAAGGTCAGAAAGGACCATCATGATCACGACCTCCTGCACATCGCAAGCCATAGAACCTCACGCATCCATTCCTGTAGTAGATCTTAACCTCAGGCTGAGTTAGTGAAGTCTTCAAATCATGGTTTAAAGCAGGGGTAGACAACCTACGGCACACGTGCCAAAGGCGCACGCTGATTTTCAGTGGCACTCACACTGCCCGGGTCCTGGCCACCGGTCCAGGGGCTCTGCATTTTAATTTAATTTTAAATGAAGCTTCTTAAACATTTTAAAAACCTTATTTACTTTACATACAACAATAGTTTAGTTATATATTATAGACTTATAGAAAGAGACCTTCTAAAAACGTTAAAATGTATTACTGGCACGCGAAACCTTAAATTAGGGTGAATAAATGAAGACTCGGCACACCACTTCTGAAAGGTTGCCAACCCCTGGTTTAAAGACTTCAAGTTACAGAGAATCCACCATTTACTCTAGTTTAAACCAGCAAGTGACCAATGCCCCATGCTGCAGAGGAAGGCGAAAACCCCAGGGTCTCTGCTAATCTCACCCAGGGGAAAATTCCTTCCTGACCCCAAATATGGCAATCTGTTAAACCCTGAGCATGTGGGCAAGATCCACCAGGCAGATACCTGGGAAAGAATTCTCTGTAATAACTCAGAGCTCTCCCCATCTAATGTCCCATCACCAGCCACTTGAAACTGTCTGCAAACCTACACACTGCCTCCCCAGAAAACCCTCTGGCCCAGCCTGGAAGAGCAGCCAATTCCCAGGTGCACACCTCGCTTGAAATTTTGTGCCATTCTGTAGCTAAAGGGTGCATTTTGTATAGACCCTGGGTCATAATAATTAAAAATGGCAAAGACTTAGTAGGACATAGATATAATCAGCAGGAGCAGCTGCTGCATCCTCAAGTATATCACTCCCTGCCAGTGTGGCACATAGTTCTCCTGACAGAGGACATGCTAAAGAAGTGTGTGATCCTGCACTTGGACCTGACTGCTGCTATGGGATGTTATATCATTGATTGTTCTCTATCATTGTTCTTGTAGAAACTATATAGGAAAGAAATCAAGCCACCTTTTAAACCTGCGGTGGGACGGCCAGAAGACACGTTTCATTTTGACCCGGAGTTCACATCACGGACCCCTACAGGTTAGCATCAATCATGAGATGGAACAGAAGTGATGGATATTTTCAGTTAATAGCTCCACCCCCACTGAAGTCTATAGGCCTGATCTTTTATGGAATCAGTGGGCCTTGTCGGGTCAAGCCAGCAGGAAGCTGTGAGTGCTCAGCATTTCTCAGGAACAAGCCCATAGTTACTTCTCCAACTTGTCATTGGGTATGTCATCCAGAAAGGAAAGGTGCCTGATATTACCGAAACTAAAGAAAAAATGCAGTTTTTATTGTTTGATTTTTTATTTTTATTTTTTTGGTTAGGTTAAATAATTGTAACTGTTTTAAATGACAACAATTTCAAAGGATTTGGCCGCTGTGCAAGTTAGTATGTAACTGTGTTACACTTCTGTCTGATTTAATTGTGAAATGCCCTAGAACACTCTGACCAGTGGAACTTGATGAATGGTAAGCCTGATGGAGAGGCAAATTCTCTGCTGGCAAAACTCCAGTGAAGCCAGTGGATTTATGCCTGCAGAGAATTTGGCTCATAACATCCAACTGGTTAATGACCAATAAATGCTCCAGATGGGACTGTTGTTCCTATTTTTATTCATAATTTCCACTTCAGACTAGCGATAACATATGCCGGGCAGTTGTTACCCTTGTGGGTCAGTCTTTTGAACAGACAACAGTGGTACCAGTAACCTCCTAAGCACTAATCCCAGCTGCAACACTGACTCTCTGTGACCCTGGACAAATCATTTAACCACTCTGCCACAGTTTCCCCATCTGCAAAATGGACACAATAATACTTAACTATGTGCCCCACCAGTGCAAAGAGTTACTTTTTATTGTTTGTAAAGCCCTTTGAAGATGGTAAGTGCTATAGATAATGTTAAGTATTAGAATAAAATTGCAGCCTCTGGCTTCAAGCTTCAACCCCCAGCTTGTCTCAGAATTATAAGAAATGAGTGAATCAGTTCTGATAAGAATAAAACCACTAGAGATGGGTCATGGCACTTGGACCCAAAGCTGAACTTTCCCATAGTTTTGGTTCAGGCTGATTGTGGTTTTCCCTAAGGCCTCGCTCTTAAAAATAATTCAGACCTTCACCCAAAGCTTGACTCAAACTTTTCACGGTGTGAAAAACGCTTGTAACACTTTATTTTGATCACCCCTTTACACTTTCTAATTTTTTGCTACAGTCAGGCTCTTGAGGGCTGTTGCAGGCACAGGGAGAGCTGCATCCCCTGTAGGGTACCAGACATTTTTACACCACTATTTGTACATTTAATTCCGATCTCTTTGGAATCTGGAGGCACATCTGTGAAATGCTGGAAACTTCACAAGCTAGTCTGTTCTTGTGAGATTTCTGGTCTGGCCGTTAGTTTGAAGAAAGTGAGAGACACATTTAGACATCTAAATGCGTTTGGAGTTCACACTGTGCCAGTTTTATTGGCATGAAAACCACTGTCTGCACGAGTGTGCTGATGAACAGAATTACATAGTTAATACTACATATGTTTCTTTTCACAGGTATTTTCTGATCATTAACTGTCAGATTCAATTTGATATTTTGTGCAAAACAGACATACATGGGGACTCTTTTTTAAATTATTTGGCCTGAGCCCCATTTACATTAAGACCCTCTTCCACTGCCAGGGCACAAGTGATTACAGCACAGGAAGGCATACCAATGCTGGCTTTAATCTATCTAGCACAGGTAACAATAGTAGTGAAGTCAATGGCAGCACAGACTTCAGCATGGGCCAGCTGCCCCGGTACAGTCCCGCCAGGGAACCTGGGTACATACTCAAGTTGCTAGCCCATGCTGAAGCCTGTGCTGCCACATCTTCACTATTCTTGTTACCTTCGGTAGCTAGATTAAAGCTAGTGCAGGTATGCCTACACACACTACAGTCGCACCTTCACTTGCAGAGTAGATGTCTAAATAAGAATCAGGCCCAATAATTTTAAAATGGGTGTAAATGTGATCTGTTGCCACTTTAAGACCCCCTCCCCTTACACTTCCAGAGCAGTGTAAAGGGGCCGCCATATAAATAAAAATCAGGCCCATCTACAGTAGTCCTTGTCCCAGCACCATATCTTTGCTAACAAATAGTTTTCCATTGAAATAATTTATTTTGTTAAGAAAAAGAAAAGGAAACAGTGAACAATCCCATGGTTCCCGTACATCCTATGGGTCTGTTGAAACTGTAAACCAATTAAGCTTCTCCGTTGTGGTTTATTATGTTTATTATGAAGCTTCTGTGTTGTGGGTCATTATGTCACCCTTTTTCTGTAATGTAATTTTTGCCTTCTATTCACAATTAATCATAATAACTGTATCTTAATTTAATATGATTGATTATGTTCTAGCAGTAAGTGGAATTATATTACAGAAGCCTAGTATTTGTATCAGTTACTGTTCAAATTTGTAGTTTCTTGTCATTGATATATATCCATTAGGATCCAGGTTATTCCCTACAATAAAGTGGTGTCTACTTGCTACCTTCCTGCAGCATAAATATATAATTTGTCCTAAATGTTTTGTGGACATCAAAAATACTTGGACAAGTGTGATTTTGTGGTAATGGATTTTTGCTGGATAAGTGATTTGTGCAATAGGAGGTTGCTTAGAATTAAAGAGTTTCAGATAAATATTTGTGTATGTGAATTTAAAAAGTATAATAAGCATTAGGTATTGTCTGCTTAAATGCAATAGGGTAGGCCAGGAGTAGTCAATAGGCAGACCGTGGGCCAAATCTGTACCCCCAGATGCTTTTGAATGGACCCCCAAATTTTTTTATTTACTTATTATCATTATTTTTTTATTATTTTCTCTGAAGTCTGAACCTTGGCTATACCTTGACCAAGAAATTTGGACCTTGACAAAAAATAATTGACTACCCCTGGGGTGGGCTTTGAAGAGTGCCACTTTCTAAGAACCTATATAATAAAATTATATTACAGAGTTCTTCAAGTGCTGCACTGTGTGAATTCATACGTCAATGATGAAATGAAAAAACAATGTAGTGAAGGTTGGACAGGGCCCGCCTCCATTATACTTGTGTCCACCCAATGTTTAGGTGAATTCTTTGCTTTTATGAACACTCTGATCCCCAGATTAATGTGAATGATCTACTGCAGCATACTGTGGTGTCTGATAAAGAACCAGCTGGCTGTGTACCTACTGCAGGTATTAGGAGGGGAAGGCGTAGGCCCACTCAAAACTAAAGGCCCACCCCCTGAGCCAAGGTGGAGGAACCACAAAGCCCAGACCACAACTTAGTTCGAGGGACAAAAAAGGAGAATGCAGGGACAGGAGTCAAGCTCATAGGGCCAAAATGAGGGATCCAGAGGGGGACATCAAGCAGAGAATAGCATCCACCACTCCTCCAAGGAATACAAGGAGCCAGTGAACATCACTCAGAGACGTGAAGCAACAAGAGAATGGAAACAGGCCCCACAGTCTTAGAGCAGCCTCTCTACACCCCACCCTGATCAAACTTCTTCCTCCTGGTCTGCTGGATGGCCATTTTGGCCAGCACCAGGAGGAGAGGTTGACAAGGAGGTCTCACGATTTTGCTGGGCCATGGATGAGGTGTGCAAATACAAGGAGGTGTAGGAGAAAGTGCAGCCAGAACCTCTGGAGGAGGCAGAAAAAAGGGGCTGCAGCCTGACAAACGCTACATAAATGTGTGCCAGGGTCTCCCTCTCGCTGCTTGGCTGTGTAGATCTACACTTGGAGGAGTAAATTATACAGAAACTGTCATAATCATAGGAGCACATTGTATGTCTAATGGGGTCAAACAGGCGCATGTTTTATTGTTTCCTTTCTGTCATGATTCGGACCTGAGAATTATCCACCCTGTCACTAATGACAAACTCAAACAGACAGTGCTGTAAAGATGGCCTATATCTTGGTCATGATAATTCTGTTGCTGAGTTTTATTGAGGCTGCCAGAGAGAAATAAAAACAAAGTATAAGCATAACCTGTTGTTTTACATTCTGAACGAGTTCTCCTGTCTGGAAAATATTTACATATCAGTTTTGGCCCCAATAACTTACCAGTTGAATAATTTGCTACATCAGAAGTTGTTTTGTGTGGTCTAGGAGAGAACAGACAACAAGGAGTCAGGATTCCTGGCTTCTGTTGTGAGCCAGATATCCTGTGTGACATTGTCACTTCATCTCCGTGTCTGTTTCTCTATCTGTAAAACAAGGATAACAATGCTTACCTCCCAAGTAGTATTGTGAAATTCAGTTAATTGATATTTGTAAAGTACTTTGAGATCTTCTTATGAAAGATGCTATAGAAGTGCAAAATGATTTTATTTTTTTTTTAGTTTGAGAGATCAATGTGCATTTGAGAGACTCAGTGCGGACAGATTAAAGTCATGTTTATAGACATACTAGCTAGTTGTGGTCAACTTTTGATGTTGGAAACAAAATAATTAGTGCAGTTGTCGATGAAGAAATTGGCGGTGGATTAGTAGTTAGCTTTTAAGTAGAAAGGCACTGGGGTCATAGAGTTTGGAGCAGGAGCTGAGTTTTCCTAAAGTTCAAGTGTGTTCAGATTTAGTTTTGATTTGGGCCTGTCCCTACACCAAAATGTTCATTCCTACTTTTTTATTAACCAGGCTTGTAAAACTGATGTGATGCATATGCCAGTGCAGCATCTGATTTTGCATGAGGCCTGGTGATTCAGTGTGAGCTTTTGGAAAGAGAGAACTCTCCAATATGCTGAGAGATGAACAGCCAGCTCAGATAATTTTAACAAACAAACATGATCTTTCTGACGCTCTGGAGATGGGTCTGACTCTGTGTGTTTATTTCTAATTCATGACAAAGCTAAGAATGATCCCTGATGAAGTACGTACCAACTGCAACCTTGGCTGCACTAACCTCTACAGTGTGGGGCAGATCATTTCCTCTTAACATATTTGTTATATGCTGGCCTCAGAAGAACTGTTTAGAGCATCTCTTTCTCTATTCATTATTCTTACTGCATTTCTTTGGGAAATGTTTACCTTGCTGGGTAATTCCAGAGCACTAAGGACCATGAACAACTGTGCATGCCAGGCCCATTGCCATCAATTAACATCGCTATTGATGTCAACAGAGGTTGCACGCAAGAATCAAGAGTTGTATACCTGGCCCTAGGGGGATGTATGCTCTTTGCTCAGGTGAAACTGGATGTCCTACAAGTTTTCTACCAGGAGATACATTAATAAGGAAGGTTTAGCTCCTTAACCTTTTTGTAGAAAAATGCTTCCTTTGTAACTGGAAGAAGTATCAGAAAAACGATGAAAGGGGAAAAAATAAGTAGGCTTAAATAGCATGGGTTTTAGAATACCCATCTAGTTAAAATCCAGGGACGGTACCAGTAGCTATCACTGAGCCTTGTTATTTGCTTTGTTTAAAAATGTTTATAAGTGTTCATTTTAAAAATGATAAATACAATGTAACTCTTATTTTCCTTGCTATGACAGGTTAATTCTTGGGCTGGCTACCAGAGAATGTTGTATGGGTGTGTGACTCAAAGGGCAGAAGGATTTAAACTTTTTAAGACCCAGATCACCCCCTTCCATGGGCTTTACAATGAGAGAGGATCTTAAGGGAAAGAAATATCCCTGATGATCCCTTCAGAGTAGTTGGTCCAGTTGGTCTATCCAGGGGCAACCCTACATGCTCTCCCTCCCCCCCATTCCCACATGGAATAGGTGACTGCTCCCACCCCTAAACCTGCTAGATTTCAACCAGGCCAGGAACCAGCTGTGCAGAGGCACCATACATCTGCCATTGCTCCAGACCTGTGGTTTCTCCCCACTGCCCTGACCCAGACAATACATCTCCATTCATGCTTCTCTACACTCCTTCTGGTTGTGGCAATTCCCAGGCCTCAGATCAGGGCTCCGGGGACAGGGGGGGAAATAATTCAGTAGAACCTCGATTTCACAAACATCAATCTTACGAACAACCATCTTATATGAACCACTTTTCACGGCCGGGAATAAAGAACCTCCGTAACAATAGTGATGTTGATGAAGAACACATTGACATCCCTTCACATTCCAATGGCTTCAGTGCCTTGGACTGAAGGACAAGAAGAAAGCCAAGCAGTCCACCACCCTCCTACTTATGCACCATACCTACTCTAATTTTAGATGTTCAATTTTATGAACTGTTCGATTTTCTGAATGCAGTTCCCAATTAGTTCATAAAATAGGAGTTCTACTTTCTAGCCATGGGTTGTATTTTTTTCCCCTGGGGAATCTCCACAAGGCCAAAGGGAGAGCAGTGCTCCCAATCTGCCCACTCTTTCTCCCAGCCTGCCCAGCCCCTTCCCTCTCTGCATGGACCCCAGACTTGTGGAGTGCCCTCTGTTGTAATGGTGCTGTGGAAACTGCTGTGCAACAAGTCTGATGTGCAGGAGAGGGGAGATCCATGCATGGATGTTCCCCTCTGTGTTCAGATACAGGGCGGGAGGAGGTGATTCATGCATATCAGAGTCTTGAGATAATGACGGAGACTATGAGAGTGTGACTGCTAATTTAGTGGGGCTTGCTGTTGGATGGTAGTGGTGACCTTCATTGCTGCAAATGTTGTACCATTACTCACCTTCTGATCTCTAGGTGTCTCATGTAGTCATACCCTCGTTTCTTCTGCAGATTCCCCTGGTGTTCCTCCCAGTGCCAATGCTCATCATCTTTTTAGAGGATTCAGCTTCATTGCATCCAGCTTGGTGCAGGAGCCTTCACAGCCAGATTTGCACAAAATCACAGTTCATCCAATTGTGCAGGTACTGACACTTTGTATTATACTTCACATTTGATGAGCAGATATATAGCCGCATAGTACATTTTAAACTACATCAGTCAATCAGATTATCCATCCCATGTCTATTTACATACAGCCTGCAGAAGGTGCAAAAAGAAAGATATTCCAAAGGCTTTTAGTTTTACGTTCAACTTTCCTATTTACTGGCATAAAGAAAATGTCAATCACACGATTTAATTACTGAAACAAAGTGCACTTCTAAATACCTGACTATGAGCTGGCTCATGAGCATACGAATGGCCATACTGGGTCAGACCAGTGGTCTGTCCGGATCAATATCCTGTCTTCCAAAAGTGACCGGTGCCAGATGCTTCAGAGGAAATAAACATAACAGGGAAATTTATCAAGTGATCCAATCCCTGTCATTGAGTCCCAGCTTCTGACAACCACAGAATCTGGTGCACATCCCTGACCATCTTGGTTAATAGCCATTGGTGGATTTATACTCCATGAACTTATATAATTCTTTTTAACCCTATTGTCGTTTTGGCCTTCACAACATCTCCTGGCAATGAGTTCAATAAGTTAACTGTGCATTCTGTGAAGACGTACCCTTCCTCGTGTTTTTTTTTTTTTTAAACCTGCTGCCTATTAATTTCATTGGGTGACCCCTGGTTCTTGTGTCATGTGATGGGGTAAATAACACTTCCTTATTCATTTTCTCCCCACCATTCATGATTTTATAGACCTCCATCATATCCTCCCCTTAGTTGTCTCTTTTCTAAGATGAACAGTCCCAATCTTTTTAATCTCTCTTTGTATGAAAGTTGTTCCATCCCCCTAATAATTTTTGTTGCCCTTCTCTGTACTGTGTCCAATGCTAATATATCTTTTTTGAGATGCATCTACCAGAATGGCACGCAGTATTCAAGATGTGGGCATACCATGGATTTATATAGTGGCATTATGATATTTTCTGTCCTATTTTCAGACTTATCTATTTATCCTTCACACAACACACAGTCAACCTGTGGAACTCATTGCCAGGGGATGTTGTGGAGGCCAAAACTATAATGGGATTCAAAAAAGAATTAGATAAGTTCATAGAGGATACGTCCGTCAATGGCTATTAGCCAAGTTGGTCAGGGATGCAACCCCATGCTCTGGGTGTCCTAGCCACTGACTGCCAGAAGCTGGGAGTGGACAACAGAGGATGGGTCACTCGGGGTGGCAGGTTTGTATAATTTTTCATGGTGCCCAGAACAGGTCCAAGTCCCCCCGCCCCACATGCCTTTTAAGGCGGCAAAAAACTTGGAGCTGGCCCTGTCTCCTTGGCTTTTTTGGGAATGGCAAAGAGAGTATCAGCTGTGTGTGAGGACTGTTTCTGCCCACTTACCCATCAGTGCAGATTTGCACGCAAACTAAAAGAACTCCACACACTTGAGTGAATAGCACTGCGACCACATGAGCATTGCAGTCTTGCACACAAGGACTTTTCTGATGCACTTCATGAGGAGTTCCCCTGCTTATGGTATCAGCTTTCATCCCGCTAATATTCTGTGTGATACAATGCAGTATAATTTTTATATAGCTTGTTTTGTACAATAGTAGCACAGAACACTTCACAGGCAATTACTGAGGCTGGCCAGAAAACAAGAATTCCATTTTGAAAAAAATTTTGAGGATTCAGCATTAGGCTTCATTTCTCATTGGGCCAAAAATGAGACTTCAAAATTCTCTGTGAAAAACAAGACAGACAGACAGACACAACTCCCAGAATAGCTAATATCTCAGTGGTTAGGGCACTCACTTGGCACGTGGGGGACCTAGAGTCAAGTCTCTCTACCTTAACCACTGTCCTATTGAGTCAGTCTCTCAATCTCTCCTGTTGGAGCTGTTCCACTTTGTATAAATACTTAAATATTCATTGGGCCAGAGAGAGAGTGTGATTAATTTCTAATGGGAATTGGATCTCCAAATCCCAAATATGGCTAAAACCATCTCAGCCATTGTTTCTAGACATACAGTTGTAGTTTACTGAGGAAGAACACCAATAAGGAAGGAGACACATTTATTTAGAAAGTGGCCACAACTTCATTGAACTGAACTTAAATAATTTCTAAGGACAATGGATCCTTGGTAGATGTTTGGAGAGGGTGAGCTCAGCAGTCCCTTTATTGTCACTGGCCAGGATTCTTCTGTTTTTATGGTTCCATGATGCTTGTCTTTTGATTTCCCTTGTTTTGTCTTTCTCTACAGCAGTTACATGGGAACAATATTCATTTTACAGATGGATATGAGATCAAGGAGGACATAGGTGTTGGCTCCTATTCAGTATGCAAGAGGTGTGTGCATAAAGTAACAGAAGCAGAGTTTGCAGTGAAGGTAAGAAATCATCCTGGCAGATGCAAATATATGGTCAAGGCTGCTCCATTACATTGGGCATCAATCTGGCCACTGACTCATTTGTTTTTTTTTAGAAGGATTAGATGTTGACCTTTAAGGTTCATCCTTCTGATTTAACCTCAGCAAATGAAATTGCAGAAGGAAAGGACCTTTCATTCTCATACAGAATATCAATTCAGTCAGGTTTAGATTATTGTTAATCATTTCAGCCACTCTCCCTGCTACCTAGATAATAGATTTGAACAGGATCTAAATTGAAATAGCCCCCAAATGAAGAAAAAAATGTTGTGAAGTATACCCCTTATAAATGCAAACCACCTTTGTTTCTCATTCTCCAGAGTGTATTAAATTATGACACTTCCTTAGTATAATTAGAGATGTTTGGGAAAAGAAATATGCTGCACTATCATAGCCACCTATGATTAATCAGATTCCCTGCCCCTTCTGTCTCATTGGCATTCAGACACACTACCAATGCACGAAGGAGACCAGTGGAGAGATCCAACAGAGAATTAAAATACTAATTAAATAGACTTCAGTTAGACATGAAAGAAAAAGCAAAGGACTTTACACTTGGTAGAGTAATACTGTGAAAACCAAGTCACAGTGCACAGCTGCAGCAAAGAAAGCCAGCAAGTTGCAAGGGTGTATAAAAAGGGAATTATTTTCTAATAGGAAAGAATGGTCTCTCTGTATAATTCTTTGGTAAGGTCATACCTGGGAGCATTAAGTTGCAGCATCTGCTGCCTGTATTAAATAAAGGATATGCAGGTATTAGAGAGAGCAGAGGATGAAACCCACAGGACGGGCTGATGGTCTGGAGGGTTTGTCTTTGGAGGAAAAGTTCCAAACATTAAACATGTTTAGCATCCTGAAGAAAAATAGATACTAACAAAAAAGCTCATGTGTCAGAGAAGTAGACAATGACATGTTCTTTCAGCAAGAAAAGGGGATAATGCATGGTCGTGATTTGAAGCTGTAATCAATGGGACTATTTCCAGAGAGATCTGAGTCCTCAGCGTGACTTAGGGTAGTAGAATCAGGCCCAATGATCCTATATTATCTAGTGGAACCTGGTGCATAAATAAACATAAGGTAAAGGTGGATATTTACTTGAAATCAAATTGTGGTATGTAGTTGAGTATGTTTGCTGAACTTGCAGTATATGAGGGACGTCAGCAAATTACCTGTCTTCTGAATATTTTCCTTTTGTAACTTTCAAAATGGATTTGAAACTTAGTTTTGTTATAAATTGTGTTTTTGCAGGTGGGATAGGGAGATGAGAGTTTCATGATAATTGAGTTTGTTGATGTCCATGTTGAGGTAGCAGTTGATTAAGTACACAACCACATGCTGAAAAGGAGCGTGGACTTCTGTGTGAACTTGTGAGGTTTTCCATTTAAAGTGAATGGAGAAGTTACAATTTTCCAGTGTCCACTGTTCTTGTCAACAGATGGTGCTGGGTTGTAGTAGGAATAATTTTACTTTAATGAAATTACATCTGTGCCTGCACAGAAACATGTTTTGAACCAAAAATGTATTTAATATTTTCTTAGTGTTAAATATTTTGATATCTTTGGTAGTAAGCATGAAAACAAAGCTCAAAGGGCTAGGTGCCTTTAGGTACTACTAAGATCCTCAAAACCCCTGCTCAGCTGCCACTTAACTCTGTAGGTGCCTGAAGTTCCTTGGCAACTACATTTCCATGTTAAAGTCCCCTAGGGACCTATTTCTGCCAGCGAGCATACACACAGCCACATTAATCTAGGTGCTCGGATGTCTATTAGATGCCTAAGTCCCATTGGGTTCCTCAAATTAGGCATTTCCCCCACCCTATGGGGCCCAAATCTGGGAGGTGTGCACAGAGCACACTTAACCCACACAAAAAGGCCAGAGGAGGTGATGGCAGTGTCCCCCTTATAGTAGCCCAGACATAGGAAACACCCAAGACATAATCAGGTTCAGTTCTCTCCTCTGCCCGATGTGGAGCAGGGATTTGAACCCTCTCAAGAGAGTGCCTTGACCTGCAGGATGTTCTGGGGTAGGCCTCACTCCTGTTGAAGTGGTTCCATTTTGTGTAAATAATTAAATGGTCCTTGGAGCGGGAGGATTGGAACCTCCAGTGAGTGCCCCAACCACCAGGCTAGAGAGTCATTCTCACTCTTTCTCTAGCCCAGTGTTAGCACTTAAGAGAATATTCCCCCACAGGACAGTGGTATCAGCAGCAAAGGAGCTAGGAACATGACTTTGTGGAATCACTGCAGGAAGATATGAATAATGTCACTGAGTGAATAATCTCTTCCAATTGCCCAGAGGACACAACACACCATGCTGCACAGTCCCTGTTGGGATTTATTTACTATTTCTGTGTCGGAAAATAGATTCTCCATAAATTGAGTCAGAGTACTGAGACAGAGTAACTCAGAGCTGCAGCCAGAAAAGCCACCCAATAAAAGGAACCCTCCCTAATCCAGAAACAGTATGTTTGTTAAAATGTATGGCATTTCTCCCCTTTTTCCCACTATTGTTCATCTGCCTTCTCTGTCCACATCATGCAACTAGCTGGGGCCATATTTATAAAGGTATTTAGGCACCTAAAGATACAAAGAGGAGCCTAGAGGGATTTTTTAAAGCACCTAAGCAGTTTAGGCACCTAATTCTCATTGGCTTTACATAGGCATTAGGCACCTAACTCACTTAGGTGAGCTGTGTTTGTCTATGCGGGGGGGTTGTCATGCACTAACTTTAGTTTGTCCACATTAAAATGACCTGCGTCTACATGACACAATTCTTAGAGTATTAACTAAATTACAATTAGACGTAGGTCTTGCCTGGCAAGCTGGGATGTGACTCTGCTGTGCATTAGCTGTCCATGTGCACCCTGCTGCTGTGCACTAAGAATTCCCTAAAGTGCGATCCACTCCCGTTTTAAAGCAGGGTAGCAGAAAGCACACTAACAAACTCTCAGTGCGCATCAGCAGGGTCCATATGGGCATTAAGTGCAGGTTAGTGTGAGATAGATTTACACCCCTGCTTGCCACAAACTAAATGTTCATGTAGGCAAGCCCAAAAGCTCCTGGTTGCCTAATTCACTTATAAAAATGAGCGTTACGTGCTTTTGAAATTTTTCCCTTGGGTCTCTTTTCCACCTCACTTCCAAGTTACAGAGAATTCAACTAAAATGGTTGCTAGAGGTTTATTGTTTGGTGTGCAGTTTTGCGATATAAATACAGGTAATGTCACTCACTTCCCCGAGATCCCTGGGAAGACACAAGGAAAGGAATTGGAAAAATGATCATTATACAGATCTCTGCTCTGGTTCAGAGCCTTCAAATATTGACGTGTTTGCAAAGGCAGGTATAGCAGATGTCTTGGGATTTTAAACAGCAAAGGGGACTGGTTTTGTCGAGCATGTTTGCAAGGATTATACTGGTGTCATTGTACCAGTGGTGTCAAAGAGTAAATGAAAATCAGGTCAATCTATTTAAGTTATCTCAGTATTAAGAGAAAGTAAGTCACTTAAGTAAAAGGAAAACGCTTCAGCAAGTGTGTGTGTGTCTGGGGAGGATATTGTACCAAAGAAAAAAACAATTGATATGAAATCCCCAAAACAGATCGAGAGCTTTGTTTCAAAGAAGAAAGGCAACAGCTTTGCTACAACAAGGGAGTAGCAAATCAGACACTGGAAAACATTCCAGAGACTTGATACAAGTCAGCACTCTTGGAGAAAAGTTTTCTTTGTTTAAATACTGTTGCTGATTTTCAGCTTTGATCCCTATATGCAAATAGCAATGAAGATATGGGGCTAGATTCTCAGATGTGTCCATTTTCCACTGGCCAGAGCTGAAGTGAGACTGCAGAGGAGCTGGCTACCTCTCTCTGATTCTAGGGCGTGCTCTAAACTACATGGGTTGGTTCTAGCCCACAGGGGCTGTTACTCTAGTAGAGAATGGCCAAAGCAGAGTAGTGCTCCAGCCATGATCCCGTCTGCCCCAACATGCCACCTTCACCAGAGGCTGCAGATGTGAATGGTACAGGAGCCAGCTACATCAACTCCATGCCAGCTGTGGACTCTCCCATGCTGAAGGAATCTCCAGCTAGTAAGATCTGATGGCTTTCTGGCCCCTTCCTACTACTGGAGCCAGCCAGAGTGACTGGATCATGGGAGAGAATCTGGCCAAAAAAGCATAAAGTACAGATGGGCACAAATGAACACCCGAGACCTGAACACCCCAACACCATGAGGAAGTTGGATCTGGAAACTGCATCTGAATGTAATGACTTTATCCTATCTCTATAATGTGCCAAGCCAACACCCTGGCTCCAAACACTCCCCAGCTTTGAGCAGAGTCAAATTTTTGATATAGAGGAAAATTTTACAGCATGGGCCCCTCGCTAGGATAAAATGACATTTACTTTTAGATTATAACGCTCATAATTAGTAAGCATTCTGTGGATGCATCCACCCCTGTATGTTTTGATATAGGCTGATTTGGGAGAAAGGTGCATTTTATGTAAGCTGTACAGATACAAAACAAATGGAGAAGCAGTGTCTACAAGTACAAATGGAAAGGCAGTGTCTACAAGCCATCAACAGAGAGAAGTTGATAACCCATCAGAGTGACGGGCTATTATTGCAGGGCCTGTGTAATCAGTCCCCCAAAATACATGTATTTGTGTGCTAGTGACCCTGAGTGAAGTGGTCTAGCGAAGAAAGCCCAAGTGGTATATATCATAATTAACCTTCGCTTCTCTTCTCCTTTCCATTAATGTTCATAGTTGTAATTTGCTGGTTTTCAGATGCTTGACCTAAGTAGACATGAAAGCATATTAGTCTGAAGGCTAGAGAGTACTCAATAAAATGTAGCTCACTGCACAATATTCTCCTCATAACCTGCAGCTATATCAGGAGTTTATTACTAAGTGCAGAAAGCACTGAATAACTACCAAGATAAATTTAGCCTTCCAACACTGTCTGGCAGGTTGATGCATTTGTTTGGTATTCTTTTTAAGGAAACAGGAATTTGTATGTCTTTGTTTATTGAAGCAGAAAAAGGAAAAAATTCTGCCCCGAGGTCCTCAAGTCTGATTGATTGTTGAAGTGTCTGTATTATTTGGACTGCTTTGCCTGGCTGCTCGCTCTCTCTGAAAATGGGAGTCATCTGTCTGAAATGAAGCAGATTGTAAACTCTTCAGGGGAGAGACCATGTTTATGTGCATCTGTCCACGAGGCACCCACCACACTTGTGGACATGGAATAAATAAATTGCCCACTAGGAAGTGTAATGAGAATTTCAATGGAAAATCTCAGGTTTGTTATATCCTTTGGCCCCAATCTTGCCAGCTCCTAGAAGCAAGTGCCCACATATAGCCCCCCTGATTTCAGCAGGGCTCTGGATGGGATCCAGGGTCCATCTGTGTGCTTAGTTTGCAAGATCAGGGCAATTTTAAGAAACTTTTTTTTATTTAACAGTGAAACAGGTTTCACAGTAAATTGAACAAATCTAGCATACAGTGTAACTGCATACTATCAAATGGGATATGTTCCTGGAGCCAAGCAGTAACAAAAATAATGCTCAGTGTTAAGCCTGATTAGGTAACAAGGGAGGGAATGGGACGGACATGTATAGGCCAAATTCTGAGATCCAGATTTTACTGTCCTTTGTCATGCAAACTCCATTGACTTTATTGGGCGGGGGGTGGGGTGGAAATGAGGGCTGAGTAAGGATCTTGAGATTTGGCTCTGTATTTCTGTCCTGGGGCACTGTAGTATAGGACCCAACACTACTGGGGAGAGTTGGCATCAAGAACAAGTTTAGGTGCTGCCAGGGGTTCCCAAGAGTCCCATGTTTAAATTCAGCTGGAGAGAAGGTTGGAATGATTTCCTTGTCTCCAATGTAATCTCCATGTCTCTGGGTGTTAACTGCACCCTTCCAGAGATTACTTACAAAAATACTTATGAAGAGGAAATATTTTGCCTAAAATCTTTAGAATGGACCAGATCACATCAAATGACAGGTATGTGTCAATATTTCCCCAGGAGAAGAAATTCCCCACTCTTCCCCAGGCTTTTACCCCAGCTCTCCCCAACCCCCTTAATCAGACGATAATGCAATGAAAATAATCAGTGTATGCCAGATATTTCTCAGGAGGAAAGCATGAAGATTTGAACATTTATAGCAAAGAGCAACTTAACATAAGTGTGTTGTCTCCAGCCTTCATTATGATTATGAAAAAGCACTTTTGTTTAAACAGGAAAACAGATTAATAAATTTCCCATTCTCTCTCGCGCGCACATAGGGTGACCAGATGTCCCGATTTTATAGGGACAGTCCTGATTTTTGGGTCTTTTTCTTATATGGGTTCCTATTACCCCCCACCCCCTGTCCCGATTTTTCACATTTGCTGTCTGGTCACCCTAACATACACACACACACTTCTGCAAGCAGATTCTGTTATAGTACTGTATTACATAGGGTTTGTCACAGATCACTAACTAATTAATGAGGTATTAGTGCTGCTCTACATAGTCCCAGTGTGACCATATCTAGAATAATGTATGCAGTTCTAGTCCCCATATTTTAAAGAGGAATACAGACATGCCAAAGAAAATACTAAGAATGAACAATAGATATTATACAAGGACTGCAAGGCATGCTATATCAGGAGTGCTTGGGGAAGCTAGAATGTGTACAGTCTGGGAAAGACAAGCGTCCAGGGGGACATGATCAAAATCTATAAATATCTTCCAGGTGATAGAAATGATAGATGGCAAATATTCAGTCGCTGAGGAGGGCAGGACAAGAGGCAAAGGCTTGAAGCAAAGGAAAAGTTTTTGGGAAAAGTTGGATGGTGAGAGCAGTTAGTCGATATCGTGTCCCTTGGGAGTCCATGCTCAAGACACCATCACCGTCAGACAAGAACAGGTTTGATTTATCATTGATGATTAAATTATGCAAAAAGTAGCCCAGTAAAATGAAGGCATCAGAGACATGGCCTTTTCTGACCCCAGAAAATAGAGGGGGAAATCAGTACTTCCATTGTCATTCTTCTTGGAGACACTAAAAATCCTGTAGGCCTAACAGTTCAGTAAAAGCTACTTATCAGTCAAAGGATGCTTACTTAGGCTGGTAGCATGACAACAGCATCAGTAGAGTACAGTAACTCCTCTCTTAAAGTCATCCCGGTTAACATTGTTTCGTTGTTTGTTGCTGATCAATTAGGGAACATGCTCGTTTAAAGTTGCACAATGCTCCCTTATAACGTTGTTTGGCAGCCGCTGCTTTGTCTACTGGTCGCAGAAAGAGCTGCCCATTGCAGCTGGCTGGTGGAGGCTCGCAACCAGGGTGGATTGGCAGCCCCCCTATCAGTTCCCCACGCCCCTAAGTTCCCTGTGCAGCAGCTGCCCAGCAGGCTATCAATTGCCTGCAGTTCAGCTGTCCC